>NW_023601653.1:53778514-54379522 GCF_014898055.3 Talpa occidentalis
CTATACTTAATTCCCTCAAATTCCTTCCATGTTGCTTTAAATGATTTATTTCATCTTTCCTTCTGGCTGAATAGTATTCCATTGTGTGGACAGACCATCTTTTCTTGATCCCATCTTCCATCAGTGGGCATGTAGGTTCCTTCCATGTCCTAATGCTCATAAATAGTGCTGCAATGAACATTGTAGAGCACAGAATATTTTGAATTGATGGGTTCATGTTCTTTGGATAGTTACCTAAAAGCAGGATTGCTGGGTTGTGAGGCATTTACTGACATTCCCATTTTTAATGCGCTCATTTTCTAACCTGAGGGTCCTTGACTCAGCAGCCAATTTTAAATCATGTTTATCCTTAGTCAATGAATGGGCCTCGCTGGCAGCCCACGCTCTACCTTTCACTAAGCTGTAGCTTCTCTCTCCTCATCCAGGTGCACTGTCTCAAAAGAAGATTTTTTTTTTTTTAATATCTCCTTGTGAAAATGGTTTCTCTCGGCGACAGGGGCTGCAATACTCCCCAGATATTCTGTGTGCTCTCTTGCAGGTTTCTGAGGCCATGCAGCTGATCCAGTGGAACATATAGGGAAATGCTCTGTCACATCTGGGCTGCAGCATGAAAAGTCCCACCTGGAGTTCTCCATCCTTTCTCTTTCCCTACAATGACAACTGAGGCTATTTTGTGTTCCAGGAAGAAGCTTAGAGATGGCTCAGCCCTAAGGCTGGTTTATTGAGTGTTGGTGTGGAGCTGAGCCCTCGCTCCCTTACACTGAAGTTGAATCACAAGTGTGATAAATCAGCGCGGGGTTCTGTCACCCATACTTTACCACTGTTGCCCAGACAGCCTAGCCCTTCTTCACCAATGCAAGAGGAGGCCTCCCACTTGGGCAAGATCCTAAAACAGTCATGAAACAAAAATCCACAGCCAGTGTTCTATATAAATATGTCTGTTTTCATGTTTGAGGTTTGTCCTCTTTTGCAGTTCATGATATAAAGAATTTAACGATCTAGAGGTGAGCTGAAATCACATGCTCAGTAAGTGTGACGTTTGGGAAGACACAAACATCTACTTGGTTGCCAAGTTTGGTATTTCATTTACTAAACGGATGGTATGTTGGGCCCTTCCCTGCAATGTCTCTGGCATTAAGAGACATATCTCTACCTCTCAGTTGGCCTCTTTCAATGCACTGGGATCCTTTTAGCCCAGGCCCACCTCACTGTCCAGGGGCTGGTTCTTCCATAGGTTCTCACTGCTCTTAAAATAAATTACCAAATACTGAACATAGTTCCAAAGGCTCTGGGTTCAAAACAGAATGTTGTGCAAAAGGCTGTTCAGTACCTAGCAACATGCATTTCCCAAACTGAGCTGAGGAAGTGGGCAGAGGTAAATACATATCTACAATGAAATGGATTTGCATTTATCTAAGTCCAATGCCACCATAAAATTTAGCTTTCTGATCGTCATTTTTCCAAAACTCACTTGGAGTTTGTGACATCCTTCTTAATACTCTTTGCTAGTCCTCATATGGCACTTGAGGCCCTACATGCTCTAGATTCTGGCCCAGGCATTCCTCTCTGCTCCCTAAATCCACCACACACTTTCACAATTCACTCTTTTACATGCGTATCTAGGGGATATAATTTCCACTCTCCTATCACTTCAGGAGCTAAGCCCAGTGTTACCTGTTCATGAGCATGTCCCTACATCTCTCAGAACTGACTGAACTGTCCCAGCCATGGGTTAATAGTTCTGCACTGGGATGGGCCATGGATATTATCAATGGTGCCACTATTGATATATTTATAATTATTGCTATATGTTACAGCATATCATTATGTTTCTTTATTCTTAGACTGTGAGCTGCATGAGGACAGAAACACTATATTATCTAGCTCACCTTCTGTCTCACATCTACAGACCAGTTCTGACAACTTATGTACATCCTAAATTCCAAAATATGTTCTTTTCTCTGCCTTCCTTTTGAATATTGTTACAGTAGAAAAAAAATACATAATACATACATATACATACATATAAAAATGTGTGTATATATATATAAAATTTCTTTTATCTTTTGATTGTTATTCTGAATAATTACAACACAAAGTATTATTTATAGACATAACTTTTTTAAGATTTATTTTTATTTATGCATACAAGAGCTGGGGTACAGGCCAGAGGTTGGGGGGGGGGCGAGAGGATTCACCAGAGACAGAGTGGGGAACAGAACAGGCAGACTGACCAAAGTACACTGCTGAGGGGAGCAGCAGGCGAGTCAGGATAGGTCTGCTGTGCCATGTGGGTTGCTCCTTGGCCGGCCGGGGATCAAACTCATGCTGCAGAGGCTGTGGATTGCTTCATAGTGTAGTGCTTAACCCCTTGCGCCACCAGGGAGGCCCCAATACACATATCTTATATATAATTTATTCCTTAACAAAATATGTTATCACACAACTCAAGGTCATTTATCTAAGCTATTTCCAAGAATGCCAGGAGGAGTCAAAGGGCAAAGAGCTCTGGGAACCACTTTGAGCAATGAAAATGGTGCATCTGCCATCTAGTGGCGATCAGGTGTAAAAGCACCTGGACGTGATAACAGAAACTGAACAGGGTGGACAGGTGGTGAGCACAGAGTAAAAACACCTCACATGCACTGAGGTCCTTCTATGTCCCAGGCATTGTGCTCAGAGTTTTATATGGATTCTCTCATCTAATAATCAAGACTACCACATAAAGACCTTCTCTTTGTACCCATTCTAGAGATGAAAAGCTTGAGGCACCGAGAAGTTAAGCTTTCTCACCCTAGCAGCCTGACTTACAAGCACACGTCTTTAAAAACTACACTCTAATAAACAATGACCAACTTATTTAAGATCTATGCAGATGTATTAATTTCTGTGTTAACAGATAATAATTATTAAGGTATGTTTGTAATTTTGGAGTTCCAAAAATACATTCACATTTGTTTTATCTTCACAATCGCCAAATTATTATCTAGATATTACAGATGGTGAAACTCTATCCCAAGAGAAATAAAATATCACTTAAGATCTCATGACCAGTGATTGACAAAGTCAGGACTCAAACCTGAGTTTTAGTCTTCAAGTCCATACTATATCCACTGTAGTACATTACAAGTAGAGTGGTGACAAAAAAGTGTCATAGTTTTTATAAGCTTATTTTTTAAAACAAGTTTTCACCCTTCAATTATTTAGTGCACAATTTCATTGGAGTCTGAGTGGATCCAGCATCTGAAGTAGAACCTGGGACAAATGAGCACAAATGGCAAGGCGTGGCCAGCTCCATTCTCTCCCGGCTGCTCTCCAGTGTGAGTGCCCCATCTGCCAGAACCTTGCACCTACCAACAAATTAAATCACCAGCACCAGCTTCCAGACCCCAGGGAAAACCTTTCCCTCCCTAAGCAAGACTGAGTTATCCAGTTTAAAATATGTTTCTGTTGTCTTGAGAACCACATCAGCATCACAAACCTCTTAGGAAACTGGCTGAGACCAGGCAGCAGCTGACCAGTGGGCAAAATTAAGCTAGTTCTTGTGCCTGCTCAGATAAGGGCTTTGTGCAATTGTGAAGCTCAAATCTCAGCTTCTGTTGATAGTTATAGAAGATAATCTTTCCCTCCATTGAAATGTATGCTCTGCTCATTTTGACCACACTTCAAGCATTCCCATCTTTTGACTATTCAATACACCATTTTATTCCTTCTTTTAAAATGATTACTAATAGCTAGGACATTATCTAACCCTCGATAAATAATTCTATCAATAAGCTCTGGTCTATCTGCACTATGGAATACTATTCAGCCACAAGAAAGAAGCAATACAGTTATTTACAGTAAAACTGAGGGAGTTTGAGGGAATTGTGTGTTGTACAACAAGTCAGAATGATAGAGACAAATACTGCATTTACACAGTAGATGACTGGGCAATGTAAAAACTCGCAGACATTCATAAACACTGGGGAGTTTCTGAGGTTAAGAGGAAAGGAAGAGGGAGAAAAGGATAAGGGGATGTAAGGGATAGTGGAAGATATTACATATATATTGTATATACCTGACATACATTGACTTATCCCTGCCCCTAGGTTCATGCACCATGCTCATGTAACTCCATGAAACCCTGCCTCTCAAGTTCATCATATTTATATTTCATTCTCTGGACTAAATAAGAATGGCAGAGTAAGAGAAAAGGAACAGGCAGATTTTTGTGGTGAGAGAAAGGAAAAGAAAAGGTGGTGAAAATATCAGAAAGAAACTATTCTGGATAGACAATGGATTTGGATATAGAAGGCTCACGGCAGGTAAGATATGACCACCACGTTGAAAAATGAGTTACCATAAAGAACAAGAATATCAAGGGATATGAAACTAGCCCTTCTCTTAGCATATGGATGATTTTGAATTTCTTGCATTTTGTGACATTAGGTGAGAATTAAACCCTTCATTACTTTGCTACGCCCAGATATCATCTCTCTACCACAGCAGGGACCAGTGTGTGAGCTGTTCTCTGTTAAGGCCATAGCTTCATTTACCATCCCTTCCTAGAAAACATGTCATGGGAAGGAGAATGCAAAGTGTCTTTTTAAAAGTAGAATTTCCTTATTCAATAATTTTGTATTCTGTGTTTTCAAGTCCTATCCCCTCACTTTCTTAACTCCTCCCCAAATATAAAGCAAGCAAAACAACAATGACCAAGAAATACTCATTTTTCTTTATTCTTCTTAGGATAGCCGAGGCAGAAAATCCTTCACAGAAGAGACAGCTAGATTATATTCAACCTCACGCACCATCAACACGGTTGTCAGCCATGTAGCATGTTCATTACAGCAACGATATAAGAAGCAAAGTGAACACAGCTGGATTTTCAGATCTCGGGTTGAGTCTGCAGGGCTGACTGTTAGAAACATCATCTTTTCACTTATATACTGAGAAAATTTGATCTGGAAGTCATTGAGGGAGAATATGGAAGCCCCATGATGTCACTCTGATTGAGTGACTTTTCTATTTCTGAGCTTTGGCTCAACACAAATAACTGGAAACACAAGCAAAGTGATTATTAAAATAATATTTATAGATATACTGCTACATCATGTTTGGAATGTTGTAACATAAGTTTCTTTCAGTACTTCATAATCCTGAAGTATTTTTCAAAGTAATTAATTCCACACTTTAAAATTTTTAAATATTCTTTCCTGCTCATTACTACCCCCTCAAAAGTCAGTTTTTCTTTTATGAAAAACCACTGTAGCTAAACAAGACTCACTATGAAATAAATGCAATTAATAGCTTATAATAACAGCAGTAAAAGAATTACTCTAGTTGTTTGTCTTTTATGGATCTTTGGTTAAGGATTATGTTTTTATCGTGTTTGTTTTTAAATGTCATATTTAGAATTATTTTGTTTGAGATCTTAAACAGGTAGACCTTTGTTTCTGTTCCAGAAGTTACTGAAATGCAAAGCCAAGGTATTCCATATGCTGCTGCTGCTGCTGCTTTTTACTTAACTGCTTAATCAAACCATTCTTCTAAGGAAAGATGATCAGTTCCTTCATTCTTTACTGTCCATTTAATTAAATGAGCACTTCATAGAAAACATGAAATGGATGTTTTGGGACTAGTTTCCTGGAAAAAGAATGACTACAGAATCTCACATGTGTGTCTGTCTCTCACCCCCAAATCCCTCTCTCCCATCAAATAATTACATAAACAGCAGGCACTGACCTCAAAATGTTACAAAAACACTTGTTACCTTCTGGACATAATACAGGGTCCCTGACTGGTGTTTGGGTTCTCTGTCTCCAGACTGTATTTGAAGATGTAGACTTTTCTTCTCTAATTCTGTTCCCTACAGTGAAAGCATTTTTGGAGAAATGTTTTCTAAAACACCCCTGCTAATTTCTCATACTAAAGCCAACTAGCTGAATCTCTCTCCTTGAGCTACTGTCTCCAATTCAGTCACTTTCATTTTAATGAAAGTGAAAATTTCTATAACATATTACCAATCTCCTGATCCACTCTATTATTTTATTTTTCCTTCACTGAGCTCCTATATTTGTACATTTTGAACCTTAATTAAAACATTAACATTCTCGGGCCTCCCCGGTGGCGCAGCGGTTGAGCGCTGAGTTGCAAAGCTGCCCGCAGCCTCTACTGCGCCAGTTAGATCCCCGGCCACCAGGTGAGGGTCCCAAAAGGCGTGCAGACCTCTCCTGCCGCCCGCTACTCCCCTCAGCAGTGTACTTGGGTCCTTCTGCCTGCTCTGCTCCCCGCTCTGGCTCTGGTGAATTCTCTCACCCTCCCGCGCTTCTGACTGTACCCCAGTGCTTGTATAAATAAACAAATCTTTAAAAAAAAGTAAAAAAAAAAAACAAAACAAAAAAAAACCAACATTAACATTCTCCAACATTAACATGAAATGGATGTTTTGGGACTAGTCACTCCTTTGTCACTGGAATAGTAGAACTATCTCCTGGCACTTCCCCCATATTGTCCTTTAAAATGCTTTAAGATTAAAAAAAAATACATACTGCTTGTATGTGATGCTCTTTATCGCTTGCTAAATCATGATATAAGGGGCCAAATATCCATAAGCAATAAATTACTACAATAACTGGTAGGGCCACTTGTGGCAGCTCTATTTTAGAACTTTAAAATGAAAATGCGGGCCTCCCCGGTGGCGCAGAGGTTGAGCGCTGGGTTGCGAAGCTGCCCGCGGTCTCTGCAGTGCCGGTTCGATCCCCAGCTGCTCCCCAGCTACTGGGCAAGGGTCCCACATGGCGCGCAGACCTCTCCTGCTGCCCGCTGCTCCCCTCAGCAGTGTACTTCGGTCCTTCTGCCTGCTCTGCTCCCCGCTCTGGCTCTGGTGAATTCTCTCACCCTCCCGCGCTTCTGACTGTACCCAGTGCTTGTATAAATAAATAAAAATAAATCTTTAAAAAAAAAAATGAAAA
The DNA here is from genome assembly GCF_014898055.3 of Talpa occidentalis. Taxonomy (NCBI): domain Eukaryota; kingdom Metazoa; phylum Chordata; class Mammalia; order Eulipotyphla; family Talpidae; genus Talpa; species Talpa occidentalis. Next base: position 53,785,471 of record NW_023601653.1, read on the forward strand.
TGCTTTTTTGCTGAGCAATATTCCTTCCAGCTCCATATGCATACATTGTACAAAAATGAAAAATGATGTAAAAAATATATAAAATAAAAATATATATATCATTTTAAAAAAATGAAGATGCTTTTACACTTTAAATTACTGAGTCATTTTCCTGGTCCCTTATTTAGGTTTTCTAAATTCCTGCTATGAGTGAGACCATCCGGTATTTTTCTTTTTCTTTCTGGCTTATTTCGCTGAGCATGATCCCTTCCAGCGCCATCCATGTTGCTGCAAATTGCATGAGTATAGCTTTTTTGCTTGCTGAGTAATATTCCATTGTGTATATATACCACATCTTCTTGATCCAGTCATCCATTTTTGGGCATTTGGGTTATTTATATAGCTTAGCTATCGTAAATAGTGCTGCTATAAACATGGAGGTGCAGGTGCCCTTTGTGTGTTCTTTGGGTAAATACCTAGGAGAGGAATTGCTGGATCATATGAAAGCTCTATCTTTAGCAGGTTGAGGGATCTCCACACAGCTTTCCATAGTAGGAAAAAGACTAATTATAGCGCCTCCTCTGGTGGTGCAGCAGTTGAGCGCTGGGCTGCGAAGCTGCCCACAGCCTCTGCAGCACTGGTTCGATCCCAGGCCACCAGCAAGGGTCCCACATGGCACACAGACCTCTCCTGCCGCGCCCACTGCTCCCCTCAGCAGTGTATTTCGTCGGTCTGCCTGTTCTGCTCCCCTCTCTGGCTCTGGTGAATTGTCTCACCCTCCAGCGCTTCTGACTGTACCCGGTGCTTGTATAAATAAATAAATAAATCTTTTTTTAAAAAGACTAATTATAATAAAGTAAAAATCAAAATCAACAAGCAACTATAAACCAGAGACACACTATGGGGTGGGGGAGGGAGTAGTATCAAAACAAGGGGAGGGTGGGAATTGTATGGGGACTATAACCAAGATGAAAATGCATACATTACTACATGATATGCACATCAAAGACATCTTTACAGACACATCACCCAAAGCAGTGATAGTGAAGGCAAAGATCAACAGCTGGGACTACATCAAATTAAAGAGCTTCTGCACAGCAAAAGAGACAATAACAAAAACAAAGAGAAACCCCACCAACTGGGAGAACATTTTTGCACACAACACTAATGATAAAGGACTGATCACAAAAATCTGCAAATTGCTGATGAGACTCAACAACAACAAAGAAAATAATCCTGTCAAAAAATGGGCAGAATGGGCCTCCCCGGTGGCGCAGCGGTTGAGCGCTGGGTTGCGAAGCTGCCCGCGGCCTCTGCGGCGCCGGTTCGATCCCCGGCTGCTCCCCGGCCACCAGAGGAGGGTCCCACATGGCGCGCAGACCTCTCCTGCCGCCCGCTGCTCCCCTCAGCAGTGTACTTCGGTCCTTCTGCCTGCTCTGCTCCCCGCTCTGACTCTGGTGAATTCTCTCACCCTCCCGCGCTTCTGACTGTACCCAGTGCATGTATAAACAAAACAAGCAAACAAACCAGCAAACAAATAAATAAAGCATGCCTCTATTAAAAAAAAAAAAAAAAAAAAAAAAATGGGCAGAAGAGCTAAAAAGAAACTTCTCTGAAGAGGAAATGCAAATGGCCAACAGGCATATGAAAAAATGTTCAACATCACTTGTAATCAGGGAAATGCAAATCAAAACTACCATGAGATACCATCTCACACCAGTGAGAATGGCACATATTAAAAAACTAGCAACAACAAATGTTGGCGAGGGTGTGGAGAAAAAGGAACTCTCCTGCACTGTTGGTGGGAGTGCAAACTAGTCCAACCACTACGGAGAACTGTGTGGAGATTTCTTGACCTACTAAACATAGAGCTTCCATATGATCCAGCAATTCCACTCCTAGGTATTTACCCAAAGGACACAGAAACATCAATTCCAAAGAGTACCTGCACCCCTATTTTATAGCAGCACTATTTACAATAGCTAAGCTTTGGAAACAACCCAAATGCCCAAAAATAGATGACTGTGGTACATATACACCATGGAATATTACTCAGCATTCAAAAAAGATAAATACATGCAATTTGCAGCAACATGGATGGAGCTGGAAGGGATCATGCTCAGCGAAATAAGCCAGAAAGGAAAAGAAAAATACCAGATGGTCTCACTCATAACAGGAATCTAGAAAACTTAAATAAGGGACCAGGAAAAAGAATAACTATAAGAAAGTGAAAATCAAAATCAACAAACAACTATGAACGAGAGACACTCTATGGGGGGAGGGGGTGGGGAGGGGAGGGATTGGGGTCAAAATAAGGGGGTCGCAATTGTATGGGGAATATAAAAATTTAAAAAATTATATTAAAAAAAGAAAATGCATACATTGTGCAAAAATGAAAATGATGTAAAAATATATAAAATTAAATATATAATAATAAAAAAGAAAAAATAAATTACTGAGTCATATATTGTCAAACAATTAAGAAAATAGATGCAGAGAACTAATTTACCGTATTAGACAAGACAAGGTATGAGTCCATTCAGATTTCGATCAGATATGGCTGCTCCCTTCTGTCTATTTCTGGAAGTGCCTAGCTGCTTTGCTTTCCACCCCCACCCCTCTAGCCCCCGGACCCCCACTCTCTCTCTCTCTTGCCTCTGGCCTTCCTCTCTTCTCTTACTCCCTCCTTTCTCCCTCTCCCTCTCAGTCCCTCTCCCTTTTTTTCTGTGTCTCTCAGTCAAGCCCACCAGCCTCATGCCCAGACTTTCTGGATAGTACACCAACCCTGGATTATATGGAGTCTGTGTCCCAGTCACCAAAGTGCCCAATGATGTTGCAGGGTCATTAACTCTTCATGTGTGAGAACCTATGGTTGGAGATGGACATGTGGGTAAGTAGCTATTCCCTGACCTTTATTCAATCCAGGAACTACTCAGATGTTTTGTCATGCAGTATGTCCAGTATGTGTGTCCTGCTGAGAAGATGTATCTGCTAAGAGACCTTCAAGCTCTGCGGGGTGGACCCTCACAAGCACAGACTGAGCAGTGCTGCATAGGTGCATTACTTCTCATCCTTTGCTGCCTCCTTTCCTCATTCCCACTACCAAATTAGAATCTTTCAGGGCAAACTTAGTCCATATTTATGAATTTCAAATTGGGGTTCCATGATAGGGAGCGTCCTAATACAAATTATCTCATGCCCAATTTCACTTAATCTTTCTGGAATGTTAAAAGTTCCGTGTTTTTATTTATAGTTTAACAAATAATTGGAGATTTTTTTTTTAAACTGGTATTACCTGGCAAAACATAAACTTTACAGTAGAGAACACAGGAATCTGATGGTGAAGTTAACATCATCAGCACGGAAATAATCCAGTGCCAGCTATCGCCTATTATGGAGATGGCACATGGCTATTATTGTGCAATCCCCAACCATGTACATTACAGGAATCTAATCATGAAAACAACAAACAAGCCCCCCAACACAGGGACACATTCTAAAACTGCACTCTTCAATCCTGGTAGTGGCTACACACACATCAGAATGGACAGACTAATAGGAACCTTGGCTCTCATTTTTCAGGTCCATGTCACTTCATCTTTTTAAGCTGAAATTTCCTCATCTGTAAGTGGGAATAATGCTGATTTTACAGGGGGAAAAATGAAGCTAATACTTATAAAAGTTCTGATCTTAGTAGTTCACTAAGTACCACTAACACAAATACTAGGCAAAGTCTCAGTGAAACCCAGTACCAATACTTATTAGCCTCAGGATCCTTAATCTCATCCACCTTTGGCTTCCTCACCTCCCAAAATCAAAACTGTTAAAATTAAATGGCTTGATATGTAAAGTGATTAATACATTAATGTGTGTTGCACAGTAATCACTGAATGTGTTCATGCTGGTTTCTATTTCTACAACAATAAATGACCACAGTTGGGTTAAAACAACATGAATTTATTATCATATAATTCCAGAGGTAAAAAATCCAAAATCTGTCTCACTAGGTTAAAACCAAAATAAAAGCAGCTGAATCTTTCAGAGGTCTCCAGTTTTCTAGAGGCCACCTATATTGCTTGGCTGTGCTTCCTTCCTTCATTTTCAAATACATCAGTATGTGTTCTCCTCTGTGACATCAGCTTCTGTCCTTACATCTTCTCTCTCTAACTCTGAGCCTCCTGGCCCTCTTATAAGCACCATGTGATTACATTAGGCCCACCCAGGGACTCGAGGTTAATCTGCTGATTTCAAGTTCTTCAACTTAATCACACCTGCAAACTCCTTTTCCACATTAGGCGACATATTTACAGGGCCTGAGAATGTCCATTCTTGTGGACATCTTTGCTGACCATTATTTAATCAACCTACCATAGTATCAGTAGTGGTATTTGTATAATCAGAAGTTATTCCAAAATAAATGTGATAATACATATATTAGACTAGCACAATGCCTGATATTCAGTAAGAACTTCATATAGCTTAGATTGTCTCTCAAAAAATACCCCTAGTAACCTCTACTACTTGGAGAAATCATCTTGGTTTCCCAGATAAAATAGGAAGAATCAAAAGTAATTATGCAGTTGGTTTAATTCAAGAGAGTAAAAACTAAAAAGAAAACAAGCAAAGAAACAGAGCTGATGTGTCTGAGTCAGTTATAAAAATTCTGGAGGAAACAGATTTTTTTTGGATTGATTCCTTTTTTTTTTTTTTTTTTTTTTTAGAAAACTGAATACTTTCACATTAATCTATTCTGTGGCAAAGACCTGGCCTCAGTTTTCTTATAAAAAGCTAGAAATATTGTCTCCATAGCTTTCTTTTGTGAAATGAATCTTTTGAAAGATGATGGAAAACTGGGGACCCTAGGTAGAGCCCACCCTTCTTCCTCTAGGAGAAGTCATTTAAACACACAGCATGTATAGACATTTTTAGAAACTTCCACATACAGGGGAGGATCTAGCTTTAAAAGTATTACTTTAAAAAAAAAAAAAAAAAGCCAAATTGCTCAGCTGAACCTGTAGATGCTCTGACTTCCAGTTACTTTAAGGTATACTTTATGACATTAGAAACATAAGAACATGTGTTATCTGGCCTGGGGGGGAGGCAGCACCCTTAAATTCTAATCATTTCTTTCACCAATCCAAAGGAAATCTCTTAAGACTTTAAAAGGTTGGGTTAACAACACTGAAAATATTTTTATTTTTCACACTCCTCTGCTTTTCTTGGTTCCATCTGGGACCAGAAACCAGCACGCTGAAACACCAGGAGAAAGGCAGTCCCTAAAACATTTCCAGCCTGATGAGAGGCAGGAAATAGCAGAAAGCTCAGAAGGGCAGATTTTCTTTTCTGCTTACAAGATTTCCGGACTAATTTAATATGTTAACAAGTTTGCATAGGTATTACTCAATGTGACTTGGGGATACCCAAGTTTTGAAACCTGTGAAGGTTCCAGAAATGAATTTCATCTTTATTGCCATTGTGTTACTAATGGTTAATACAAATGACATCATTTTATCTAAGTAACAACTTTCTTGTGGGAATTCCAGCATCTTTAAATAACATGACTATGGCAATTATTTGTTCTCAAAAGGTCTCCTTAGGAGACCAGAGTTGAAATGAAAAGTTATGATTTCTCAAAAGACAAGCATGATGTCGGTTTCAGTTCACTGACAAATGTAGCTAAGTCTTTATTTAGTTATATGAATAAATGCAAGAAAAAGTAGGAGGAATACCAATTGTTTAAGGAAACCAAAATGATTTAGCAAAGAATATAAAAAATATCTCAATATTTTCTGCACATAAGTAAACTCACCAACTCAGTTCTCCAAATATGGCTTCGGAATGCTCTTGAGTGGCCAGTGCCAACTCTCATGAGTCAACAAAATAAAAATACCTTAAGGGAATGATTTAATAGCCACTTCCCATTCCTGGTTGTAATAGAATAGGCCTAATTTGGTGGGTGTTTTTTTTTTTTTTTTTTTTATCTGCAAGACATTGGAAAACTGGGCTTTGTTTGATGCTTGGACCAGTTCAGATTCTTGTAGAAAAACAGGAGAGTCCTTAGGGGAAAAGAATAACATGCAGCAGCAGCTCTAAGTTCTAGGAATGTAAAGACCAACGAGATCAATGAGACTAAACATTCTTCCAAAACAATGGAAGCACAATGGATTTAATTCACACTAAGCATGCAATTGGATGAAACTTGTTTGTACTGGATCTCATTAGATCATAAACATGCTGAAGGCAGAGCCTGTGTCTGTAACATGGCCACACAACATCTCTGTGGGCTCTAGTCTCCATTGAACACTGATGGAATAGCCAGTCCTAAGTACCCGAACCTGGGCTTCCTAACCATTTCTGATGAAATGATTAATTTATGTATTTCATCATCAATGATTTTCTGCTATATACCATGGATGAGACAATGCTCTAAATATTCAGTGATTGCCTTCTGTGAAATGTACAGCGTCATGAGCAAATACAGACAAGAAGTGGGTTATCAAACAAATACCAACTTGCAAATTTAAAAAAGCACTGAAAGAGAAAGGAACAAGATATTGGGATATTTCAGGAAATGTCCATTTCTTTACATAAGAATTAAAGGACAATCTTGATGCATTAAAAGAGCACAATAAGAGCATTCCAAGGAGCCATATGACCCACCCACAATACAGGCCAGTGAGTGATCTGGACAAATAAGCCTTTAGATGGGGTCCACCCATCAGAGAAACAGTAAGAGTGTCCCATTCTCTGCCCCAACCACAGTTTGAGCCCCTAAACTAACCTTGCTATGACTCAGTCTTTTTTTATCTAACTCAGTCCCCATCTAATCCCCCCATCCCTGGGGAGAAGTCAAGCAAGTTCTGTGTTCTCACCAGCACTGGCCACCTTCCTTACTGTTCCAACAATTTGGTCTCCCAAGTTCACATTTGTCTGCTATTATTACCTCCCAACATTTTGAAACATTCTCCTAATTTCAAAGGTATAGATGTCCCTTTCCTAACAAAAATGCACTAGTCTGGAGTGTAGGGTTCATAAAGTTATCAAACCCAGTTCTTCCTTGAGGCTCCATGCTCCCAATTCATTTATGGTTCCAATCTCATTTCACTGAACTTGTGTGGGTAAACTGCATAGAAGCAAGGATGAACCCAAGCAGGAGAGTGGTAAAGGAGGTGACAAAGAGATCTCTAGAAAAAACAGGATTATATCTCAAAGCTGTAGGTATATAGTCCACATGTATGGCAAAGACAAGAGAAGATAAGATGGCATTGTCTCTGAGGATGAGTGTTTACAGTCTGATGAGAGACGGAAATTATATGTTAAATGTCTAGCAGTCTGTCATGCATTTTTCTTTATAATCTTATATTAGGTGCCTAGGCTAGGATTTCAAGAATGAACGCACTTTGTGTAACTCTGGAATTTCATAATGTTAGATCAATTTCTAAAAAAATTATCCATCAACTTTTAATTGTTACCTCCCATCCTAAAATTAGGATCAAAGTTAATTTATAAGGCAAGCCATTGAATTAGGATTAATATGCAATATTAGGGAACCACCTGTCTTGTTTAGACAGGGAAAATAATTAAAACCTAATCATAATGCACCTCTAAAAATTGGCACCAAAGAAGGAGGAGAAATATATTTTAAAATATATTTTAAAAATTGCCTGTCCAGTTTACTGATCTCAATCAAGTTATTTTTATATTGACCACACCCCATGTTTCTCAAAAGAGAGTAGCCAAGCTAGTTAGTGACCTCACCCTCTCACAAGGGTTGGCTGAATTTTTTCCCTTGTATATAGTTCCTTTATGAAAAACATTCATAGCTGTGCCTTTGAAGGCTTAGAATTAACCAGCTGTTCCAGCCTTTTTGCAGAAATCTTGTAAGTATTTATATGCTTTGCTATATCATTTATAGGCCCTGACTATCTCATACTAGGATTTTATCAATATAAAGTATATGCATTTGTAAGTGGTTTGACTGTGCCATAACCATAGGAAAGGGATGCAGAATCTTATTCTTCCTGGGCATCATTCCCAGAATTCCCTAAAAGAATTTGATATTATGATCTTACAGATCCATTACATTTTTTTGCCATTGAAGATTGTTATACTTAATTTTGTTTTGTGGAGATAAAGTTACTGCGGCTATGTCAATAATGGTAAAACATTCACTTTACTAAAACTTGTGTGCTCAGAGCGAGAGATAGCAAGGTAAACAATGCACAATATCTTGCCCTTACTACACTCATGATGAGTGAGAAGAGAGGCAGGGAAACTCAATACTAGGAATGAAATGGGGGTATCAGAGGTTTTCCAGACTACATCGCCCTTGGCTAGTGTCCCAGTGGATGAATAAGGGTTTAACAGGCAGAACAAAAGGGAAGGACATTCCAAGAGGGAAAAAATAGCATCTTAAGAGAATGAAGGAATCAAAGAACATGTCTTATTAAGGGAAATGAGAGTAGTGGGGAAGATGAGGTCCACATGGTGAAACAGCAGAGATGAGTGGGCAGGTTGTGAAAAGTGCATTGCAGCGCTAAGGAGCTGGGGTGTGTTCTTGAAGTCAATGGAGAATCATCGTACTTTAGACAGAAGAGCAATGTTGTCAGATTTCTAATTTACAAAATATCCATGGCAGTAGGGTAGAGGAGGGGTTGGAACAGGTCAACTGGAAATGGAGATTCTTCAGGCCCATCTGTGCTTATGGGTGACTCGCTGGACATGGGATAGAGGAAGTCAGAGGAATCGAAGGTCCTCCCAGAAGCTCAGGCATTGTCTTGGATGCAGAAGAGCAGGGAGCAATTTGTCAATGGGCGCAATCTGTATTATGGCCTCTGCTAATTAGAGTAATACCCAGATGGCTCTTTGCCAGTTTGTGGTAATAGCTACAGGCAGTTTGGGCTGGCTCTGCACTGGTCTTAGTATGTTCTGCGTGTGAGAGCACTGACTCAGGAGCCAGGCAGTCTGAATTCAAACTCTCTCTTGGCCACTAACTGGCTGTGTGACCTCTTTAATAAAGTGAGGGTAACAATGATAATACCAACTTCAGAAAATGGAAGGATTAAATGATATAGATAATTCACTTAGATGAACCACTGTCATGTACAAATTTTTCACTGAATGTTACTCATGATCATCACATGTACTAATTCATGTAAACCTCATAAATCTGTAGACATAGGTGGAAACTGAGGCACAGAGAAATGGTGGAGCTAGAAAATGAAAACAGTCAGACTCATGAGCTTTTCCGCTTCATTCTTTCACCATCGTCCTCTATGTAGTGTTTTGGGAGCTAAATTCAAGGGTATTAACTGCAAGGGACCGTTCCAGATTGAGGCGAGTGGAGTTATGAAATGATACAAGGAAAGAGGTCCCAATGCTCACCATTTATTCCAAGTAGTGCCTAAATCTGACACTCTACTGTGAGTTCTGACAGCCAGCACTCAGTCTTTTTGAGCAGGGAGGCAGCACCCCCTCACCAGGAGGCCTATTCACTGATTCCTGCTTCCTCTATACCTTGCTCTAGGTCTGTCCCTACAAAAGAACTGCCCATCACACCATGGCAATAAAGCAGCTTAGTCTGTTCTACTTTTGGTGCTATTTTGTCTGCCTAAGTAAGTAATAGTGTTTGCTAAATTTGGAGCTTTTATACTAGTCTTATGGAAAGAGGTAGTTTAGTGTAGTGGTTAAGAGTTTTAACTTGGGAATCAGAAAGTCCTGCTTGGCTTTGCCAACAACTATCCAAACTTAGCAAGTAAAGATGCTGAATATTCAGTTATATTGGAATTCTAGATAAACAGTAGACATACTTTTTGGTACATTTCCTTCCTAGGATATACTTATACAGTGAGAGAGAGGAGAGAAAGACAGACAGAGGGAGAGCAATTCTATATGTCTTAAATGCCTTGCTGCCTTATTCCTCTAGTCTCTCACCTCCAAAACCGGGGTAATAAAAAACAGTGATAATGATCATGATTGATATGTTAAGATGAGCTGAAATAAAACATGTTAATAAGCACAGAGGGCATACTCACTAGGTGCTGATTGTTGTTGCTGTTCTTATCATGGGATAATGATGGTAAACTGACAAAGCACAAGGGAATTTCCAGCACTGATCCTTTTGATAACCCTTTCTAAAGCTTTAGAATTGGGAATGAGAGTTCGGACCAAGCTATCTCTGTGTGTCTCAAAAATGGAAACCTCACTTTTCTGTGTTTTTTTTTTTTTAAGAGGACTGGGTAAATAGTTCTTATCTCCCAACATAATTTTCATATTTTCTCCTAAATCTTCTGCCCATAAGGTACCTGCCAAGCTAATGTTATAAGGAGAAGAGGTTGCGGCACTTAGACCTTTATCATTAAAAATAAAGTGGAAGTAAGATGAGGTAGTGCTCATTAATCTTCCCCTATTTCCTTGGGAAGAATTTGGCAAAAACAGATTCTACAAACTCAGCCAGCCATCTTTGAAGGCTATTTTCCCTGGGCCAATTATATATTACACAGTAAGTGTACCCAATAATTAGCTAATGAATTGGTTTCTTTGGGAAATGATCAGAAGTGTCAGGGATTGAAGAATATTTAGATTGCCTCTATGAGTCCTGCTGAAGAAACATCTGGTTCTTTTTTCTTCAATCAACGTGCACCCTGAAGGGTCCCAAATTCAAAAATGATTATATTTCATGTCATTTATGTGCCTTACAGTTTGACAAATTTAACTTGTAAGAATAAGTGATTCCGTGTTCAATTTACGTTGATCCCATTTTCATCCAAACATCCAAAGAGAGCGAACCATTATAGATTGATAAAAGCTGCTGATTGATCTATTGATTTCCAGACCTTAAATCTCCTAGGGAAGTCTTTGTAAAGTTCGTGTTCATAAAATTCTTGTTCTGCCACAAAAGCTCCCAGTGGATTGTGTTTCTCAACTACAAGGAAAATCATCAGGGACAAACCCAGAAAATGTTTCTTTAGTATACACTAGGCAGGAGGGCCTTCCAAATTCAGTCTCAATCTGGTTTCTTCAAAGGTTTATTTTTATTTCATTTTTGAAAACTTTTAATTTGAAGAGGGGGGAAAAAGCCCTTTAAAGCGTAACAACCCGCAGTGATGTAAGTGCCTTTCTGTCTCATATATAATCATGTCTGTTTGGACGTGCTGGGTGTCATGTCCAGGGCTGTGGTGCCACATTGAGAACAATATTGAACTAAATAGTTTTGACAGAACAGCAAGACCTTTTCTTAGGGCTCCTGCTATATTGCATATCTGCTGCTTTGTACACAACGGGGTGAGCGAGGCATGGAAAGCAGAGAGTTCAATTGTGGCTGGAGTCCGAAAAAGAGCCATCCATGGAAACTCTTTACTGATTTGCACTAATGCCTGGAGACAGAGTACAGATGGACTGTATTTTCCAGGTTATTGGGTATAAGAAAAAGCAAAATAATTTATCTAAAATGTGCACTGTAGTACAATCAATGCCATGGGGCATATTCATGCAGATCTGTGTCAGTCTGTGTGGGTGAGGCTGGAAGAACTTTGTTAATCATAGCTCCTCTTTTCCATTCCTTTATGGGGATAGTTTATGGGTGTTGGGTGAGTGAACTCTAGATGCAGTTGTCTTTAGGCAGAGTTGTTTGTACTTATTGACAAGGAGCTCATCTTTCTCACCACATAATTTACTGGGAGGATTTATTGAAATTTTAACTCAATAATATTAAGTATTCATGCCATCTGCTCAGACCCCACTCCTATACCAGAGGGTAGCTCAGCTTGTAATTCTGTATGTCCTAGGGTAGACAGAAGCAACTTTTTTTCCCAAAAAGAACTAAATTGGTCAAATAAAAGAAGAGAATCAGAGAACAGAGAGGCAGAATTCATTAAAATTGGTAGACATTTTCTAAGAGACATTGAAAAGGATGAGTTTTGGGGTCCTCATGAGTGATGAAAGCCCAACAGGCAACAAGGAGAGAGATGACAAACATCTCATGGTGGAGCAGGGCATGCTGATGAGACCTTATTTTGAGAGTAATATCCTTACAGTGGGAAGGACCTGCCAACCTTGTACTGGACACCCAGTTACTACAATGGGATAAGACTAAGTCCTATTAACTGATAACAGTAATGACACCCCTCCAACTCTACCCCAAGTATAATTTTAACTCTATTACCTTTCCAGGACTTTTACCACCATTAGGTAATTTGGAATCTCTTCGTCTTGGGTTTGTTGTCTTTCCATTATGTATAGTGACTAGAAACCTTCCATTTAGAGGCTGCAATTTGGTGACTCACAGATAATTTCAGCCAGGGGGCACATTTTGTTTTATTAGCATGGTGCTATTCAAATTTGAGTAACATTTAATTTTTTTAACAGCAGTTTTTTAAATAAAAATGCAGATTCATGACTTTTGAGGGGGAAAAAACAGGTAATCTGGCATCATTAGGCAAACTTTCTCACTGTATCCATCTCTCAGAGCTACACAATGGAGGTGGTGGCATGAGCTATGCAATTTACCAAGGTTGTTCCTGCTCCCTTGTGCTCCTACCTAGTCAGCTTCCCTTGTTTGCAGGTACCGCATGGTCTTTGTAGGTATATTTATTTGCAATTTCTCTGCACAGAAATGGATGAGTTAAGTGAAATCAAGGTGAAGTTCAAGGACTGAAATGTGAAAAACTGAACTCTCAAGAAGAGGTCATGGTAAGTTCTGTTTAGCTTACTAATTGGAGCAAGAAATGTGGAGGAGGGATTTAAGTTGGAGGAGAGGCAGCCACGTGTTAATATATTAGTCTATTGCTAGGTCACAGATCACCCCAACACTGCTGCCTTGAATCAAAACAATTGGTTTTTATCTCACAGTTTCTGTGGTTTGAGAACAAATAGGAAAGTGGTCTGTGGTCAGTTCTGGCTTTTAGAAGGGTTCTCTCAGAGCTTTCTTCACTCACAGGTCTGCAGTCTATGGGAAAATCGCTCAGTTGAAATGGGTGGGGGTCCTGGGCATCTGTCTCTATTTCTCCACCTTACTGCTGCCTGAAGGTCAAGAAGTGACTAGTTCTCTGTTTCCATGTGCTCTGTCTACCTGGTCTCCCCAGCCTGGCGTACAGGTCTCCAAGGTCATGTGCTCAAGGGAGAGAGTCATGGGAAGCTGCATCCTCATGTTGTCAACATCAGAAACACCACTGTCTCATTTCTGTCTGACTTTATGGGTTTGAGCAGTCACAAACCCCACCTAGATTTTGTGGAAGGAAATACAGACCCTACCTCTTGGTAGGAGGGACATCAACTACATGGTAAGTAGAGTAGTGGGAAGGAAACGATAGATTGGCAGCATCCAACTACGGGAAATGCAACTGGACACCAACAAAAATAAGAAATAAAACCAGAAACTGGGAAAATCTGAATGGTATAAAAGCAAATAAGAATCAGATTTCTTGATAAGAACAGAAATAGAAAAGCATGTTTTGAAGTGCGTTGGTTTGGTTTTCTCCACCTGATCACAATGAACAGTAACTGCCAGCATGTCCATAGCCCCCAGGTTCTGAAGGGGCATCAGGGTCAAGCTCCCACACTGGACAGCATCATTTGCTGTCCACCCAGTTCTCCAACAAAACACAGGTCCCCATCAAAACTCTCCAGAACTTGCCTCTCTGCCTCTGCTTGCCTCCTCTGATCTGGGGAGGTTGCCAGTCCTTTTATTCAATCTATGCCTTTTGAATTTAGACACAGCACTGCTTTAGGTGGGCTTTTCAGTTTCTGTCAGGAAGCTCCCTTCAGGAAGCACCCCAGGTTACATAGATTTCTCAAGCATGATAACTGGTCCTCAATTACTTATATATCTCTTAAAGGATGTGAGTGTTTTAAAAACCATTATTTCATAAAGAAAACAAAAACAAACCTTTAGACAAACAATAGAATGGTGGTTACTGGGGTGGAAGGAGTGGGGAGACAATGAATGGATAGAAAGGGACAGCTGGATGGTGAACGGACATTTGGCAACGGTTGTGGTGAGCAGTGTGATGTTGGAATTGATACAGCAATGTAAACTGTTACTTCACTTTTAAAAAAAGATATATAACTCTGAGATTTAAAAAAATTATTATTCCCCTTTCTCTTCATTTCAATTGAATATTTGACATATAGGAAGCCTCCATTTTCTCATTTGACAAGTGGGGAAACAGAAGCCAAGGTAGGCCAGGAGCCTGTCCAGGCAATTAGGAGCAGCCTGAACCTCCAGACTTTTGAGCTGCTTTGCTACTCAGGGGTCAAAACAGTGGGCAGTTCAGAGGCCCGACCCACAGACATGCTTTGGCTGTTGAGCACACTGTGTTGGGTTTTCTTTTCTTTTCATTTTTTTTAAGCCTCTAAGTGGGGCGCATACTTTACAGCTCTCTGCAGACTCCACTAATCTCTACCACCAAATCTCCACATAGCTCATTACCTACCTAGCCTCTTTCTGAAGGCATCTGAGTTTCTGTACCCCTTTCTCTACTCCCACTGCAACTTTCTAAAGCAAAGCATTTTATTCAATATTACAACTGATATTTATTGATTTTCTACTAAGTGCCAGGCAATATACATGTAATAACCCACTTAATACTCACAGCACTGCTAACACTATCTATTTCCCACTTTCATAGATGAAAAAACTGAGACAAGATAGGTTAAAAAATTTGTCCAGGTAAAACCTGAACAATAAAGCTAACCACTCTGCTGTAGAAAGTCTAGAAAGGCAAAGGGGGATAATAATAAAAATAGGTGGATCTAAGCAACATTTTTTAATTGAGATATCGCTGTCATATAACATTATGTTAGGTTAGTTTCAAGCGTACAACATAATGATTCAATATATGTATATGTTATGAGATGATCACCATAATGACTCAGCTGACACTCATCACTTTTTTCTAGGGATGAGAACTTTTAAGATCTACTCTGCAAGCAACTTTTAAACATACAACACAATACTACTAACTATAACCACCATTTGTACATCTTCAATGTTTTGAAGTAGTCATTATATTTTCAGATTTCTAAAATCTATCTGTATGTTTATATTTGAAAGAATAGGGTGATTGGGCTAGTGATGCCTTAAAGTCTCATCTGCTAAATGAAATATTATTGTCTGTGTATCATGAAAGCTAAATTTCACTACCTGAAAAATGCCTACCATCTGGGTTTGATTTTTCAGGCTAAAACTCAAAATTTAAGTTCTTTTAACCAAATCACCAACTAAATCTTTATTTTAGTCTCCAAATGCTTTTGTGGCTAGTGTAAAGATGAATGGAATTTGAAAGTGTCCATTAAGATTACCACCGCATGATGGAAACTGGAGCCTACTATATAAATCTAAATCCCTCCATAAATTTGAAAAAAGATTTACTGCTCAAAAATAAAAATATAAATCATTCTCATTTTCTAAATCATTGCTGCTGATGATCATACTCAGTGTGGTGAGAGATCACTATATTATTCTGGATATAGCACTATGTCTAAATTTTCTAAGTCATCTCAACTGCCCAGGGGATTTACTACTTCATGTACTTGCCAAGAGAGAAGGTATTTCTGCATAATTCCTGTAGTTGCATATTATTGATGCTCTAAATGCATGGAACATTTAATATGTGTAGCAAGTCCAGCAGGATCAGTTATTGACGTGAATTATGATTTTTTTACACCAAACCACTGAATGTCCAATTAGAAAATTGATCACTTTTGAGGAGCCTCTCTCCTTAATCTCTCATATTTACAGAATGGGATTTGGCAGCATGAACGAGTCACAATGGGGCCAGAGAGCAGTGGGCCTTGGAGTCCAGGCTAACGCATTTGAACCTTTGCAGATAACAAAAGGCCATTTATGGTTTTTTGAACACAGTGAGTGACATGATCAAAGAGGTGTTTGGGGAAGGTTAATCTGGCAGCAGTGTGCAGAATGTGCTCCATCATGTGGTGACAAGAAAATGGTTGTGTGGATAGAAAACAGTGAATGAACTCAAGTTGGCTTTTGAAGAACCAACCCAATTCAAAGGCTATCAACCCAGACACATATTCAGGTCCATTATCCTAAATCTCTGGATCACTTTCAAGTTCCAGCTTTAAAACTGTGGATCACTACTGAGAGATACTTTGCAGCCTGTTTGGAGGTCTGGGAAGAAAGAGAGGAAGGAGCACACCTAAGAAGCTATGAGACAGTGAGAGGAACACTGCCTATGTCACAGGAGTTGACTGGAAGAGGACTAGCAATCCACAGTAAGTCTAACTTCATGGGTCCTGGATTATTTCTAACTCCCTGTTATTTTCCTATTCTATTCCTTTCCTGATTAACCATTCCCTTGTGCCTTCTGTAGCAGATGGCCAGTGGTCCAGGCAGTTTTGAATTTACACATCACATAGTGGGGGGAGGTGTATATTCTATACTAAGTGGGTAGGTAGGCATTTCTCAAAATAACCCATTACTATATTTCAAATCAGGAGAGCAGCAATCACCTTCTACTACACCAAAGCAAAACTGCTGACAAATCCACTTTTGTCAAAAAATAATTTTCTAGCCAGTTTGGGGAGTCAAGTTTTATTGTCCTATTGTTTCAGGAAATTCACCAAAACTGAGAACTGTTCTCACATTTAAAAACAAGAATCTGGGGACTCCCTGGTGGTGCAAGGGGTAAAGCACAGCACTATGAAGCTATCCGCAGCCTCTGCTGCACAAGTTTGATCCCCAGCTGGCCAGGGAGCTACCCACTTGGCGCAGCAGACCTCTCCTGTCTCACTTACTGGTCCTATTATGGAAAGTAGTATTGGGTTTCATTTGTTTTATGCATGAAGATCAATTTTTGAAATATACAACCAAACTTAACTTTGATTCAGGGTTATATATTTGCTTCAGTTATCTAATGTACACAACTATAATTTAGAATTTCTCATGATTCTGAGGATCAGAACTTAGGGCAGAACATAGCTGTCTGGTCTTTGGTTCTATGTGATGCCAGCTGGACTCACTCATGCACTCACATTCATCTGAAAGCTCGGCCAGGGCTGGGATGTCCTAGATGGAACCTCCCTCCACTGGGCCTTCAGGCAGTCAGCTATTTCACTTGGACTTCCTTCAGCATGCTAGCTGGGTACCATGGAGAAATAAGAGAGAGCTCCTAGGTCTCTGAAACTTTTCTCAGAAATATAATATTAATTCAACCACATTGTGTAGTCAAAAGCAGTTAGGAGCTCAACCCAAATTCAAGAAGTGGGAACTACAGTCACCTTTTTATACTAGGTACAGCAAGCATGAACAAGAAAAGCAGTAATACCTAGCAGCCAAATTTAAGGACTATTTTACCAAATTAGTTAAAATAAATACATTTGCCAGTCACTTTAGCTGCTCCTCTGCTATAAATCTACCCACTAAGAGGAAGATGCAAAATGGAACACCTCTCCTGAGGATACTATAGGACTGATGGTGACAAAGCTGCAAGATAGGACAGTGAGGTTCTTAACAGAGATGAAAGACATGTCACTACCACAACAGAGTGGCCCCAGGTGCTGCAGTGCCATCAGTGTGGAATAAGCACAGCAGTGGATCAAGAGAGCAATGGCTGGTGCAAGGAGTTAAGATGCAACTTATGAAGCTATCTGCAGCCTCTGCAGCACGAGTTCGATCCCCGGCCAGGGAGATACCCACATAGCACAGCAGATCTCTTCTGACTCTCCCGCTGCTCCCTTCAGCAGTATATTTCAGTCAATCTGCCCTTTCTGTTCCCTACTCTGTCTCTGGTGAATTCTCCCACCCCCCACACCTCTCGCCTGTACCCCAGTTCTTGTATGCATAAACAAATAAATCTTTTTAAAAAGAGATAGAGAAAGAGAGAGAGAGAGAGAGAGAGAGAGAGAGAGAGAGAGAGAGAATGTGCACACAATGGCTAGAGCAGGAGGGTCCAGAGTCTGGGATGGCTCAGAGTATATATGAGCACTTCCACCTCTTTATCCCTTTATCTCCTTTCTCCACCTTCTTCTCAGCATAGACGCCTGGAGAGACTGAAGGGTCTGTCTCCTCCATTTGGAAGATGGGACAATTAACCAGGTGTGCCAACTGGTACAAACTGCTAAAATAACATTCCTGGGAAACACAAATTAGTGACATCCAAGTGGCATTTAAGTTACAAAAGGATGGATTATTTACAATTATTCCTTCTCAATTTAATGTAAAGTTATTTATAGCTTTCCTCTGTGTACTCACACAGAAGAAAAAGTTTGAAAAGGCATGTGCAAAATTTTAATAGCTACAATTGCTAGGTGATGAAGTTACTAGATGAACTTTTCTTCTTTCACTAAGCTATACATGTCCCATTGTTCTAAAATAACATGTGTTATTTGCCTCATCTTAAGTACATTTTATTAAAGATATGTAATGATTTCACATTCTCAGGATAAAACAAAGCTCCTTCTCAGTTTTAAGTGACCTTTAATTGATCCTTTTTACAACAAATTGGCAGCCATTGTCATAAATGAGAAATGGCCCCAGACTTGCCTCAGATCTGCTCTGAGTAAAGGTGAGGCCAGGACAAAGGTATAAAATCCCATGATACACATCTTAGGTGTTTCAATGCCAAAGATTGAAAACATTTCAAAGAAAAAACCAGAAGTTTGAATTATTGAAATGCTAATAAAAACATGCCCTCAGAGAAAATTGAAGGGAGTCTTCACCATTCTTAAGGTTCCATCTGAAAGAACTTTGCAGAATAAACATGGTATTCAATTTGTTTGTCCCAAGTGCTGGTGGAATTGAATGGGTACTCCCAGAAAGGATTTAAAAGCACATATTACATCACCAACCAGTGTAATTCCAACTTAGCTTCCATATGATCCATGTGTCCAAAATAAGAATTTTAATTTAATTTTAAAACTAATTTACACAGTCTGTAGATGTATAGGGAATACTAAATGGAGGAGATTGGCCTGGGCAGAAAGAATAATATACTGCTAAGAAGTTTTGTATTATATTTACATAAAAAGTTGGCAGTTCTACATATTTTAAATGATAGTATTTTTAAGATACGTCACTATCTAAGGAATGAGAGGTTTTATATGTTTACTATCCATCTCTTAAATATCGTTATGGTAAAGGCAATTATATATCTCTGTTTTTTAGAAAATCCTATAGAGAACAACCAGACACAAGTAGCTTAGATGACTTTAAGTTACTGCTAAAAATATTTTGAGTGTGTGTGCATGTGTGTGTATGTGTCTCTGTGTGTGTGTGTGTGTGTGTGTGTGTGTGTGTAGAATTATGGAGGAAAGATGGATAGATGAAAAAGAAAGAAAGAAAAGAAAAAGAGAGAGAGAGAAAGAAAGGAAAGAAAGAAAGAAAGAAAGAAAGAAAGAAAGAAAGAAAGAAAGAAAGAAAGAAAGAAAGAAAGAGAAGGAAAGAGATATCTATAAATATTCCATATGCATAGATGTACATAGCATTATAAGAAAAACATTTATCAAGCCAAAATATAACACAGTCCATAATTAACATGTTTCCTTACATATTAAACATTATAAAGATTTTTCATGTACTATCATTAGTTTGACATCTGACATAAGAAGACAATCAGAGAAAAATCCAACCTGGTGTCATTCTTGAAACACTAAAGAAAGATCAAAGACCTTGACTCCCACGACTGATAGCTCTTTCTGTATAATTAGATGGTATTTCAAAAGCTATTTTGCTTAGGAGTGTGAACATACAGTTCAATTCACATGTAGAATGTTTGGGTATTCATGTGTTGCCACAAACCCTATGCAATATATTCTGCAACAATTTTTGAAATATTTTAAACAGAAAAAATCAGAAATTATAATAAAGTATGAACCCCATTTGCCACCCTGGAGAAGAAAAAGTCCTGCTGGTGCAAATTGCAATGTAAAGATCTAATAGTTTGCTGTGTTTTTGTCTATTTTAATGATCACACAGAAAGTAAAATTCTTGGTACATCACAATGTCACATGATGCAAACTCCTATTTCCTCAAACCTTTAGACCAAAAAGCATCCCAAGTTAGAACATAAGTCACACTGATTTCTTAACAAGATTCTTTTCCCAGCACAAACTCAGAAAGTTCATTCCCTGTCTTTCCAAATGAACAGTTCCATGATTTTGTTCTTAGTTCTAACATGGTTAGATTATTGTGATAAGCAAGCAGCTATTAGAGGGAAACTGACAACATAATATGTGCAAAAACTCTCTTGATAAGAATCCTTGATCTAAATTTTTATCTCCATTATATATTTCCAGGGCAGCCAAAGTTTAATGGTAGGGTGACGACAGGCATAACAACAACACTCCAAAGGTTTGATACTTTGAATTTTAAGGCATTTTGTTTCAAAGAAGAGAAGACAAATGTGTCAAGTCAGCATACAGAGAATATGAGGCAATAGGATTCCAAGTCCTACCCATGCAAATCCAGCGCATGAGCAATTTCTTCAGCTCTGTATTTATTGATTTATCCATTCATCCATTAAACTAAAAATGTATTGAGCTATGAGCTAAGCTAGCAGGGACTACAGTGAGCCCAGGGAAGGGTTCAATGTTATAGAAAACAAAGCCTCTGCTTTAGAGCTGCTTCCAACCAATGTAGGCAGTAACGTAGGAAGTACAGTGATATATATTAGTGCTCTGACAGCCAGAGGAGAGAACAACTTAAATTTGCTGGGAGGAGTTGAGCATGGCCTCAGAGTAGTGACTTTTAAAATGGGATTTACAAGATAAGAATTTACCAAAGAAGGTTGAAAGGAAGGCATTCCAGGTAAAGAGAATTCATGAACATGGATGTCTGAAAGAGAACTGAAAATGGAGAACTAACTAGGCAAATGGTACCTAGAGTGAAAGAGAAAGGACATGGAATCATAAAGGAGCTACTTCACATATTTTGAGAAGCAATTGGTATGGAGTCTTTTAAAACACATAGCCAAACATGGCTTGTGCTTTATGTAAAACATATTATATATCACAGTTTTTCACTCCTTGTATAATCGTAGGGGGTTCCAGATGTCATGAGACAGTGGACTCCCCAGGCCTCTTTGGGTCAGCCAGAAAAGTCTGGGAGGTCACAGACCCATGGATTATCATCCTTGGCCAAGAACAACCTCTTGCATTTGTCAAAGTGCATTCTAAAAATATTATAATTTTATATAGCTGTCATGGGTGGATTAGGTGATGAATCACTGGCAACGCAAGCTGAAGAGAACACAGTCCAGGCAGCTGAGAACCCCTGAAAAATGTTGGGAGTAGGAGTCATTAGATCTAGGATGCCAAACTCAGAGGCTACTGGAAAAACCAAGAGAAGAGAGAATAAAAAAACAGCCATTTCTCAGCCTATCCCTCAAGCTTGCTTCATGTCATTCTGTCGAACACAGCTCCTGCTCTGCATAGCAAGGACTTCAAGAAACAGAGACACTGGTATCAGAGCAGGGCCACTGTAAAGAGGGCTCTCTCTAGTTGCATAAAAGAAACCTCCCACAGTCTTCAGCTCACAAAATTTCTACTTTGAGCAAAGAAGGTGAGGTTGTGGATTGGGTCCAAAAGCTCTCTATGAATTGTGAGTCCTGAAGACATACAGCTCAGCGGGAGACCCGGCTGTCCATGAGAGGAAAATTTGGGCAGAGACGAGAATGTAGACTCCATGCTAGCCTCACTGGTTCTCATTTCTTAGACTAGCTCCTGACACTAAGATATTGATATCACCTGGCTCAATTCTTGGGGAATAGAATGCATACAATTTTTTTTACAGAAAAGGGTTATAAATGCAAAAGATAGGGAATCTGAAATGAAGTTTGACCATTTTTATTATTTATGCATGTATGTGCATAAATATATGTACATATACATGTATGCATACATGTTTATAATATGAGGTTGACATATTATTCAATTCACTTAAAATAAAGGACCATCATAAAGTATCAGTAGGTATAGTCTTTTCAAATTAAAAAAAGGTAGATATTACATACTTCTAGGTGGTATGAGATTAGCAATAATTTAATTATCAGAATGATTTAATGAAATCTGATATAATATTACAGGAATAATAGATATTATTTAACTATATATGATTATGGATATTATGTATGTATACATACATATAAACATATACATATACATATATGCATATGTGTGCATGTATGTATAGAGAGAGATTTAATTTATATAGGCTTACACACCTAACAGAAGAGATGAACAATGTACTCAATTGCACTTCAATGCCCACTACTTTGAGCAAAGAAGGTGAGGATGTCGGGTGGGTCCAAAAGCTCCCTATGAATTGTGAGTCCTGAAGACATACAGCTCAGCGGGAGACCCAGCTGTCCATGAGAGGAAAATTTGGGCCCACTCAACACTGAAGGCAGTAGCTGCATCTGAAGATGGGCTTGGGATGAAACAACAAAGAAGTGGCTAAGTGACAGACAGAAATGATGAAATCCAGGAGGCAGAGCACCTGCAGGGCCTTTGGCAGCATCTAAGCCCCCAACAAATTTTCAAGGTGGCTTGTGAGCCTGTGACATCCAAGTTGGAAGAGCACATGAATATCGGGGAGAAGGTAGGGATACAAGAATAACAATGCAATAATGGGTGGGGACACAGAAATCTGTTATTATCCTTCATACTCCAGGGTATTTGGTAAGACTGCTGGCATGGCTCAGGAAAACAAGGATTCCACATCATTCACAAGGATCTGAATCTGCTGTACTCCAGCTGTACCAACACAGAGCCAGTGAAATGGACCATAGTATGGAAAATATAGTGTGTGATTTACTTCTGTCAACTTATAAAGCTGAGACAGATTTCTGCAGCTGCACTGGATAAGCAGAGATCCATGGAACTCATTAAGATGCCAATGACCAACCACAGACACCATGTTTTTCTAGGTCTAAAACTCTGTACACAATTCTAAAGTCCAATTTCTTCAAGAAATCCAAATTTTTAAAAAAACTTGTTTATGCATACAAGAACTGGGGTACAGGCCAGAGGTGTGGAGGGCGCGAAGATTCACCAGAGACAGAATGGGGAGCAGAACAGGTAGACTGACTGAAATACACTGCTGAATTTTTATTTTGTATAAATTTGATGACTTACCAGATCTAAAGGTATTTCAGTTACCATCTCATTTACTGAGAATAGCCACACATTCCATCACTTTAATGATTGGGTGTTGCCCCCAGACATTGTTGCAGATATTATACAGTGTATGATGCATGCACCACATTATTGTTTTAGACTAATAAACTTTCTGAATTTTGAAGCCCATCTGGCCTCAGGGGCTTCAGATAAGGGTCAGTACATTGACATTCTGATTTTCCTTTCATAGAAAGTCTTATTTTACATTTAGAAGCATTTTATAGTGTTAATACTTATTGAAAATAGAATTGGGCTTCCGTTCGTAAACTTGTTTGTAATAGCATATTTCCATGCCTTCCAATAGAAAAATTAAAAAAAGGAAATAGTAATAACAAATGCTAACACCAAGTACTTACTTATTGTGTGCTAGGAACTGTGCTAAGAGCTTCAGATTTGTTTTCTCTTAGTGACAGGTAGCTGGGCCTACACCCTGGCATCTTCCTACAAAATACCCATGACACATGATTGCCTTCCTCTTGGTTCCTGATGACCATTGTCACTGAATCCTTCCCTTAGGATTTGCCATAGTGTTACCAAAAAACTCCAACAGTCCCACAGAGGGTCAAACTTGACTCTACTAGCTTCACTTGAACTCACTTATTCAATTGCTTGGTCATCTGGGCTAGAAAGGGCCAAGGCAACTACACTGACACAACAGATACACAGTATGGACTGGACAGGCGTCCACACTTGGAGAACTCAGGGTTTTAGGAGAACAATCATAAAAGCAACAAGGACCTCCTGAAGCCAAGTCTCAGAGCTCATACCCTGTTACTTCTGCCACATTCTACTGATCAGAGCAACATTCTACTAATCAGAGCAACATTCTACTTATCAGAGCAAGTCATAGGCCAGTCTAGATAGAAAGAAATGGAGAAACAGAGCTTGTCTCTGGATAAAAGGAGAGAAAAAGGCCATGTGAACTGGGATGGGTAGACTATGTGGCAATGAAAGAGCTTACCATATTCTGTGCTCTGGAAGTGAATTACAACTCTTTCACATGTAAATATGCTTTCTTCTATCCCAGTACCTGCACAGTTTCATTCCAGGAATAGCAACAAGCTTGAAATCACCAGCTTGTGTTTCACTTCTGTTTGCATACAGTTTGTGAACCCTCAGGTCTCCAGAGACATAAAAAGCAAAACTCTAAGTCATCTGCCTTATCCCACCCAAATTTCTAAGGTGCAATGGTGAGACAAAGGAAAGATAAGCACACTGAAAACTCCTTTTTAAAAAGAGGAAGGACTAGGCACGCAGACCTCTCCTGCCGCCCGCTGCTCCCCTCAGCAGTGTACTTCGGTCCTTCTGCCTGCTCTGCTCCCCGCTCTGGCTCTGGTGAATTCTCTCACCCTCCCGCGCTTCTGACTGTACCCAGTGCATGTATAAAAATAAAATCTTTGAAAAAAAATAAAAAATAAATAAAAAGAGGAAGGACTAAAAGCACACAGCAGTCACTGGCCTGTAGCAACTTGACATTCAAGCATATGTCCAAGGGCAAGGAATGTTCCCAGATTAGGACCTAGTTATTCTTTGGAGTGGTTCTCTGATCCATTCTGTCCCTTGGATTTGGGGTCCACACTGTACTGTTTACTTAGTCCTCTGAGAGGTCTTCCCTCTCTATATGAAATAGCCCATGCTTACATGTAAGTAGTCTTCTCAGTCTGCTCTGTGCCTGGTAGGAAGGTGAGGGCTCAGAAGCTTCTTAAACTGTCTTTTATCCATTTTGACCCAAGTTAATACAGATCCTTTGAAACTCTTTATGGGATTTAGATGGATCAGACTAAAATCTACTCTGTTAGACAACAGCCAGCCTCACTATTATTGTCATGAAAGCCTCTCTGTAATTCTTGACATGAATTCAATTTGGGTGATGTGTCCTGATTCATAAAAGATCTTTTTGTTAGGTGAGAATACTCAAATCGTACTGAAAGGCTCCTACTGCCACACCCTTCATTTGGTCTTGCCCGGAGGCCTTCTCTTATTGAATGCAGTATAGAATTAACTTTATACCCACATATGAATTCCCTTTGATAATCTTTTCCAACCCAGCACATCCTGGGTCTTCAATACTTTCTCTAGGTTTCACTAGCAAACTGCACAGTCCTTTCTTTAATCTCTCTTCCTGCATTTTATACATCCAGCTATAAAAACTCAACTCACATTTGTAACAGTCTGCCTGGAAATCTTGCCAGATCTCCAAGCTGATTAGGAAAAGTTCCTCTCTTCCCAGTGTAGCAGGCAGCATCTTGCCAGTTGCTTGGTCTCTCCATGACAAGATTGGTGCTTTCTTCACCCTCCAACTGCAATTTCCTCATTAATCTCCCAGCATCTACTGATCATCTCCTTACTCTTCTCTAGTCACCAGTCTCCCCCACTACCAAAACCAGTGCCACATGTTTTAGATTTTTGTTATGCTGACACCCCACCTTTATGTACCAATTTCTGTTTTAGTTAACTATTTCTTGGTAACAAAGCACCACAAAACCTAGTGGTTTCCGCAACAATTATTTCTTACTTTCTACATAGTTGTGCAGGCTGGCTGGGATATTCCTCTGCTGGCTTCATGTGCTTATTTGTGCTGGGGGGACCATCTGAGCAGGGAGGTTCATGGTGACCTCACTCCTCTGTCTGATGACTACTACTGACTACTGCTGGGGAGCCTTTACTCTCTTTTTTATGGTCTTTCACCTTGCAGTAGGTCAGGTAGGCTTTCTTAAGCCAGGACAGAACCTATAGGACATCATGAGGACCTGTCTTGGGAATGCAAATGATGTCATTTTTGCCTCATTCTGTTAGTGAAAGAGAGTCACAGGACCATCGATCCAGATTCAAGGAAGTAGAGAAAAAGATCTACTCTGGGTAGAAAGAATGGCAAAAGTCACAGTACAAAGGGATAGGCAAATGGAGATGGGAGGAATGTGTGGCTCTTAGATAATCTACCAGATGAAGAATCTGTTGAATGAGTGGATGTTCCATTTTTATTTAGAGTATGAATATGGCCTTTAGTCCCTAATCTCTACTTCTTGACTTGGCAGTGTGTTCATTCTGGGCTCTGAAATCAGACTCATAATATGGGATTTCCAAAATGACTACTAATTCTTGGGTCTCCCTACTTTCTTAAATCTTGTCAATAATGGGGCCTTGAGTATCTTATCTCTGATACCCTCCATGCCATATATCAATGTGGAGGAAAAACTAGATCTGATATTGAATATTGGCTTTAGCATTCACTCATGTGACCCTGAGCAGGCTATTTAAATTATTTAAAATAGCTGACTCATCAGATTTGTAGGATTAAATGGCACAATGTATTAAAGTTCCTGGCATGTAGTAATGAGTTAATGAATGCCAGCTTTCTTCCTTTCTTTGAGTTACCAGATAGTATAGAATATCTAATACAAGATAAGAGCTGTGGGCTTTTAGGTGGTAGATAGTCATCAATAGTTACAAAAATGAAAGGGGTTGGGAATTAAATTGTCAGCTATGTATAACTTCTCTATCAAATTACATTTGTCTATATTATTCTGCTTTATACATATAATTTCAGAAATTGTAAAGAAGCATATCAATATAATCCCCATGTAGTGATGATTTATTGAATTAACCCTGAAGACATATTTAGGACACTAAAAAAATTGGGCACTGGAAAAAATTGGAAATTGTGATGTAAGGCATTTGATGTTTTTGAAGAAAGGGCACTGAAATAGTCACCAAAGAAAAACCCAAAACTTTTTCAGATTTACTTACATACATACACATGTACATGCACGCACGTACACACACACATATATTTTCTGATTCCATAAAATTTATTTTAAAACATTTTCACACTAAAATATAAGCAGCATGATTAGAGAGAAGATAAATGTCACTCTTTCTAGGATCAATTTAGTTTCTAAAATTTCACACTATTTGTCAAGTATTCTGAAGCAAAGTTTTTACATTCTGTCATTAACAACTACAGTACTTTTGATTTTATTTTTACTGAGATAATATTGGTTCGTATTGTTGTCTGTGTTTTAGAGGTATAGAATCTCCCAATTCAGGCGTTGTTACTACAGCTCATCTATCACCAAAGATCTCACAGTCCCTAATGTGCTTCCTCCCCACTTTGCCCTGACCCCTCTACTTACCCTTCTTGTTACTTAAGTTATATTGTCAGCTTTCTAGAGAAATTGGCTAGGCCATTATACTCAATATGCAAAAGTCAGTTGCCTTCCCATGTACAAAAATGACCTAAAGGAGGAAGAAATTAAGAAAATAATCCAATTTACACCAAAAAAATTCAATATCTAGGAGTAAACTTAAAAAGGGAAGTGAAAGAGGTATACAACACCATTAAAAGAAATAGAAGACACAAAGAAACAGAAAAATATCCCCCATTCATGGCTTGAAAAAATAAACATTGTCAAAGTAGCCAACCTAACAAAATGCAATCACTATCACAGTTTCAAAAGCATTCTTCACAGAACAAAAATTTTGAAATCCACATGAAACCAAATAACTGAAATAGCCAAAGCAATTCTAACAATAAAGTGAAAGAATGGCAGTATCATACTTAAACTACACTACAAAGACATAATAATCAAAATAGTATGGTCCTGGAAAAAAATAGATATACAGGCCAATGGAATAGAATTGTGAGTCCAAAAATCAACCCACACCTATATGGACAGTTAATCATGACAATGAAGCCAAGAATATACACTGGAACAGGGAAAGTGTTGTCAATAAATGATGTTGGAAAACTGCACAGTGACATGCAGAAAAATGAAACTAGACCTCTATCTCATACCACACACAAAAGTCAACTCAAAATGGATAGAAGACTTGTATATAAGACCTGAAACCATAAAATACATAGAAGAAAATATAGGTGAAATACTCCACAACACTGGCTTCAGTGATGTCTTTGTGAATTCATTTCCAACCTCTCCATTTTATAGCAGACAGGTGGAGGAGCAGAAAGGGCAGAGTGAACCCAGAATACAAATTCAATGGATACATTTTTTTCTTGCCATGCTTGATATTCTGTGGGTTTAAACTTTGAGGACTTACTAAAATTTTTGTGTTATCCTTTAAGACAACTTTACATTAGTAAGACTAAAGGGTCAGCCCTGACTTCAGAGAAAAATTAAAGGGTCAGCCCTGACTTCATATATTATATAAATATATGTTTTTTTTACATAACAGTTTAGATATATGTCTATACACAGAAGGCTCTCTGACAGCCATGTCTCAAGTATATTTAATTATAGGAGAAAAGTCAGATTCTAGTTTTAAGAATTGCAATGATGTATTTGAGAACATTCTATAAAGTGAAAAACCATCCACTATCAACAAGGTACATCTAGCATTCTATGGATAGGATATTCAGTTTGTTAGTCTATAAGGTACTCTAGTCATGTGAAGTACATCAGCTTGGTTCCCCAATGTGAGTTGAATATGCTCAGTCAAGTGATAGTGACCTCACCTAAGAGTAATATTGTCCAAGTGATGTTTTTCTTCTTTTACATATTTTGAGTCCAGGAAAACTTTCTACTGTGTTTTTAATGCCCAAGTACTCCCAGACATGTGGGGCCTAAAGGTAATGGAGCAAATTTAAATGAAACACGTCCTTCATGACCATACTTTCCTTTCAAAAATTCCAATTCAAAACAGAATTTGAAAACCAGTGGACTAAGACAATCAATTTTCTCTTGAGATGTAGGTTTAATTCTGGTGTAGGAATCCAAAGGGACAAATGTCTACTGGTGTTTAGATATTTACTTCAAGTTTTCTAATGTTTAAAGGGCAGATGTTCTATTTCTATTGTTGAAAGAGGCACAAAGTCATTGTCTAAACTCTGCAAAGGTGTTTAGATTTCTGGACTTTCCTCTGGTTAATTACATGCTATGGAACTAAAAATAGTCTGTGAGCTGAAGTCATAGAAAATACATGCACACATTAATCCAGGAATGACAAACTCTTACAGTGTCTGTTGTTGCTGTTGTCGTTTAAAAAAACTGATCATTATTCCATTCTTTAGATGGTTCACCTACAATTATATCTTGTGGGATGGCAGGTGTTATTCTGAAGCACATCAAAAATAATTCAAGTAGCAGAGACAAATTTTTTCTCTGGCATGAATCTGGGCCTTGGATTTCAATAGTAATTCGACAGTGAGAATCCAGTATGAGTTATTAAGTGGGGCAGAAAAACCTCCTCTCAGTAATTGCTACCTCTTCTTCCTCTATGCCTTAAATAGAAGAGCATGAGAGGGTCCCATACTTTGTGATTTGAGGCAATCAATATGAATATTACCTATTTAATTATGAATTTAAAACACTGTTATACATTATCTTCCTAGGGCTTCATATCCAGCTATATTAGCACTTTTTAATTGATCTTTGAAAATGCAACAAAAGCTATTATATTTGTTTAAAATAAAAGGAAAGGAAAGGAAAAATCCTCTAGTGAACATGTAATAGTGAGTTCTAGAAAGCCAGATAATTTCTTTGCTTAATAATAGTTTTCTTTCCTCTTGGCTGCAGATTCTCATAACTAGCACCATGCCAAACATTCGAAGATTGGATTATGGCCTGTCGTACTTGATTATTTTTGTCAGCATGCTGACCCGGGGTGCCCTTTTCTTGTGTTGTTCCTTCTGTTTCCATTTTTCATGTCATCCAGCTTTTCATCTTGTCAATCAGCTTTTGACTTCCTGATTAAAGTGTCTGTCACAGGAGCAGCCTGGTCTCCAGTCAGTTGTTTAATTTGTTCCTCATGGCATCCAATTGAGTTATTCATCTGGCCCAGCTGTTCCCAAGTGCTTCCAGCATCACTTTTTCATGTGTTTGGGTTTAACCTCTATATCTATGTACAACAGTGTGAATTGTTCCATTCATAGTGTTGACTGTGGATTGCTCTGCCTTCCTAATGCCTTGACGCTACTAGGCTGGCTGCTACACTGTGGCCAAACCAACCGAGAGAAGCAGTATTTCAATTTGATGTTATGGTAACAACTACAACTAAACAGACTAGTTTTCAAGAATTATAGCAGGCTCATTTTTTTTTTAACAATTAGAACGATGTAATGGAAATTCTGGACTATTCTGATTCAGATCCACCCAAAAATAATGTTGATGGTGCCTGGCAGAGTGAAGAAGATATTAGTCTGCCAACATTGTGGATATTGCCACGAAAGCTCCAGGAGTTATTTGTTACATTAGGTGACATGAGATACTCTTGGGCCTGAATTGGTGCAGATATCCAACTGGAAAAATGAAATTGAGTAAATCTGCTGAGTATGCAAGCTAAAACTTGTCTTCTAGTGGTAAGATGATTTATATTATGCAACATTTAAGAAGCCACATAATGCAACAGGAAATTAGAGGGAAAGAAAACTAGGGTACATTTCCCCACTCTCCCTTTTAGCCACTCAAACCTAATCAATTCAAAATTTCACTAGATTGTTTATGAGTGAGCCATTCCTTCCTGCTATTCCTATCATGTTTCCCTTCCACCCCCCATGAACTTGAAATGGTAATTCTACTACAGCAGTCATGAAAATCACCAGAGACCATGTGCCTAGGACTAAAAAGAATATAGAATGAGTCTAATGAGAATCAGGTAACAAGCGTCACACAACTACACAATCTATCTCCCATTTTGATTTGATTTCAAGGATATATTTGCAAGGAATTCAGTTATTAACTATAAGAATGTGTTTATTTTTTTAGACTAATAATATGGGATATAATGAAATCAGGTAGAAATCCTGGAGAGAATAAAGTGGTGGCAGCATGATAAATAGGGAGATTTTATTGCTTATTAAGCACAGGAAATAATTTTTTCTGACTATGGGTTTTCACAAAACACTTTGAATTTTCTTGTGAGGTATAGATTTACTAACTCGCATAGTAACAAATATATAATAACTTATTTATCTATGCTTAATATATTTCACTTTTATTTCAAAATTTTTTTCAAGTAAATTTTACTTTAACCAGTAAAAATAATAAAATGTTTAGGAGTCATAAATCATGGAAGGAAATGTGGTTTGCAATTTATATTTTCGGTTTGTTCTGTTTAAATAAACTTCACAGCTGTCACCACCTCCCCTCCCCACCATAAAAACTTTCTAACAAAATTTTTTTTCAACCCCTCCAAGGGAGGTTTTTCCTTATTGTCTTAGATGGAGTCACTTCACCAATTTTTCCAAGTTCAAATCTCCAGAGGATATCCCCCATGAGTCTTTCCAATATACCCAAGGAAGTGAATACAGTGAATTAGTACTCAATATTTATTCCGTTTTTCCTCTAATGTGTCTCTCTGTGCTGCGAGCACAAAATTAAAAATTATATTTTCTAGACTCTCTTTCAGTCATGTTCCTGTCCCATCAAAGATTTGGAAGGTGGAAGTGAGGCCAAGACTGATGATTTACTATTTCTTTTGACTCTGTTAGTAAGCATAGACTTGGGCATACTGTCTTGCTGTAGTACTGTCAGCAGATATCAAGAAGAAAGGTGAGAGACAATTAATTGCTGGGGAGAGAGCCACAGGCACTGACTATGAAGTCAACAATTGTGAATCACACCTAGAAAATGTGCCCCAGGAGCTTTGAGTATAGAAGTGGAATTTCTAGTCCCCACCTTTCCAACTGTGGCTATCTTGATGGGCCAGTTCCATTATTCCTCTGGGAATTGTTACTGGAGTTCTCACCCAGAACCTGTTCTTCTAGTTTGGTTTGCAAGCTCCTTATTCCCTATACCATCTACCCTTCTGATTTAAAACAAATAATTTTTAACTGCAAATTCATCTTTGAGAGGTCGTTTTTAAACCTTTTCAAAAATTTATTTTTCTACTGTCAGTGTTACAGTGCAGAGGGGACTTTGGAGTCATGCACATCACTAGTTATATCACCTTGGATAAATTTATGAACTATTCTAAGTCTTAGTTCCATCATCTTACAAAGTGAACAATAATACTTAAATGCATAGTTGATATAAGGAAAATATAATAAATGGTTAGTGCCTGGAACATGATGCAAGCACTCAACTTGTCAGTATTGTTTGTCAATTTGAACAGTACCTCCCAACATAGGCACACAAAATTTGGGAATTTCACCATATCCAACAAATTTCAATATTATTAACCTAAGGAAATAAATGCATGTTCTTCTAGGAATAATGTCAGAAAATACAAAGATACACTCAGAAAGAAAGGAGGGGGGAGAAAAAGAGGGAGGGAGAAAGAGAGGGAAAGGAGGAGGGAGGAAAGGGGAGATCCAGATGCTGAAGTAAAAATGGATTTGAAATCCAGGCTTTAATAGCTAGAGGCTTCAGTTTCAAACTCAATAAAGGTCACAAAAAGAGATGAAGTTTTAGGCACATTTGAGTAGGAAGGTAGAAATGTGAACCCTGAAAGCCAGAATGGTCAATGGCTTTATCCTCAATGAAGAGAGATACTGGAAACACACATTGAGTGAAAGAAATAATAAGGAATCCCACCACTGCCTGTGGATTTCAGTAATAAAGAAGATAAATTATCATGGAAAACTGATACCAAAAACCATGAGCAAATGGGGCTTGATTTTGGACATTTGGAGGAACATAGAATTATCAAATCAATAACATACAGGAGAAAATAAAACTAATACCAGTATCTTGCATAAACATAAACAAATTAAAACTTGCCCTTGGAGAAAAACTTTTACTAAAATTCATTTAGGTGTCTCTCTCTCTCTCTCACACACACACACAAACACACACACTATATGTCTGTTGCTGCTGCTGACCTCGCAATGAAAAATTTTAAAAACATATGAAGAGACGATCCCATATTAGCAAGGTGAAATATTAAATAAATATAATCACCAAATTTGAGATTACAGAAGAATCTGAAAAATCAATAAAAATAAGGATACTTAAAACAATAACAAAAGGAATAGAAATCATAAGAATAAGATACTATCAAACAGGTAAATTGAAAATGAGACAATGACACAAAAATAACACATAGCTATTGAAATAAAAATTAAACTCATACAACTGCAACAAAATAATAATAATAATTTAATCAAAAATGGGCAGAAATTAATGTTTCTGAGTCCTTTGGGTAAATACTAGGAGTGGAATTGCTGGATCATATGAAAGCTCTATCTTTAGTAGGTTGAGGAATCTCCATAGTGGTTGGACCATTTTGCACTCCCACCAGCAGTGCAGGAGAGTTCCTTTTTTTCACATCCTCGAATGATGTAAGAATTATATAAAATAAAATATAAAAATATATTTAAAAAACCAAAAAAATAAAAAGGTGAAGATATTGTGCTAAAAAAAACTGGGCAGAAAGTCTGAATAGAAATTTTTCCAAAGAATGGGCTCCCCGGTGGTGCAGAGGTTGAGCGCTGGGCTGCGAAGCTGCCCACAGTCTCTGCAGTGCCAGTTCGATCCCTGGCCGCCAGCGAGGGTCCCACATGGCACGCAGACCTATCCTGCCATGCCCGCTGCTCCCCTCAGCAGTGTATTTCGTCAGTCTGCCTGTTCTGCTCCCTGCTCTGGCTCTGGTGAATTCTCTCACCCTCCTGTGCTTCTGACAGCACCCAGTGCTTGCATAAATAAATAAATAAATATATATTTTTTTTTAAAAAGAAATTTTTCCAAAGAAGGCATGAAAGTGGTTAATAGGTATCTGAAAAGATTTTCAACTTCACTAGTCATTAGGGAAATGCAAATCAAAACCAAAAGAAGATATTGCCTCTCATCTGTTAGAATGGCAGTTCTCAAAGACAAGAAGTACCAAATGATGAGGATGTGAGGAAAAGGAACTCTATGCAATGTTGGTGAGAATATAAACTGGTACAGACATTATGGATAATAGTGTGAAGGCTCTTGAAAAAAAATAAAATAGAATTAATTACTATATAATCTACCAATGGCACTTACAGGTATATCTCTGAAGAAAATGAAAACACGAAGTATGCAACCCATGTTCACTGCAGGATATTTCCAATAGTCATGATAGGGAAACCATCTAAGAGTTCATCAGTGGATGAATGGATAAATAAAATTTGGTATATAATTATTCAGTCTTAAAAAAGAATGAAATCTTATTATTTGTGACAACATGGATAAATTGTGAGGATATTATGCTAAGTAAAATAAATCAGATTGAAGAAGACAAATATCTATGATCTCACTGATATGTGGAATTTAAAAAGAAAAACAGCAAGGTCAAGCTTATAAAAAACAAATACAGAGAAAGAATTGATGGTTGCCAGAGGCAGGGGACAGAATGGGTGAAATGGGTGAAGGGGTCAAAAGATATAAAGATCTAATTATAAAAAAAGTCATAGGGATGCAATATACACCATGGTTACTATAGTTAATGCTGTAATGCATATTTGAAAGTTGCTAAGAGCATAGACCTTAAAAGTTCTCATCACAAGAAAAAAAAATTGTATGACTATGTGGTGGCAGATGTTAACTAGCTATCTGTGATGCTTATTTTGTAATATATACAAATATTGAAACATTATGTCATAGATCTGATACATAATTCTCTATGTCAATTATACCTCAATATAACTAATATAATTAATAATAAACTCAATGGACACATTAAAAAGCAGATTAGGTAGACATAAATAAAAAACTAGTAAAATATATCTGAGCATTGTATGCAGAATATGCATCATATATAATATATATATGACATTTCAAAAGGTAAAGAGATGTGGAAAATAAATTAAGATAAAATAAAAGGAACCAAATAAACATTCTGGGACAGATTTGAGATAATGGCAATAGTGTCATTTTTAAAAAGATTAAAAAGCAAACTAAATGGGATGTTTCTTCAATTACAGGTAACTTCAAATTCAACAATCACAATGATTTAGACAATCACCTGAGACACTTTTGCACATAACACTACCAGTGCTCTGCCACATTCCTTTCATCCCTTCCTCCACACTCCCCACAATTTCCTACTCCAGGTGTGCCTTCACTCCCAGCTTCAGCAACTGCATCTCTTTGGCAAGAGTTCCCATTTCTGTACATCCTCACCAACACTTGTTATTAATTTCTTTCTAACATATGTGAGGTGACATCTCATTATTGTATTATTTGTATTTCCCTGGTGATTGAGCATCTTTTCATGTTAGTGTTGACTTATTATATGTTATCTTAGGAAGAATGTCTATTTTTTAAAAGATTTATTTATTTATACATACAAGAACTAGGTTACAGGTCAGAGGTATGTGGAGGGGGGGGTGAGAGGATTCACCAGAGACAGAGTGGGGAACAGAACAGATGGATCGACTGAAATACCCTGCTGAGGGGAGCAGCGGGCGAGACAGGAGAGGTCTGCTGTGCCATGTGTGTAGCTCCCTGGTGGAGATTGAACTCATGCTACAGTGGCTGCAGATAGCTTCATAGGTTGCATCTTAACCCCTTGTACCACCAGGGAGGCCCAGGAAGAATGTCTATTAAGGTCTTTAGTTAAATTAATCAGACTATGGTTCCCTCTCTCTCTCTCTCTCTCTCCCCCCCTCTCTCCCCCCTTCCCTGCCTCCCTCCCTCCCTCTCTCTATTTTTGTTTTGTTTTTTGTCTATTAACTAATATAAGTTTGTAATTTATTTTGAAAATTAACACTTGTCAGATAAATGGTTTGCAAATATTTTTTCACATTCCATAGGTTGTCTCATTTTCTTACCATTTTGTTTTCATTCCCTTTGCTCTGCAGAAATTTTTTAGTTACATGTAGATTTGCTTATTTATTTTTGCTTTTGTTGCTTTTGTGTCTGGTGATCAGTATCCAAAAACTGTTGCTAAGACCAATATCAAGAAGCATCTTCCCCATAGCTTCTTCTAGGAGTTTTATCATCTCAGGTCTTATGTTTAAGTTTTAAATAAAGTTTGAGTTAAATTTTATGAGTGATGTGAGATTAAGGTCCAATTTCATTCTTCTAAATGTGATTATTCAGTTTTCCCAACACTGAGTATTCTAGGCTCCCTTTACAAATACGAATTGACTATGTAAGGGTTTATTTTTGGCCTCTGTATTTTTTCCATTGTTATATGTCTATTTTTATGCCAGTAACATCCTACTTTAATCACTAAAGCTTTTTAGTATATTTTGAAATCAGGAAATACAATGCTTTTGTTCTACTTCTCAAGATTAGTTAATGGTTTTTCAGGGTTTGTGATTCCATATTAATTTTAGGATCAGGGCCTCCCCGGTGGCGCAGCAGTTGAGCACTGGGCTGCGAAGCTGACCGCAGTCTCTGCAGCGCTGGTTCAATCCCCGGCTGCTCCCCGGCCACCAGAGGAGGGTTCCACATGCAGCGCAGACCTCTCCTGCCGCCCGCTGCGCCCCTCAGCAGTGTACTTCGGTCCTTCTGCCTGTTCTGCTTCCCGCTCTGGCTCTGGTGAATTCTCTCACCCTCCCGCGCTTCTGACTGTACCCAGTGCTTGTATAAATAAATAAATAAATCTTTAAATAAATAAATAAACCATAGTGTTCCACTTTAAAAAAAAAAAAATTTAGGATCATTTTTTTTCTACTACTGTGAAACTTGTCATTGGAATTTTCATAGAGATTGGACTGGATCTATTCTTCTTAGTCCATGTAAAGGCTTGTTGGTTTTGTGTTTAGTTTCATTGATATTTCCCTTTATTTCTGGTTTCTGTGCCTTTTACATTTGCTCTGATCTTTATTAATTCCTTCCTTTAGTAACTTGGGCTTAGTATATCCTTTTCCTTTTAGTGCCTTTAGGTATAAAGTTATATTTGATATAATTTTTCTTATTATGCATACATTTTTTAAATTTTCTCACTTTATTCCTATTATTAATTTCCAGTTTCAAACTATTGTGGCCAGAAAAGAAACTGGCATAATTTCACACTTCTTAAATTTTCTAAGACTTGTTTTGTGATCTATTGATTGACCTTTTCTGGAGAATGCTCTCTGTATACTTGAAAAGAATGTGTATTCTGCTGTTGGATAAAATAATTTTTATGTCTGTTAAGTTGATGTGGCTTAAAGTATAGTCCAAGTCCAATGTTTCTCTATTGATTTTCTGTCTGAATGATCCATCCATTGTTGATAATGGGGTATTGAAGTACTCTGCTATTACTGTATTGTCTGTTTCTCCCTTTAGATCTTTTATTATTTGCTTAATATATGTAGGTGTGTCAAATGTTGGGTGCATAAACATTTACAACAGCTATATATTCTTAATAATTTGAACACTTTATCATATAACCCAAGTAATAATTCTGATCTAAGTTAAAATAATATTAAAATTAGAAAATATCTTTTATTTTCAAGTACATATGTTGTTCTGGGAAAAGGAAACACAAAGATACAGAACCAAATATTTCGTGGAGCAAAAATATTCACTATAATATAGAAGTCACCTTTTAAGCACAATTAAAGTAAATGAGAATTTAAGAAGAGTTAACTCTGACACTTCACTAACTCTCCAATGAAATAAAACCAGTGGAACCACTTCCCAACACATTCTATGTAGTAGCTATTAACCTAATACCAAAACTAGATACACACACACAAACTACAAACTAACATTTCTTATGCATACAGATAGATGTAAAAAACCTAAACAAAATACTAGCACACTGGAGTCAGCAACATATAAAAGATATTTTACTGGGGCCTTCCCGGTGGCGCAGCGGTTGAGCATTGGGTTGCAAAGTGCCCGCAGCCTCTGCAGCGCTGGTTCCATCCCTGGCCACTGGGCCAGGGTCCCACATGGCACGCAGACCTCTCCTGCCGCCCGCTGCTCCCCTCAGCAGTGCACTTCGTCAGTCTGCCTGTTCTGTTCCCCGCTCTTGCTCTGGTGAATTCTCTCACCCTCCCACACTTCTGACTATACCCAGTGCTTGTATAAATAAATAAATAAATCTTTAAAACATAAAAAATAAAAGGTATTTTACTAAGATCAAGTGGAATTTATCCCGGAAATGCAAGTATAATTCAATATGCAAAAACTGAATTATATAAAACATCTCAATTACAAAATAAAGCACAAAACGGCCTCCCCTGGTGGTGCAGGCGGTTGAGCACCCCGCTGTAAAGCTGTCCTCAGCCTCTGCAGCGCAGGTTCAATCCCGGCCAGCGAGGGTCCCACATGACACGGCAGACCTCTCCTGTCTCACCCGCTGCTCCCCTCAGCAGTGTATTTCATCAGTCTACCTGTTCTGTTCCCCACTCTGTCTCTGGTGAATCCTCTCACCCTCCCGTGCATCTAGCCTGTACTCCGGTTCTTGTGTAAATGAATAAATAAGTCTTTAAAAAATAAAATAAAATAAAGCACAAAAAACTTCCATAATTTATATCAATGAAGGCAAAAAAAAAAAAAAAACAACCAAAAAACAAAAAATAGCATTTGATAAACTCCAGCACCCTTTCATGATTAGAATACTAAAAGAACTAGATGTAGAATGGAAACGTCTCAATATGATAAAGGGCATTTATGAAAAATCTACATCTAACCATAATCAATAGTGAAAAGAATGGAAGCTTTACACTGAAGATTAAGAACAAGAAAAGGATATCCACTCTAGTCACTTGTACTTAATATTGTGCCAAGGGATCATGCCAGGGCAAGTAGGCAAGAAAAAATAAATTAAAAGATATTCTCATTGGAAAAGAAGAAGTAAAGCTATCTCTTTTTTGAAGTTGACCTGATCTTGTATATGAAAATTGATAAGGAATTCAATAAAAAAAAATAGAAATAATGAACAAGTTTAGCAAGGTTATAAGATCAATGCACAAAAAAATCAATTTTGCTTCTATACACTGGCAATGAGCACACCAAACAACACTTTTTAAAATTCCTATTACATTGGCATCAAAAGGAATATAATTGTTAGGATGGAATGAATTTAGCAAAATAAGCACAAGTTTTATGAAATCAAAATTAAAAATAACAATCTTGAAGGAATTAAAGAAGACAAATAAGTAGAAAGACATCAATTTTAATTAATTGAGAGATTCATTAAACATTAACATTGTTAACGTTAACATTAGCATTGTTAATATTAGCATTGTTAATTATTGACATCTTGACATTAACACTATTAAGATTCAAGTTTCCCTATTAGAAACATAGTCACTTATTTTTTTTTTTTTTGGCAGAATCTGACTTGTCGAAACTATTAATTCCTATGAACACACAGAAGAGCCAGGATAACCAAATTAATCTTGAAGATAAACAAAGTTAGAGGACTAACACTTTCTGATTTCAAACCTTACCATGAGGCTACCACAATTAAGACAATGTAGTATTGGTATGTAGACAGACAAATAGATCAATAAAAAAGAACTGACAGTCCAGAAAAAAAAAAAAAATAAACTTATGGTTAACTGATTCTGACAAAAGTGTCAAGGCTATTCAATGAGACAGATAGTCTTAACAAATGGTGCTGGCACAAATGGATATCCACATGCATAAGAATGAAATTAGGCTCCTGTTATATAGCATGTACAAATATTGATTCAAAATGGATTGAGCAATTCAATGCAGCCAAAACCTCAAAATGCTTAGAAGAAAATAGAGTGGTAAAGCTCCTTAATCTTCAATTAGGAAAGAGTTTCCTAAATATGATACCTGAGGTAATCAGCACCCAAAGGCGGCGGGGGGGGGGGAGAAGGGTGTAGATAAATTGGACTTCATCAAAATTAAACTTTCTTCTTCAAAGGATATCAAGAAAGCAAAATATAAATATGACCATGTAATATATCATAGTCTGATAAGAGATTTATATCAAAATTATAAAGAAGCCTTATAATCAATAATAAAAAACTAGGCAAAATATTTCTCCAAAGAAGATACACAACAGGTCAAAAAGTACATAAAAAGATAAAGAGATAATTCAACATAGCTGGTCATTAGGACAATACAAACTAAAACCATAATGAAATACCACTTCACTAGAATAGCTGTAATTGTTTTAAAGAGAAAGAACAGTAACAAGTGTTAACAAGGATGTGGAGAAATTGAAAACCTCATACATTGATGATGAGTATAACGGTGAAGCCACTTTGGAAAATAGTTTAGTTGTTCCTCCAAACAATAAACACCAAAACCATATGACAAAAATTATGCTCTGATATACCCAAGAAATTGGAAATATATAATATTTATAAAATAAATATATATCCAGGAAATGAAATATTATTGAACCATTATGAAATTAAGTATTGATACATGCTACAAATGGATAAACCCTGAAAACACAAAGCAAAGTGCAAGAAGCTATGGACAAAAGGTCACATACTGCATGACCCAATGTATATGATATGTCTAGAATAAGCAAATTCATAAATAAAGAAAATAGATATATGGTTTCCTGAGAAAAAGAAGAGGAAGAAATGAAAAGTGACTGCTAATGGAAACAAGGTTTATTTGGGAGGTGGAGAAAATGTCCTGGTGAGTTTCAGAAACTTGCAAATTTCTTAAAATACACTCAATTGTACATTTTAAAAGTTAATTTTATGTGTTTTATATCTTAATTAAAATACCATAAAAGTAAATGAAGAAATTATAAAATATAAGAAAACTTAAGACATTTTAAAATGTGCATGAAAGCAAAACAGTCATAGAAATTAGAATACTTAGAATTAAGTATTCACTTGAGGAATGTATTACTTGTATTTATAAGAAAATGTAAAACCTTCGATGGAAATATTTTCAAAACTTAATTTAATGAATGAGCATTAAATTAAAGAAATTAATAAATCAGTAACATTTCAAACTCAAGCACAATAAAAGAAAAGGAACAGTGAAGATAAAAAGTCTTATTAGAAATCACAAAAGTAAAATAAAAAAAGCAAGAAAAAATATAAAATTCAAAAACTGCTTTTGAGGAAAAATAATAAAATAGAAAACACTTCATCTACCTTTTTTTCCCTAGTGGTCTATGGTAAAAGATTATGGGTGCTCTGATGGTGGGTGCCGTGTGGTGGACATGTATCTGAGCAGGCGCGAACCTATTCCCCTGAGTCACATACACTGTTGTAAATCACTATTACCTCAATTTAAAAAAAAAGTATCCAGAGAAAAGAGACATTAAATGTAAAATATGTAATGTATTGAAGATAATTAATAACACTGAATCCTGTCTGAAACTATGTGAGTAGAGAAACAAATGATGCCTGTAAAGTAGTAACAAGAAAAAATATTTCAACCCATAATTTTATCCCAGCAAACTACAGTCTTCAAAGTGAAGGTATAATACTTTTTCCATGCAAACAAAAGCTGGTAAAAAGTCATTGCCAACAAACTAAAGGCTAAAAAACAATATGCAATAGAAGCTCAGAATCCTTCATAGCAATAAAGATCACTGAAGATGGTAAAATATAGGTGTGCATACAATTACTTTTTCCCTGTATTTCTTTTTTTTTTAAAGATTTATTTATTTATTTATACAAGAACTGGGGTACATGCCAGAGGTGCAGAAGGGTGAGCAAATTCACCAGAGACAGAGCGGGGAGCAGAACAGGCAGATGGACTGAAAACACCGCTGAGGGGAGCAATGGGCGAGACAGGTCTGCCTCACCATGTGGGCATCTCCCTGGCTGGCTGGGAATTGAGCCCGTACTGCAGAGGCTGCAGACAGCTTCACAGCACTGCGCTCAACCCATTGCACCAATGGGGAGGACCCTGTATTTTTTTTAATAAAATATTTTTCATTTATTGAAGGTAGAAATGAATAAAGTATAAAATACGGTTTCAAAAAAAGCTAGCGCAGCCTGAGTCTTATCAACCACCACGGAATGTAAAAGGAAATGAAATAATGTAGTATTGTGATCTGTTCTGGGCACTATATTTTGAGAAAGACTGACAAACAGGAGCATATCCACAAAATGCTATCCACAGAGAGGAGGAATGCCCTGGAAAGGATATGATATGGGGAATGAGGGACCTCTCTATATTTCTTAACAAATAATTGTTTAAAGAAGAAACAACAAATAAGAATTTATAATGTACAAAGAAGTAAAATATATGACAATAGTACAAAGAAAAGAACAGACATTTAATTTTGTAGGGCCTTGAATTACAGGGAACAATAGTATTTGTAGACAGATTATGATAAGCTAAAGAACAACCAATGTAGGGCAGGAGAGATAAAATAAAGAGGTATAGGGAATACAGAAACACTGGAAATAAAATGGAATACTAAATTTGTCCTCAGGTAAGCTAAAAGGGGAAAAACAGAGAAGATAGAAAAGTAAATAACACGACTGCAGACATAAAACGACTATATATCTATAATCATATATTAAAATGGTGTAAATCAGGGGCTTCAAACATTTTCTTATAAACCCAAGAGTACGTGAGCTTTGTTAATTGATACACTCTCTATTAACTGCTCAACGCTGCAGCTGTAGCATGAAAACAGCCATAGTCGATAGATAAATGAATGGGTGCGGTTGTTTTCCAAGAAATTATTTCTTATTTGCAAACACAGACTGGCAGTCAACTGATCATGCTGGACAGAGTACCATTCAATGGAAAGATTATGTAAGCATAATTTTGAGCCACACAATCTAATTTTAGGTATCGATACCTATATTAAAAAAAAAAAGGGCTTCCCCTGGTGGCGCAGTGGTTGAGCGCTGGGCTGCGAAGCTGCCTACAGCCTCTACAGCGCCGGTTCAATCCCCGACCGCTAGCGAGGGTCCCACATGGCACGACAGACCTCTCCTGTCTCACCCACTACTCCCCTCAGCAGTGTTTTTCGTCAGTCTGCCTGTTCTGTTCCCCGCTCTGGCTCTGGTGAATTCTCTCATCCTCCCGCGCTTCTGACTGTACCCAGTGCTTGTATAAATAAATAAATAAATCTTTTTTAAAAATAAATAAATAAATAAATAAATAAATAAAGAGAAATTGGTGAAGTTAATTTAAAAAATATGTTCTAGTTAACCTAATAAAACCTGTACCAATATTTCACAGTGAAATCACTTTATAAATAATCAATAATATATTTTACATTCTTTTTTTTACACTAAGGCTGTTTGGTGTCTTCAAGTCTGTCTGGACTACATTTGGCAATCGAGGCAGTAGCTCCCAGGGTAATGTCATTTCCAAGAAAGAAGCACAACACAGGCCTGCTTCGATTGTGAAACAATAAATTTCATACTTGAAGATACTGCTCTGACCAACTTATTAGATGACCTGGAAGGCTCCTGGTTTTGAGTAAAGCCCAGAACAAGAGAAGACTCAGCAGCAGGTACTATGTCACTTGGGCCTGCCGTATGACCTAGGATATCCCGGAATGTTAGAAAGTCCAGGTAGGAAAGCCTTAGTGCAGAGAACTAGTCATTATTTGAAAAGCTTCTGCTAGTGTGTCTCTGGGTCCCATTAGACAATAATATTAAGTATATGCAACCACAGCTGCCCATCATGAGCTGGGCATTGCAGACCCACAATGAAATAACATCCCATAGAGAGAGCAG
Source organism: Talpa occidentalis (assembly GCF_014898055.3). Classification (NCBI taxonomy): domain Eukaryota; kingdom Metazoa; phylum Chordata; class Mammalia; order Eulipotyphla; family Talpidae; genus Talpa; species Talpa occidentalis. The sequence goes on from NW_023601653.1 coordinate 53,829,050, forward strand.
CAATTCATAATGAAATCCTAAAAACAGATTCAGGATTGGGACTCTGGTTGGGGACTGATGAGAGTTTGTCTATAAATGTCCAGCACTTTCATTCCTTGGGTGAGAACTCTGGATGCTCTAACACAGCCATTCCCAACGAGATTAAGCCCCAACAGTTCATAGTAATAACTTGATTGAATTCTTTAGAACTATATTATGAATGAGAAATAGTTAAAATATAATTTAGTCAAGACTATAAAAATGTATTATTGCTCCTCCCAGGAGAATGCAATCTAATTTTGATCCCCCTTCTTAATGATCATTTAAAATTACCCATTTACCAGAACAGTAGCCTCGTTCAAAATTCCAAAGCTGGACTGATCGTCTCCAGAAATAACCACCACTGACAGACACATTAGGATTGTGGCTATTCTCTTCTCCACTCAACCACTAGTCACCAGTCTATAATGTATAATTTTTATATCTCCAAATCTATGTAAACCATTTCAACAAAGGAGATAGGTAATGGTTTCAAAGATTCCCTCCAGTTTAATATGATCTCACCTCATGAAAATTGTCAATCTGACTCTGTCTAGTATGATGGAACAGTGGTTGACACGGAGGGCAAATATTTTCCCATCTACTCTTATTCCCTACAGAAATAAACAATATGAGCAAAACAGTGTTTAGGAACTTTGAAATCTTGGAGACAATAAGTAAAAGGATAATTTCTAGCTTTCAAACTAGATGAATATTATCTATTCAGTATACTTCCTTTATTCCTCCTCTTTCCCAGGTTATTTTTCAAATAATGTATAAATGCATTATGATTAACCATCACAATAAAATATTGTTATTATAATTGTAGAAAAGAAAACAAAATAAAATAAGACATAATTAATATAGTGGGTGTCAGGCTGGACATATACTCAAGACGTCAGAATCTAGCTTGAAATATTATTATCCACGATGGTCAAAATATTTGTTAATTGAAATAATTATAATAACATTTACTTCTTGGACATTTTTGTATGACCATGTCATAAAGGTTTTCACCCCTTTTAGTTTCTCTTGTTTATATTAATGGACAGGAAAAAATCAGGTTACATTAAAGGACATTTTAAATATTCTCTTGTTGTACTTGTTGATGTACTCGTGTCATAAAACCATTATGTCTTAAAGAGAAAATTCATTTTAGAGAATGCCAGAATAGAACTGAAATAGTCCTGAAGGCTTGGATCTGGACATGCTGACCTGGTCATATTTTTGATTGACCCAAATTTAAGAGAAGTAGCCATGAATTTTTTGGGACTGTTTTTAGTTACTTCTGCTGGGTTATCAGACAGATATGTAGCCCAAGTCATCAGAATATTTGCCCCTTCTGCTTGAAATGTCCTTCCTACCTTCTTCTTTCTCAAATGAATTGCTCCTCATCCTTTAAGTACCGAATGACAGTTGATTTCTGTGAAGGATTCTCAAACTCCTTCAGTCAGTCAATGTTTCCTTCCACTGTATTATGAGAGCATCCCATTCTCAGTAGATACCATATCATAGTACTCACTTACTGTTCTCATTAGAGATGTGATATCCAAGAAATCAAGGGTGGGTCTCCCCTGGTGGCACAGGCAGTTGAGCGCCACACTGTGAAGCTGTCCGCAGCCTCTGCAGCGCAGGTTCAATCCCGGCCAGCCGGCGAAGGTCCCACATGGCATGACAGACCTCTCCTGTCGCACCTGTTGCCCCCCTCAGCAGTGTATTTTGTCAGTCTGCCTGTTCTGTTCCCCACTCTGGCTTTGGTGAATTCTCTCACCCTGCTGCAATTCTGGCCTGTACCCCGGTTCTTGTATAAATAAATAAATATTTTTAAAAAGTCAAGGGTAATGTCTTCTTTGAGTCATTCACTGAAGTTGGTGTTTCTTTATTGAACATGTAGCTCAATATTATTTTTATCCAAAGAATACATAAGAGCATGAGACAATGTTTTCCAAGCATTGGATTTTTGTGGAACTTTGGACAATCCACTAAATCATCTTATTTTCTTCAGGATACTTCTTTCTTTAATTAAGTGATAACACCTACTCTCTCTACTTCTTTGAGATGTCATAATGCTTTAAAACTAAGTACGGAACCCTGGAAATGTCTTACTGCTACACCTTGCAGTTGACTTTGTGGTCTCAGTGGAATTTAATGTTGGATTCAAAGATTTAGAACAAGGTATAGTAACAGTAGATTTTATACATTACACATTACATTTATTATAATATATGGTCAACTTCCTTACTGCTTTTTAAGCAAGAGCTCTTTTAATGAAATTATAGGGCAACAAGAAAAACTGAAGCAATATAAGGAGTAAGAGATGAGAAACAATGTTATTAAGTCTAGATAATTTTCTGACACATCAATTCTAAGATTAGGGAGAAACACAGAGTGGTATATAGTGAGAAATAGGGCCAGACTCAGCATGTTAGGGAGCCAATAGGGAAAATAGGGGATAGATGCTCAGTACAGCATCATTTGTAACAAAAAGAATGGCAGGAAATATTATTAAATTCATATAATGAAATAATACACAGAAGAAAACTAGAATGAACTAGAATGATACAAATTAATATGAATAGATTTCAAACATAATACTAAATAAAAAGTCAGAATCACACATACAGAGTGTTCTAAAAGGTTTTTACATTCACAAAATAGTGCTATATATTATTCATGTACACATAGATTTGCGGTGACAATATGAAGATTGGAAAGGAAGGATGTTCTTCAAATACATGAGAATGGCTGCTTTTGAGTAAAAAAAATAAAGGAGAGAACTAGAATTGAAAAAGAGAATAAAGTGTATTTGTTTCATAATTTTGAAATATTTTGTGCTAAATGTGTATCTGAGGCACAAATTGGAAAATATTGTGTTGGTGTATCTCTTTTTGTATATGTGTAGACAATTTCATATGTCATTTCTCCATATACACTCATGTATATATCAAATTCAATGAAAATATCCTCAACTTCTAAAAGCTACTCACCAATATTCTTCCACTGGGAAAGCCAGGGAAGAAAGAAGTAGCAGAAACAAGCTTCTCGTTAAGCTTGCAAGGCATAGGAACTACTAGTCAGCAAGCACACAATAATCTTAGGTTATAGGACATATCATTACTTAATGATGTATATAAGTGAAACTGGGTAAGGGGAAGATGGTTATTTGTAATGTTGTTCTCTTAAATATTACATTTTTTAAACAAAGATAACCAAAAGTCAAAAAAGGAGTCAGTGAAAAGAGTAAAACATTGAATCAAGAGAAGTATAGGGCCTCCCCGGTGGAGCAGCGGTTGAGCGCTGGGTTGCGAGGCTGCCCGCGGCCTCTGCGGCGCCGGTTCTATCCCCGGCTGCTCCCCGGCCACCGGAGGAGGGTACCACATGGCACGCAGACCTCTCCTGCCGCCCGCTGCTCCCCTCAGCAGTGTACTTCGGTCCTTCTGCCTGCTCTGCTCCCCGCTCTGGCTCTGGTGAATTCTCTCACCCTCCCGCGCTTCTGACTGTACCCAGTGCATGTATAAACAAAACAAACAAACAAGCAGACAAATAAATAAATGGAACATGCCTCTATTAAAAAAAAATTCAAAAAAATTTCAAAAAAAAAGAAGTATAAAAGACTAAATATAGGGTTCTTCGAAAGTAAGAAAGGGGGAGGGGATCCAGAATAAAGTAATATTCTCAACCTTAGAAGAACTGATACCAGGAGCTGACAATGTGGGCATTCCCATACATTAGCTGGAAATAGGGAAATAAGTTTGAGGGCCACAAAGAATATTTTCAAAAATAATTTCATCTTACCTTTGGTGACAACATGGATGGAAATTAAGGTGATTATGCTAAGCCAAATAAGCTAGGTGAGATACAATTACTGGATGGTTTTACTCATGTGTGAATCATAAATAAATTAACAAAACACAACAGAAGTAATTCCTATATTCTGTGAAAAATATGGCGGCTACGGGGGGGGGAAGAGAGTGGGGGAGGGAGAGAAATGGGAAGAAGTGGCAAATTTATTTATTTTTTTTTTATTGAGGTAACATTGGTTTACAACACTGTATATGATTCAGCAAAATAGGTTTACACCTTCTCAGATGTATGTTATCACATCACATCCACCACCAAAGCACCCATAGTCCTTCACCATAGATCACTGCCCCCCTTCTTCCTTTGTTCTTATTCTCACCTGCCTCCTAGCGGGTCAATTTAATAGTGTCATGACACTAGAAATTTGGTGGTGGTTGTAATGAGATATGTACATATACTGAAGTGTGAAGATATACTCCTGAAACTTATATAGTATTTTAAACCAATGGAAAATCAATAAAATTTGATTTAAAAAAAATAAATAAAAATGCTTTCACAGAGAAAGTGTGAGTTGGCTAAAGAAAGGTTGCAAAGCTGCCAAGCAATGAAATTTTCTTTCTGGTGAATATAAATTTCTAGTGAAGCCAATCTGTCCTATGGTGTGAATTTCTACAGCACTTGCAGGTCCAAAGAAAGAAAAGTTATCTTTCATTAGAATTTTCTGGATACATGAGATGAAAAGATAGAAGGGTAAGTCAATTCAAGTTTTAGGGAATATTATTATTTAAATATGTATAAGAGTCTCTAACCTGAATAAGAGAGGAATAAATAAAGAGAAAACTAGTGAATCGGGAGAAACCAGAGGAATCAAGAGTCAGGAAGTCTCCCTGAGGTCACAGAAAAATGGTGGTGGCAAAAATGTAACGTTATTTAATTAGTCATTTGGGAGGCAGGAAAGTTATAGATAGAAATATGAATTAGTGCCTAGGGCTAAAGGAGGGCAAAACCTGGAAGAGAAGTTCACGAGATGGACATTCAGGGGCTTAAGAGGCTACTGGGTGAGAGGAAACATTCACAGGACATGTAAATCATACCTGTTGAAGACAGGAATTGGTTACTCTTTCATTGTGGAGATTACAGCTTGATTCTGTCTCTGGTTCTAAATCATCAGTCACTATTGACACATTTTCTCTATTTGATGTTTTTCTTAAGGAGGATATTTGGTTCAGTCAGTCATCAGCCAGTTTGAGCTTCCCTTTCGGGATTCTAAGAGCCACCACGGCCTAAGTCAAAAAGGCTAGTCTTACGGAGATTGCCATTGAGTTAACCCTGGCCTACTTTGTTCAGGTTAGTTTAAACAAACCATTCAGACCTGTACAGGGTCCTCTGAAGGAAGCTGTGCCGTGGGAGAAGGTAGCAAACCTGTTGTCTCTGCATCTGTATGTACATGTGTGCGATTTATATCACACGCCTTTTCTCCACATACACTCATTGTGTGTATCTCATTCAACAAGAAAAATTCGATGAAAATACTTTTTAACATCTTCCCAAAGCTACTCATTAATATCATTCCACTGGAAAAGCCAGGGGAAGGATAGGTAATGGGGCACTTTTAAGGCACAGGAAATGTCAGCAAGCGTACAAAGAAAGCACACCTTCCTTTCAAGATGTCCAGGATCCAGGAACTGAGGGTGAATTAAGGAGTAGTGGGGTAGGGCCTGGTAGAACAAGGACAGCTATGTGCAGTTGGCCAGAGCTGTGGTTAGATGCCCAGTGGCATTTATTCTGGGCATGCAGGCACCTACCTATATGCATGACTGATTTAACTAACATAAAAAGTTCTTTCTTATTTTTGCACCTTGAGGACAAGAAAAAAGGAGGCAAAAGAAATCCAAAATAAATGAATAAACTCAATATTTTTTTTTTTGCTGGAAAATACGAGTGAACTATACAGTAAACCCTCACAATATTTCCATCTGCCAGGTAGTTGAATCCAGAATGGTTTTACATTTATAATTACAGAGGGAACGTGTGAAAGAAACTTATTCCTTTTTTCCCCTTCTCTTAAAAAACATGGTGAATAGGGCCTTTAATACTCAATCTTAAATGACTGTTGTATATTTTGGCATGGTGTCAAAGTGTTAACAGAACTTGTACTATGGTCTTCTAAAGGGAAAAAACAAATAGTTTAACACTGAGGTATTTTGAAGCAGGTGCTCTGGACAATTAAAGAACTTTGTGGCTTTTGAAGGCACCCTTCCAAGAACTAGAAATCTGAAAAATGAATACCACACTGTCACTTTGATAAAATATCTGGTTTTTGCTTCCATTGGAGAAAGAAACCAGAACTCAAAGAGCACAGAGAACATTTATGTTTAGTGAGGTGTAATGTGCATGACACAACTAGAAAGCAGTCATCAAGCCAGGGAAAAATAGAAAAATAGTTTATATTCCTCAGTTATTTGGAACCAACAAATAAACCCCAATAATTTAGCCACTCTTAAATTTTGTACATAACAAATTATTATCATCATGATATGGACAGGAATATATATTGCAGCATTATTTACAATATTCAAGAACTGGTAACAATCTAAGTTCCCATTGACAGACGAATGGATAAAAGAAATGTGGTATATATACACAATGGAATATTATATATATAAAGGTGAAATCCTGCTATTTTTAAGAACATGAATGGACCTAGAGGGAATTATGCTTAATGAAATAAGTCAGATGTAGAAAGAAACATCATACAATTTCACCCATGTGTGGAATATAGAAAGAGCAAGCAAATGGAAGCTAAATACACACAGCAAAAATAAACGTTTGGACTATAAGACCAATTAGTGGATAATAGAAGGGAAGTGGGATGGGAGATCAGTAAATCAGACAACACAATGGTAGGGTGAAGGACAGAACTGAAATTTTAGAGGTGAACTTAATGTAGTATACATACCTGTTGATTCTCAACAATGCACCTGAAACTTATATAATGTTACTTCAAGAACAAATAGTTTATCATTTAGGATAAAATGACATAGGATTAAATGGGAAAAGAAAAAAAATGAAAAAAAAAAAAAAACAGGGGGTGTGGAACAGGAAAGCTATAGGACAAAATGTCAGTGAAAGAAAATGGAAAGAATTACTTGCAATGCTAAGATAAACCTGAGCTCTAGATCTGGCTATTTTCAACAGTATTATGATTATTATTAGCAACAAACAGTGATTTCAAGTAGCACTGAGACTATGGAACTAACTCAATATTTCTGAACATCAATCTGTTTTATCATTCATAAGAGTGAATGATATAATATAACCTCTGTTCTACATAACTTATATATTATTGAGTCTCAAATGAAAAAAAAAGGTTGTTAAAGACCATAAGAATACCAAGTGGATATTATTATGAATGTTCAACCTAGAATCCTATAAAGGGAAACCAAATAATAGTTAAGAACAACACACCATCAAGATTCTGATGCCTATAACTTGAGGAAAAGGAAAGAATACTAGAGAACAAACAATGCAAAGTTTCTGCCAGGGAAAAGATCTGAGCTGGGACTCATCTCAGAAGGAGTAATTAATGACCTCAGGCTGTACATACTTCATCCAGGATATAGATGATAACTCTTTTATAGAAGTAATTCACACCAGCTGAACCACCTTCGTGTGGCCAAAGCAAGTCTTGGTCCTATGGGTACACAGATTGTTCTTAACTGCATAGATAATCATACAAATCTCTGTATTCATTGAGAATAGGTAGTCTTTAAAATAGGTCACTTAACCCATGGCCTTTCAGTTACTGCTATAATCATTATAGGATTAAAAAAAACAAGCTGGACACTATGGAAAGCTGTGTGGAGGTTCCTCAAACTACTGAAAATGGAGCTACCATATGGCCCAGCAATTCCACTCCTAGGAATCTACCCAAAGGACACAAAAACTTTAATTCAAAAGGATACATTCACTTATATGTTTATTGCACTATTTACAATAGATAAGATATGGAAACAATCTAAATGCCCCCAAATAGATGGCTGGATCAAGAAGATGTCGTCTATAAAAACAATGGAATACTATTCAGCAATCAAAAAAGATAAACCCATGCCATTTGCAGCAACAGGGCTGGAGCAAGAAGGGATTATGCCAGTGAAATAAGTCAGAAGTAAAAAGAAAAATATCAGATGGTTTCACTTATAGGAGGGATATAGGGGAGCCAAATACAGGATCAGGCAAAAATGATAATAATGACAAAAAAACAAAGCTAGCAGGCAACTGTAAATCAGAGACACTGCAGGGGAGAAGGAGAAGTGGGATCAAAACAGGGAGGGAAGATCACAAGGGTCTATGCTGATGTTCGCGGGTGAATTGGTAGTGGGAATTTTACTACACCTGAGAGGAGAAAGCAAACATTGTACAAAATTAACAATGATGTAATATATATATAATATATGTAATATATATATATAAAATATATATAATATATATTAAAAAATAGGTTTGGAATTCCAGTGTGTATGCTTTTGACTAAAAAATGGGAGGCATTGCTAATGTTCATCTGTAAATTAGAGTTAAATGTATTTTCTTAGACATATGTGCTTAATTAATTTTTATTTCTCTTCAATTCTCGAGAAGCTTTCTTGAAGTCTTTCATTTTATATTTTATTCTCTATGTTTCAGCTAGGCATTTGCATATTTGTCTTCATTACCATATAATTATATGATATAACATTTATAAGTTTAACTTTTTTCTATGAAACTCAAAACAGTTAATGGGTTTTGTGTAATTCATCTTCCTCCCACCCCACCGAACTAAGGAACCAAAAAAGCACCATTGTCTCCATCACTTGACTGACCAGAGCTCAAATGCTGGTCAAGAACATGGCTGTTATTTCTGGGTCTAGTGGCTCTTAGTCCTGACCTCACAAAAGAATCACTAGTGGGCTTTTTGAAAAATAGCCATGCCCACACCCCATCTCAAACCACTTGATTCAATCTCTAGTGTTGGGGCCTTAGCATCAGTTTTCTTTTCAAGTTAATAGGTGATCCCAAAGTGCAGCCAAGGCTTGGAACCACTGCTGTGAACTTTAAAGTGGATAGAGATTAAGTGGATGTCTGGGACATACAGAAGTGATCTAGCAACTCTGGATGGCCCCTGAAATTCTGCATTTCTAACACTCTCAGAGGATAAGATGCATCAGAACCACAGAACACAGAAAAGTAATTTAATGAGTGGCTTCTCAATTCTCCCAAGAAATGGACATAATTAGGAACACTCTAAACACATAAGAGCAGTTGGCTCATACATATGATGGGTTCCTTAGGACACTGGGGTGGAATTTTATTTCAACCCAGGGATTCCAGAAAGAGTGAAATGAACTGAGAGCTGCTGGTTGGCATTGCAAGTAGGTTGCTGTCAGGTTCTGATTACAGGACAATAAGGAGCATGTACTTCTCAAGGTTTACTTGTGCACCATGAAAACTTCCCTCTCCAGCAGGCCTCTCTCAAGAGTTGTAATATCCAACTTTGCTCCCATCACCTGTCAAGTGCAGTCTTGCTTGGGACTCTTGCACCTGGTTCCAAGGTCCAAGAGTTTTAAATGCCGGTTAATAGCAGTATTCACCTATATAGTTGTTTTCTTGGTTTTGGTTCCAGGTGGGTGCAAAGCAGGTGTTTTGTAAACACTTCTACTGGCTATCGAGAGGGCCCACTTTTGTATGGAGACACAAGTGAGACAATCTAGGGTCTGCTCCCTACATACCGACAATGCATGCCCCCTCTCCAGGGCAGGTTCAGGGGTTCTACAGGCTCCTGTTGGATGTGAGTACTTCAGACAACAGTAGCAGAGAAGTTTCTTATCCTTCCCCCTACCTCTTCTTTGCAACCCCAATAATGCAGCAAAAAAGCATTAAATTGATGTTTTCCCTATCCTTTCTACCACATATTACCTCTAAGACATACAATAGTCATCCAACTGTCCTCCCAGAAATCCTAACTTTATTTCCACAGAATTGGTTGTTAAGTATGTGGAGGAGGCCAGCCCGGTGTTGTCACTCTTACATTGTCATGCTGAACTCTCCAGAGCACTCTCTAGACTCATGTTTCCACTGCTTGCTAAATTTCTTAGCCTGAATAGCAAATCCTTCATTAACTAGCTCCAACCCTTTGCCACCCTCAAATGTCTATATTTTTCCTGGATCTTCTATTGCTAACATTGTAAACACTAAAAAGAGAAAATGGGTGATAAATAGGAGAGTTGACCATTTAGTTAAGGTGCCCTAGGAAGTCATTGTCTGTGAATTTCCCAAAGTCCAAATTCTGTCATTCAGTCTTGCATATTCAGAGACGTAATTTCAGAAGCTGCTCACAATAACTAATATCATCAAACTGATAGATAAAATATCCGTAAGCCAAGTTATTTTAATAAATTGTAGCTCTAATATTACCATCAGTGTGACCAGGACAGGCTCTCCCTATAAAAAAAAAAACGGTAAGGACAGTTATATTACAAACAACTATTTACTCATAAGTACAGAATCAGTGGAGAGGAGCTGTTAGATAATATGAATATAAAATAGTATCATGTTAAGATTCAGTTGTCATTTATTTTAAAAATATTAATTGAGCATAATGTTGTCAGCCTGCTATCTTTTCTTTTTTTTTAAAAGATTTATTTATTTATTTATTTATATAAGCACTGGGTACAGTCAGAAGTGCGGGAGGGTGAGAGAATTCACCAGAGCCAGAGCGGGGAACAGAACAGGCAGACTGACGAAATACACTGCTGAGGGGAGCAGTGGGACCAGCAGGAGAGGTCTGCGTACCATGTGGGACCCTCATCAGTGGCCGGGGATGGAACTGGCACTGCAGAGGCTGCGGGCAGCTTCGCAGCCCAGTGCTCAACCGCTGCGCCACTGGGGAGGCCCATCTACCTATTCATTATTTATTATATATTTTAACTCTCAGAGAGGAATTTTGTTTTTAACTGCTAGTGTTCCTCACTGCACCTAACCCAAGCATCACTTATAGAAATCATCAATCATCTATTTTGAAATCCTGAACATCATAGTGACTTCTGTTTCATACCCCCAAATACTTAAATACCAACTCTCCTTGGCCCTCTCCTCTACTTACTGGAACCGCCACTGCACCATCTATTGAGCCTGCCTTCACTGTGGAACCTCTCTCCTCTCTGATCCATCTGCCTCAATGCTTCCATAGCTTAAGAATTAGAAATGGTCATTAATGGTACCATCACCCCAGTCCAAATCATCGATAAGCCTGAAGCTGCTGGATCTAACATGGCAGGTCTCAACTGAGAGATGTTTCTTCTCAGGGACAGATCTAGAAATAGCTGGAAACACTTTGGGTTGATGCAATCTGGGGGATGTTACTCACATCCACAGGGTAGACCCAGAGATGATATTAAATGTTCTACAAGACACAGGACACCCCCTCCCTACATCAAAGAATTATCTGGCCTAAATGTCAGTAGTGCGAGTCAGGAGAGATCTGCTGTGCCATGTGGGTAGCTCCCTGGCCAGGGATTGAACTCATGCTGCACTGGCTGCAGATTGCCTCATAAGGTACATCTTAACGTATGAGTTAAGAAACTGATTAATATCATCCCAAGCAGAATAAGGCACAGTCACATACTCAAACCACTGCTAGTACCTTCATAAATATATGTTCCCCACCCACTATTCTCTACCACATGCACAAGCTCCTACTATTCTGAAACTAATTTTCTCAGTTCTGTACACTCCTTTCTGCCCCCAGTTGCTCTATATGCCTCCTAAAATAGGGCTCACCGTCTAAAACTCCCTACACTGTCCGTCTTTTCTCAGAGTATCCCTCCAACTCCGGAACTTCTTTGAATCCAACTTAGTCCCCAAGGAGACGTGCCTGTCTCCTATTTGTCTTTCAGTTTCATTCTCTCATACTTTCTGAAACTCCAGGTTGGGAAGTGGAAATACCATCTTCCTCTAGACCCATGGTACTACCTCCAAACCATCTCACTCCACAGTCTGTTGCAGAATTCTGCATTCCCCTCTTCCTTTATTCTCATACTATCTGTCTACACGCTCTCTCTGGTCTTCATTTCTATCATGTATAACTCTGCTATTCAGCTCCTGCATTCACTGAAGGTATTGGCTCCTGGCTCACCATTTTTGGTGGCTTAACTGTTCTTGTGAACATATTGCAAACCACGGTCTCAGTCTCCACTACCTCATGTCCAAGGATTTTCTCCTCCACTGCCACTTACCCTCTCCCATACTCCCTTCATTCCCCTACCACTGAACATACTCTTTCCCTCCATGACCTTCCAGTCACTGCCACTTCCCATGAGGGACATCTGGTCACATTGCAAGATTCAGGCCATTGGTTAGTGTCTATGTGCCTCCTACAATACGGCTCACCATCTAAAACTCCCTACACACTCCGTCTTTTCTCAGAGTATCCCAAAGGACAGTCTGGGAAGTATTGCCACATCCCTGCCAAAAGTTAGGTGTGCTAGTGAACTCTCTTCAGATCCAATGCAAACACCTATCTTTGCTCTTAGGAAAGTTTTATATATCTATATCTATATCTATCTATCTATCTATCTATCTATCTATCTATCTATCTATCTATCTATCTATCTATCTATCTATCTATGCCTGTCTTTCTCAGGCACACAAATAGGATTTTAGCCTCCATGAAAGCACTATGTCTTCAATTTGCCTTTGTATCCCAGTAATTAACAGAATACATGGCATATGATAGCTGATATGGCTCTCTTCACCTCTGAGACAGTCTCAGTTGTTCTTGGAAGTTATAACAGGTGAACAGTCCAGGCAGCAGGCTACCTTGGTTTAAAAATATCATTAGGAAAATATGCACCACTAACCTGCCCTAGGGCACACGGATGCAATGGCATTGACAGTTTGCTCGTGGTAAGGCTGGTCAGAGACAGCGGACTTGTATAATTTCTTTGTTGTAGCTCTAGTGCTGGTATTTACAATGAGGAGTTTCCGAGTGTTTGCAAACATATGTTTCCATGCTCATAACTACATAAAATCAAAATGACCTCTTCTTATTATTGCTTTAATACTACTTTGCATGAATCTGGCTTCCCCTTCCCCCATGTTTCTCCACATATGCCTACAGATTTCTTCAGTACTCTTAAGATTACTTTTATAACTAAAAAAAAATTAAAAAGTAAAAGTAAAAAGTAAAATTACTCTTACACTCTATAAATAGTAAGTATGCAATAAATGTTGATTCCTGAGAGACCTAAAATTTGGAGGCACTTATGTGCCCTGAGTATGTTGGGTCAACTTAAAATATGGACAAAAAGTGCTATGAACTCAAAACCTACACATTAAGTGCTATCAGCATGTGCCTCAGAAAGAATGAACACTCAATGCTCATTGAACGAACAAAAAATGAATGAATGAATCACAGTAAGGAATATGTCCCCACACAACTTCCATATACAAGTTCAAGGGAAGCCACCTACAAATTTATTGTAGTGCTGATTAATTTCAGCACTATCCACTATGTTTATATTCTGAAAGATTACCCCAGCAGAAATTCTTGTGACATCAGAATCCTCACTGTTTTCAGTGGTGAAAAGAGTACCACTTTGAAATCCTATTATCCAACATTACAAAGGAAATTATTATAAATAATTTCAAATAAAATGATAAATGTCTATTCAGAATCAGTAACTAGATGCCATTACACTTTTTTTTTCACTTCTCGTATTGACAAGACATAAACTATAGTTGGCTCATGTAGACCCAATGATCTTAAAGCAAGTTCTCACCTTTATTTCTTTGGTTAAAATCTAGGTGAACTGTTTGTAAGAATATCAAAAGCCAAGAGTTTTGAAAACATCCACTAACAATTGAGATCTTATATTCCTCTGACTTTTCTTGGTTTTTACAAGCAGTATCTTAAATTGATTGTATTAACTTGCTATGTGGCTATTAAACAACTGTCAAAATTTTCATTTCAGGCATAATTACTTAAAGTGATGAGTGATGCACAACTACACACTAAGACAAAGTGTTGATATGTTGATTTTTGGAATGAAAGACACATATAGTCATTGAAGTTCTGCAATTAGAAATTGTCTATTGAATTTTCATTCCAGATCATTCTTTGTCATGATAAAAATTTTCTATTTATAATATGTCTAAATCCTTAAATTTTTCTAGTGCCCAATGTCAGCAATAGATTAAATATTTTTAAGTAAAGGATTAGAAAACAACTAAAAAAATCTCAATATCACTTATACAATTATAACTACACTACCTTAGTGAAATTATTGTACTATTTACTTCATAACACCAAGTTTTTACTCCACTAACCTCTTCTGATTTTGCTTATTGAGAAAACAAATGCCAATTGCCATTAATTATTTTATGTAACAAGTATTTATCTGCCCTCTATGTGCTGGGGATACATCAAGTAAGAAAAACAAATAAGGGCCTCCCTGGTGGCACAGGGGTTAAAGTCAGCACTATCAAGCTATCTGCAGCCACTGCAGCACTAGTTCAATTCCCAGCCAGGGAGCGGACCCACACGGCACAGCAGACCTCACCTGTCTTACCCATTGCTACCCTCAGCAGTGTATTTCAGTAGATCCACCTGTTCTGCTCCCAACTCTTGTCTCTGGTGAATCCTTTTACCCCCTGCACCTCTGGCTTGCACCCCAGTTCTTGCATGAACAAATAAATTTAAAAAATAAATAAATCTAAATCCTTAAAAAAAAAAGAAAAACAAAAAAAAAAAAGAGACAAAATCATTCCCTACATGAAGTTTATATTTTAATGGAAATATTTATAGGAAAATAAGTCAATGATAACATATAATATCAGGTAATTGAAGTGCCAGGAGCAGAAATAGAGCAAGGTGACAGGAGAGAAAGTGATTGTGAAAACTCTGAGAAGGAGAAATTTGGTTAGATACTGGAATGAACTGAAGAAACAAGGTATGCAAGGACCGTTGGATGAGTGCGTCAGCAGAGGGAACCACACTGCAAAGTCCAAAGCAGGAAATGTGTTTGATCTCTTCCAGCAGTGTGAATGATGGGAAGGTGGTGAGCAATCAGGTCAGGGACAGCGAGACTGGATGGTGGGCCAGTGTGATCTGGATTTTGGATTTCATTCTAAGTGTGACAGTAAGACACTGAAAGATAGATTAGACCTTTTAAAGTTAAAAAAAATGAGAAATGACGATATTATTTTGGCTTTAAAAGGCTTACTGGTGACTGCTGCATGTGAAAACTGAAGTATTGGCAAGCAGGAGGATAGAAAGCAGAGAGACATTGGTTGCACTGTGGACTATGAAAGGAGAGGTGTAAGTGGTGAGAGGTGATCTGGCTTAAAATACACTTTTTAATTTTTTTAATTTTCAAATGGATTTGAAATATTTCACTAATTTTATAATTAGTAGGGTACAATATTTGGATACAAATATTTCAGAAGTTAAACTCATCAAATGGATCATTCTTTAGATGCCCAACATCAAAAAAAGTAAATAAAAGGTATGAATAATTTAATATATCATATATATTATTGCACATCTGTATAGAAAACTACATGTATGTGCAAATTACATATATGTGCATATGTACATATGATAAGCTATATCTAGGCACTTCTGGGGGGAATGAAGAAACATTATTAAATGTTCCTTCTGTACAGTTTACACTAGTCAAAAATGTTTAAAAATAGAATTACTGGTGGTAGAGGAGGAAGTATAACTACAAAGAAACATTAACTAATCTCTAAATAAAACTTTTAGATGAACAATCCTGAACAAATTGAACCCAGTAAAAAGAAAGTCATACTGGTTGTATTTCAAAGAAAGTTATGACAACTAAACAGCTACCTTTCTTACCTAACTTTTTTTTATAAGTATCTAAAGTCCCTAGTTTACATTAGGGTTCACTCTTGCTTTGTACACCCTATGGGTTTTGAAAAATATATGACATGTAGGTACATGTACCTACATGAAATATAGGTGATATATGTCAACAGAATAGTTTCAGTGACTAAAAAAATCCACAGTGCTTCCATTTCAACCTTCCCTTTCCAAAACATACTTTTTAAACTGTACTGACAAGTCCTGATCGACTGAATGTGGTGTGCAAAAGAGAGAAGTCAAGGAGACCTTCACCTGTGCAAATGATGGCAGTGCTGTTACTAAGAAGGGGCACCCTGGTGGATCAATGGATTTTGGTGTTAGAATACAGTAGAAAGAGAATTTGAAGACTTAGTGTTGATACAAATCTAATGAGTGACATCAAGCCACACACTGAAGAAGTACTATGGACCTCCAGCAAGACAAATTCCAAGGAAATAACTATTCGGTCCATCACCATAAGAAAAAAAAAATCTTAAAAGTAGATAAAAAGAATAAAAATTATTTCTTAAAGATAGTATTTTAACTGACTACTCCCTTAACAGAAACAAATTCAGAAAAGAATGTGACAGAATCTTTAAAAGACAGAAAAAAGTTCCCTCCTGTCCTAAAAGCATATACTCAGCAAAAATATTCTTTGACAGTGTAAGTAAAACAAATGTTTTCAAAAATGAAATCTTAGAGAATTCAACAACAGCAGAACCACTCTAAAGATCATCCTCTGACAAAAAGAAATGATGTCTTAAGGAAGTCTGAAGATGAAGATATGACTAAAGAACAACACAAAGAGTAAAAGATAAGGGAAATATTAACTGTTACATAAACAATAGTAGCTTCCTATGCAGTTTAAAACACACATAAATAAAATAAATCGCAACAATGTCACATAAGTCTGCAAAGTAAACTGAGTTAAGATATCTAAAATTTTCGTTATCTAAGAAGAGGTTAAAATACCAAATAATAATAGGTTTTTGTAGGAAAAAGATGCACTTTATAGTAAGAAATCATTAAAAGAATAGCGAAGGGGGGGCTCCTCAGTGGCGCAGAGGTTGAGTGCTGGGCTGCGAGCTGCCTGCAGCCTCTGCAGCGCCAGTTTGATCTCTGGCCACCGGCGAGGGTCCCATATGGCACGCAGACCTCTCCTGCTGTGCCCGCTGCTCCCCTCAGCAGTGTACTTGGACAGTCTGCCTGTTCTGCTCCCCGCTGTGGCTCTGGTGAATTCTCTCACCCTCCCACACTTCCGACTGTACCTAGTGCATGTATAAATAAATAAATTAATAAATCTTTAAAAAAAAATAGTGAAAGGGTATAAAATGCAAACCTGAAACAGAGAGGAAGAATTGGATAACAAAAATTTAGAATGATTCCAAGAACAGGCAAGCAAGAAGAGCAAAGAGAAAAGGGAAAAAAAAAAACCAAACAAACAAAAAAAAAAAAAAAAAAAAAAACGGGCCTCCCCTGTGGCGCAGCAGTTGAGCGCTGGGTTGCGAAGCTGCCCGCGGCCTCTGCAGCGCCAGTTCGATCCCCGGCTGCTCCCCGGCCACCAGAGGAGGGTCCCACATGGCGCATAGACCTCTCCTGCCACCTGCTGCTCCCCTCAGCAGTGTACTTTGGTCCTTCTGCCTGCTCTGCTTCCCACTCTGGCTCTGGTGAATTTGCTCACCCTCCCGCGCTTCTGACTGTACCCAGTGCATGTATAAGCAAAACAAAGAAACAAACAAATAAATAAATAAAACATGCCTCTATTAAAAAATAAATAAATAAATAAAACAGTTTGAACAAATAAAAAGCAAAAAAAAAATTAATATTTAAAGTTTCAATAGAAAGGCAAAGTTTCCAGACTGAATATTTTAATGCAATTTGGTAGAAACATACCCAAAACGCAAATATACAGTATAAATGGAAGAAACAGAAAACAAGAGCATTCCTGTAATTATTAGTGAAATTGAATCAGTAATATAAAACTGATCAGAAGGAAAATTCCCCACCTAATGGAATCACCTAATGGAATAATTCTTAATGGAATCACCTGTAAATCCTGTAAATTCTTCCCAATGTTTAAGGAAGACATAATGAAAAATATAAACAAACTCTCTCAGTGAATAGAAGAAGGTGAGACACTCCCAATTTGTCTTATAAGATCAATATAAACTTGATATCAAAATCTAATGAGGACATAAGAAAGGAAAATTGTAGTTCAACTTCATTCATGAACATAAATGAAGCAATATTGAAAACATTAGGAGACAAATACAACAATGTGTAAAGAGAAAATAAAACTCAATGTAGTTTATCAGGAGAAAAACTTGGTTTAGAGTAACACTAGAAATTAAACTGACATATTTCATTATTAACAAAATAATGAAACAGTATCCTTTCATGGCAAAATAAGAGTAGGACTCTCTCTGATCCAGATTTTTAAAAAATTTACAAAAAGCTTAGAGCAATTGGTATACTTAATATTTGCTGAAAACTTTGAGATTGTGCAATGTAGTATGATTGACATTTTTATATTTTATTTTTTAATATTTTATTTTATATAATTCTTACCTCATTTTTCATTTTTGCACAATGTATGCATTTTCATTTTGGTTATATTCCCCATACAATTGCACCCTCCCCTTATTTTGACCCTAATCCTTCCTCTCCCCATGCCCCGCCCCCCATAGTGTATCTCTGGTTTATAGTTGCTTGTTGATTTTGATTTTTACCTTGTATTAATTAATCTTTTTCCTGGTCCCTTATCTAGGTTTTCTAAATTCCTACTATGAGTGAGACCATCCAGTATTTTTCTTTTTCTTTCTGACTTTTATTTTGCTGAGCATGAGCTCTTCTAGCTCCATATACACAATGGAATATTACTCAGCAATCAAAAAAGATAAACAGGGCCTCCCCAGTGGCACAGTGGTTGAGCACTGGGTTGCAAAGCTGCCCACTGCCTCTGCAGCGCTGGTTCAATTCCCAGCTGCTCCCCAGCCACCGGAGGAGGGTCCCACATGGCACGCAGACCTCTCCTGCTGCCCGCTGCTCCCCTCAGCGGTGTACTTCGGTCCTTCTGCCTGCTCTGTTCCCTGCTCTGGCTCTGGTAAATTCTCTCATGCTCCCATGCTTCTGACTGTACCCAGTGCTTGTATAAATAAATAAATAAATAAATAAATAAATAAATAGTAATGAATAAATGTTTTTTAAAAAAAATAAATGTCTGACATTCTGTTTTCTTTTTTTTTTTTTTTAGAGGCATGCTTTTTATTTATTTATTTGTTTGTTTCGTTTATACATGCACCGGGTACAGTTAGAAGCGCAGGAGGGTGAGAGAATTCACCAGAGCCAGAGCGGGGAGCAGAGCAGGCAAAAGGACCGAGGTACACTGCTGAGGGGAGCAGCGGGCGGCAGGAGAGGTCTGCGCACCATGTGGGACCCTCCTCTGGTGGCCGGGGAGCAGCCGGGGATTGAACCGGCGCCGCAGAGGCCGCGGGCAGCTTCGCAACCCAGCGCTCAACCGCTGCGCCACTGGGGAGGCCCAAATGACTGACATTTTGAAAGCAAAATCTTTCCTCTGAAATTAGGAACAAGTTAAAGATGTCTACTTATCACCCATTCTACTCTGCAGTGTTGGTGGTCCTAAGCCATGCAGCTAAGACAAGAAAAATATATCCAAGAGGATTATAGTGGATGAAAAATTGTTTTATTTTTCAGATGGAATAACTGAACATACACAAAATTCAAATGAATCTGCACATAATTTTTTCAAATAGTATATTCTGTAATAGGTTAATAGACTGAAGCTAGTTAGCAAATGATGTGTTTTTAGAGAAATACCACTTACAATAAAGTCCACAAAGTAAGAGATCTAGGAATAAATCTAACAAAAGATGTGTTAAAGCCTTGTACATAACTTTATAAAATAATACTTAGAGAAATCAATGAAAACATATAAAAATTTCACAAACTGGAAGATTCAATTGGTCTGTAGATTTTATGCAGTCCCAATAAAAATATCAAAAGGGTGTGTGTGTGCGCACACGCGTACGCGTGCGTGCACGTGTGTGTGTGTGTGTGTGTGTAATTTGACAAGTCTACCCTCACATGTATGTCAATTTAAGAACCAATTAATTAAATGCTATTCAATAGCATTAATTAAATGCTACTGAAAAAGAAAAACTTGGTGGAAAACTTGCTCTGCCATATGTCAATTTAAATCTACAAAATTAAGAAAATGTATTAGAGGTATTAGAGATCAATGGAACCAATAGGTAGATCAAGGGAACAGATTAAACTTCCTGGCGTACACAAATTATTAGTTTATGAAAAGAGGATAGAACAGTGGGAAAACATGAAAAATGTATCAGAGAAAGTAGTACAGCCAAATGGACAAAAATGCAAAAAATTAGCTTTCACTCAAATTATAAGCAAATATTAAATCCAAGTGAATTATAGATATAAATACAAAAGGCAATAAAAATGTTTCTTGAAGATAATATAGAAAGTTATTTTTATTCCTTTATCTTGGTAAAGTGCTTCCAAAATGTTTCTGATCATCAAAGAAAAGATTGCTAATTAGATTATATGCAGAGGTAAACTTTTGCTCAAAAAAAGACACAAATAAGGAGTGAAAAGGCAAACCACACAATGGGAAAGATATTTATAACACATACAACTTGCAACAGACTTAAGTGTAAATATGTGAAGACTTTCAATAAATCAATAGGACAACAAAAATATCAATAGAAAAACAAGGAAGAAGCTTGAAAAGTGCTTCACAAAAGAGGATCAAAATGTGGGAAAAGGCTGCGCTCACAGCCAGAGGGGAGCTAAAAAGCCCCCACAAGCCATCCCCATTTGGCTGCTGGAGCCCAGAGGCGGATCCAGCCAGTGCTGGGGTAGACCAGGGAAGACTGCGGACAGTCTTCCTGACTCCCCATTTTAGATCAAGGACCTCTGGTGTGTTTGCAACACAGCTAGACTGTGTGGAGCTGGGAAAGGGCTGCACTCACAGCCAGAGGTGAGCTGAAAAGCCCCCACAAGCCAGTCCCCATCCGGCTGCCAGAGCCCAGAGGGGAATCCAGTCACTGCTGGGGCAGACTGCGGGTGCACAGAAGGGCTCTCCCAATTCGCCATTTTAGATTAGGGACATTTTGTGTGTCTGCAACACACTTAGACTGTGTGGAGCTGGGGAAGATCTGCCCCCTCAGCCAGAGGTGACCTGAAAAGCCCCCACAAGCCAGTGAGCTGAAAAGCCCCCACAAGCTCGGCCCCTTCTGGCCACCAGTCTGAGCCCAGAGGGGGATCCAGCGATTTGGAGCCCCGTGGGCAATCCTGCCACCACAGGGTAGACTGTGGGACCATAAGACCCTCCTTGGAATTAAACAAATACAGAAGGAGGAGATTCTCTGTGACAGCAACCACTAACATACTCATAGTACTACTGCCCTACCGGAATTCTGACATAACAGTTTTTGACTCAATTGGACCACTAGTTTCTGACATCCCAGAAAGAGCACACCAAAAAGATGCTGGCCAGTACCAGCGACACAGTGTCCCAACACATAGGACAAATTAGAAAACAAGTAGCAGGGAGAAGAAAAATTACATGTAACCAAGTTGCATGCAAGTACATGCAAGTCCTCAGGAAAAAGACACACCACAAAAAGAAAACCACCCACCAGATTGCAACAACAGTGACTTGGAAGAACTTCTGAGCCTTCCAGAAAGAGAATTTAAAATAGCCGTGATTAAAAAACTGACAGAAGTCATTGAGGAAAACAACGATCAGAAGAATGAAATTGAGTCCCTAAAGAGGGAAGTGAAGGAAATCCAAGAGATCAAAGGATTAATGGAAGAGCTAAAGAACTCTGGGAAAAGCAGTGATAACAGAATAGATGAAATGGAAGAACGAATAAGCACTCTCAAAGACACAGAAATAAAAAGAACCAAAACAGAAAAGAAAAGAGAAGTACAAATGAAAAAGACTGAAGAAAGCCTACAGGAAATATCTGACTCCATGAGGAAAGGAAATATAAGAGTTATAGGAATCCCAGAAGGAGAGGAGAGAGACATAGGAATAGAGAAATTATTCAAGGAAATAATTGAAGAGAACTTCCCAAACGTGAAGAAGGAGCTGAAAATAGACATATAAGAAGCAAGAAGAACACGAAACTTCCATGATGAAAGGAAAAATACAGCAAGACACATAATAGTAAAGCTCCTAAGAATCCAAGACAAGGAAAAAATAATGAAGCTGACAAGAGGGAAGAAACAGATAACATACAAAGGAAAACCAATTAGGCTGACATCAGACTTCTCCAAAGAAACACTACAGGCAAGGAGAGAGTGGAGGGGCATAGTCAACAGTCTCCAAGACAACAAATGCCAACCAAGAATACTCTATCCTGCATAGCTTTCCTTCCTCTATGAAGAAAGAATAAAGACCTTCCCAGACAAACAAAAACTGGAATTTCATTACTACAAAACCCCCCCCCTCCAAAAAATACTACAAGGAGTCCTAAAGCCAGAACCAACAGAGGGATGAATAACAATGAAACAAAGCCAAACAAAAAAAAAAAAAAAAAAGAAAAAAGAAAAAAAAGTTATTAAGAGAATAAATAAAAAAAATCAGAGGAAAGACAAACACAATGGCAAATACAGATGCTAACATATCAATATTAACTCTAAATGTAAATGGACTAAACTCTTCAATAAAAAGACACAGAGTCGCAGTCTGGATTAAGAAACAAAATCCAACCTTTTGCTGTCTCCAGGAAACACATTTAACTACAAAAGATAAAAATAGACTCAAAGTAAAAGGATGGAAAACAATCCTACAAGCAAATGGACCAAAAAAGAAGGCAGGAACAACTATACTTATATCAGATAAAACAGATTTCAAACTCAAAAAGGTAAAAAGAGACCCCAACAGTAACTACATTATGATCAAGGGGACAATATTTCAAGAAGAAATGACACTCATAAACATATATTCACCAAATGAAGGAGCACCAAAATATATCAGAAAACTATTATCATCTCTGAAAATAGATATCAGAGAAAACACATATGTAGTAGGAGACTTCAACACACCACTATCAACAATGGATAGATTAACGAGACAAAAAAATAAGTAAGGACACTAAAGCTCTAAATAAGGATTTAGAGCTCATGGACTTAACAGATATCTACAGAACACTAATCCAAAAAAAAATCTGAGTACATATTTTTCTCAAGCACACACGGATCACTCTCCAGGATCGAACACATTGGGACACAAGACAAACATCAACAGATATACCAAGACTGAAATCATACCAATCATCTTCCCTGACCATGAAGGCATCAAACTAAAAATAAACCATAAAAAGAAGGCAAGGAACTCTACTACCTCATGGAGATTGAAACCCACACTACTGGAAGACCACTGGACTAATGAGGAGATCAAAGAAGAAATTAAAAAATACTTTGAGTTGAATAATGAGGAGGACACCAATTTCCTAAATGTATGGGATACAGCAAAAGCAGTAATAAGAGGAAAATATATAGCAACAGAGGCTCACATTAAGAAACAAGAAAGAACTCAAAGAAACAACCTAATCTCAAAGCTCAAAGAACTAGAAAAAGAACAAAAAAAAAAACAAAACCAGTAGAAGAAAAGAAATAATAAAAACCAAAGCAGAAATAAATGAAATCGAAACTAAGAAAAACAACCCAAAAGATCAATGAAACCAAAAGTTGGTTCTTTGATAAAATAAATAAAATAGACAAACCCCTAGCCAGGCTCACAAAGGAAAAACAGGAGAAAGCACAAATAAATAGGATCACAAATGACAGAGGAAAAATCACAACAGACACAGCAGAAATCAAAAGAATAATCAGAAACTACTACGAACAGCTATATGCAAACAAGTTCAACAATCTCGAAGAGATGGAGAAATTCCTACAACTCTACAATCACCCAAAGCTAGATAAAGAAGAAATAGAACACCTAAACAGACCAATTACAAGCAGCAAAATAGAAATGGTAATCAAAAACCTCTCCAAAAACAAAAGCCCAGGACCAGATGGATTTACAAATGAATTTTACCAACCATTCAGAAACTAACTAGTGCCTATCCTTCACAAACTCTTTCAAAAAATTGAGAAGGAAGGGATAATGCCAAACACATTCTATGAAGCCAAAATTACACTAATACCAAAACCGAACAAGGACAACACAAAAAAGGAAAACTACAGGCCAATCTCCCTAATGAACACTGATGCAAAAATCCTCAATAAAATTGTAGCTATCAGAATCCAACAATGTATCCATAAGATAATTCACCACGACCAAGTAGGATTCATTCCAGGGACACAAGGATGGTTTAACATCCGAAAATCAATCAACGTTATCCAACACATCAACAAAAAGAAATATAAAAACCACATGATAATATCAATAGATGCTGAGAAAGCTTTCGACAAAGTGCAACACCCATTCATGATAAAAGCCCTTGAAATTCTTGGGATACAAGGAACATACCTCAACATCATAAAGGCCATCTATGACAAGCCAACAGCCAGTATCATTCTCAATGGTGAAAAGCTGAAAGCAATTCCATTAAGATCTGGAACAAGACAAGGATGTCCACTCTCACCACTGCTTTTCAATATAATACTGGAAGTCCTAGCCAGAGCAATAAGACAAGAGAAAGACATCCAAGGAATCCAAATAGGAAAAGAAGAAGTCAAACTATCACTATTTGCAGATGATATGATAATATACATAGAGAACCCCAAAAACTCCACAGAAAAACTAATTCAACTCATCAATCAGTTCAGTAAAGTGGCAGGATACAAAATCAACATGCAAAAGTCAGTAGCCTTCCTATACACAAACAATAAATCTGAAGAAGAAGAAATCAAAAAAACCATCCCTTTTATTATTGAAACAAAAAAAATCAAATATTTGGGAATAAATCTAACAAAAGAGGTAAAGGACCTATACAAAGAAAACTATAAAACACTGTTAAAAGAAATAGCAGAAGGCACAAAGAAATGGAAAGACGTCCCCTGCTCATGGATTAGAAGAATTAACATTACCAAAATGGCCATCCCACCAAAATCAATTACAGATTCAATGCTATTCCAATCAAAATTTCAATGTCATTCTTCAAAGAAATAGAACAATTATTGATGAAATTCATATGGAATCACAAAAAACCCCGAATAGCCAAAGCTCTCCTGAAAAAAAGAGAAGGGAATGGAGGCATCACACTCCCAGATTTCAAACTATACCACAAAGCCATAATCATCAAAACTGTATGGTATTGGAACAAGAACAGACATACAGACCAATGGAATCGAATAGAAAATCCAGAAATAAACCCACAGATTTATGGTCAACTAATCTTTGACAAAGGAGCAAAGACTATGCATTGGAGCAAAGAAAGTTTGTTCAATAAATGGTGCTGGGAAAACTGGGTTGCTACATGCAAAAGAATGAAGCTTGACCACTACCTCACACCATACACAAAAATCAACTCAAAATGGATTAAAGAACTAGACATAAGACCTGAAACCACAAAATATATAGAAGGAAATATAGGCGAAACACTACGTGATTTGCACATCAAAGACATCTTTACAGACACATCACCCAAAGCAGTGATAGTGAAGGCAAAGATCAACAGCTGGGACTACATCAAATTAAAGAGCTTCTGCACAGCAAAAGAGACAATAACAAAAACAAAGAGAAACCCCACCAACTGGGAGAACATTTTTGCACACAACACTAATGATAAAGGACTGATCACAAAAATCTGCAAAGAGCTGATGAGACTCAACAACAACAAAGAACATAATCCCGTCAAAAAATGGGCAGAAGAGCTAAAAAGAAACTTCTCTGAAGAGGAAATGCAAATGGCCAACAGACATATGAAAAAATGTTCAACATCACTTGTCATCAGGGAAATGCAAATCAAAACTACCATGAGATACTATCTTACACCAGTGAGAATGGCACATATTAAAAAAACTAGCAACAACAAATGTTGGCGAGGGTGTGGAGAAAAAGGAACTCTTCTGCACTTTTGGTGGGAGTACAAACTGGTCCAACCACTATGGAGAGCTGTGTGGAGATTTCTTGACCTACTAAACATAGAGCTTCCATATGATCCAGCAATTCCACTCCTAGGTATTTACCCAAAGGACACAGAAACATCAATTCCAAAGAACACCTGCACCCCTATGTTAATAGCAGCACTATTTACAATAGCTAAGCTTTGGAAACAGCCCAAATGCCCAAAATTAGATGACTGGATCAAGAAGATGTGGTACATATATACCATGGAATATTACTCAGCATTCAAAAAAGATAAACACATGCAATTTGCAGCAACATGGATGGCGCTGGAAGGGATCATGCTCAGCGAAATAAGCCAAAAAGAAAAAGAAAAATACCGGATGGTCTCACTCATAGCAGGAATCTAGAAAACTTAAATAAGGGACCAGGAAAATGAGTAACTATAAGAAAGTGAAAATCAAAATCAACAAAAAACTATGAACCAGTGACACTTTTTGGGGGGTGGGGGCTGGGAGGGGAGGGATTGGGGTCAGAATGGGGGTTTGCAATTGTATGGGGGAATATAAAAATAAAATTTATTATATAAAAAAATAATAAAAAAATAAAAATAAAAAAGCACTATATAGAATTAAGAAATAATTCATGAGTCTAAAAAAAATATGATAATATCAATTAATGCTGAGAAAGCTTTTGACAAAGTACAACAACATCCATTTATGATAAAGGCACTTGAAATTCTCGGGATACAGGGAACATATATCAACATCATAAAGGCCATATGTGACAAGCCCATAGCCAGTATCATTCTCAATGGTGAAAAGCTGAAAGCAGCATTTCCACTAAGATATGGAACAAAATAAGGATGTCCACTCTCACCACTGATTTTCAATGTAATACTGGAAGTCCTAGCCAGAGCAATAAGACAAGAGAAAGACATAGAAGGAATGCAAATAGGGAAGGTAGAAGTTAAACTATCACTATCCACAGATAATATGATAATATACATAGAGAACCCCAAAAACTCCACAGAAAAACTAATTAAACTAATCAATCACTTTAGTAAAGTGGCAGGATACAAAATCAACATGCAAAAATCAGTAGCCTTCCTACACACAAACATCTGAAAAAGAAAAAATCAAAAATCCATCCCTTTTATTATTGAAACAAAAAAAAATCAAATACTTGGGAATAAATCTAACAAAAGAGGTAAAGGACCTATACAAAGAA
The DNA here is from genome assembly GCF_014898055.3 of Talpa occidentalis. Classification (NCBI taxonomy): domain Eukaryota; kingdom Metazoa; phylum Chordata; class Mammalia; order Eulipotyphla; family Talpidae; genus Talpa; species Talpa occidentalis. The sequence goes on from NW_023601653.1 coordinate 53,856,067, forward strand.
AACTATAAAACACTGTTAAAAGAAATAGAAGAAGACACAAAGAAATGGAAAGACATCCCGTGCTCATGGATTAGAAGAATTAACATTACCAAAATGGCCATCCCACCAAAATCAATTACAGATTCAATGCTATTCCAATCAAAATTTCAATGATATTCTTCAAAGAAATAGAACAATTATTGATGAAATTCATATGGAATCACCAAAAACCCCAAATAACCAAAGCTCTCCTGAAAAAAAAGAAGGGAATGGAGGAATCACACTCCCAGATTTCAAACTATAATACAAAGCCATAATAATCAAAACTGCATGGTATTGGAACAAGAACAGACACACGGACCAATGGATCCAAATAGAAAATCCAGAAATAAACCCACAGATTTATGGTCAACTAACCTTTGACAAAGGAGCAAAGAATATGCACTGGAGCAAAGAAATTTTGTTCAATAAATGATGCTGGGAAAACTGGGTCGCTACATGCAAAAGAATGAAGCTTAACTACTACCTCACACCATGCACAAAAACCAACTCAAAGTGGATTAAAGAACTAGACATAAGACCTGAAACCATAAAATATATAGAAGGAAATATAGGCGAAAAACTATAAACATGCACCTCGAAGACATCTTTACAGACATATCACCCAAAGCAGTGATAGTGAAGGCAAACATAAACAGCTGGGACTACATCAAATTAAAGAGATTCTGCACAGCAAAAGAGACAACAACCAAAACAAAGAGCAACCTCACTGACTGGGAGAAAATTTTTGCACACAACACTAATGATAAAGGACTGATCACAAAAATCTGCAAAAAGTTGATGAGACTCAACATAACAAAGAAAATAATCCAGTCAAAAAATGGGCAGAAGAACTAAAAAGAAACTTCTCCAGGGCCTCCCGGTGGCACAGCGGTTGAGCTCTGGGCTGCGAAGGTGCCCGCAGCCTCTGCAGCACCAGTTCGATCCCCGGCCACAGGTGAGGGTCCCACATGACATGGCAGACCTCTCCTGCTGCGCCCGCTGCTCCCCTCAGCAGTGTACTTTGGTCCTTCTGCCTGCTCTGCTCCCTGCTCTGGCTCTGGTGAATTCTCTCACCCTCCTGCGCTTCTGACTGTACCCAGTGCTTGTATAAATAAATAAATCTTAAAAAAAAGAAACTTCTCCAAAGAGGAATGCAAATGGCCAACAGGCATATGAAAAATTGTTCAACATCACTTGTAATCAGGGAAATGCAAATCAAAACTACAATGAGATACCATCTTACACCAGTGAGAATGGCACATATTAAAAAACTAGCAACAACAAATGTTGGCGAGGATACAGAGAAAAAGGAATTCTCCTGAACTGCTGGTGGGAGTAAAAAATGGTCCAACCACTGTGGAAAGCTGCGTGGAGATTTCTTGCCCTACTAAAGATAGAGCTTCCATATAATCCAGCAACTCCACTCCTAGGTATTTACCCAAAAGACACAGAAACATCAATTCAAAAGGGCACCTGCACCCCTATGTTTATAGCAGCACTATTTACAATAGCTAAGCTGTGGAAAAAACCCAAATGCCCAAAAATTGATGACTGGATCAAGAAGATGTGGCACATATAAACAATGGAATACTACTCGGCAATCAAAAAAGATAAATTTACGCAATTTGCAGCAACATGAATGGAGCTGGAAGGGATCATGCTCAGCGAAATAAGCCAGAAAGAAAAAGAAAAATACCGGACAGTCTCACACATAGCAGGAATTTAGAAAACCTATATAAGGGACCAGGAAGAAGACTAATTATAATAAAGTAAAACTCGAAATCAACAAGCAAGTATAAACAAGAGACACTACGAGGGGTTGGGGGAGAAGGGATTAGGGTCAAAATAACGGGGGATGGGAATTGCATGGGGAATATAACCAAAATGTAAATGCATACATTGTGCAAAAATGAAAAATGATGTAAAAAATATATAAAGTAAAATAAAATAAAATAAAAAATGGCCATAAAGGAATGGAAAGGTAATCATTCATTGTCAGGAAAACAAATTAAAACTAAAATAAAACATACTACAAACCAACATGCCTCCAATTAAACAGACTGACAGTAACAAATGTTAAGAATTTAGAGCAACAAGAATATTCACATATTGCTGGTGGGAGTATAAATTGGTATAAACACTTTGGAAATAATTTAGTATTGTATTGTTTAAGTTTGGCCATATTAATGCTGTATATAACATAACAACAGCAAAACATCCATGGAACACACCAAAAAAAGCACTGATGTAGCTCACATATCTGCATCCTGTCTGGCTTTCTGCTGGGATGTGATGGGGACTAAGCTCTCTCCCTTGTCTGCCATCAGTTGAGCTGGGATGGACTCACTTGGAACAGTTCATTGTATGGGGTCTGTTTCTACTTACTCTCCTCCTCCTGGACTAATCTTTCCTACTGGAATGTACCTTTGTTCAATGGAATCTATACTGAGGAGAGACTGAAATTTGACAGCAATTTGAGTTATTTGAGTTGGTTAGAGTTATTTGAAGAAAGTATTATCTCTGTTCGTTAGAGTTCTGACAAAATATTTGAGAAATCTGAAGAAAAGACAGGGGGAAAATGAATTGATTAATTCTGGTAAAAGAATGTTAATACTCAGCCCTTTCCTCTTTTATCTAGAAAAGGAGTAAGTAAATCTTACATGTTTTTCTTTCTAAGTCCTTTACTCCTCCTCACCATTTACCCATTTACAGTACTGGTCTCTGGGTTTTCTGAGTACTTTCTTGAAATTTTACACACATTTTTTATCACTTACTGCATTATTGCTCTTAATAATTTCACTGCAATTATCAAAATTTATAACTACAGCTACATTTACTCAAAGTTCATTTTCTTCAACATCATTTTCTCAGTCTTCCTAGAAAAGATGAAGAAAGTAGGAGGAAGGTGAGAGCTTGTTGATAAAGCCTGATTTTTAGTTCTTCCGAGCAATGTTTTAGGTGTTAATCTTGTCTTTCTTTTTAATCTAGGTAATGATAATGGGTTATTTTAAATATTTTTTCAGCTTCATTCGTATGTACGTTGTCTTCAGTACATTCAATTTCTTTGAAGCTAACTTTACAAGTCTCTCTCTAGCTTCAGGTCTAAACTTTAACTTTCTTCTCCATTCTATGTTTGTCTCCATTTGCCCCTGTGCATTGTATATTATATATTTCATTGCAATTCATGCTTCTTCAGTTCACTGCTCTAGCATTATTCTTCCTGGTTACCACATATTTTGTGCTTTATATTTAGTTTTTCAATATCTCATCAATTTCATGCTGTAGGGTAAGGTAAAGTATCAGGCTTTTCTGCCCTCCCGCCATTAGGATTAATGATGGACCCTTGTGGACCTGAATGCATGCCTGGTGGCGGGCACCTGAAATAGGGTGTGGGCATAGGTAGATGGGGTTCACCTGGGCTGAGAGACTGGGCTTATAAAGGCGGCATCACAGGGATGCCAGGAGAGAGATCCACGAGAGAAGCAGAGAATGCAAGAGAACGCTGGAGAGCCCAAATAGAATGAAGACCTGCCAGCCTCCCGGCCCCCCAGCTCCCCTGCCTGCCGTGTGCCTGGTAAATCCCAATAAAAGCCTGAAAAGCCACTGAGGGCTCTAGGACTCCTCCTTCACCTGTCTGCTCAGGTCATAGAGATCCTGCTCTGTGTCATCCTGCCCCTGACACATGCTTATGAAAACTGAAGAGGATTTTAACAAAAGTTCTCAAGTACGCATCTATTTATTATTTATTCTGTGGGAGGTCTGCTCCTAAGACAATTCATAATACCTCTGCCTTAAACCTTTCTCAATGATTTGTTTTGGTTTGTATCACATATGACAGGTGCGTTTATGTGTCTGTAACCTATTAGTGTTTATCTTCACCTCCACTGATACCTTCTACAGTTGGTGGTGCCTTCACTTTCATCTACAGGATGGAACAGAACAAAAAATGCCCCTGTCTTATGGAACCTCAATGAGTTAGAGATACTATGCAAAAAGAAATCAAATTTAATTTAGGCCAATGACCAGAAAGCATGTTGGTTATTAATTTTAGCCTGGTGTAGGGTCAGGGCAGGTTTTCTTTGATCCCATGCAGACAGGGTAAAGGAGGAGTCAGAATCCTCAGTGGTTTTGCAGGTTTTTATTGGGGTTTACCAGGCATATGGCAGGCAGGGGTGCTGGGGGGCCGGGAGGCTGGCAGGCCTCCCAGCCCCCAGCAAATCCTCACTCTATCTGGGCTCTCTGGCCTTCTCTCCGCTTCTCTGGTCTTCTGTTTGTTCTGCTGTTTCTCGGCTTCCTGGCTTCTGCTGTCGTCCCCGTGATGCCACCCTTAAAAGCAAGAGCTTCCATATGATCCAGCAATTCCACTCCTAGGTATTTACCCAAAGGACACAGAAACATCAATTCCAAAGAGCACCTGCACTCCTATGTTTATAGCAGCACTGTTTACAATAGCTAAGCTTTGGAAACAACCCAAATGCCCAAAAATAGATGACTGGATCAAGAAGATGTGGTACATATATACCATGGAATATTACTCAGCATTCAAAAAAGATAAACACATGCAATTTGCAGCAACATGGATGGCACTGGAAGGGATCATGCTCAGCGAAATAAGCCAAAAAGAAAAAGAAAAATACCGGATGGTCTCACTCATAGCAGGAATCTAGAAAACTTAAATAAGGGACCAGGAAAATGAATATAAGAAAGTGAAAATCAAAATCAACAAAAAACTATGAACCAGAGACACTTTTTGGGGGGTGGGGGGCGGGAGGGGAAGGATTGGGGTCAGAATGGGGCGTTTGCAATTGTATGGGGGAATATAAAAATAAAATTTAATATTTAAAAAAAAAAAAAAAAAAAAAAAAAAAAAAAGCACAGTCTTAGCCCAGGTGAATCCCATCTACCTATGCCCACACCCTACTCCAGGTTCCCGTCATCAGGCATGCATTCAGGACCGCAAGGATCCATCATCTATCCTGATGGCGGGAGGGCACAAAAGCCTGACATTTTCTTTACAGTCCACCCCCTCAGGGTTTTCTGCCATACAGTCTATATATATATATATATATATATATATATATATATATATATACACACACACACACACACATACAATTTGCTTATCAAACAAACAATGCAGCCATGGCCCACAAAAGCAAATACATCACAATATAACAAAATACAACAACACAAATAAGTCCAGGCAGGGCCCCAACCTAGTGCAAAAGACAATTATTGGTACCAGCAGATGAGCCACCAAATCTGCTGCTGAAGGCACTGCTCATACAAGGGAGGGGAACCACTCACGGCATCTACTATATCACACCAGGAGCCGTCAGGCTTCCTGGCCTTCTCTGGCTGTAGTCTCGGCTACAAGCCACACACAGCATCCACCCCCAGGATGCACTCACTCTGGAATTGGCGATTTTATTCTGTTGGGGGTAATCGTCAACCCTCAGGGTTTCTGTCTGCAGTCGCTCAACATTCGGCCTTCATAGCCACCAATGCGACTCACAGACCCCTGCACTCAGGCCAACCCACTGCACAAGCACATGGGTTGGGGATCCAAACTCTACATTCGGCTTGGGCTCCACCCCAAGCCACGTTCCCCACCCATCCCCCAAGGACGGGTTCCTCAGCTCCTCACCCTCACTCGACAACGAGAAGGGCGTCACCCACAGGTGATTTTATGAGACTCACAGGTCTTCAGCATACTTAGGCTGCTTGACAGCCGCTCAGGGCTTCTCAAACTTAGCATCAGTACCAGCTTTTGCCTTCTCTGGCTTTCTCCTCTGCCTGGCTGCTGGGCATACACAGGCTGCTTTTGGCCACCAAGGCCTGTTGGCCACCCCCAGATTCCCATCTCCTGGGGTTTACAAACAAAACTGTTCCTCCCTCAGGGTCCCAAAACATAACAACCTGCAAGGTCCTCCGCCTTCTGGCGGGATTGTCAGTCCATGTTCATCAGTCCATGTCCATCAGTCGAAGTCCATTAGCCTCTCCCTGCATCAGCACTGGCGAGCTCCGAATCATGGTCCTCTTTCCCTGATGATTCTGCTGCCTCGGGGGTCATTGGCTGGTCCTCTCGGGTGTCTCCTCCTCCAGCTGAGGTCTCGTCCCGCACCTCCCAGACAGTGTCCACCTTCTGTGTCGCCATGGTGCCTCCAGCGTCATCACAGGCTCACACAGCCTGTTACTCCTTAGTCCCTCCAGGTCTTCGGAGGGCTCCATACCCGTCTGCATGGATCATCTTGCCGACTTACGCCAATTGTAGGGTCAGGAAGACCGCAGGGCAGGTTTTCTTTGATCCCATGCAGACAGGGTAAAGGAGGAGTCAAAGTCCTCAGTGGTTTTGCAGGTTTTTATTGGGGTTTACCAGGCATATGGCAGGCAGGGGTGCTGGCAGGCTTCCCAGCCCCCAGCAAATCCTCACTCTATCTGGGCTCTCTGGCGTTCTCTCCGCTTCTCTGGTCTTCTGTTTGTTCTGCTGGTTCTCGGCTTCCTAGCTTCTGTTGTCGTCCCCATGACGCCACCCTTAAAAGCACAGTCTTAGCCCAGGTGAATCCCATCTACCTATGCCCACACCCTATTCCAGGTGCCTGCCATCAGGCATGCATTCAGGACCTCAAGGATCCATCATCTATCCTGATGGCGGGAGGGCAGAAAAGCCTGACATTTTCTTTACCCTACACCTGGTAAATTCTATTGGCTTGATACTTGGGGTTTATTCCCATCCTGGCTGTAGGGTAAGGTAAAAAGTATCAGGCTTGTCTTCCCTCCCACCATTAGGATAGATGAGGCATCCTGAATGCATGCCTGATGGCAGGTAGCTGAAGTAGGTACACTTGGGCTGAGAGACTGAGTTTTATAAGGGCAGCGTCATGGGGACGCCAGCAGAAGCCAAGAACAAGCGGAAGCTGAGAGAAGAAGAAGAGAAGCAGAGAGAATGCCAGAGAGAGCCCAGACAGAGTGAGGATTTGCTGGGGGCTGGGAGGACTGCCAGTCTCCCGGCCCCCCAGCACCCCTGCCTGCCATATGCCTGGTAAATCTAAATAAAAGCCTGAAAAAACCACCGAGGTCTCCAGGACTCATTCCTCCTTTACCCCATTTGCCAGAGTCATAGAAAACCTGCTCAGTGCCTATTCCTGTCCCTACACTGGCCCTCTTTACATTTGGCTCTGATCCATGGCCACAGATAATTCCACTTGCCAAATAATTCACATAGAGTTGCACTCTTCGCCACAGTAAGAAGGAAGTTAAAGTAAACAGGGCCTCCCATAGTGGTGCAGATGGTTGAGCGCCACGCTGTGAAGCTGTCCACAGTCTCTGCAGCGCCAGTTCGATCCCAGCCTGCCGGCGAGGGTCCCATGTAGCATGGCAGAGCTCTCCTCTCGCACCCGCTCCTCCCCTCAGCAGTGTATTTCATCAGTCTGCCTGTTCTGTTCCCCGCTCTGTCTGGTGAATCCTCACCCTCCTGTGCATCTGGCCTGTATCCCGGTTCTTGTATAAATAAATAATCTTTAAAAAAATTTAAGAAAGTAAACAGATTAGCTCCAACTCACAACGTCATTTGCTAAATAAAATACCCTCAGCTGATAGTACCATCGTCTCCTCACATTGGAAGCATCAGCAAACATTGTCATTGAAATTCCTTTTTTCTCTCCCACCACATTTATAGAAATTATAAATGAAAGGAAGCAAGCAAGGGTTTTAAAGTTCTGATATTTAAAAACTGATAACTTAAATTGAGGAGCATGTCTTATGAGACTATAACTTTCCAAAATCATCTAATAGTTAAAATGATAAGCATGTAATGTACAAGATCAACGATAAGTAAAAAATTCTCAGGAAGAACAGCTAAGATTTTCACTCAATCATTTATTGATTCATTTGTTAAGCACAGATTTTGAGTTGGAGCAACTATGTTAGGGAAGCTTTTAAGAACTGGGATAGTGTCCAGTGAGATGATGGTGGGGTTGAGAATTCAGAGATTGATAACACGATTCCCTATCCTCAGAGTTTAGAGTTTAGTTTGAGGTATGATATATGCAATAACAGAGAGGTGTGGTATAGAAAGTGTAGTAATTTTTGCCAGCTCTAGGACACCCTCCATTGGTTTTGGCCCTCTCAGGTTAGTGGGATAATCATAGCAACAATAAAGCTCATTGTAAGGGCAGGAAGGACACTGAGCAGGTTTTCTGTGACCCGAGCAGACGGGTGAAGGAGGAGTGAGTCCTGGAGCCCTCAGTGGCTTTTGCAGGCTTTTATTGGGATTTACCAGGTACACAGCAGGCAAGGGTGCTGGGGGGCCGGGAGGCTGGCAGGCCTCCTAGCCCCCAGCAAGTCTTCACTCTTTCTGGACTCTCGGGTATTCTCTCACATTCTCTCTGCTTCTCTCATGGTTCTGCTTCTGTTTCTCTGCTTCTACTCATGGTTCTTCCATTTGTTCTGCTGGCGTCCTGATGACACCACCCTTATAACTTCAGTCTCTCAGCCCAGGTGTACCCACTTATGCATACACACACACACACACACACACACACACACACGCACCCACCCACCCACCCTACTCCAGGTGCCCACTATCAGGCATGCATTCAGGATTGCAGGGTTCCATCATCAATCCTAATGGCAGGAGGGCAGAAAAGCCTGATATCATTTTTTACCTTACCCTACACATCTATATAGTTTGTACATTTTTTTTCTATGTTATATATTTTTTACATCATTTTTCATTTTTGCACAATGTATACTTTTTCATCTTGGTTATAGTCCCCATACAATTCCCACCCCCCATATTTTGACTATAATCCCTCCCACCCCTCTCCCAACCCCCATAGTGTGTCTCTGGCTTATAAATGCTTGTTGATTTTTGATTTTTACTATATTATAATTAGTCTTCCACCTGGTCCCTTATTGAGATTTTCTAAATTTCTGCTATGAGACCATCCGGTATTTTTCTTTTTCTTTCTGGCTTATTTCGCTGAGCATGAACCCTTCAAGCTCCATCCATGTTGCTGCAAATTGCATGAGTTTATCTTTTTTGATTGTTGAGTAGTATTCCACTGTATATATATATATATATATATATATATATATATATATATACACACCACATCTTCTTAATCCAGTCATCTATTTTTTGGGTATTTCTAAGATAAAACATCAATTACCAACTATTTATCTACAGCATGCCGGACCTCTACCACAGCACCAACAGGTAACTTTTAGAGACTTTAGTGATAAAGTCCATCCCTAGACTATGATGTCTCTGCCACTCTACTCCCAGTTTGGTTGATCTAATTCTTATAGCATAAAAAACCTGAAAACCTTGACACAGATGCAACTCTTGGTATCTTGTGTTTTATAGCACCAAACTAACTATCAGCACTACAAAATTCCCCATCTACCAGTGTTTGGTCCTGCCACCAAGCATAAGAGGGAAATATTACTGTAGACTCACTCATATTCTTCTAATATCCTTTCTCTACCATTAAGTAAAGGTATCCCAAAAAATCTATGTGTAAGTCTACAGAGCACAGAGAATATGAAGAATGCCAGCTTTGATTATCTAACTAAACTTCCACAAATGAAATAATCTGTTAAACATTCTAAGATAAAACAAAATGAAAGGTATTGAGGGTGTAGTGCTGTCACTGGTAAATAAATTTAAAAATGTTGACAAAATTACTATTTATCATAAAAGGTACTGTCAAAAGGAAAATACGAGAGAAAGCATATGTATCGAGAAGTATGGATGTGGACTACCAGGAAGCTAAGAAAGTTGTAGCTACAAGACCTCTCTCTGGCATTGACCCTCCATGACCTCTGGAGGGGTTGGAGGAGGGGAAGCCTGGAAAGGTGTTCACTTTGTCACAGGCAAAATTAGCAAAGTCACATATTTTTTAGCAGCATATAGTCAAGACTCTTTTCTATTGCAACCAAATACTTCACACATTTTTACCAATCTTTTAAATGACTTTGAAGAGGCTTCAGAAATGTTTGGTATCTGGCTAAGGGGAAGCTGAGTAGGTAATAGCAGAATGTACATATAGGTTCACAGCATTTTCATGTATATCTAAGTCACAACAGGTCATCCAAAAGTTGTAATGGTCTAAGAATCCTCCCAAGAGTCACTCACAATGCTGCTTATTCAATATTGTGAATGAAGATGTTGCCGATTACGTAAGCATATTAATTGGAGAAAATGAAGCTCAGTAACACTTGAAATTGTTGACCATTCTGTAGCAGTTATTTTTTTTTTATTTCTTCTCATTGTATAGTAAGGTTAAACACATGTCAATTTGAATTTTTCTTACACTTAATACTTGAAGCATGAAGAAACCAAGCTATCAAGGTCTACCCATGACAGAGCTGTTTGAGCTGTTTATCACCCACCGCAATAGTGGGTGATATCTCAGGGGCTCTAAAATATATTTAAAAGATGTGAAAAGAGTATGCTAAATACAAAATAATTTGAAAAATATTTACTTAAAAGTTTGTAAAGCTTGAGAGCAACAACACTTTAACTGTAATTCCAAAAGGCATTTCCAACATTGCAGTAAAACAAGACATTACAGACTCCTAATTCAATGTACATGAAATGTAGCTTTGTGCTCCTGAGCAGAAGGAAAATTCAGATTAAAAAAATAATGCACATGAAGCAAAAAAAAAAAAAAAAGGATAGAGATGAATATTATAAAACAGTAGAAGTTATTTGAAGGTAAAATGTTTCAACTTTAAAACAAAATGTTCAAATTGTTTTCCAGGGCAGTAACTCCTTAAGAGAAAAAAAAAATTGAACAAAAGTAATGAGCAGACTCTTGGATGTTTGCTAGTTCAGTTAATGAGGTGGGGTATGTCACATATACACTTTAGAAATATATGGAAATGTCTTGTTCTTTCATAAGAAATTCTGGTACAGAGGTATCACAAATACCTCTATATACCATAAATATATACCATAAATACCATAAATAAATAAGTTACAATATGTTCAACTAAGACTCAGAAGACAAACTAGTAAATAATTCCTTCAATTTAGAGGATTTGAGATTAGTTATTGCTCAAGAAGCCCTGAAATGCCCTAAAACCTTAAACTGATATGTGAAAGAAACCCATAAAAGTTTTGACAAATATGACCTTGGTCTTTAAAATGTATAAGGCCAAATTCTAGTTGTAAAGCCAAAAGGAAGTTTTCAATACTTTCAATACAAGAATTTAAAATCAAGTCCCATCAACAGTGATATAGAAATGTGACAGAGACCTGTTGTCTGCAGTTGACTCCAGTTCTGTATTTACCAGGCAAAAATATTTATTATCAGAATTTGGTTTTACTAACAGATTTTGAGGTAGAAATTGTGCTAACCAACTCACAAGGGGAATTTGAGATCACAGTTCACATTTTAATAAACTGTAATCCTGATTTGTTGTCCTGTTTTAAATTTGGTTAACATGAGAAAATGAAAGAAATGAAGAGCCTTCCTACCTTAAGTTTTATGATTAAGTGGCATGGGCTCCAAATATAGACTGCCTGGATTAGAATCCCAGTTTCTCTGTCTGACCTCAGGCAAATTTCTTAACCTCCCTTTACCTTAATATCCTCATGTTTATAAGAGAAGAGGTAAGTTAATACTTACAGCATGAAGAAAATGAGTTAATACATGTAAAGTGCTCAGATGAGCACCTGGCACAGTAACAATATAAAAGCACTAGCTATTGTGGCTATTACCTTCATTCTACCATAAAAGGTTGGCCCAGGTCAGACTGCCTGGATTTATGTTCCACCTTTGTCTGTAACCATCCTTAGTATAGAATATAACCTTTCTAGATCTCAGTTGCCTCACCTATAACCACTGTAACTATCTCATAGGACTGTTTTGATGATCAAGGGAAATAATTTATTTAGAAGTTCTAAGAACCAGGAGTGGCCTATAATAAGCACTTGCTTCTAGTTTTGTTCCACATCCATTTGTTCAGTGCACTCAAATTGTACCTACAAAGAAGCCTGGTTATTCAACTCCTGCCCCTCAGCAGAAAGGCAAATAAATATTGTTTTATAATAGGGTGAAACAAATGATATGAATACAAAGGAAAAGGAAGAACTGGGTGAAAGAGATGACCGGCAAGTAAATACAGTGAATAATACATTGAGGCAAAGCTTTCAGTGTTGAAATTTTGGTAACCGTTAAGAGTATTTTTACTCCCTAAAACAGACAAATAAAAAATTGAATGAATAAATTGGGAATCTTGTATGTTCAGTCATTTAAAAACTGAATCACACCAATTCATACTAGTGAAAACCTAAATCCAACACAACCACAAATGCTGAGATTAAAGCAAGTTGGTAAGTATCTGCCTGTAAAAATCAGAGTTGCCAGAAGGAACTCAGTTCTTGCTAAAACTCATTCTCAGGGAGTCACTTAATTAATCTGTGGACACACTGTAAACTGGAGGCACTGATACTTAAGAATTATTAGAAGGGTTAATAAGATAATGAATATGAATACTTTTAAAACACTGGAAGTGTTCTCAATGACAAGTTATTAACATTATATGTGAAAGTGCTTCATCCTTCTGAAAATCATCTAAAAAGTCAAAATTCAAACTTTGGGTCAGTGGATGGCTCATTATGTCTAAGTTGGTTAACACCTAAAGTCACACTCTGAGAGCATTTTTTGCTGCCTTAGGATCTTGTTAGACCAGCTGACAAGATTCTATTTGATACTCAGTACATAGCTGTGATAACACCTAAAAGTAATAAATTTCCCCTAAATTTTTATCCTGTTGGCTATATTGAGATAAAATTTCTTCCAATCACATATTTTATACATATACACACATATTGGATGTGATCATTCTAATTACAGAATGCACACATAGAATAGTGCTCATTAAATTTAGCGAAATAAAACACTCTGAGGACTTCTAGAAAGCCCCTTTTGTTGATTTTGTTGTGCTCATTGAGCTCACATGAATCTAAAAATGAATCCAAAGAATCCATGTATGTGTCCCTCTGATATATGAAGCTTGAATATTATTAAATGGTGGCACAACTGAGAAAATATTCCCAGAACATCATTTTTTAAGATACATTTTTACTATTATCTTTATTTCTCTACATTCAGGTTTTTTTAATTTATTCAAGTGTGTATTTATTTTTTTATTTTGTTTTTTTAAATTTTACATACTTTTTACATAATTTTTCATTTTTGCACAATGTATGCATTTTCATCTTGGTTATAGTCCCCATACAATCCTTACACCCCTTGTTTTGATCCTACCCCCTCCTCTCTCACCCCCTGTAGTGTGTCTCTGGTAAGAAGTTGTGGTATATATACAGAATGGAATATTACTCAACAATCAAAAAATATAAACTCATGCAATTTGCAGCAATATGGATGGAGCTGGAAGGGATCATGCTCAGCGAAATAAGCCAGAAAGCAAAAGAAAAATGCCAGATGGTCTCACTCATATCAGGAATTTAGAAAACCTAAATAAGGGACCAGGAAAAAGACTAATTATAATAAAGTAAAAATCTCTACTTTCAGTTTTAATAGATAATTGCATATGATAATTATTACACATTTTACCAATGATATATCAACCTTGTTATTGAGCAGCTTACATAAATGATCTGGTAAAGTTAGAAACAGTCTTCTCTTGCTTTTTATTATAATGTCCACAATATGAATAAATCACTGTAAAAATTTTTTACATACCGAGATGGATGTATTAGGATCGATAATTACTATTAAATGAACATACTTTATGTTATTATTAAATGATTAGACAGTCTACCTATATTCCACAATTATTTTTGGCTTTGTAAAATTTGGGTTTAAATTTAATTCCACTAATTTATTAGAAAGATAATATTCTCTCTGGAATCATTAGTTTTCCATGATAAAACGTGTAGAGAGCATTTTAAAAAGTATAGTGGTCTTGCAAATTACAGGAATTATATATTATAAGTGTAGTGTTAACAAATTAACTACTTTTAACTACTTGTAGGAACTTTAATAATAATGTATTGAATGTCTAATATCTTTTTGTACTATATTAGACACTGTTCCTTAATTCTTCCAACAACCCTATGAAGTAAGTCTTATTATGCCAGTTTTACATGTAAATCACTAAGAGTGAAAAGTTAGACTAGGTAATTATTAATATCACTGAGAAAATTAAGGGTTCAGAAAATATAATTATTTTCTTCAGATACTGTGCTCAGCCCAGAGTAACTCTAGTTTCACAGGGCTCTTAGTCATCCATGCTCTGACTAGGGCACTAAGATTTTATGCTCCTGTTAGCAACTATTTATTATGAACTTACTGAATCTAGAAGTCCGAGTGCTACTCTTTTGCTTCCAGAATTGCATTCACTGAATTCTTAGCATGCATACCCATGCATGCACACACATGCACACACACACACAAGTCTAATCTCTTAAATCTGATTATATAAAATAACTCACCCCACCAAAGCAAAAACTGAAGGATTTTCCTGAATTTCTGAGATTAACTCTGATCTAAACTTCCACACCATCCCAGTATCAAAAAAAAAATCTCATTTATTGTTATGGATACAGGAAAGATGAGTTTATGATGTTAAATGGAATATACAGGTTCAGCAGAGAGAAAGTTTGCTGATAAGTAGCTCTTGAAGACCATGTTACCACCATGAGGTAACATGAGGAAGCCTAGTTTACTACTGCCAATGGTGGATAATAAGAAGTTTACATAAAAGGTTAATGTAAAAAAAGTAAACAGAGATGATGTTTATAAAAGTCATCTTCAAGTCAGAATAAGGTCCATAATAAAACTTTTTCTGGAGATTTTTAGAACTTCTATCATAGATACTTACAACATAGGCGAAAAAGTCATTATTTAATAGCAAAAATAATTTTTTAGAAACACTAAGTACTCACATTATATGCAGCTATTCTAATTGTAGTTTCATTAAATATTTAAATGCCATTGAAATAATAAATTGTCCTTTTTTAAAAGTGTCTTTTAAATTGTCTTCTTTTTAAAATGTGTCTTTTTAATTGAAAGAAAAACGTACAAAGACATTGGAATATTTTATTAATGGCCATCCAATTTCATTGGAAGTTTCGAGCCTTAGTTCTTATTTCTAACTTTCCTCAGCTCAGGAAGATGTAGATTTTCTTGGCAACAGTTGCTGTGTAAAATATTCTGAGATAGAATTTTTTATCATAATTAATAATAGATGAAAATTTCAGAGTTTTTTGATGTTCTAAACTCTATGCTGTTTGATTTACAGTGTCTTTATAGTTGTTTTTCTGGTAATTCTCAGTCTTTTCCTATTGGTATAAAGGTTAGCCATCTTTTCTTTTCTGATGTAATTTTTCCTTGTATATATATATATATATTAATAAAAAGACTAATTCTCTCATAATGAAACTGGACTAAAAGTTGTTTAAGTTTCAGGTGGAATTTTTAGCACATTAGTTCCCATACAGTTACCAACACACTTTTGCTATATGTCTTTTTGTAATGTAAACAGTTCACGCGGGCATCACAATTTTTAAAACTTAATTCCAGAACAGGCACCTACTCTTGGGGCAATTATTAAAACTAATGCATAAATTTTATTCATTGTGAAGGGTTCAGCTTAATTGTTTGCACAATTTCATCACTACATTATCCTTCTTTTTTTTTTTTTTTCCTTTTTTGTAGCTGTTTGGGGACATTTACAATGAAAGATGAGCTCCAGCTTCAATTCATACAGCACAGACAGGAATTTTTCTTAAAGCTTTCCACCGAGAGCAGTCATAGACAATGTTATCCCTAGAACATCTTTACTATGATATCGCTTTCTTTTTTTTGAGTTAGGTAGCAGCAATACAGATTATTATCATGCACTCCCTTCCCCTTGTCTTCTTCCTTGCTGGTATCTGCAATCTGACTGCTAATTTGCACCTCTGCAATGGGATAATTTCATAGTCTTGATATCCAATTATCAATTTGCACCTATAAAGACACATGATTGTCACACTTATTGCTGAGCTTCTGTGCATTTTGGTAGAAATGGATAACTCAGCCTATATAACATAGGTAGCAATAGAAGCAGAGTTGGTTTGCTTTCAAATCTCTACATCTTACTTTATAACACTGCAAATTTTGTCAAATATTTTGGTAAAAATAAATATGAGTTATAGCTTAGTTTATTCTAACAAAATTCAGCATAACTGAGCGCTTTTTCATTTTCCATCATTATAACTCAATAAATAACCATTTATTTTTCTTTTGATAACCTTGGGCAATAGCATTCTTTTGTAAATGTGGCCTTGTAATATTATGCTTGGGTGGTCCATGATTACTACTATATAGTCAGGCAATTTGAGTTTATAATTCTTTTTAAAAATTAGAGAAATGTTTAGTGAGAAAATAAATTATTTGATAACTGCTGCATTTCTAGATATGCTAGGAAATAAAAAATTATGCCCACTGTAAATTGAGGCATTTCCATTCTCAAAATGTGATAATCACTTTCCTTGAAGCCTGAACTGGCAAAGTACAAACTTTAGTTCCCATCACACAACTGTACTTCTTGGTAATTGTTGCCTGTCCTAAGAACAGTTATTTTCACATCAGTATTTCTGGACTGAACACCATTCAGAGAATGCTGTCAATCTTGAAAATAAAAGTTTTATCATTAAGGTCATAAAGAGGGCCTCCCTGGTGGTGCAGCGGGTTGAGTGCAGTGCTGTGAAGCTGTCCACAGACTCTGCAATGCGGGTTCAATTCCTGGCCCGCCAGGGAGATACCCACATGTCACAGCAGACCTCTCCTGTTGTGCCCGCTGCTCCCCTCAGCAGTGCTTTCGGTCTGTCTGCCTGTTCTGCTTCTCTCTGTCACTAGTGAATCCTTTCACCCTCCTGCACTTCTGGCCTGTACACTAGCTATTGAATAAAAAATAAATCTTAAAAATATAATAATAATAATAATAATAATAATAATAATAAAGGTCATAAAGAGGTAAAAGGCAAGGCTACTATTTTCCTAGTCAAAAGAGAACAGAAATTTTAGTAGTAGCTTAAGGCAGAAAAATTTGATTAAAGAAGTAAAAACAACTTTAAGAAAAGCATGGGCCAAACCCCATCCCAAAATAGCATGTCTTTACAAATCATAAATGCCTGAGAGAGAGAATATGCTAAATCTCCAAAAAAAAAAAAACAAAAAAAAACCACACAGTTTTTTAAAGTACAAAATACAATTTAGTAACTTTAAAAGTCTGAAGACAGGGCCTCCCCTGGTGGCGCAGAGGTTGAGCACTGGGCTGCGAGGCTGCCCGCAGCGTCTGCAGTGCTGGTTCGTTCCCTGGCTGCCGGCTGCCGGCGAGGGTCCCACAAAAAAAAAAGAAAAGAAAAGTCTGAAGACACTCTACCTAAGATTTATTATTTAGATAATATAAATCATTAAATTTTAATATTAAGACATACAGCTCCCTATTATAGTCAGTTAACTCTCAAATTACTACATTTTAGTTTTAATTTTTTATTTATTTTGATAAGCGTATTTGTTTTATTTATATGTTTATTTTGTACTTGTATCCTGCCACTTAGCTATCAGGATCTTTTTCAAAAAGATGTATGAAAGAACAATATGAAAATTTCAAACAAACTATTTTAATTAATAAAATAACTGCATCTTTTGTAAATATTTACCTTGAAGTCTCTAGGCATGGCTGAATACAGAAAAGCAATTTAATAAAAGACCATATATTGATTGAAATGTTTAAGAGGCTACAATAAGAGTCAGAAACTTCATCAGATGGCTAAAGGGACTCTAGATTGTGTTAGAATATGTCCCAGCTGTCCCACCAACAAACCACATGATCATGTCAGATCTCTCCCCACCACGCTGACGCTCTGAACTGGAGCTGACAGCATCATACTCTATGGTGAGGAGCTACAAGTGTTTCCTCTAAGATCAAGCATAAAGATCCCACTAAAAAAACTAGTAGAAATAATAAATCAGAAAAGCAAGGGGGCAGGCTTCAAAATCAATATACAAAGTCTTGCATTCCTACATGCAAATATTGAACTAGAATAAAAAGAAATCAAAACAACAATCCCATTTACAGTAGCATCAAAAAGCATTGACTTATCTAGTATAAAACTAGCAAAGGAGGTGAAAGACCTATTCAACATAAACTTTTTGTGAAACACTGCTGAAAGAAATAGAAAACACGAAGAAATGAAAAATATTTCAGGGGCCTCCCAGGTGGCACAAGGGGTTAAGTCGCAGCACTATGAAGCTATCCGTAGCCACTGCAGCATGAGTTCAATCCCTGGCCAGAGAGCTAGACCACATGGCACAGCAGACTTCTCCTGTCTCGCTCATTGCTCCCCTCAGCTGTGTATTTCAGTCAGTCTGCCTGTTCTATTCCCCACTCTGTCTCTGGTAAATCCTGTCACCCCCCACACCTCTGGCCTGTACTCCAGTTCTTGTATGCATAAATAAATAAATTTTTCAAAAAAAGAAAACTATTTCATGTTCATGGATTGTAAAAATAAATCTTGTTAAAATGACCATCTTACCCTAAACAATACATAGATTCAAAGTGATTCCTATCAGTTTCAATGGAATTCTCCCAAGAAATAGAGCAAGTATTAATGAAATTTATATGGAACCACAAAGACCCCAAGTATCCAAAGCTCTCTTGACAAAAAAAAAAAAAAAAAGAGGAATAGAGGTATTATACTCCCAGACTTCAAACGATACTACAAGGATACAGTAATCAAAACAATATGGCACTAGAATAAATAGACACATAAAACAATGGAATAGAATTGAGAGCCTGGAAATAAACCCACATTTATATATATAGTTAATCTATGACAAATGAGTCAAGAGTATACAATGAAGAAAGTCTCTTCAACAAATGGTCTTGGGAAAACAGTACAGCCACATGCAGAGAAATGAAACTAAACCACTTTCTCACATAATATACAAAAGTTAAAATGGATTAAAGACTTGACTAAGGCCAAAAACCATAAGATACTTAGAGGAAACATTGGCAAAACATTCCACACATTGATTTTAGGGATGTCTTTCGGGACTCAACTTCAACAGCAAGGGGAAAAAAGCAAAAAACAAATGGGATTATGTCAAGCCAAAGGGTTTCTGCAAAAGAAATTATCACTGAAACAAAAAGACACCCTACTGAGACATCTGACAGGAGGTTAACCTCCATGATCTAGAAAAAAAAAGTCATATAACTCAGCAAATTCATAAAACAAAGAACCCCAAAAAATATTGGCAGAAGAGCCAAACAGATACTTATTCAAAGAATTTATACAGTTGAACAACAGGTACATGAAAACATGTTCAACATCATTTATCATTATATATATATGCGCACACACACACACATATATATATATTTTATATATATATATATATATAAACAGAATACTACTCAGCTATAAAAAGAAAAGAAAAGATGCCCCCCTGGTGGCACAGGCAATTGAGTGCAGCGCTATGAAGCTGTCCGCAGCCTCTGCAGTGTGGGTTCAATGCTGGCTGGCCTAGGAGATAACCCACATGGTGTGGCAGACCTCTCCTGTCTAGCCTGCTGCTCCCCTCAGCAGGATATTTCAGTCAGTCTGCCTGTTCTGTTCCCCACTCTGTCTCTGGTGAATCCTCTCACCCTCCTGCACATCTGGCCTATACCCCAGCTCTTGTATGCATAAATAAATAAACCTAAAAAAAAAATAATAAGATGAGCTTTAGCCATCTGTGACAACATGGATGAAACCCCATACCCCTGCAGCCGGGGAGAGGAAAAGTTATACCCCCTCACTTCAGCCTAGATGAGGGGAACCTGACATGTGAGGCATAGATCTAATGGACCTGGGAAGAAGTCTCTGGTTCATGCCAACATATTCTGTAGACCAGGGTGGGGAAGAGAGTGTGGCTGTAGCTGTCCCTCTTTGATAGCAAATTAGAGAAAGGGAGCGCTGCTAGTTGATTCTGTAAAGTATCACTCTTCCCAGAAGTCTCTCCAGAGGAGTGAGTGAATCTAGCCTAGGAGGTTTCTGGAGGCCAGCCAGCAGAGGGAAAAAAAATCAGAAACCACCATCAGAGAGGAAAGCATCGAGATACTGCCAGCACCAGAGCTGGTCTGAGAGATGAATGGACGAGATGGCTCATGTCTACTCACATGGCCAGGTTACCAGATACCCCTCGATTGTGACCTCTCTTTTCCTCTTTTCTTTCCCTGGTTCCCATGTTGGATGGAATCAGATGCCAACTAGTGAGTAGTAGAGGAGAGAGTAGGAAAAAAGGAAAAGACCCACCATACCTCCTTCTGTAGTTTGTATTGTATTAGATAGGCAAAAGCGTGGGAGGAATAGCATGTAAGTCAGATGAAAGATGGAAGTGTTCACATTTTAATTAATGATATGGATTCTTATGACTAAAGGAAGCAGAAAAGTTTTGAGACTGCCTAATATTTGGCAAAAAGTTGAGGGCTAGTGATGGGAAGGACCAAGTTCAGAGCACAGTGTTTGAAAAGGAGTAGGATGAAATGTTTCTCCTGTTTGCTCTCCATACAGTCCAGTTTACTCAGTGACATGTTTAGCTCACACAGACCTTGATTCTGGCACTTCACATGCCATTCACCCACTTTGACTTTGAATCTTCTCTGCATTCATCTCACTTTACCTTTTAACTAGATCATATACTTCTTACCAGTTCTAAACCTCCTGTCACACAGCCTCTACCCAAAATGTATTGTCTTGCAGTCATCAGTAACTGTGGGTAAGGAGGTACAGTGACTGATATCCACTCCTGATTTTCTTATTACAGAAAGTTCACCAACTACCTATTCTCAGTACCATACCCAGAGATTCTTTTTTTTTTAACTGTGTGGATAATTTATTTGATTTTACTATGCTGCATGTTTTTTTAATTTTTTTTTATTTTTATATTCCCGATACAATTGCACCCCCCCTTATTTTGACCCCAATCTCTACTTTCCCAACCTCCCCCATAGTGTGTCTCTGGTCTATAGTTGTTTGTTGATTTTGATTTTTTTCTTTCTTATAGTTATTCTTTTCCCTGTCCCTTATTTCGGTTTTCTAGATTCCTGGTATGAGTGAGACCATCCGGTATTTTTCTTTTTCTTTCTGGCTTATTTCACTGAGCATGATCCCTTCCAGCTCCATCCATGTTGCTGCAAATTGCATGAGTTTATCTTTTTTGATTGCTGAGTAATATTTCATCAAATTAAAGAGCTTCTGCACAGCAAAAGAGACAATAACCAAAACAAAGAGAAATTCCCCACTGACTGCAAGAAATTTTTTGCACACAACACTAATGATATAGGACTGATCACAAAATCTACAAAGAGCTTATGAGACTCAACAAAAACAAAGAAAATAATCCAGTCAAAAAATGGGCAGAAGAGCTAAAAAGAAAATTCTCCAAAGAGGAAATACAAATGGCCAACAGGTATCTGAAAAAATGTTCAACATCACTTATAATCAGGGAAATGCAAATCAAAACTACAATGAGATACCATCTTACACCAGTGAGAATGGCACATATTAAAAAGACTAGCAACAACAAATGTTGGCGAGGGTGTGGAGAAAAAGGAACTCTCCTGCACTGCTGGTGGGAGTACAAAATGGTCCAACCACTATGGAGAGCTGTGTGGAGATTTCTTGACCTACTAAAGATAGAGCTTCCATATGATCCAGCAACAAACTGACTTTTTTAACTTAAAAATGGTAGCTCACATTGCTACAGAGTGTATTTTATATTATCAAATAAATACACAATGATGTTAAGAGTTAATATTTATTGATTATTGCTCACATGCCATTAGTCACTCTCAATACTATACAGCATTTCACTGGAGAGACTCAAAGAGGATTGGAGACTTTATCAAAGGCCAACAATTCAGGAAAATGACACAATCTGAGATCTTAACCACTAGGTCCTGCCAAATTTCAATGACAATAAATTTAAGGAACAGAGAACTCGGTGAAAACGGAAATGAGGTTGATATTTTCCACTATGAATCAGAGGTCGCCTTTGAATCCCAGCAAAACTAATGTTTCTTGATACTGTGGGTCATGCGTCACAAATCCATAAGAGGATTTTAGTCTAACAAAGCTTCCAGGCATGAAAGATAATTTAGAGTTTAGCGACTTCTATGACCAGAAACCACCCTACAGGCTGTCTACACCCTTGCTCTACTAGGGATTTCATTTGCTTGGTAGACTCCAAGTGGAAGTCTTACCCTCATTTAATCAATGAGGAAAGGAACAAAAATATTAACAGACTTAGCAAAGTTCACAACCTCAGCTTCTGAGCTGCCAAGTTCCTAATGCCTGGCCTTTATAACACTGGACAAGAAATTGCCCCTTCTCTCTGTGAGCTAATCATAGAAAAACATATGCAAAATTAAATGGCTATATAATTTAGTTAAAAGATACCTATGACATAAAAGACTGCTGCAAGGGCCTCCTTAAACACATTCACCATTCAATTAATTGAGAATATCTTTAGGGGTCCTCATGTTAGGGGGAAAGGATGTCCTGAGCTAATCCCATACAGGCTTTGTGGACTCCACCCCCACTCCAGACTAAAGCCATCAGGACATTGGGAAAGACAAATCCCGTCACCACCAAAGGGAAGGTGGCTGGGACCTGAGGGTGGAGTTAAGCAGCCAGGTTGGGTATAAAAACCAAACATGTGGGCCTTGGGGGGCTTGCTGTCGCTCGCCTCCTGGCTACACAGCTCCTGGCTGGCGGCCAGCTCTCAGAGTGCCATTTTGGGATTCCTGATCGGCGGATCGGGTAGGACTCATTTAAAACTTTGTCTCCCACTTTTCTCCCTGAGCTGTACATTTCCTCATTTCCCTTTCCCTTGTAAATAAACCTTTTATTAACCTTTCGCGTGTGCCTGCAGTAGAACATTGATAAGTCCTTTTAAGCGCGCGAGTGAGGACCCACAGTCAGGCACCCCGTTTTGTATCGGGGTTGCTCTACAACACTCACAAATGGGTGAGGGAGGCATTGCCACCCTGATGTCGAGGGAAGGTAAATGCAGGGCAGAGGAAAATCACTCAAAACAAGACTCTGGAGACGTACTGGTCAAGCTCATGCTGTATCAGACTACTACTCACACAGCATAACTGTACCTAACGACTTTATTAAGTGTTTTTGCATATATGCTGTTATGTCAGGGAATGCATGAAGCAATGTAACAAAAATCTGACCTGCCCTTGAGAGGCATTTAATGCGGGATAATTTAGGTCATATACACCCCCACATGTACACCTCTCTAGTTTCAAATAAATATCAGAAAAACTCAAATTAATCTCAAGTCAAAACATAGTTAAAAGGCAGGTATTAATTTGTATAATCATAATACAATTATATTTTGCCACTGGACTTTTGAAAACCAGTTTTAACTGAATTCATCATTATTGAATATAACATAAAAATGATGTCCAAAATTTATGTTCTAAGCATAAATGTCAGTTCATTACTTTAAATGTTTTTATTGTGTCCTATACAGAATTGCTGAGCTAATTTTTTAAATATCTTTAACTTTGAGTAAATATATATATATGCATTATATAAAAATATCATTTAATTAAAACTAGAATAATTTGATTGTTATAATAGGATGTTTCTCAAATTATTTTCTGTGACATTTAAACCTATCAGCATCCATGTGGTTAACTTTCTGTTAGGAGAAACTGGCAAAAAGTCATTATTTCTGGAGAATTTAACCTGAAGTTATCTTTGTTAAAGACCAAAGGCTTACTTCATAACACCCAGCATTTATTGTTTCCTCTAATGTCTTTAAAAAATATCCTGTAGAAAGGAAGTATGTTGGGAGCCCAGGAAAGGACAGAAAACTTGGCAGAGAAAGAATGCACGGCTTACTGGAACAGCTTTGAGGAACATGTGGGCTGCAGAGAGGGAGGTAACTTCTGGTTGTCGTTTCTTATATAAAGACAGCATGAGAGAAAGGTGACAGGAGTAGAGGTGAGAATCAGTGAGTTTCAAAAAAGACTTCTTTTTTTTTTTTTTTTTTTTAGTCAAAAACAAGGCCCCCAGAGGTCAAAAATTCTTCATTTTCATGGTAATCAGGCTGCATGCTACAAATAGAGAATTCATAATCACAATTTAGGAATAAATTCAGTAAATGTCACCATCTGAAATTGAGGCAAATAAGAATCAACATAAAATGGATATGTTTTGCCACTAGCAGAAGTAACCCACTTAGCATACATTGCTAAAGAGAACAGAGGATTCCCCAGGTCCAGTTGTTAAGGTTCTGAGGTGTCATGAAGGTGAACATGTCAGAAAGACATGACTAAAATGTCAAGTAAAGATAGTCACAACCTGCATGAAAAAAAATCATTACACTTTTTCGCATGAATGAACACAGCTTTGACTAACAAAATAATTAAATATTAAGAATTTTTCCTGTTTTTAGGAGAAAGAGGGTTCTTGCCATTTACTTCCTCAGTCCCAGCTCTTTAAGCAGAAATATTTTAGAAAACAGCATAAACTCCAAGTAGGTTCTTATCCCCACCACTCCAATGACAGGGCTTTTGTTCCAGGAACCAGTGAGCTCAGTCTTGCCAAATCAATTCCATGTTCTGCCCTGACTTGCTCTCTCCGGGACAGCCCCTCCCCACCACTTGGGCACTCCCTTTGCTGATACTGTGAACTCCACTCTCCAGACTTCTTTCCATCTCACTGGCCATTCTATTTCCTTCACCTCTGCTGTCTTCTTTACTGCTCATCCCTAAATACCAGGACCCCCTGAGGCTTGACACTTGTCCTCTTTTTTCCTATCTCCATATTCTTTCTAGGTGATCTCATTAAGACCCATGGTTTTACATACCATCTATATTCAGGTGGTTTTTATTATTACATCATTTGCCCTGAGTTAAAGGGGTATCATCCAACTGTCTGTCATACCCACTTCGGCAGGTAATATGTATCTCAACAAGGACATGACAGATCACAAAGTTTCATGCCCCTTTCTACTCCATCTCAGCAAATGGATTCCCCATTTATCTAGACAATCAACTCGCCAACTAAAGTATATCCTTAATCTAAAACTGAAGGATGTCTTTAATCCGTCCACTTCTCACAACTCAAACAAGTCACTTGGACTACTGACTTAGCCTCATAATTGACCCATCCTTTGCTTCTTCATTTCTCCAACTCTACCCTGAGATCTTTAACAGATAGCATCTCTTCTCTGCTTACCTCCTCACTGCCTTTTCACTGCAATCAGAATGAAAACTCAGGAGGGTGGCCCCCAGTCTCAGTGAAATTCCAAGACTTTTCTTGCATCACTCTCTGCCTCACACACTCCCGTCTAGACGCCACCAACCTATCTTTCTCTATTTCCAAGCATACTAAGCGTGCCTAAGCCCTGGATTTTTGCACTTGCCATCCTCTCCCGCAGTGGCACTCTGTCCCAAGATGCTCATCTGTTCAACTTCTCTGCATTATTTACATCTCCTCTCCAATATCACCTCCCTCAAAAGGTTTTTCCTGACCATCCAGTCTGGGTCAAGTTTCTCCCACCTCAGTCTCTCTTATCACATAACTGCATGCTTGTGAAATCATCTTGTTCATTTAATTAACTGCTTATTTTTCATCTCCCTCTCTCTATCATATGCTCCAGAAAATTAACGCCCTTCCTGTCTTGTTCATAGTTGTATCTCCATCACCTAGAATAAAATCTGACAGAATAAAGATTTTGTAAATATTTTTAATTAATTCCTTAACTATTTGGAAATTTGCATTTGTAATATAGACAGCATCTAATTATATTTGATAAAATATTATCTAATACTGTATTATAATTATAAATAATAGCATTAGCTTTATTATATATACATACATACATATAATAAAGGTAATGCTATTACATAATATATATATCATATTTATATATTATGCTCTCCTCACACAAGTCTGCAGGTGAGACATTATTATTATATACTTTATACACACACACACACACACACACACACACACACCCATTTAAAAGAGAACACCAAAGGGCCTCCCCTGGTGGTGCAGCGGTTGCGTGCTGGGCTGCCAAGCTGCCCACAGCCTCTGCAGCGCTGGTTCTATCCCCGGCAGCCAAAGAGGGTCCCACATGGCACGTAGACCTCTCTTGCCGCACCGGCTGCTCCCCTCAGCAGTATTTCGTCAGTCTGCCTGTTCTGTTTTCCGCTCTGGCTCTGGTAAATTCTCTCACCCTCCCGTGCTTCTCACTGTACCCAGTGCTTGCATAAATAAATAAATAAATAAATAAATAAATAAATAAATTTTTTTAAATGCTTTTTTTTAAAAAAAGATATCAAACCATTTAAAAAAAAGAGAGAGAGAACACCAACATCAGAGCAGTTAGAATTTCAAAATCTATTGTGATGAGTGTTGACATTTTAAAAAGTAAATAAAAATAAATTCATATTTTTTACAGAAGTTATTATTCTACAATTTCATCATAGAAGGTTAAACAAAGCTAGACATTTTTATTTTGGTTTAATATTAATTTTGTGAAAGTTAATTTATGTGGCTCAGTGCCTTGGAATCTGGTAATCTCTGGGTGGTAAAATAACTGCATTTCTGGACCTGCACAGTTGAACTAGACTCCAGAGGCATGGTTACCCCACTCAACACTGGCATGGTTGGAGGCCTGATCTCGATAGTTAACCAGGCTCTCACAAGTCACATTCACTGATTTCACCTCTGGTTCTCACTCTGTGGCACACAAGGTGACAAATCTGGGCTGGACAATGAAAGTCTGAACTGGTGAGAGATCCCTTAAACCTCAACATAGGAAAGTTCAGCTCTTTCACCACAGAGAACAGCAATATGCAATTCAGTGGTCCTTTAAACAATGGAAAAGATTCAGAGCTAGGAATCTCTTCATTCCTATGATGCTTTAGTCTTTAGAAAGAAATGCATTTAAAAGGAAAGGGAGATTATCGGGTAAGGGCCCTACCTTGTATTTGAGAACTGTAGGTTCTGAAATATTGAAGGAGAGGAAGAGTAACACTTATATCTATAAAGCCCTTAAAATCAATAATTCTTTTATTTGAATATGTCTTTCATGATACCTAATAGAATGTCATGTTTACAAGGAATATCTGTAGAAAGATAAAGAAAAAATGAATTGGTTATCACAATTGACTTATAATCTCATCTTTTACTTAGAGAATTGGGCCAGAGAAAATCATTGTGGTAAGAATAAAGGGAGGGAAAGAAGAAAGCAGAATGGAAAACCTCACAGCCAAAAATGTGGAATATGAGGCTCAGGTTAAAAAGCAATGAAAATCAGTGGCGGTTTTCAAAAGAGTATTGTAATGACAGAAACTCAAGTACTTTCAAAAATGAATTAATAAGCTTCGATCTAGGATTATCATAGCCAAACCATGCACATATGTTACTTTCAAATTGTAAAAATGGCTTTGGTGTGCAAATGAAGTTTACAATGTTCAGTTATGGGTTTGAAAGCATACTATTGTTAAGCTGAAAAGGCATATTTCTTCACAAAAATAATAACAAAATAATGTACAGGTGGAAAAACTTACTTTGGCATAGAATGAATTGAATTTTAGTAATATAATAATGAACCCCAATAATAATAAATATATACTATTACAAACTTATAGTCACATGATCTAAATTATATTAATAAAATACATTATAGTATACAAAACAACTAATCATTAAGTACTTTAAAAATAAAACCTTTATATATATATATATATATATATATATATATATTCAATTGCACTGTTCATGTTGTATGTAATCTACTTGTATATTGAGTTTTTTTACCAAGTACAATTCAAAGGCCTCAACACTGACATAGACAGGTGGGCAAATCTAGTACTATTTTACTCTATTGCTAATTTATTTCATGTATTAAACCATAGCTTTTTCTTATGTTAGGCACTAAATTTGTGCTTTTAACACACTAAAAGATGAAATAGAGAACTGAGTAAGTCCCTAAATAACATCTGATGGGTGGGGAGATTGCTAAGCACTATTAACCCTTGTGACTAAGATGTGACTCCCCCTCTCCTCTCTCCAACTCACTGGAAAAATCAGTCTGGGGATGCTCTGGAGAACAGCACATCGGGTCCTATCCCAAGTTGCAAAGAAATTGATGTGTACATTTTCTTTCTCTAGCATTCATGAAAGAATCTTGTGGTCAGGACTAATCTAGATAGAACCTTAATGTATAGTTATGTGATAATGCAAAATATACAATGGACCACATTGATAAGACTCCCTTGGTGAATGAAATACTTCCTCTTGAATTTAAATATTTATATGAAGAATATAAGATCCATGAGTTTAATGAGCTGGGGAGAGAAAAGGCACAATCAAAATATCTTCCGTATGGCAAATCAACTTGCATTCCTCTTTAAATTCCAGTGGCTACAGAAACAGACCAGGGAGGAGAGCATCTAATCAATCAGATGATAGGACTTGTGCAGTGCCCTTCATGCGGAATGATCACAGGGCACTTAACTTTAAGGCAACCCGCTTTCCTGCCTACAACAGAAGGGAGGCAGAATAAAACAAATTAGTCTAAGACTCAAAAATGCCAAGGGCCCTATTAAGTATAAAAAAGCTAATAGGGTATGTGCTTATATCCATAAGTGTGTGCATGTGTCTCGGAGAGTGGAAGTGTAAAAAAGAAATTAGCAGCACATGCTGCTTTAGCAAGACCATACAGAGTTTTTCTTGATTCATAAAACCTGACTTACAAGCAAATCTTATACCAAACTAAGCAGCTTTAGAAGAGAAGCTCAGATGGAAAGACAACAGGGTTACTTCGATGTTTAGATGCAAACGTGACTTTTTTTTTAACATCACCAAAGCAATTCATGTTATGTTTTGATGCTGTTTGAGTGGCATACTAGAAAAAGAGAAGGAAAGTAAACCTTACATGTATAAGTATCACAGACATTTAGTATATATGAGATATATAGAGAGGACAGATAGCTAAAAATATTATTTTGGTAGCAATATCTAACAAAAACTTGGTGATTATATGCAATTTTACATCCTCTGTTATTTTCTTTTTATTACTATTTCATACAGACATTATCATGATCCCATGGACATATAACTGAAATCACTAATGGTGACAGCTGCTGAAATTATATCCAAAAGATAGGCTGCAAAATACATGGTGATGTGTATGGCAGCCATGATAGGAGAATGAAAACAAAAGTCTCTAAGTGCTCTAGTTTGAAAGAAAAAGGGTTAGGTCCTTTTGCATATGCGTTTCATCTCTACTAAGTAAATAAAATAAAAACACATTACATATTTTCTTTAAAATGTTTCAAAATTCCTTTTTTACAGAGTGAGAAATCACGAAATGAGAGGCATCTGGGGATCTGTTATAGTTAGTAAGGGAACCAGATGGTTGTAACCTAGAAGGCTCAAGATTATAGGCCAGGGTGACAAATACATGGAGAGGAGGAACTTATCAATACTTTCCATGCATCCACTGTCACAGAATCGCCACCATCCCCATTCCTCACCCACGCCTCTGGCAAGACTAACCCAGTGGAACCAGCCATGGTGAAAATGATGTAGAGCTGGGAGGCTCCCTCAGAAATCCCAGGCAAGTCTCCTGCCTTCCCCCATACTGTACAATGCAGATTCTTAGTCATCATCTGTGACCAAAAAATGTTCCACAACACCATGTAAGGGAGCAGGCAATCTCTTTGTAACTGTGTCAGCATTGTATATAAACTGCCACCAGCCATGTCAACTTAACATTAAACTATCGTAGGTCATGGAAATTCACACCTAAGGGTCCAAATGTATGGGGCATTTACCCCTATGTTTATTGCAGCACTATTTTCAATAGGTAAAACCTGGAAACAGCCCAAATGCCCAAAAATAGATGACTGGATCAAGAAGATGTGGCATATATAATATATACACAATGGAATATTACTCGGCAATCAAGAAAGATAAACTCATGCCATTCACAGCAACATGAATGGAGCTAGAAGGAATTATACTCTATGAAATAAGTCAGAAGGAAAAAGAAAAATATCGGATGGTTTCACTTATAGCAGGAATATAGGGGAACCAAATAAGACATCAGTGTAAAAAAATCAATAACAATACAAAACACAACAAAGCAAAAACAATTATAAATCAGAGACATACTGCAGGGGAGTAGGGAGAGGGATCAGAGGGAGGGAGGGAGGAGCACAGGGGACTGTGGTGATGGTGCACGGGTGCATTGGGGAAGGAAATTCTATGGGGACTATACCTGAGGGGGAGGGGAAGCAAATATTGTTTAAAAATGAACAGTGATGTAAAAAATAAATTTTATTTTTAAAATGTTTGGGGTATTTAAGATTAGGTAGGCACCCTTACAGTCTCCATTTTATAGAAGAGGAAACAAAAACTAAGGGCCCAACTGTTATAATGGGTAAACTAACCACTATTCCAATTTAGGGTAATTAAATAATTTATTAAATTACAACTTACGATTACAACAGCTAAGCTCTATGACAATAAAAGCAAAGATAAGTGTATGAAGAAAAGACTAAAAAATAACCTTTTCATTCCTTTGTCTAAAGGATACCTGCTTATTAGTGCAACACAACATGAATCTTTACCTTTAATTCCCCAATGCAGCCATCTTTTGCAATGATCTGGTACCTACAAGTCTCTGAGCTGATCAATGAGAAAGTGTGTGTTCAGCGGTCTGGGTTTCTCTGTGGTAAGAATGGCCATGCCTTTCCTCCAATCCCCCTGCCGCAGGCACTGAGCTCTTCCTGAAGAAGACAGAAAGAAAGGAAAAGGAAATCACTCTTCTCTCTTTTAGTTGAAGTAACATTATAACATTTTATAAGCCTCAGGTGTGCATCACTATATATTAATATCTATAACACCTCAGTGAGTTTACCACAAAATGTCCAATTTCTAGTCTCTTGCTTCCTGAGGTACTAACTCTTCATTGCAATGTTCCTCTATCACAGCCACCATCTCGTTCCATTACATCTGCCCAACTTGAGAGTTTATTCCTCTACCCTCCAGGAATGAAGGAAAGTGATCCGCTTCTCTTTGCAATTACTAATATACATGACTTACTCATTATTTCATTTTAGAGGTGACTTAAGTTACTACTTGGAGGCATTTTTAAAGAAAAAAGATTAAACTTTTTTTTTTTTTATACAAGCACGGGGTACAGTCAGAAGCGCGGGAGGGTGAGAGAATTCACCAGAGCCAGAGTGGGGAGCAGAGCAGGCAGAAGGACCGAAGTACACTGCTGAGGGGAGCAGCGGGTGGCAGGAGAGGTCTGCACGCCATGTGAGACCCTCCTGCGGTGGCCGGGGAGCAGCCGGGGATCGAACCTGTGCTGCAGAGGCTGCGGACAGCTTCGCAACCCGGTGCTCAACCGCCGTGCCAAAAAGATTAAACTTTTAAGTTAAAATTCAACATGGCTTTGACAGTTTCACATCTGTAGAACTTAAACTTTTTTACTGAAGACCATTTAAAAAGACTCGAAAAGGGCACAATATAGACACACTTCCAATAGCCTGAATATTTAGGACTGTTTAAAGTTATTCGTTCCGGGCCTTCCTGGTGGCACAGCGTTTGAGCGCTGGGTTGTGAAGCTGCCAGCAGCCTCTACAGTGCAGGTTCGATCCGGCAGCTGAGTGAGAGTACCACATGGCGCGCAGCGCTCTCCTGCTGCCCGCTGCTCCCCTCAGCAGTGCACTTCATCAGTCTGCCTGCTCTGCTCTCCGCTCTGACCCTGGTGAATTCTCTCACCCTCCCACACTTCTGACTGTATCCAGTGCTTGTATAAATAAATAATTTTTTTAAAAAAAATAAAGTTATTAGTTCCTCCATGGAGATAGTAGTTCAATTTGCTTTTAGAAATCTAACATTGGAGTCATACAGTAACAATATATGTGAAGGCAAACACAACTCTCACAGAGCATAAGTTTACATTGACTTTCCCCCAAAAGTCAAATCTTTAAACACAGAAGATCTGAGTATGTGGAAATTTACCATTCATGACTTTGAGTGTCTGCAAGTATCCCCAAAGGTCTCATAATACCTAATCTTTTATGCTTCTTATTGAAGCACACATTTCAATCATCACAAGCTGGTTTGCGTAACTCGTAACTGAGTCTTGCCAACCTCCCAACATCAGCATTTCGTCATGCTTGTCATATTCTCTACTTATCCCTGGTAACCATTAGTGCAATTAAAGTAAAACCCAAAGCTCTTAAATGGCCTATAAGTCCCTATATGGGCTGCCTCTTTCCACTCCACCCAACTTTTTGTGGCCTCATTTCAAACTACCTCCTCTCCTATTCTTCTGTGGCCACACTGGCCTCCTCATTGAACACAGAAAGTGCATCCTGAAGCATGGCCTCTGCTCTTCATATTCCCTTTGCCAGAAGTATTTTGTCCTTCCTGCCCCCCAAATACATACCCACTTGGCTTTCTCCCACCATGATAGCAAGTATGTGCCCCTGACATTTTACCAAGAGGTTTTTGTTGGCCCATTATATAAAAAAAGACTCCAAACCCCAGTACTTTCTATCTCCCTACCACCTTCATTATTCTTTATAGCACTTACCACTCTCTAAATATTGTATTTACTTGTTTATTGACTTGTGGTCTCTTTGAACTCACCATTCCTGTCCTCATTGTCCTTCCCATTTCCTGCTTCTTGGCCTCCTGGAGTACCCATGCTTCTGAACAGTACCAAACCTAATTGCAAAGCTAACCTCCAAGCCTCTGGGAGGCCCAGAATATCCTTCTGGAAGATTCCTTTCTTCTTCAATTAGTTATATTTTAAGCACAATCAGCTTATGCTAAGAATCTTTAAGTGACACACCAGACTTATGTTTTCTTACCTCTAAAATAATAGGGATTGTTTAACCTTACAAAGGTCCTTCTGCTTTAAGAGAATCATTTTTAAACAGAGTTTTATGGTTCTTAGGAGAAAATTGCAGTCCCTTTGAAGGGTGAACTTAAACTATTTTGTAGTTACAATTAGATCCCATGATGTAAAAAGGAAAAAAATTATTGTGGTTACCACACTAAACAATAAGTTACTCAGTTATACACTGGCCAAAAGGGTATTCCTAAAATTAAAACTCTATAGATGCAGGCTGGGTTG
Source organism: Talpa occidentalis (assembly GCF_014898055.3). Taxonomy (NCBI): domain Eukaryota; kingdom Metazoa; phylum Chordata; class Mammalia; order Eulipotyphla; family Talpidae; genus Talpa; species Talpa occidentalis. The sequence goes on from NW_023601653.1 coordinate 53,889,300, forward strand.
TGGTTTCATCTCCTCCGCACTCCAGCAACCCCACCTCCATGAGAGTGTTTACAAGGGGAATGTGAAGTCCGATGTGCAACCGTGCTGCACCCACAGCTCCAACCTGGACGTTAAGGCTACTTTTGATAATCCTCTCCGGCTGCCTCAAGGCAGAAACATCAAAAGAGCACATCAAAGCTCCCTGTCGCAGCAGAGAGGAGCCCTGCAAACCTGGGGACGCTTTTTTCCTTGAGGCTCCACAACAAATGCAAGTCTTCAGGCCTTCCCCCAAGGAGAAGAGAGTAATTTTTAAAAATTCTTGGCTGCCGGCCCTGAAGGAGGAGAGAGACAGCATCATTGCAGGTAAAGGAGAAAGCCACTTCTCCCAATGGTACATTTCTGAGAGGTGGAGGGCTGCACTAACTGAGCAAAGAAAACACACACACAAGAAAAGTTTGATCCCTGCTTCACTGGTGTGTGTATTTTAAATGCAAATAACAAAAGCTGAAAATGATGAAGTGAGCATGTGCTATCTCACTGACATGCGAGACAGGCAATTAATGAAACTCTGAGCCACAGTATCAGCTGCCTGCTGACTTCTGCAATTGAATTAAAACTATCATAAGAATAATACAAGGACTTGCCCTTGTCCTTCTTGTCTATGTGTTTATTTAATTTTCTGTCCAACTGACTCTCAAATAAATTGGAAACAGCTGCCATTTTTTGATTCAGTAGCTCCATTACCCCCTTGTGACATCATTCTGGGCACGAACACTAACAATAGGTCATTATGTAGCAATTACTTTATTGATTTATGGAAGTTTTTAAGCTCCATCAGGAATATGCACATTCAGGGGGAAAAAAAGACCACTTCTGTGCTCTCGTTAAGGAGAAAAACTGAACTGCAGCGGCTGAAATAATGTTGTTCAGATGGGACCTTTCTTACAGAGGAAAACTATGGGAACAATTCCTGTTTTGTTGATTTTCTTTAAGTACGAGAGAAATGGGGGAAGACTATAAAGTTTGAAAGTTTTAGTACCCATAATCGAATGAAGTAATTAAGTAAACAGATGACTGGAGAGCTGCTATTATGTAATAGGAGGACTTTGGTGATATAATAGAAGTGGCTTAAAACAAATTTACAGTGTTCCAACACCCATGATGAACGAACTTTTGAGCTTCGGCATCACCTTTGAAAAACATCACTGCATGAAAACACGTTTTCTTCCTCACTTCAGTGGCTATCACAGGACTTCACATTTAAAGTTAACCTCTGCCCCACGCCATTCAGGATCATATTTTAAGTAGCTGTCAGTTCTTGATCAGGCTGTTGACTTGGGCCGTCATATATAAATATACAAGGGTTTCCTCTCTTATAAACAGCTGTCTTTATTCTTTATTTCACATTCTTGATTTAGACATTAAAAAAAAGGAATAATGTGCCCTCTAGGTGTTAAATTAACAGTGAGAGTCTAACCTGATGAGCTGAGCAACAGATTGCCCTACATTTGGAGGAGGAAAATGGTTGCTTTCCTCAAATTCAACTGGCAATTCTTCTTTCAACTTTTACTTTTAGAAAGAATGACCTACTAAACTTGATAGAAATCTGTATCTGAGATACGTTTGTTCCCATGGAGGCCAAGAATTAAATCTTGGCTCTTCTTTCAAAGGTCCAAGAGAGGAACCATCCTAAGGCAGCATCTGGCTTGGTTCCCATGGGAAGGACAGCTATGGAGGAGACATTCCACCAGGAAACACAAGGTACCTATAACTTGTCCGAGATTCGTAGCCTGGCAATAAGGAAGGTTGCTGAAACCTGTGTGTTTCAGTGGTAACAGACAGCATAGGATGTGTTTGAGCTTTTCCTGTCCTTTTTTTGTTTTTAAAGTTTGAGCAGATCGTGAAAGGGAGAGAAAAGTAGCAGGTGATTCTACTTAGGAAACTGGTCAAGAATCTTAACTCATAGCCAAGACAAATTTTAGCAGTCTTTGGGCATTCACGAGTCTTGAATCCTATATTCTTTAAATAAGTGTTCAAAAATTATTTGAGAACATCTCCCCTCTATTTGCATTCTACAAACATTATTGAGGGTCATCCAGGTGGAAAGTACAACTAGTGGAAAGGAAATCTAGTAAATGGTGAAACTATGTCCTACTCCACAGGGGACAGCTATGGGGAAAAGTGAAAGAAAACAAAGGCATAGTTCTTGACCTCTGGGAGCTCACAGGGCAACACAACCCCTAAGCATCTGTTTAAAGACAACACAATTGACCTTATGTAATAAGTGTGTGTGTGTGTGTGTGTGTATCTATATATATATTTAGAAAATACTGGCTTCACATAAGGAGACCAAGGTAGTAATCACAACTATGCTATTAATTAGATACAGATCTTAGATAAGTCACACATTTCCTACCACTCAATTTCCCTCGTTGAGAATGAAAAAGAGTAGATATGCTAACACCTAGAACTCTTAAAGTCCTCAAAAATACCATCATTCTGAGTTATTGCCTGAGTTCATGTGCCATGACTTATAACTAAATTCCAATCAATGATTCAAGACAATAAATGTGTCTCAGTTTATAACTCAAAAAAAACTAAGAATCCTTTACCTTATAAAAATAAACACATATTTCACACATCTAAATATCACAGTTCTTGTATTCCTCACAAAATAGACCAAATCCATGAACTCTTCACTCAGAAAACTATGTGATCATGATAAAACACACATGTTGACATAAAATCTTATTACTGAAATACTTCTGAACCACATATTTGTGCTTTCTTCATAATTAATCTTTAGAACATTTATAGACAAAAACATTAGGAGGATGTAAAAGAAAGGAAACAATTTGTTTGGTAGGACACAACTCATTGAGTTCATTTTGAAAGTGATAAATCTGGAGCTGGGTCTTGAAGAAAGTTACAGATACAGCATGACAAAGGAGAAAGACTGTGAGAGCAATGACAAAGAAGCAGGCATTAGGAGAAGACTGACTTCCGTGAGGTGGACGGAATGCCCATGCTGGAGATAGATGTATTTTGTATGCACGTGTTATGAGGGTTGGTATGCCATTAGCAAAGATAAAAGGAATCCACTTTACCTCTTGGGGAAAATGCCTGAGTAGAGTAATATCATGGGAGGATTGATTTACTAACTGTGTAGTGGGTAGGCTGGAAAACAGAGATTTAAAACAAATAATACAGGGCCTCCCCGGTGGAGCAGCGGTTGAGCGCTGGGTTGCGAAGCTGCCCGCAGCCAATGCAGCGCCGGTTCGATCCCTGCCTGCTCCCCGGCCACCAGAGGAGGGTCCCACATGGCGCGCAGACCTCTCCTGCCGCCCGCTGCTCCCCTCAGCAGTGTACTTCGGTCCTTCTGCCTGCTCTGCTCCCCGCTCTGGCTCTGGTGAATTCTCTCACCCTCCCGCGCTTCTGACTGTACCCAGTGCATGTATAAACAAAACAAACAAATAAAATAAATAAATAAATAAAAACATGCCTCTATAAAAAAAAAATAAAAAAAATAAAAAAAATAATACAACCAAAAGATAGTTAATATGGTCAAAGAATGAAGTTATAAGATGCTGAACTAAGATAATGACTACAGAAATGGAAAAAATGACTCAAATTCAAAATACCCAACAAGGAAGAATTCACAGGACATGAGAACTGATTTGATATGTAAAAATTAGTAGTAAAAATTAACTACCAGGATGAATGTCCTAAAGAATTAATTGAACAACTGAGTCATTGGGGTAGGAACACAGAAGGAGAAAGAATGTTGATTTCATTGAAATCAGAGCTTAAGTGTCCCATTGGAGGTACAGCTAAATGAAAACATTTCATAAATAAATATAGAAGACTGTTGGAAAGGTCAGGGTTGAGCATCACCCTTTCATTGAACAAGCATTTATCAAATATTCTTCAATTACCTCTTTTAAATCAGCCACTGTTCTTGAAGTAAAGGATAAAGAGGAAAATAAGGCAGAATCCCAGTGTTCTAGAAATTTTGTCTAAGGGAAGAGACAGAAATTACTTAGCTACTTAGCTACTTAATTACTTCTTGTAATCAGAACTATAGAATATATACCTGAGAGTACCCAATTATTAGTCAAAAGGAGAGGAATAGTTTAGAGATCATAGCTTAAGCATAATTGCTAGTGAGATAAAATTAAAATTAATAGAAAGAAGACAAAGACGTCTACTATCAGGATAGATAATCCTATTCTAAACAAGTAAAAGAAATAAAAGACATAAAGATTTTTTAAAATAAGAAACCTGTCATTATTCAGTTTGTGTGATTCTGTAGACTAAACCAAAAGACTCTACATATAAAACTTTGAAATCAGTAAGTCAATTTAAAAAGGTTATTGCAATATATCAAAGGTCAAAAGCCAGCAATCAGAATTAATGCATGTCTTTATGCCTATAGCACAAATTAGCAAATAAAATTTTATTAAACATTATTTAATATCATAACAAAATGCCATCAAATACCTAGGGGAAATGTAGTAAGAGACATGTAAGACATCTGTACTGAAAGCTATGCAACAATGCTGAGCTAAATTAAAGACTTGGGCCTCCCTGTTGGCGCAGCGGTTGGAGCACTGGGTTGCGAAGCTGCCCGCAGCCTCTGCAGCGCCGGTTCGATCCTTGGCTGCCAGAGAGAGTCACACATGGCGCGGCAGACCTCTCCTGCATGCCCACTGCTCCCCTCAGCAGTGTACTTCGGTCCTTCTGCCTGCTCTGCTCCCCACTCTGGCTCTAGTGAATTCTCTCACCCTCCCGCACTTCTGCCTGTACCTAGTGCTTGTATAAATAAATAAATAAATAAATCTTTAAAATAAAAAAAAAAATTTAAAAATGGGTAAAAGAATATACATTTAACTAAAGAAGACATAGGGATAGCAAATAAGCACATGAAAAGAAGCTCAACATCATTCTACATAAGGAAAATTCAAGCAAATAAAAGTAGAATGAAATACTGTGCCACACTATTAGAATGGCTAAAATTGAAAAAACTGCCCATGCCAAGGGCATAGAAACTGCAGTTTCCCCTACTGCTAGTAAGGATGGAATGGTAAATCACTTAGAATAACAGTTTGGCAGTTTTCTTCTAACAGTGAAACATAAACCTACATATGATCAAGTCATTATGTTTGATATTTACCCAAGAAGAAAAAAATATTCTCATGTTCACTGCTGTTATTTGTAATACTCAAAAACTGAAAAATCACTCAAATAACTATTAACTGGATGTAAAAAATTGTGGTATATCCATAACAGAGAATGGATACCACCCTACTCAACAATAAAAAAGGAACACTGATTGATGCTTTATCATTGATACATCATAAAATAAGTAGGCTGTGTGAAAGAATCAACGGAAAAAATATATTCTATATGATTCCACTTACATAAAATTTAGGCAAGTGCCTACTGTAGAGTTGGAGGGTAAGGAAGTTTGGGAGGGAAAGATTACAAAGAGACATAAGGAATCTTCTGGCAGCCATGGTTATGTTTATCAACTTATGCTGATGTTTTCAAAGATTAAATGTTGACAGATCAAAATTGTACACTTTGAAACGTTCCATTTATTGTTCATCTATGATATCTTTGAAAAGTTATAAATTTAAAATAGTGACAAAATTAACCTTTAGGGTAGTTCTTCAAAAGGAACAAAAGGGGAATGTAACCAAAATGAAAATGCATACATTGCACAAAAATGAAAAATGATGTAAGAATTGGGCCTCCCCGGTGGCGCAGCGGTTGAGCGCTGGGTTGCGAAGCTGCGCGCGGCCTCTGCGCGCCGGTTCGATCCCCGGCTGCTCCCCGGCCACCGAAGGAGGGTCCCACATGGCGCGCAGACCTCTCCTGCCGCCCGCTGCTCCCCTCAGCAGTGTACTTCGGTCCTTCTGCCTGCTCTGCTCCCCGCTCTGGCTCTGGTGGATTCTCTCACCCTCCCGCGCTTCTGACTGTACCCAGTGCATGTATAAACAAAACAAACAAACAAACCAGCAAACAAATAAAGCATGCCTCTATAAAAAAAAAAAAAAATGTAAGAATTATATAAAATAAAATATTTTTTTAAAAAGGGACAAAAGGGAGCATTTGGCTATGAGAGGAGCCTCCATAGCTGGATATACGTACACGTGCATACATACACACACCAAACACACACACACAAGCAAAATATTAAGCTGCATGTTCCATATGTATACATTTCATTGTATTTAAGTTGTAACCCCATTAAAAATATTTTTAAGTAGTTAAGTGATTTAAAGTAATGAGTATGGAGTAGAATCTAGAGACACAAGTGACTTCCAGAAGACATTCATATATAAAAAAAATAGAAGAAATGACAGAGCAGAATACATAAGAAGACTGCAAAAATAAAAATCAGGAGGAATACAGATAGGCAATATCAGGTGAGTTTTCCTCCAGTGACTTAAATGAACTTATCATGAACAAATGACAAAGCAATGTTCCCCACACTCCATTAATGGAACCGCTGCAGGACATAGTCTATTTGTCTTGTCTCCTGCTTTCTATTGTAAGGTTTTCTTATTTTTAACCCCCTTCTCTTATCATATCTAGTCTTACTGGACCAAACAATAGGCTTTAACTGCTCCCTCTTGACTTTGTTCTATGGCATAGAGTCTATTTCTCCTGAACATGATTCTGGTTTTTGTCTTTTGTGTTCATGCAGGAAAACTTGGGTGCAAGGTGGATGGAGGCATGTGACCTCTTGCCTGCCACTATCTGATCACTGGGTGGGACTGCACGGGTAAAGGGAGGAAGTGGGGCAAGGACAGTACTGAACACAGAGAATAAGAAGCCAGATGAACATACAAGAGTAAAAGAACAAGAGCATTTGAATGAGCCAATTGCTAACATGGGCACTATGCTTTGGGAGATCAGGGCACTACTCTACAAGAAACCAGCAATATCGAAGGATAGATTACAAGAGATCATGGTGACAGAGGATGGGTGAGTAGGTGGAACTGTGCAACAAAATCATGTAAGAAAGTTGTGAATTTTGGCAATATTTATAGAGAAAGCAGAATTAAAAGCAGGATTTTTATTTTAACATGTAAATGTCAGGAATAGGAAAAGAGAATGTTTGGGAAGTGACAGTATAACTTTTCCTCTAAACCCACAAGGGCAGAGTGAGCACAAGAAAAGACCTTATGTCTCACCGCAAACCCACTGAATTTAACTTCTAGCATAAAATGGAGAGAAATATTTTTTGTGTGTCTTCCAATCTTGTTTTTATTAACAAGTCCATGGTGTGTGTGTGTGTGTGTGTGTGTTGGGGGTGTTCAGATAGGCTTGGTTGCCATGGAATTTGAAAGAGAGGAAGGAGGTGCTATGTGGGCTGGAGACAGCCACTTTGAAAGTTAAAAAGAGCAAATCAGTTTTCTGAAAAGCAGGAGTATAAGGCAAATGACAGGGGTGTTGTGGTTCAACAGAAACAATGTATCAGTTGAGACAGAATAAACCATAACTGAAAGCACATAGTCCTAGAATTGCAGATGATGGCTGAGAGGAGAATCCCCAAAGTCAGCAGCACTGCAGCGCCCAGACAACCAGCACTTGCTCTCCCTCCCTGGAGATGATGTTGAATAGGTTGTGCTGACCCGCAGGTGTGATGGAAGCAATGACTGCCAAAGGGAGAGTTAAAGATCATGGAAAGTTATTACATTATTTCATATATTTTATTTTTGGTTAACTTCCAATCTAAATGACAAGCTTGCCAAAGATGAATAAAATGATTTAATGTGATTAAAAGTTTTGAAACTTCTAAGGTTAAAGAGTCATCACAATTTTAACTGAAGCAGATGTGAAGGAGCCTTTCTGAAGGTAAAAGATCCATGTATAAACATCACTCTGCTATCCAGTCCAGCCAAGTTTAGATCCCAATCCAAGAACATTGATTAAGTTCTTAAATATAAATATACTTAAAATAAATATACACATATATGAACAAGTGTATATCTGGGTATTAAGTATACTGATGAGATGAACAATTTATACGTCTTAAAAGGGAGACAGAGAAATATGTGGCAGGAGAGAGAACGGAAAGCCTATATATTCTAGTTGAGAAAGCTAGTCTTCAACAATTCTCCCCCATCGATGATCTTGAATACTCCAGTATTCACTCACTTATGCAATCACTCCCTTTAAATTTAGGCCGGTTCTGTGACTCACTTGTGACTATGAGAATACAGCAGAAGCATGCTCCTCATGCTAAATCGTAAGTCTTACAGCTTTGGTTTCTTGAAACCCTCACCTTTGAGATGCTTCCTCTCAGAACTCAGCTTTCAGGCTAAGAGCTCAGCCCCAGGGAAGTGCCTCAGTGCACACTCCCTACTGGTCTCCCAGACCACCAACAGCATCAACTACCTGCCACTTGAAAGAGCAGAAATTCCATTCCAGCTTCACTTTGAGACATCAACATCCAATATCACAAGGACCACAACAGCCCAGTAAACTCACATATTTGCAAAAGTTAATAAATGGATTGATATTTAAGCTATTAAGTGTTTGTGAATGGCTTATTTTGTCAGTTTCTAATGCAATAATATGCCTTTTAGATAATACTGCAAAACAATGTCATCATGCAATTTAGTAACTTGAAAACAGGAATCATCAAACTTTTCTTTAAGGACCAAATAGTCAATATCTTAGTCTGTGGACCTTAAGTTTCTGTTCAACTACTCAGCTCTGCCACTGGAGTGTGGAAGAAATCAGACAACGCACAGTGGGCATGGCGGCATTATAATAAAACTTTATAAAAACTGGCAGCTGGTCCACAAACATTGTTTGTCAACCCTGCCTTAAAAAAATAGGCATGCATTTTGCTATTGGTCCGAGGGGGGCTGAGTTGATCTGAGCCAGAGTTAGCTGATCTCAGCTTGGCTCATTTATGCACCTGTCATCAGCTGGCAGGTTAGTAAGAGAATGGCCAGTCTGTGATGGCCTCACTTACAGCTGGTGTTTTGCTGACAGCCAGCTGGAGTGACAGGGGTGACTGGGCCACATGTCTCTTATCCCACATCAGGCTAGCCTATGCTTGATCCACAGTGGTGGCAGAGTTCCAAGAAAATAAGCAAAAGCACACACACACCTTTTCAGGTCTAGATTCAAAATTGGCACATTTTTATTTCTGTTCTATTTTATTGGACAAAGTCAGTCAATGTTCAAGGTATGGGAGCCTAGACTCTCAACCCTTTGGCAGAAGAGCAGCAATGTTACAATGCAAATGGGACAAGTGGAGTACTGTGTCATTTTCACATATCTTGAAACTATGAATATTTGAATCTAAGAGCTAAGAATTTTTTTTCATTTTTTTATTTTATATATTTTTACAGCACTTTTCATTTTTGTACAGTGTATGCATTTTTATCTTGGTTATAGTCTCCACAAAATTCCCACCATCCTTGTTTTGACCCTACTCCCTTCTCCCCCCACCCCCATAGTGTGTCTCTGGTTTATAGTTGCCTGTTGATTGTGATTTTTACTTTATTATAATTAGTCTTTTTCCTGATTCCTGCTATGAGTGAAACCATCCGGTATTTTTCTTTTTTCTTTCTGGCTTATTTCACTAAGCATGATCCCTTCCAGCTCCATCCATGTTGCTGCAAATGGCATGAGTTTATCTTTTTTGATTTAAGAGCTAAGATTTTAAAAAGGAGATTTAAGAGCTAAGATTTTAAAAAGGAGGAAAATGACACACAGAGAAAGAGATTGACTCACCCAAGTCACTGTAGCTAAGCCCTGGAGTTAAAAGAACAATGTACTAACTCTATGTGTAACCAGGAAGACATGATTTTTCTGACTCCTTAGAATGCCCATCATCAGGCATTCCTCACTCAACTGTGAAAACTTTCTCTTCCACAACAATCCTACTTGGGTGCTTCACCTCAGAGTTTCCAATTCTAGTGAAAGCACAAGGATGGGAAAGTGCCCTCACAGGACAGGTGAAGGGGGAGTGGAGAACTATGTAGTATCCACTAAGGTCCCCTAGCCCTCTTCCCCTTATCTACAAAAAGTCCTTCTTTCTTATACTGTTAGAATCTAAATTCCTAATTTAGCATATCTGTAGCCTAAACTGTCTCCAAACATCTGCATCACTTGGTCACATGCCATGAGCACGGAGTGGCCTAGTGATAATAGGTCCAGCGAGAATGACTCCTACCCAAAGACTTGCGCCAAAGACTTGCTGTAAACACACTTAGAATGAGGTGGCTACAGGCTACAAATGACTCACCAGCTGCCACAGTTATAGGCAACATCCCTACTAGTCAGCTCATAATCCATAGGGACTTATGAGAATGTTCAAGCTAAAACCTTCCCCGCTATTCTCGATTGCTATGCTGCTGGAAAAACAGTAAAATTATCTTTCCCACCCTGATTTAATGGCTTCTGGTAAGGATACAGCCCAATATTAAGTTCAATCTCCTATTCACAGTTTAATAGCTTATAAAAATAAAATTTTCTCCCTTGCTTTCCCCTATGGACAGGACTGACTTAAGTCAGAGCGTATGCAGAAGAAGCTGGGTCTCTAACTCCAGGAACTTATATTACAGTTTGTCCTGGGGTCTGGACCATACCCAACTTGGCTGCATTTCATTAAGCTAATAAATTGTTCTGATATTTTGTTTATGTCTTCATAGCTCAAAAACTAAAATTCCTTTGTGACTTATTTGCAAAGCAGTAATCTAGTATTTTTGTCTCTATATCAATCACCTTTTATGTAATTCAAAACTTTAAAGAGTGAATTCTAAATCCAGTATTAGGAAACAATCTTCTGAATATAATCTGAAGCTAATTCTCACGTCATGACAATATACTGAGCTATGAGGCCCCAACATAAATATCTTTCTTAACTTGGACTCCACCAATTCATCACCATTCACCCTTGTTTTCCTCCACTCATACACAAAATTGCCAAAATTTACAGCTTCTATCTTCCTATATCTCAACAGTTGGTTTCCTCTTTTCATTCCGTTTCCCCCATCTTGCATGAACTTGTTATCTAGGTGATTGTGCTCCTGCTTATACTAGCCCTTGTAATACAAAGTCTGACAATACCTACTGAAAATTCCCTTACAATAGTTACATAATTTACCACTAACCGCAAAACTTAATTAACATTCGGTTTTTCTCTAACCACATTTGATCACTCCAATTATACACCTGTATACTTTAAGCCTCTATTACGAATGAAAATTATTTTCCCTCCCTCCCTCCCTCCCTCCCTCCCTCCCTCCTTTCCTTCCTTCCTTCCTTCCTTCCTTCCTTCCTTCCTTCCTTCCTTCCTTCCTTCCTTCCTTCCTTCCTTCCTTCTTCCTTCCTTCCTTCCTTCCTTCCTTCCTTCCTTCCTTCCTTCCTTCTTTCTTCTCTCCCCATTGCCTCCACTCTTTCTGTCTTTATATGATGCTCACTTTTCCTATAGATGGTTAATTTTCCTCTAACTTTCAGGGTTCCCATTGCATGTCTGTCATAGACATTTCACTTTCTAAGGCAAGAATTTCAAAGGATCCTGTGGTAATGCCTAATCCTTTCTTGATAAAAGCAGCAATTGTACCAAATCTCGCAATAAGAGGCTCTAGAGGAAGGAGAAGCCACATTTCCACAATCACGTAGGAAGTGCAAAGGCAAAATTGTTAATAGCCTCCCCACGGTTTTGTACTGATGACTTCCATGATTTCATCATGGTTTAAGAGTGGTAAAATATCTCAATTCAAGTTTTAGAGCATAAAATAAAAATAAGTGTATCCTAGTCACTTTTTCCAAAGTCTGGTTTGTTATTAAGGTTTACAAGTTTTTTGTAACCTGATTACATCAATACTCATTTCTAAGCTCTATGGTATTACTATGCATCCTGTCATAGTGGTTTTAAAACATCTCCTCACACAAAAATATCAAATTATATACACACACATACTTATACATATTCTACATTCCTTCTATAAATGAAACCATCTGATATTTTTCTTTTTTCCTTCCTACTTATTTCACTGAGCATAATCCCTTCCAGTTCCATCCATGTTGCTGTGAATGGCATGAGTTTATCTGTTTTGATTGCTGAGTAATATTCCATTGTGTATAGTGATAAATCTGGTTTACAGGTCTGCTTGCCATGTGATCAGTTTCACTCTGTTTCATGGTAGCTTCAATTTATTGAGTGCCAGTCATCAACACATGTTCCTTCTACATTTATCTCAAAACCTACCAAATCTGGTTTCCTACTTGTACTTGCTCTTCCCAGAAAATGCACTACCACCTATATAATTGGCAACCAAGAACCATACTTATTATCTCTTTTCTCACAACCCTTATTTCCAATTCAAACCAAGTCCTATGAATTTTAACCTTTAAGTATATTTAAAGTCTGTCCACATTTCTCTTTTTTTTCACTGCTATTCACCTATTTCAAACTGAAATAATCTCACACCCAAACTCCTGAAAAAAATCTACTGACTAGTTTCCTTGCATTAACTCTGGGGGTCCTTTTATCTACTCCCCACTCTGGTGTCTATCCAAGTCTACCTATCTTTAAGGAGAAGTTTTTTTTTTTTAATTGAATTTTAGGAATTATTTACATGTTCTGGATCTGTGTTCTTTTCAAAATATAGAGCCAGTTCCTGGCAAACAATAGGAATTCAGTGTTCCTTGTTGAATAGATGAATGAATAAACCCTTTGAAGTATAAATTACTCCCAGTTTATAACTCAAGAAACAGATTCTCACAGAGGTTAAGTTACTTACACAAGGTCATCCAACTAATAAATTGCAGAACAAGGATTGGAAACCAGGGCTATCTGACATCAAAGACTGAGCTCTTTCTAGGGTATTGTATTGATCTTCAACTCACTGCCTCATAAATATAACCTTAAATTTTTGAATCATCATGCAACTGGGAAGAGTCAAGAGAGTATAAATAGAGACACAGGTGCTATCAGAAATAGAAAAGCAATGTAAAGCTTATGCCCTATTATAATTAGGTTAGTGACTCATCTATCCGTCTACCCATTACCTAAAAAGGTAGCTTCTCTATCTACAGATTGTATGGTCTGAGGCATATCCCCTTTTTTCTTACAAACAAAACTAGTAACTGTGCATAGGGAAGTTAATTTTATGGTTCAATTTGGGGCAAAATGCCTTCAAAAATGCATAAAGTTGATGTGTTCAATAAGATGAACTTGACAAATGAATGCATCTGTAAAACCTATACCACTGTGTACATTCTATCACTAATGATAGAATTAGAGTATTTCTATCATTAGGAAGTTCCTTCATGACCTTACCTAGTCAAACTCACCACACCCCAGAGTAACCCCCTTGCCTTTTATTTTGCCTGTTCTGGAATTTTGTATGAAGGGAGTCATAGTATATGATCTTTTCTGTCTAGTGTGTGTATATATGTATGTAGTATGTACATATATGAAGACATACTTGCATCTGTCTTCTTTCTTGCAGCTTAATACTTTTTTTTATTTTTAATGATTACATCTACCTTTACTTAATCTTTTTTAAATTTTTTTTATTTTTATATTCCCCATACAATTGCAACCCCCTGATTTTGACTCCAAGCCCTCCTTTCCCCACCCCGCCCCCAAAGTGTGTCTCTGGTTCATAGCTGTTTGTTGATTTTGATTTTTTTCTTTCTTATAGTTATTCTTTTTCCTGGTCCCTTATTTAGGTTTTCTAGATTCCTGCTATGAGTGAGACCATCCGGTATTTTTCTTTTTCTTTCTGGCTTATTTCGCTGAGCATGATCCCTTCCAGCTCCATCCATGTTGCTGCAAATTGCATGTGTTTATCTTTTTTGAATGCTGAGTAATATTCTATGGTGTATATGTACCACATCTTCTTGATCCAGTCATCTATTTTTGGGCATTTGGGTTGTTTCCAAAGCTTAACTATTATAAATTGTGTGAATACTTTTGAGACACATTATATTACTACTATTTAGCAGTCATTTATTACTTTTTAATAAATGAGTACTATTCAATTACATGAATATGCCATAATGTTTTTATCCATTCTCCTTATGGTTAGACATTGGATTACTTCTAATTTGGGAACATTAGTAATAAAGCTATTATTAATCACTTTGAACAAATATTTTTATGGGCATATGCTTTTCATTTCTTTGGGCCTAATACCCAGAAGTGAAATGCCGGGTCATAGAGTATGTGCATTTTAACTTTCTATGAAATTTTGTCAATTTCTTCCAAAGTGGTTGTGTCATTTTTCAGGCCTATTGACAACGTGTAAGAATTTTAGTTAGTTGGGCCTTCCCTGGTGGCACAGGCAGTTGAGCACAGTGCTGTGAATCTGTCCATAGCCTCTGCAGCACCAGTTCAATCCCAGCCAGCTGGCGAGAATCCCATATGGTGCAGCCAATCTCTCCTGTCTTGCCTGCTGCTCCCCTCAGCAGTGTATTTCACTCAGTCTGCCTGTTCTGTTCCCCGCTCTGTCTCTGGTGAATCCTCTCACCCCCTGCACCTCAGGCCTGTATCCCAGTTCTTGTATGCATAAATAAATAAATCCTTTTTTAAAAAAAAGAATTTTAGTTAGCCCATATTCTAGTCCATATTCTAACATTTGATGTTATCAGTACTTTCAATTTCTATAGTGCAATAATGGTATCTCACTGAGTTTTTAGTTTGCATTTCTTTGATGATTAGGGTTGCTGAATACTTGTTCATATACTTATTGGCTATTTGTGCATATTCCTTTGTGAAATGTCTCAATATGTTTTTGCCTATTTTTAACCAGAGTAGGTTTTTCTTATTATTATTATGAGTTGTAAGAGTTCCTTATGTGTTTTGGATAAGAGGCTTAGTTAGGTGTGTGTTATATGAATATTTTTTGAGTTGCTTAATCTTATTTTGTATTGTAGACTTCTGATGAGCAAATTTTAAGCCTAATTTTCAGTTTTTCCTTTATGACTACTCCGTTTCTTGTCTGAGAAATCTTTGCACATTATGAGGTCTCAAACTATTCTTCCAGGGTGGAGATGATTAGATGGAGTGCAGGATTTTGGAAGCAGTGAAAATTCTTTGTATAGTATACCATTTGACAGACACATGTTATTATACATTTGTCTGAACCCATAAAATACTCTATATGATATTTGGTATGGTATGCTGCTTTAGTTCTATACCACAAAAGTTGATATTCTGTGTTTTACTGATTGTTCAGTTTTTATATTTTCACATTTTCTTTATGATTTCTTATTTGACCTAGAAGTTATTTAGAAGTATGTTGTTTAATTTCCAAGAGCTCAGGACTTTTCTTGATACTTCAGTATGACTCATGTCTAATCTAATTCTGTGGTTGATCATAGGTTTGAGTCCACTGAAATGTACTGAGACTTGTGTTATGGTCTAGTATACAGTCTGTTCTTTCAAATTTTGTGTGTATGTGTGTACTAAAAAAGAATGTAATTCCAATGTTGTTGAGTTTGGTGTTATATAAATGTCAATAATGTTAAATGATTGAAAATGTTCAAACCTTATTTACTTTTCTTTATCTCCTCGCACTATCAATTGTTGAGAGTAGGATATTAAAAATTTCAAGTGTGCCTGTAAATTTCTCCCAACAGTTCTATAATTTTTGTCACATGGCTTCATGTTCTATTATTAGAAACATGAACACTTATATGTACTGTGTCTACCTGCATTAAATTTAAGTTGATTCTATTAAACATTTTAAAATTAAAATAGAAATTTTAGTCAATGATTAAATTGATCTTGAATCATTTTGAAATGGCCACATGTCATGAAAGTCCTATTCCTTTTTTCAGGCTTTTTTTCGCTCTCCTTCACATTATGTATAATTTATATTAATCTATTTTCAAATTAAAAATCATTTTAATCCATTTAAAGTGTGAGAGCACCTGCACCCCTATGTTTCTAGCAGCACTGTTTACAATAGCTAAGCATTGGAAACAACCCAAATGCCCCAAAATAGATGACTGGATCAAGAAGATGTGGTACATATACACCATGGAATATTACTCAGCATTCAAAAAAGATAAACACATGCAATTTGCCGCAACATGGATGGAGCTGGAAGGGATCATGCTCAGCAAAATAAGCCAGAAAGAAAAAGAAAAATACAGGATGTTCTCACTCATAGCAGGAATCTAGAAAACTTAAATAAGGGACCAGGAAAAAGAATAACTATAAGAAAGAAAATATCAAAATCAACAAACAACTATGAACCAGAGACACTCTATGGGGGCTAGGTGGCGGGGAAAGGAGGGCTTGGGGTCAAAATAAGGGGGTTGTAATTGTATGGGGAATATAAAAATAAAATTTAAATAAAAAATAAAGTGTGTTATCAAAACCCCCATGGGTAATATATTCAAAATGCTAGATGAAAAAAATTGTCTACCAAGAATTGTATAGCTGGAAATTCTGTCCTTCAGAAATGAAGACAAGATAAAGAAAGATTTGCCTGAACAAACAAAAGTGGAGGGAGTTCACAACACTAAACCTGCCTTATGAGAAATGTTAAAGGGAATTACCTGAGTAAGTGAAAGGGCAGTAATTACTTTCACAGTAAGTGAAAGTAAGTAATTACCTGAGAAGTGAAAGGGCACTAGTTAACATTATATAAACAAAAAGGGGAGGAAGGTACAGCATGTATAGTTTTTAAAGACATTGCAGACCATTGTTGCAAATGGGGAGTTACAAGACAGGGACCTCACAATCTCCCCTCTGGAACTGACAGAGGGTGAGCTCTGCAAATGGAAGTAAGCAGAGAAGTGCATGCAGAGCAAGGCCATGCACCCAACCATGATTTGGAACTGAGTAGAGCCAGGCAGGATCCCCCAACAGGGGAAAGGCAGGGCAACAGGAGTGAACACAGCCCCTGCACCATTGTTGCAAGGCAGGGATTTTCAAGACAGGGACCTTGCAATCCTCCTCTGGAACTGAGCAAATACAGAGGGAGAGGATCTTCAGCAACATTGCCCATCAACATATCCACAGAATCATTGCCCTTGTGGAGTTTTGGTGCAATAGTGCTAGACTCAGTCTGACAACCAGTTCCCAACTGGTGCTACCAGAAGGAGAATCCCAAAGAGATGTCCATCAGTACCAGCAGCACAGTGTCCCAACACATAGGACAAATTAGAAAACAAACAACAGGGAGAAGGAAAAATATAAATAATCAACAAGCCCTTAGGGGAAGGTCACAGCACAAAAAGAAAGTTCAGCCATGAGAACCAAACAACAATGACATGGAAGAACAACTGTGCCTGCCAGATAGAGAATTTAAAACCATCATGATTAAAAAACATAAATAAGGTGAAAAGGAAAAGAACGGTATGAAAAAAATAATTAATGAACTGAAGAATGAAAATAAGTCCCTAAAGAAGGAAATGAAAGAAACACAGGAGATTGAAAGATTAATGGAGGAACTGAAAAACTCTGGGAAAAGCAATGAAAACAGAATTGATGAAATGGAAGAATGAATCAGTACTTTTGAAGACACAGAAATAAAAAGATCCAAGAAAGAAAAGGAAAGAGAAGCACAAAAGAAAAGGAATGAAGAAGCACTTCGAGAACTATCTGACACTATGAGGAAAGGAAATATAAGAGTTATAGGAATCCCAGAAGGTGAGGAGTGAGACCAAGCAACCAAGAAACTATTCAAAGACATAATTGAAGAGAACTTCCCAAGCATGAAGAAGGAGATGAAAATAGACATACAAGAAGCTAGTAGAACACCGAATTACCACAATGAAAGGAAAACTACAGCAAGACACATAATAGCAAAGCTTTCAAGAGTCCAAGACAAGAAACAAATAGTGAAGCTGACAAGGGGGAAGAAGCAGATAACCTATAAATGAAAACCAGTCAGGCTGACATCAGACTTCTCTGAAGAAACACTATGGACAAGAAGAGAATGGAGTGACATAGTCAACAAACTCCAGGACAACAAATGCCAGTCAAGAATTCCATACCCTTCAAATCTCTCCTTCCTCTATGAAGAAAAAATAAGGACCTTCTCAGATAAACAGAAACTCCAGAAATTCATTATGACTAAACCCCATTCCAAAAAAATACCATAAGAAGTCCTAAAGCCGAAACCAACAGAGGAATGAATAAGAAGAACAGAATAAGGCAAGTAATAAAATCACAAAAAGACAAACAAAATAGCAAATACAGAGATGCCAACCTCTCAATATTAACTATAAATATAAATGGACTAAACTCATCAATAAAAAGACACAGAGTCACAGGCTGAATTAAAAAAAAACATAAAATCTAACCTTCTGCTATCTCCAGGAAACACAGAAGATAAACATAGACTGAAAGTAAAAGGTGGAAAACAATCCTATAAGCAAAAAGGAAGGCAGGAACAGCTATAATTATATCAGATGAAATAGACTTCAAGCTAAAAAACGTGAAAAGAGACACAGATGGACACTACATTATGATTAAAGGGATAATACATCAGGAAGATATAACACTCATTAACATATATTCACCTAATGAAGGAACACCAAAATATATAAGACAATTATTACCAGCTCTGAAAACAGACATTAGAGAAAATACATACATAGTAGGAGACTTCAATACCCCACTCTCATCAATGGACAGATCAACGAGACAAAAAATAAACAAGGGCATTAGAGCCCTAAATAAAGACCTAGAACTCATGGGCTTAACAGACATCTATAGGACACTGTAACCAAAAAAATCCAAGTACACATTTTTCTCAAGTGCTCACAGATCATTGTCTAAAATGAACCGCATATTGGGCCACAAGACAAAGCATCAACAGATATATTAAGATAAAAATCATTCCAATGATCTTCTCTGATCATAAAGACATCAAAGTAGAAATAAATCATGAAAAGAAAGCAAGAAACACTTCCATTTCATGGAGATTGAAATCCACATTATTGGAAGACCACTGGATTAAAGAGATCAAAGAAGAAATGAAAAAATACTTTGAGTTGAATAACAATGAGGACACCACTTTCCAGAATGTATGGGACACAGCAAAAGCAGTAATAGGAGGAAAGTACATAGCAATACAGGCTCACATGAAGAAACAAGAAAAAACTCAAAGAAACAACCTAATCTCCCATTTCAAGGAAATAGAAAAAAGAACAACAACAACAAAAAAAAAGTGGAAGAAAGGAAATAATAAATTCAAAGCAGAAATAAAGGAATACAAATTTTTTAAAAATCCAAAAGAACAACAAAACCAAAAGTTGATATTTTGAAAAAAAAAATTGACAAACCTCTAGTGAGGCTCACAAAGAAAAACAGGAGAAAACACAGAAAACATAATGGAAATGAAAGAAGAGAAATTACAACAGACTCAATAGAAATCAAAAGAATAATCAGAGACTACTATGAACATTTATATGCAAACAAGTTCTACAATATAGAAGAGATAGACAAATTCCTAGAACAATATAATCATCCAAAGCTAGACAACGAAGGAATAGAACACCTAAACAAACCAATTACAAGCAGTGAAATTGAAACACTAATTGGAGCACTCCCCAAAAACAAAAGCCCAGGACCAGACAGCTTCACAAATGAATTCTACCAAACATTCAGAAACGAATTAGTGCCCATCCTACACAAACTCTTTCAAAAAATAGAGGAAGAAGGAATATTACCAAATATGTTCTGTGAACCATTATAATAACACCAGAACCAAACAAAGACAACAAAAAAAAATCTCCAGCCTCCCTAATGAACACTGCAAAAATCCTCAACAAAATTCTCACCAACAGAATCCAACAGTACACCAATAGGACAATACACCACAATCAAATGGGATTTATTCCAGGGGCACAAGGATGGTACAACATCCGAAAATCAATTAATATAATATAACACATCAACAAAAAGAAAAATAAAAACCATATGATCACATCAATAGATGCTGAGAAAGCATTCAACGAAGTTCAACATCCATTTATGGTGAAAGTGCTTGAAATTCTCAGGATAGAAGGAACATATCTTAACATGATCAAAGCCATATATGACAAAAGCTAAAAGCTCTTTGTCCTTTAAGATCAGAAATAAGACAGAGGTGTCCACTCTTGCTACTGTTTTCAATATAATACTGGAAGTCCTAGCCAGAGCAACAAGATAAGAGAAAGACATACAAGGAATCCAAAAAGGGAAAGAAGTAAAACTATCACTATTTGCAGATGATATGATAATATATAGAACCCTAAAAACTCCACAGAAAAACAATAATCAAAACAATCAACCAGTTTAGTAAAGTAGCAGGATACAAAATCTACACACAAAAATCAGCAGTTTTCCTATATACAATCAATCTGAAGAAGAAGAAATTAAGAAAACCATCCATTTTATAACTAAAAAAAAAAAATCAAATACCTGGGAATAAACCTAACAAAAGAGGTGAGGGACCTATACAAAGAAAATTATAAAACACTGTTAAAAGAAATATAAGAATATAAGAAGACACAAAGAAATGAAAAGATATCCCCTGTTCATCAATTGAAAGAATTAACATTATTAAAATGGCCATCCTACCAAAAGCAATCCAATAAAAATCTCAGTAACAGGCCCTCCCCTGGTGGTGCAGGCAGTTGAATGCCGCGCTGTGAAGCTGTCCACAGCCTCTGCAGTGTCGGTTCAATCCCGGCCCACCCACGAGGGTCCCACATGAGGCGGCAGACCTCTCCTGTCTCTCCCGCTACTCCCCTCAGCAGTGTATTTTATCAGTCTGCCTGTTCTGTTCCCGGCTCTGTCTCTGGTGAATCCTCTCACTCTTCCGCACATCTGGCCTGTACCCCGGTTCTTGTATAAATAAAAATAAATAAATCATTAAAATAAATAAATAAATAAAATAAAAACAAAAAGGGTAGCATAAAGCTCACTGGTAATGGAAAATATTTAGTAAATGTTTTAATGGTGTTGGGTAGTTCACATACAACTCTGGGTTACATTTAAAAAATATAGTAAAAAAATAGGGCCTCCCTGGTGGCGCAAGGGGTTAAGCACCGCACTATGAAGCAATCCGCAGCCTCTCCAGCAGGAGTTTGATCCCTGGCCAGGCAGGGAGCAACCCACATGGTGCAGCAGACCTCTCCTGCCTTGCCCGCTGCTCCCCTCAGCAGTGTATTTCATTCGGTCTGCCTGTTCTGTTCCCCACTCTGTCTCTGGAGAGTCCTCTCACTGCCCCACCCCCGCAACTCTGACCTGTACCCCAGCTTTTATATGCATAAATAAATAAATCTTTTAAAGGAATAGTAAAAAATAACCATAATTACAGTATTTGTTACTGGGTACACAATATAAAAAATATGTACATGGTAACATCAGTAACATAAAATGTGAGGGGGAGAGGAATAAAAGTATATAGTATAGGAATACTATCAAAGTTAAGTTGTTATCAGTTTAAATCAAAGTTTCATATATTTAAGATATTTCTTGAATGCCTCATTATAACCATAAGTGAAAAATATGTAGTAACTACATAAAATAAAATGAAGAAGTCAGAGCATGCCAACAGTAAAAGATGTCAAATAACAAAGAACAATAGCAAGATAACAAGCAAGTAATACTAACTCTACAAATGAGCCAGAAAACAATGTTTAAGTGGCAATAGGAAGTTCATAACGATCAGTAATTATAAGTAATTACATAAATGTAAATGACTTCAATTACTCTCCAATCAAAACACATAGAAAGAAAAATGTTCCAATTATATGTTGCCTACAAGAGGTAGCCTTATAAGCCATTAGCCTTAAACATACACATAGACTGAGAGTGAAGAAATGGAAAAGAGATATTTCAAACTAACAATAACCCCCCCCAAAAAACCACCAAAGATAGGTATACTTAGATAAGAGACTTTAAAACTAAAAATGATTTTTTAATTCTAAAAATCAGTAAGTAATGGTAGAGGGATCAATCCATTAAGAAGATATAACAATTATAAATATGCACGTGCCCAACACCGGAGTAACAAAATGGATAAAGCAAAATCTAACAGAGCTAAAAGGAGAAATAAGTAATATACAGTAATATACAATAATAATTGGGGGTTTTATTATCTCCTTCTCAACTATAGATAGATCATACAGAGAGAATCACTAAGGGAACAGCAGATCTGAACAAAACTATAGACTACATGAACCTAACAGATATGTACAGAATAGTCTATTTGACCACTACAGATATACAATATTCTTAAGCAAAAAAGGTAGATTTTCTGGGATAAACTATATGTTAGATCACAAAAAAGTGTTAGCAAATTCAAGAAGATTGAAAGCATACTAAATATCTTCTCTTGCCACAATGGTATGAAACCAGAAATCAAAAAAACAGAAGAAAAACTCAAAAATACATGAAATTAAACAATATTCTTCTAAATAATCACTGAATCAAGGAAAGTAATTAAAAAGTATCTTGAGGCCTCCCCGGTGGCGCAGCGGTTGAGCGCTGGGTTGCGAAGCTGCCTGCAGCCTCTGCAGCCGGTTCGATCCCCGGCTGCTCCCCGGCCACCAGAGGAGGGTCCCACATGGCGCGCAGACCTCTCCTGCCGCCCGCTGCTCCCCTCAGCAGTGTACTTCGGTCCTTCTGCCTGCTCTGCTCCCCGCTCTGGCTCTGGTGGATTCTCTCACCCTCCTGCGCTTCTGACTGTACCCAGTGCATGTATCAAACAAACAAACAATAAATAAATAAATAAATAAGACATGCCTCTAGAAAATTAAAAAAAAAAAAAAAATCATTAAAAAAAAAAAAAGTATCTTGAGAGAAATAAAAATTAAAATAAAACACACCAAAACTATATGTGTTCAATCCTATATGGATTCAGCAAAAGTAGTTCTAATAGGAAAGTTCAAAACAATAAACACTAAGGAAGCAAGAAAGACCTCAAATTAACAACCTAACTCTATACTGCAAGTAAGTAGAAAAAGACTAACAAACTGGTGCTGGTTCTAACTAAAGAAAGGAAATAATAGAGTTTAGAGTAGAAATAAGATAAATAGAAAATAGGAAAAAAATAGCAAAGATTCACAAGACTAAGAACTGGGTCTTTGAAAGACAAACAAAACTGACACTTTTAAGTTATACTAACAAACAAAGAGATCAGACACAAATCAAAAAAAATATAAATGAAAGAGGAGACCTTACAACTGATGCCACAGAAATATATAGAATCATATTAAGCTACTATGAACAACTAAATGCTAACATATTGAAGAAATGAAAAAAATCAGAAACATAAAATCTACTAAAACTGAAACAGGGAAAAATTAGAAAATCTGAATAGACAAATTACTAGTATGGAGATTAAATCAATAGGGGGGAGGAGGGAGTAGGATCAAAACAAGGGGGTGGGAATTGTATGGGGACTATAACCAAGATGACAATGCATACACGGTGGCAAAAATGAAAAATGATATAAAAAATGTACAAAATTAAAAAAAAATCTCCCAGTGAAAAAAAGTCCAGGATAATATGACTTCCCTAATGAATTTTACCAAATATTTAAAGAATTAATGCCAATACTTCTCAAACTCTTTAAAGAAGAATTAATGCCAGAACTTCAAAAAATCTGAGAAAACACTCCCAAACTCATTTTATAAGGACAGCATTGCTCTGATGCAAAAGGCACTGCAAGAAAGGAAGACTACAGGCCAATATCCCCACTGAATATAGATGAAAAATTCTCAATAAAATACTAGTAATTTGAATTCAACAACACATTAAAGGCGCATTTACCAAGATCAAGTGGAAGCTATCCCTGGAATGAAAGGATTATTCACATCAATAAATGTGATTTGCCACAATTTCATCTCAATGAACAAAAAGCATCATATGAACATAAAAGCAGAAAAAGCAGTTTACAAAATTTAAAATCCATTATTTATTGTTTTAATTAAGTATAGAAGGAACATACCTCAACATAATAAAGGTCATATGTGGCAAGTCCACAGCTAACTTCATATACCACAGTGAAAGATTGAAAGCTTTTCCTATAAGATCAGGAACAAGATGAGGGGTGGCCACTCTCAACATTTCTATTCAACATAATACTAGGAAGTCCTTACCAGAGCAATCAGACAGAAATAAAAAGGCACCAAAATTGAAGGAAGAAATAAAATTAGGTCTATATGCAGATTATATGATTTTATATGTAGAAAATCTCAAACACTCTACCACAATGCTATTAGAGTTAATTAACTAATTTAGTATAGTTGCAGCATACAAAGTTAACATAAATTAATGAGCTTTAAGTAGTAATGTAGAGATTAATATCTGAACATAACATTTCATAGGGAAATGAAAAGGAGAAAAGGAGGAGAAAAAGGAGGAGCTGCAGTAGGGCTTTATCATCTCTAGTTTATAACTGATAACTACTATTGTAGGGCCTTTAAATGGATGCACTTATTTAACCCTCACTAGAGCCCTACAAATTAGGTTTTTGCAAATAGCTTAGCTGACCATTAGAGAAAATCCTGCTTCTCTTCCTTTAGTGGAAAGTTATTGCTGGAAAGCTGCCAGGTCTGTATTTCCCTACCCTTTATATGTAGGAGTAGTATGTGTAACTAGTCCTCACCAATGAGGTGAAAGTGTAAGTGATGCATCATTTATAGGCTGAAGCTGTTATGTGTCAACCCTTCCTTGTAGTCTCTTTTGGAAGTCACATATGAAGATGGTGAATTCTCTATATGAACCAACATTAGCCTGTGAATCACTTGTAGAAGAAATCTACCCAACCAGTAACACTCATATTTAACAAGTAATAAACTTTATGTTGTTAAACCATTGAGAATTTGGTGAATTTAATATTATCTTCAAAAATATTATAATAAGGTAACAGATCAAATACGTGGTCTCATTTTACAGACAAGGAAACACAGGGACAGAGAAAAGATATCACCATTAGCAGAATAAGAATAATTTTTATTTCATTTAATTACTGTAGTTACAATCGATTTTTCACAAGATTATGCTTGTAGTAAGAAAATAATAAATTCTAACCAATGATCTGATTTTTGAAAAGAAAGAGAAGTTAATAAAGTATATTGTCCTATACAGATATGCTGACAAATATGTTTCATTGAATGATGAGAATAAATAGGAATAATATATCAGCAATGGTGGACATAATTTTAGGATTGACATTGAGACTTTCTTTCATTACTTATGAGTTCAGATGTATAGGATGGATGGACTCAGGTTGAGATAAAGGCTGAACTGAAGGCAGAAGAGAAAACCTCTAAAAAAATATAAAAAAAACTCAGATCTAACAAGTCCAGACAAACAAAATTAGGGCACTGGCTTTGAGTCTGTTGATAAAATTTTGTCCCAGAGCTAAAAACTATAACTGGACCCTGTACATAAATATGCCTTTATTCTAAATGTTTTCTGATCTGTTTCTTTATATGATAGATATTTAGAATACACAATTTAGAAAGAAAATGCTTTAGTGAAGAATAAAGCAGTCAAGAATGAGTTCCACTTTTACAGTGAAATGTTGCTTTCCCATTACAAGACAAATGCTTAGTTTCCAATAGTTAAATAGGTTAAAAGAAAGAATTAAAAGAAAGAATTCCACTTAAAAACATCTAATCCAAATTATTCTCTGGTATTTTGTCTACTGTGCTTTCATTTGACTATCTGTTGGAAACATTTTCATTTCATTTTCATTTCTTTGTCACCCTTACTGTATAATTCTAAAATAGATTTTTTATACATCTAAAAGTTTCACTAGCTCAGTGCCGCTACCTTCCATAGTATCTATCTTACTAACATTATCCCTATCTTAAAATAGATCAATGCAGATGTGTTCTCATTGAATGATTGTGCTACTACAATTTATTGGGAGCTTGGACATTTATGAACCTGTTCTTTTCCTACTTTTCCATACACAGTAACCATTATCTTTCAACCTAATGGCTAAACAGAAATCTATGTGAAGTTTCATGTTTCTCTGGTCTTTGCTAATCTTTAAAGTTTTCTTTAAAAACTGTTTAACTAACATGATTATAAGTTCCATTTCCCAGCAAGATTGCTCCAAGCTCAATTTAATTTTGTTTTTGATTTAATTTTTTGAGGTATTCAAATAATCACATCATTTTTGGGAAAAGACTAAAAACTGTTAAAGGATATAAAACAGAAGAATAACATAGGTAAGTATATTAGTGTAATCCAACTGTATATTAGTGAGTCCAACTGTCATTTGTAAAAGTTCCGTAAGAAAAAGACCATTGATGCCTGGAGATATGCAGAACTATAGAATCTGGACTGGTAGAGAGGTAAATATTTTAGCAAAGAAGAAAATTATACATGGTGGAATACTACTCAGCTATAAAACAGATGAAGTCTTGCCATTTGTGACAACATGAATGGAACTAGAGGGGATTATGCTAAGCGAAATAAGTGAGAAGGAGAAAGACAAAAACCAGATGGTTTCAGTCATATGTGGAATACAGAGAAATGAAACAATGCAAGAGACAAAACTAAACAAAAACAAACCCTAGAAATCTGAGAGCATCCACAGGGGATGAGAAGAGAAGGGAGCAAAGGCGCAGAGGACACAATGGACCATGGCACAGGATGTTGGCGACATTGGTGGTGGGTATAGTGTGGTAACATACATCTGAAGGGTGAATCCTATGCCCTTAAATCATAAACAGCACTGTAGCCAATACTACTCAATAATACACACACACACACACACACACCCCTTTAAAAAAAAAAGAATTATATTTCACAAGTCCATTTAATAAATAACTTAACTAAGTTACAGTCCTTACATGACCAGATCTGTTGTAAGAGCTGGGAAACTAGATGATGCCTTGCAAAATATGCCCAAAACAACAGGAGTGGGCACCTTTTTGAATTCTGATTCAGGTTTCTTGGTGCTAGAAGGGGCCTTGATAAAAGGAGATATACCCTCATGTTAAGTAACTGGGAGTAGAAGAGACAGACAGTGAAAACATGTGAATTGTGACATGTGCTATAAAGCAGGGTGCTAAGAGAGACTGACAGGAGCAAATGGAGGTTTCTTATTCAACGTTCCTTGTCACCTTTCTGGTGAATTGATATTTAGGCTGAGACACAATGGAGAAAATGAAACATGGAAATGTGGAAATGGGGAGTGGGGGGGTGCGCAGTCCAAGTATAAAAACAGCTTTCACAAAGGTCCTATCCTGAAAGAAAACTACAGTGAGTCAGTTTCTATGTGGTGAGTCTAAAAATGTGTTTTTGAGTGAGTATTAATATAAAGTATTTATACTCTTCCATTTTAACACCAACTTTTCTGACTTCCTATTTTCTGCTGATTCCTTGTAAACAGGTTACTCCTTACTTGGAAGCATTTGGGAACCAAATGTCCACAAAGAAGGTAAAGTCTGTCATTCCCTCCTGGAACAATTCAAATTCAAGTATACCAGGGCCCCCCAGTTTGACAGCCTTGCACAGGGAGGCTCATAGTCTGTATCTGAAGGTCCAGTATTAGGGATCTAATTTGTATCAAATATGTAGACACTTGAAGACAACTTTCCTGTTAACAGCAGAGAGTTCAGAAGTACTCCTTTGACACATAGAAGATGAAGGGAAAGGCATTCTTGAAACACAGCAAGGTGGGTCCTGTTAGCATTGTCCTCCAGTTGGCTATCATCAGAGACTGTCTGTGGAAAGCTCTGAAAGGGGACATGGTTAAAATGAAAGATATGGAGCGCAAAAAACTGTTTAAGATATGAAGGAGCGGTCTGCTATGCCATGTGGGTTGCTCCCTGGCTGGCCAGGGATAGAACTTGTGCTCGTATGCATAAATAAATAAATTTAAAAAAAAAAAAAGATATGAAGGAGAGCTCCAGGAAAGTTAATAAACTCCCACTCCTTCCTTGCATTGAAAGTCATGGAAGCACACGTCAGAGGGGGCCACAGCATCACAGACATTTGGAGTCAAGGCAACTGCAGGTGGATGGTAAGGAAAGGAGATCAATAAGCACCAACAGGAGGCACTGTTCCAGATTCTGGGTACAAAATAGACACAGCCCTGCTCTTACAATGCAGAAGTGAGCCTTTGATCAGTAATTATGCCAGTACGTAAGAGAAACTATGGTAAGAGTGTCAGACAGTCCTATTAGATGGGTGGCCTTGGGCATGTTACTTAATTTCTATGAATGGCAATTTCCTTATTCATTCTGTTGCAGCGATTGAATAAGATAATGTATTTAAACCACCTGGCATGTACTTGGTTTATAATAGGCTCAATCAGTGGTACCTATTAATAATATTTGGAAAGAATATGAGGAGTCTATAATCATTTGGGTTGTGACTAATGCAGAGAAATGTTCTTTTGTTCACTGTTACTGTAATCCAATTTTCTCTCCTAGTTGTTTTTGCCTAGGGAAATATAGATTGCAAAGATATTAAAGGATTCAATAACTGTCTCATATTTCCATTACACATCCCCATTGTTTCCCTACCATAGTGTACTAGGAAATGGGTGCAAAACCAGACCACTTTAGGACAATCTGAAGGTTAACTAACTAAAAGCTGATAATGACTCTAGGTTGTTTTGAGTCTCATCAAAAGGTCCCTCAGTAAATCATATACTCACTCCTTAAAGTGTTAGGAGTTATAAAACTAAGACTATGGGCACAAGGTATTTAAAAACATACTTAAGCTGAATATTGAAGAGTTTTTAAACAGATATAGTATGGGGATTTTACCACATGGATTACATGGGAATTGGGAAATTGTCAACACTCCAGTCTGCCTTCTGGGAACTCCTCCATCATACCATTCCTACCTAGCATTAAGTTTGCCCACAAAATACAAATCACAAAACAGAACGTGAATATAATATATTAATTACAACACACTGAATGTGAGAACACCCTCCAGTTTCTAGAAACCAAAGACTGAAGGCACAAAATAATTTTATATGTGAATCAAGCTAGCTAACTAAGTAGTTTAGAAGAGGAGGATAGCCTTTACCCAAATGCCCAGTACAGTGCCTGGCACACATTATTTTTGATATTCACATCACAAATCCAAATGTCTACACTGATTTTACACATGTGGATAGCTTTATTGAAAGGTCCATCCATTTATATCTCTCTGGATTTTCCAGATAATAAAAATATTCTCTTTGAAATGAATTTTTTTGATGAAAATGTTTTTAAAATATAGAAGTATATCCTGATTTTCTTAAACATAGCTTGAACATTAACTGAACTTTTCTTCATGAATCAGGGCCCTTTTCATGAATATCATGACGATTTATTTTTTTCATGTGCTCTATCTAAGAATTCTGGAGACTCTCTTCTTAATGCAAACCGCTTATTTCCAATGAACCTATATATTTTACAATGTATTTTTACAAAACATGCCATTTTTCTTTTCATATTCTTCTCTCATAAGATCATAGTTCTGCCTATTCACATACAAAACATAGATAGAAAAAAATGAGTCCATGAAGTATTTGACTGTGATGAGGTGCCATGTCACCAAATCATATCTACAATATTAGGGGGAAAATGCCTACCCTGTTTTTGGTTGTAAGTCTTAGGAACAGCATCTGTTTTCTTTCCACTTCTATTTGGTCATTCATTAGCTAATTTTCAATGTTCAATCACTCACGAATGTTCATTAGGAAGGTTGTTTATACAGTTAGAGCCCTTAAATAAACAAAACAACAACCAGCAAGTACCAGACTTCAGATCCCACAGAAATGTTTTACCAACTCCTCAATCCCTCAATTTACACAGGCAATTCTTTTCTCTTTTCTTTTCTTTTTGCTGACATAAAAGAAGGAAATACAGAAAAAGAAAGAAAACAACCCAAGCAAAACAAATTAAAAATTCTGTTCTTGAAAAAATTAACCTTAAGCACACAAGCAAGAGCTACCCAGGGCTTGGTTTTGTATTATATCTTTACCAAGTGACCCTGCAAAAAATTGTGCAGGTTTTTTTCTACTTCAGAAGTCTTCAGTCACCCAGAGCATTTACAAGAAACACAAGTAGTAGTCCATTTTCACTCATGTTGAGTGGCACCAGAGAATTTTATAAAAATTGTATACTTTATGGCACAATAGCAGAAAATAATTACTGGGTCAAGCAGACGCTTTATCCTCAGTAGCCATCTATCCCAAGTTCCTCTAAAAGACCTAAAATCCTTAATTTTTCTTCTAAAAATTCCCTTTGGATGCAAATCTCCTTAAAGCACACTCTGAAGGGTCAATTCTAAAACCCTGTCCAGTCACAAAGTGAACAAAGCACATTATGACTCTCAAGCTTGTATTTCTCTCTTAGATATTATCTCATATTCTTACATAAGTCTGATTTATACAAATTGGCTCACTTTCTGAGGATTTGCTTTTATTTCAAATACAGCTTTTCAGTCAAACTTCACTTTCAGTGGAAATGCATTTTTGATAGCCAGAGCTGAACATAAAATTTCATTATTTAAGTGGCAAAGAGTTGGTAAGTCAAGTCTGTGAGGCCTATGGCAGTAACTTACTCTGTTTGTGGTTTCTACTTTGTTAGACTCAGTGGAGCCATGAATCTATCTTGTCCTTAAAAAACTGAAAGAGGGGGCTTTTAAAATGAATGTAATGCTAAATTTATGTGCCCCAGGAGCAGCATATCAAGGCCTCCAGACTGATTAGACCCAGATGTCAGTAACAATGTTAGTGTTATGGACCAACTGCAGGTGTGGGAATAGATCCCCTTCCCTGGGACCCTCAGCAATCAGACCAGTGGTTTCTTCTGGCTTTCAGTTTGGAGTTTTCAATTAACACTACAATGGTATTGTTGTTCTCCAGTATTAGATCATATGTCATGTAAATGAAGTTGAATATACAGTTAAACTTGACAAGGTGATTTAGGCCAAGGATACATGTGTTCAGTATTATAACTTGATTGAGGTTAAATAATAATAATAAAAAAGCCCTGACATGCTATAAAGTTTTTATTATTTGGCTTATCAGTAGATTTTCACATTATACTTTCATAAAACGGAATGTCATTTATAGCAGGGCGAGACGCTTATGAAAAGGGAGACACAAACCTACTTATAAATGAATGAAATGATTAATTCCAGATTGGATGTTTTTATATAGTCAATATGGTAACTGGAAGTTCTCTGTGTGCTTTTATTTTTTTTTATTGACTTGTTTGCATTTTCCAAAATTCTGTGCTAGTTCTTTATCTTCTCCTTTAATGTGAGCTATCAGTGCCCACATAATGACCCCCACTGGTGAGAGCAGCAGTAGTGTTTGAGCTACCTGAAATATTATCTGACTTAAAGCAATGAATCCAGCTCCTCAGTGGCCAGGACCACATTCTACTCTCCTATGGGTGTCATGCTGCTAAGGAGAGAAGCGCAGCTCACTAAAACATACCCTGATAGCTGTCATCTCTGAGTTAGACTATAAGCTTCTCAGGGCAGGAACCTTATCTATTATGTATTTATAGGTGCCACAAACACTGATCATCCCATGAATAAATACCAATAAAAACAACTTTGCAGGTCCATTTCATGCTCCACACTCGTGGAACATTTATAACTCTCATTAATGTTGATTGAGTGTATAGTACAGAACTCTCCCCTTTACTTATGCCTTCATTTGTAGCAGCAATCTCTGAGAGACAAGGCCACATTGTAAGTCAACTCAGTGCTTTGGTATTCCAGCACCTAGCAAAAGCTTTATGTCCTATGAACATGTGCATTGCAGATGTAAAGGAAGACAAGGCTCATTTTTTCCTGAGAGCATTAATAACCTCATGGGCTAAAGACAAATTAAAAACAAATTAAATTGAAGACAAATTAAATTCTGCACAACCCAATCACAACTCTGAAGTAACTTCTTCCAGTGAATGATCAATAACTAGGAAAATGAAGTTAGTCCTGAGAGTCACACCTAACCCCTCTGTTAGGATCAAAAAGGACTGGAGAAATTCCCCTCTTTACAATATAACCAGGGTATGTGGGCATGCAATATAGCCTCTTTAAATTTATGAGTTGTTCACTAGAGCTATAAGCATTGATTCCTGACATAATTACAAATACTTTGGCAAATTATCAGTGAGTCTCTATTTACCTACCTGCAAAATAAACATAATGTGAAATGGAACAAATGAACTAATAATCTCCAAGGAAAAAGTCAAATATTCTAGTGTATGAATTGTTTCAAGGCACTACATTAGAGTTTGATAAACATATTCCTTAGGCACTTATTCAGCAAATGTCACTTATCTACAATGAGAAAAGTGTAGTGTAGGATACTGGAATACAAAGAAGAAAAAAGGCACAACCCTTTCTTCAAGAATAAAGACACACAAACTTAAACAATTGTCATGAAACAATTGTCATGAAACAATTCCATAAATACAGTGATAGATACAAAGAGTGCTGTAGAATATACATCAACAGCAAATTTTAGCAGCAAATTAAATACCCATGAGAGTGTAAATTTTAAGACTGCTTTTTTTTGTTCTTTCTTTTTTTTTTGTACAGGGGACTGTACACTGTGGGAAAATACAATATAAGGAACGCTGTTTGCTATCAAGGCCACTGTCTGCACTAATTAAAGTGAGTGAAAGTGTATGACATGAAAAGTGAAGATGTTAGGTCACTGACATAAAGCAAATTCTTACTCCTTAATCATTTCCAGTATATTCTAGTTAATTTGTCTTTAATTTTTTAATTTCATTTTTACCTAGCAATTCCCCCTTATCTGGCTTTTGCTAGAGCCCATTCAAGTGTTTATAATCTCTGTAACACTATATAACTGCCCCATGTGCAATGATAACATGCAGTCCATTGATTTTTCTGTCAACCTGGTAGAAGAGTTATGAGTACAGTTATTCTTGTTTGACCCCCAACAATACACTAATGTACTCATCCCTCCCTCCAATGGTGTCCAAAAGCATGAGGAAAATGAGAAGTAATTATCTGAGTAAATGAAATTACTATTCTGAAACTAATTGATTGTGTCACTTAAATTTCCAGGGCAGTTTCTGGAAATCAACACATTTACTATGTGGAAAGTGGAAGCGCCACAAGGAATTGTTTCAGTTACCAAGAAATCAAGAGTGATCTGGCTTAAGATAGTCATTATTATTTTCAATTCACTTTCAAAGAAAACAATAGGCAATTATTTTCTTTCTGAAAAAGACTAAAATGGAACTAAGGAATTACTGTCAGTTGGGTGAAGCGACATTTTATACACACTATTTCAATACCACTCCTGAGTCCTTAAGGGGAAGGACAATTAATGCTGTATCACAGATGAAAAGAATGAGAGTGAAATGGTCATGCAGCTCATCTAGTGTTGACTGAGAAAGCAATAAAAATATAACTTTTAACTTCCTACAAATGCCTAGTGATCCATTCAGCATCAGCCATCGTGCTGGAAAAAAGTCAAGTTATTCTTTGTAGATGAATTGTTTTAAAACACCACCCAATGGAATTGTTTCAAAACCCAAAGGTGAGTAAAACCTTGCCTATTTCAGGAGTTCACAAAGAAATTATTCAGGACATCTGCATGTTAACAAGATTTGGGGGATGCTGTTACAATGTGTAACAAGGAAACATTTTTTCTTAGGCTCTCTGCTCTTCCTGACAGTAATCTATACCAAATGTTGTATCTCAAATCTTGTACCCGGGCTGTTCATGTATTACCTGTTCTTCCTCAAGCAATTTTCCCAAAGGTGAGACTCTTCAGTCCATATATGAAGGGTTCTAACCGCATTGATGCTGTCCACCCATAGTTAGGACTCTTGTCCATAACCACAGAACACCAGGTGCCTGTTTTAGCAAAGCAAGTTAGCACTGTGAAAAGAAATTTGGAGCTGTGAAAGAATCTAAAATACAAAGTCTCTTTGCTCTATTTGGGATGTAAAGGTACATGCTATTACAAAATCTATACATATCAAAAAATGTAAGCACAAAAATAGTTTCTTTAAAGGAACCTGCCGATGTGGTTTATTCTTCCTCAGAATTGATACAGAAAGGGCAGTAAGAACAGCATAATCATACTTAGTATTAGTTGCATCTGTTCCTATAAGAAGGGAAAAATACTAAGGGGTTGTGTCAAGAATCTTATGCACTCTTGGGAGTTTTCTTGAACCTCCTTCAAGCGTGAAAAATGAATTCTTAAAACTAAACCATTCTGCTTTCTGAAGAAGATGTCATACTTCACATCACTGTTGAAAAAATTATGTATGCTCTACATTTCCCCTCCTAGAAAGTGGCAAGTGAGGAAAGGAAGAAAACAGAACTGTCAAAAAGTCTGTGGCTCTTTGTCCTGATAATTGCAGGACAAAGTAGATAGACCAACCAATGAGAAGCGGAGCATACCCACACAGTCTTGGATACTCAGTAAAGGGGTGTTAAATAAAATATAAATATTGGGCTTAGCATCATTTAGAAATAAGTAGACTGAGGACAGAAACATCAGGCTTCTGCCAAAGATGAGATCCCATGAGGTCCTCGTGGCATCATCCAGGGATAGATCATGAGGACGTCTCAGCCTCTCAGATTTAGGATCAGAAAAGCACACTTGGAGAGAAACCAGCACTCGGGTTAGTGAAGCACTGTGCAGATCTTAGGGAACTTCTGATATGTACATGTACATATGTGCAGGTCTCAAATTATAATGGAAAAGAAATTTCCTGGGAGCATATACAAGAAATGTCAACGGTGAGCTCCTGGGAAGTAAAAATAAGCAACTGTGTTGGCAGGAGTGAAACATTTACAGGAAAAAAAAAAAACTGTCTATACTATTTGAGTTTCTAGATAAGCATATTATATTCATACCTTTTTTTCCCCGGCTTTATTATAGTTCAATTGACAAAATTGTAAAGTACTTAAAGTGTATAGTGCAATGATTTAATGTATGTATACACAATGAAAGGATTTCTCCCACTGAGTTAATACATTCATTACCTCACATATTAACTTGGGGTGGGAGGTGAAAGTGGGAGCATTCAAGTTGTACTTTCTTCACAGACTTCAAATGTACAACATAGAGTTGTCAACTATCATCACCACATTATATCTTAGACCCTAAGACCTTATTCATCTTAAAACTACATGTGTTTACCCTTTACCAATTTTTCACTGGTTCCTCATCCACAACTCCTGGCAACAGATTTTCTACTCTGTGTTTTTATGCATTTGACCTTTCTTTTTTTTAGATTCCACATATAAGTGATACCATGCCACCACATTTGTTTTTTTTTTGTGTGTGTGTGTGTGTGTGTGTGTCTGCTTTATTTCATTTTGCATAAAGTCCTCGACTTCCATCCCTGTCATTGCGAATGACGGGATTTCCTTCTTTTTTAAGGTTGAATAATAGTGTGTGTGTGGGGGGGGTGTGTGTTTGTATTACATTTTCTTGGTCCATTTATCACTGGATGGGACACTTAGGTTGTGTTACACATCTTTACAACTACTAATTACCAGAGTTAATTGGAGCTAACTGTGTGCCTTAACACCAAAAATTGAGACAAGTAACAAGGAATTATATTTTGAGTCTTGAAACTAGTTTTAATTAGGACCTGATGCAATGAAATGATTGTGCCTATACATAAAAAGAAAATGTCTCTTTAAAATAGAAAAAACTAAATGCTGGTGTTTTCACCCTTGGATTCCATCCTTCTCTCCATGCTAAAAATATATCCAAATATGAGCTCACTATAAGTGGCTTATATGAATCAAAGAAATAATTTTCCAATGAAGTTTCCATCAGAAATTGTGTTTAATTATTTCACTTCTCCTGCTTCTTCCAGTGGACTTCTCTTCCTTTGACTCCTTTGGGCTTGTTTCCATTCTCCTTCCTTCCTTCACACCTTCTCTCTGGACAGTATGGCTCACAGAATAGCTTTAGCTACACTCACATACACCAATGACCCCCAAATCTATAGCTCTCACTTCCTACCTTTCTCCTGATCTTCAGGATCAACTTCTCTCTGCTAATAAGCCATCTCAACTTAGATTTCCTACTTTTTTCGATCTCTACCAGCAAGATTAAAATACCATACCCAAGCTCCAAAGTCATTACACTTCCCCCCCCCCCCATATACATTCATTTTGCTCAATCCTAAAATGACCCACAGGAAAAAACAACCCAACAAACTAAACTCCACCTTTGCAACTGCCTTAATTCTGCCTTGTTTAATCTATCGCAAAAGATTTTTAAAATCTATTCTCCCTGTCTTCAAAGTTCTTCTCTTAACTTTTACTTCTCAGTGCCACTAGAAATTGAAATGTTCTACTAGAAGTATCTTCGAAGGCGTCCCACTTCCTAGAGGATTTGCACAGACCTGATCTACCTATGCTGGCTTATCTCCATTATTCTGTATTTCAGTCAAACAGAACCGCTTGCCTTTCCCCTGGACTATGGCTGTACTTTCATGTCTTTGCATCTTTCATCTCCAGCTTCCTTAGCCAAAAATATGACAAGTTCTGTGGGGTCACATAAGGAGGTATCTTTTTCTAAGCTTCACCTTCAGTCCCCCATCTGGTGGCAGCACTCTGGTAGAGGTGGGAGGTTAAGCCAAGACAGTGGAAAAGAAAGCCGCCTTGCCAACTCATTGTCAGGAATTGCTTTGTCAAACAAATTCTGAAAAGTCTAAGACACCCTGACAGCTGTTAGTCAAAAAAGTTAAATAAAAGTCACAGGTGTTTCTGAGGGTGGCCTAGCACGAGGGGAGAAAAAGCAGAAAGCTACAAGATAAATTGTTATCTTTCTGCATTATGTACCTGTGAAATAATCACTGCTTTCTGCTGACTCTGAGGTATCCATCTGCTATACATCTTACTCACAGAGAGAGAATCAAATTATTTGTCTCAGGACAAAGCAAGGATTGTTTTTGTAGATGATGCACTCTTTCATAGATAAATAAAACACTAACCAAATGCTAAAGTAAATTGATGTAAATAAACTACCAAGCAACACAGATGAACTGGACTGAAGTAGAATGAATTAAATAAATACAGTATACCACTGGAAACTTACCCCAGAGAATACTGCTAAGTGAAGACAGCCCAAAGCCATTTATCCTAAAAATCATGTGGCGCAAGTGCATATCACTCAACAATAATACTTCAAGACTGAGCAAATACACTTGACTTCTCAGCAAAACCTTTCTGTATCAATGTTTCCATGAAGATGAATTACAACTCTTTAAAAGATATTACAAAATAGGAAGTATTATTTGACCCAATATATTTTCAAGTCAGTGAATGTGAATAACTGAAAGGATGAAAAAGAAAGAAGTTTTATTTCTGAAGATAAATCAAACAGTGTGTTTAGTAAACAGGACAAAACAGTGTTTATTTTTAATGTGTAAAATAGCCAGTCTGGAACACTCCCTATCTTCTGTGCCTTTGTGTAAGCCTAGAAATAGGTGTCCACTGTCAGAAATCTGTGAAGAGAAATGGCTTTCATAACCAATACTCTTTTTCTGGGTGTGTCTGCCATCCAGAGGGTGGAGATAAATAGTATTCCAGGAGACAACACACTCAGAATATTCCCGATAATGGGCCACCTTCGTGGCCCAGGGGTGAAGCCTCAGCGACATCACCTGAGCTTGATACCCCCCAGGGAACTAACCCACATGGCGCAGCAGACCTCTCCTGTCTTGCCTGCTGCTCCCCTTCGCAGTGTGTTTCAGTAAATCCACCTGCTCTACTCCCCACTCTGTCTCTGATCCTCTCACTGCCCCATACACCTTTGGCCCTCACCCCAGTTCTTCACTAAAGAAATAAATAAATGTAAAAAAAATTAAACAAAAATAGAATACTCCTGATACTTTCTCTTGGTATGGAAGCTAAGATGGAAAATGGGAACAGTGTGGTTCTGCTGGACCTCAGAAAGGAGAATGCCTCATACTCCATCTGCCTTTCTGCTCTGACCTCATTCATCCTGCTCTAGTAACTCCCTTCTGTCCTGCTCTGAGCAGCTTTCAAGGCTGCCCTCTTGAGTGATGGGGAGAAACAGTATGTTGGCCGCCTCTTCTCTCCACCCACTTCAAGCCCACATCCCCACTCCTACCCAAGTTCAAGCCAGAACTGTAAGGAAATACAAACTTTAACATTGGAAACCAACTCATTGCAGAAAAGGATTGCAAGAAAACAATCCCCACCCAGATTGCCTGTAATTATCACTT
The DNA here is from genome assembly GCF_014898055.3 of Talpa occidentalis. Classification (NCBI taxonomy): domain Eukaryota; kingdom Metazoa; phylum Chordata; class Mammalia; order Eulipotyphla; family Talpidae; genus Talpa; species Talpa occidentalis. Next base: position 53,927,463 of record NW_023601653.1, read on the forward strand.
TGCAGCTATTCCCTTCAAGACAAGGAGGAGTTTATTTTCCTACCCCTAGATTCTGGGCTGCCCTTGTGACTTATTTTGGCCAAAACAGGTCAATGAAATTGTCTCAATTCCCAGCCCAAGCCTTAAGTGCTTTCTCTCTTTCTCAGAACCCTGCCACTGTTATGAAAATAAGGCCAGCTGGCTTGCTGGAAGATGAGAGACTACAACAAGTAGGGCTGAGCCAGACCAGGGCTCCAGGCCTATGGTCCAGATCTATGAGAACACCCAACAAAAATCAGTTAACCTGCTTTGCCAGTGACTAGTCAGCCAAGAACATAACTACCATTTTTGCTTACAGATTCATGAGCTAGGTAAATGCTTATTGTTTTATTGTGGATAGTGTGTTGTGGCTGGTTGTTAATTGCATATTATGGCAAAAGATAACAGATACACTCATTTACTTTGGGAACATGCTGACCTGGAGCTATTCGTAGAAGTGCACTCACATTGGCATAAACGCCCTAAACTGCCTAAGTGCAATTGCAGAACCCCAGTACCCTTAGCCTTATAGAAACCACAGATGAGCCCAAGAATTCACAAAGAGGTCCTGGGGCAGAGACCCATGAGACAGGTGGTAGATCCAGATATTAAGGTCTGATGCCAAGAGCTGAAGGCAGGAGTCACAATGAAAAGGACAGGAAGAATGAACTAATTATCTAGCCTGGTCAAGTCAGAAACAAAGGGTGAGCCTCTAGAAAGCAGTTAGAGTCAGAAAGAATTCAGGAGAAAACAGTTATCAGGACAGCTAGTTGAATTTCTGCCTTTGCATGTATAGCTGACTGAATGCTGACTGATTAAGTATATATACTGACTAGATGCATATGCTCCTTTGTTACACTAGATCATATTCTCTATAAAAGAGATTTGTTTTTAGTTAGTCCTTTATATTCAGTCTCAGCAACTAGTTCAGTGCCTACACATGCTAGCTATTCAATGTTGAATAAGTGAATACATGAATGAATGAGTACATGCAGTAATCATCTGACTTAAAGCCAGGTACGCCAAGCATTATGAGACACTGGGGAAAAGGCTGATCCACAAGGACAATAAATAAGACAGGGCTTTTGGATCATGAACTTTCATGATTAGAATTTTTAGGACCATTTATTTCATAATCCTGAACATGCATCTCTGGATCCTCACATAACATGCATTTAATAAGTTTTTTTGAATTGCATAATAGGGCCTAATGGAGTAGGAAGTGTTCTCATTAATTTTAGCTATCATGACCTACCAGGAATTATCCCAAACCATCTCCACCCTCATCACCTTCATAAAGTAAACACAGTTTCTTGATACGTAATGCATTCATATGTGTGTAAAATCGAATAGGGAAGTCCAAGAAGTACTCACCAGGTTCTTCACTGAAGTGCATCACTCAAAAGAATCCAAAGACTATCAAGAGGGCCAGCTCCACCCCAGGAGCTGGGGCTACCAGAACCAATCTTGTTGCTTGTTCTTAAATAGACATTTATCAGGTGGCCCAGAGTGACCTACAGGGATCCTAGACATATATTATTTCATGCATTTTGTACTTTCAAAAAAGGGTAAAACACCCTATATCAACACACTTAAAATGTAAAATTGTATCTGTGCATTAATTGGAATTTCACCGACTCTCATTAGGGATACCCCTGATGTAAGGTCCTTTAAAGTAAGGCCAGTGAAGGGCTGTCTCCCACTCTCTTGTAATGTTAATAATCATGAGGCTTTGGTGAGTAGTAACACAAACAGGAAAGTGTCATCAGTTGTACAGCTTGTGATCCTTCACCATGGACCTCCTAAATTGATCAACATTTACACAGCAATCAAAGATGAAGGGAAGTCTTTCACGAAAGCTTTTCACAACCATGAAGTGTATCATTTTCAGTAATACAAGATGGTGTCAACATTTTTTAAATGTAGGTTCCATGTAAGATTATTAATGTTTCTGAACAGAGTACAAAAATGCTTATAAAAATGTCTTGTCATGTTCTGCTAATTCTAAAAAAAAAAAGAGTTCACTCAGGTACAACTTCACCAAGTTTTCCACAGACATCTAAATCTCTAATTAAAAGTACTACCTTAAACATCAAATTCTAGGACATTTGTGCATAAAGAATCATGGGATGGACCTTATATACATTGGACAGTATCAGAACAATCACCTACTGTGTATTCACCACTCCTTTCTATCTGGTTAGTTTTAGGAACTATTTTGAGTTTATTTTCTCTTATAATGTGTGTGTGTACGCATGTGTATGTTTTAAAGTCACATATGTACTAATCCTATAGCACTTTAGAACAATCTCAAATTACTAAGTTACTTTCTTAGAGATACGAAGAAAAATATTTTCACCATTTCTTTGTACTTCATTTCATCAACGATCAAAACTGTTTAATGGTGAAGTCATATCAGAACGCGTTGGCATTAAAAATTGGTATGCAAAGTATGTTTGAAAACCTATTCCTAAAATATTTGATTAATATTTCCCAGCCCAAATCCCAAAATGTCAAATTACTTAGAAGGAGAAAAGTTAGCAGGAATATGAATATTAATCTGTGTGTTTTTTCAAAATTTTGATTCATGTTTGGAAATCCGAAAATTGCTTCATCAGATTTTCATAAAGAGCAAATAATTCTGCCAAAATTGTAGCATTCTGATATAAATATGGGTATTGACAACTTGAAGGGGACTCTTAGTACATCAATCTAATTAACTGCTTCTCTGCTTGTCATAGTAATCAATTACTATTAGATGCCCTAAGTCAGATTTGCTGGGAGAGTTGGACAGTATGGAAAGCGGATAGTCACAGCATCAAATGTAGGAGCAATTTATGGATGTTAACTATAGCACTTAAATATGCCTGACCCTCTAATGTGAAATCTTCTGAGCTTCTGATGACACACCACTAAACTAGATTTAAGGAGATGTTCTCATCTAATTGTAGATGTAAAGGCAAACCCAGAACCTTTGATAAAATCCACGCTAATTAAGAACACTTTTCTCAATTTGGTTAAGTAAATACTTATTAGTATCTGCTTGTGTCTGATGCTGTACTTGATACCAAAGAAACAAGGAATTCAACAATTTATTGTCTAGTGGGGGAAAAGAAACATTTAAACAAATCAACAAATGCTTATATCATACATGAATTATCAAAATCACAGGAGTAAAAAAGAAGGGATGAGTCATTCTATCCAGGCGGGAAAGGACAGAGGAAGTGCCTCCTGACTAAAATTCTGAAATATACATACGAAGTTCAAGGATAAAATGTGAAGAGACTTCTAAGCAGATACAACAACATATACAAAAATACACAGCAGAGAGCAACAGGTTAAGTGAAGCAAGTTAGGGACACAGAGATAGATAAAGGACTGTTATAGGACCAGTCTTAAATTTCATGCCAGACGACTTGTGTGAATGTTATTATGTAGATGATGAAGATGAAATTTGGAACCAAAAGGGTCAGATTTACATTTTAGAAACTATGCCCAGGACAGGAAAGGAGATGGATTGGAGATTCATAAAACAGAAGCTTATCAACCAATAGGAGATTCTTTTCAAGTTTCCATTTTACTAATTGTGATCAATGATATGGGAAATGTTCTATTTTCTAAAAACAAGCAAAAGCTAACAAAGCAACTCATCCTAAAGCCAAATTTTTAGACATCTAAGGCTTTTCAAGATTTTTACCTATAATAAAAGAAGGGAAATGAGACTATTACAAAAGCAAAATAAGATTATGACAGAATCATCATTTATGTTCACTATTGCTTGGTATATGGTAGGCACTAAATATTTATTAAATGAATCAATTAATTAATATAATTGCCCTGAAGACTAGGTTCTTTTCATACAATTAACAAGTCATTCTATTACTTTTAATAGAAAATATAGTCATCTTAGTTTAAAATACTTAAAAGTAATCAAACTGAGTTTATCTTATTTTTTTTCTGTAAATCAGACTTTTATTTAGTCAGGCTGCCCTTTACCCCAATTAATCCAAATCAGTGAGCTTTTACTGTAATTGAAAGTTATGCATATTTGCCATTTCTACTGACCCTCTAAGAGCATGTAATGGAAATTGGAAAATTTCCAAGGTGCTAGTACCTTCGGTTTCTCCTTTACTCTTTTTACAGACAATAGAAGTTCCCATTGTCAAGTTTAAATCTGTGAAAATGCTCCCTCATATCCTAAATGTCTCTTTTAAAAGTTTTGCTGTTTCTTGATGCTGGTTTTAGCTAGCAAATCTTCACATGGGAATTAAGTAAACTCTCCCTACTCATCATTTTCATTACTTTCAGTCACCAGCTGCCAAGATAAAAACCTGAGTCACCCTCAACTTCTCTCCTTCCTTCAATCAATCATCAAGTTCCCTTCAATCTACCACACACAAAAAAAAGCCTCTCAGGTCTGTAGTTTGCACTCTGCTCCTTTGCATTCTCTACCTCAGGCTCTTATATCGTGCCCAAATTGATGCAATGGGTCTCCCCCCAAGGTTCCTCCACTCTAATGCATCAAGAACTATTCTCCTAGACATTTCTTCTCTTGGCTGCAAATCTGATCATGTGACTTCTCTCAGTGTCTTTAAAACTCATTAGTAGTCCCCATTATTCACAAGCACAAAACCAGACTCTCCAGCATGTTCCAGTGACCCTTTACCATGTGGCCCCTGCTTTCACACAGTTCACACCTCTGTACTTCTGCAAGTATTTTTCCCTCTAACTGGAATTCTTCTCTGCATAGTCCCCTTCTTCAACCAGCAAGCGCGTATGGATTCTTTCAAGCTGAGCTCAAGGGGAAAGGAGATGTAATATAGTGGCTAATAGAAAATAGTGGCTGCTGTGTGCTTAAACCTTGGTATGACTCTAGCACTGCTTTCAGCTGCATCCCAGTTCTACCAGCACCTGGCTTTGAGACCTGGGTAGAGACATCTTGCAGAGTGATGCTATATAGGGTTTAATAAGATCAGATCTTTAAAGGGCTCAATTAGAGTCTGCAACATAGTAAATGTATAGTAGTGACTATTATTTTTAATGTAATCTCTTCTATGAGGTTTTCTTTAATCCCATCATTTGCTTAAACCAGAATTGACTGTTTTGTCTCCTGTGCTCTTAGAATATTTTGCTATTACTTTATTGCTTACTTTATTGTAGGATGCTTATTTCTTCAATAGCACATCTTATGTATGTCACTTCTGAAAGTTCCTTCAAAGTATTATCTAATTTAACCCTTGGCAATTCCATGAGGTAGATTTGCTCGAGACCCATGTTCAGTTTCATGAGGAAACTGAAGCCAAAGAGGATAAGCAACTTTTCCTATGTTACTCAGCCAGGCAGTAGCAGGCCAGGATTCGAAACCAGGAAAACTTGCTCAAACTTGCATGTTCTTAACACCTACCAGTCCATAGGAATATAAGGCCCTCAAGGACAAAAACTGTGTCCCAGTCATCTCAATGTCACTAGTTAGTATATGCATAGCTTCTGTGGATAAGGAAGTTTATTATGAACTTCTCTTAGTCCAAGAGAAGTTCCTTTGGTCCAAAAGAAGTATGGGGAATTATTCACACTAATCATGGTCCAATACCCTGTGCCCTATACAAAGTAGGAAACAAAAGAAAATTCCTGTGAGTTGAGAAGTTATTCCAAAACCATGGACTATATGTTGTGTGCATTCTGGTTTTATATATGTATTAGCAAGTGAATTAATACAAAATCGTAATCAGCAAACTAGTGGCAAAGAATCCTTTGTCATTTTGGAGAAATTTTGCCACTTGATAATTGACAACTTCAGAAAAGGAAGCTCTGGAGAAAGTTTACCTCCATATTTATATTCAGTGATATGAGTATAAAGAAACTATACGTATTTTTTAAATTCTTTGTTGGGAAATAGCCTAGTACTAAAATGTGATGTTTTTACCAACTAAAATGCTATTGTGTTTCATGTGGAAATAGGATAGTATATGACAATCCAGATATACGCTTCATCATCAATTTCAGCTATTTGTGCTTTTATTTCCACTTACAAAGTAGGTGAATATAAAATTGCCCAATATTGCTCTGTGTATGGTAGAAACTTGTAAGCCTGTATATTCTCAGTAAAACTCCTATCTGTACTGGGAGCACCACTTAGTAAGTCTCTGACTTAAATACACAATGCCTTCATGCTGCCCGAGTTCTGCTGGGTCTGAGGTTGTATCATCAGCATGTACATGTTCAGAGCATTTTGTGAACTATATGATGTCAGCAGGTCATTAATAAAAACTGAAAAAGTAAAAAGTGCCATAATTAGCTCCTGAGGTAACTTTGAGTGTGTAACATTTTCACCTCAGATTCAACACCATTAAACAAAATGACTAGGGCTATTCACTAATGTAGCCTGAGAACTACTCCACTGTAGTTAAACTTTGCCAAATTAAGGAACATTCAAATAGCAATATGTTGTGATTCATAGAACCAAAGGGCACCGACAAATCAATAGAGATAGTTGCTGCAGAAAAAAATGTTAATGAACAAATGTAACAATATCACCAAGGTTACCTTGAAAAGAGCAAGGAAGTGGTTTAAAACCATCACTAAAAGTAGGGTCAATATATCAGCCTTGAATAGAAAGCTTGTTAACTTTTCAGAAGACTTAGGAAAAACTAGGAAGAAGTAAATAACCCTTGGGAAAAATAATTGATAAAGATATAATGTAAGAGTCTTGTCTCAATGTTATAAGTAACTTACCTGAGACATGACAGACTGACTACCAACAAGTTGAGATAAGTTTAGTATGGCAGATCTAAAAGTAAATTCTTAAACAGTACAGAAACCTAGCACACCAAATCAGTAAGTCAGTACATCTTCATTTTGTCTTTTAAGTAAAGATATAGCATATATTTAAATGACATTTGAAGAAAATAAAGAATGTGTATTCTTCTAATCCTTCCCTTATTTTAACTTTATTTGAATATTTATCACTAAACAAAATCCAGTCCTGACAGGATTATAATGTTTACTTGAGTTACTAGAGTAGATCTTTAGGTGATTTAACATAAAGAATGAAGCAACAAATTATCAACCAGCACCTCCTTATTCAGATAAATAGGTTACACTAATCTAAACTTAAATAGTGTCTATGGATAGAGGGAAACATAGTATCATATTGTTTCCAATGACAGAACCCCCAAAATAAAGAATCCAGAAGTTGCCTTCAAGACTGCCCACCATCACTCACTTTCTTCTTTTATTGTCCTATTTTATTAATGCAGCACAGAATTAAAATTAATTTTACTTTTGCCTTGATTGTTCCATGTGTGAGTTTCTTTATGTATTTTTAAATAGTATTTTGACAGCAATAGCGTTAACAAATTTCACACAGTATTTAAACATTTCCAAACCACAAAATCACTGTATGAAGAGCACCTAAGTCACAGAGCAGGTAAACATCATTTTTTAAAGTTGCATGTAAAAAATTAAATTCCTAGTAGTGAAGTTAACCAGGGAGGTGAAGGAACTGTACTATGAAAACTATAAGACATTAAAGGAAACAGAGGATATAAAGAAATAGAGAGATATTTCTTGCTCATGGATGGGAAGAATTAACATTGTGAAAAAGACCATCTTACCCAATGCAATAAATATATTCAATGCAACCCCTATCAAAGTTTCAGTGGCATTTTTCAAAAAAAAGAAGAATATTACTGAAATTTATATGGAACTATGAAAGATCCTGAATAATCAATGTAATACTGTTAATAACAAAAAAGAGAGGAAGAATGGTGATATCACACTCCCTAACTTGGAACTACACTGCAAAGCCATAATAATTAGAACTGTACAGCACTGAAACAAAAAGACACATGGACCAATGTAATAGAATTGAGAGCCCAGAAGTAAACATACACTTATATGGATAGTTAATCTATGACAAAGGAGTCAAGAAAAAACATTGAAGAAAGGAAAGCTTCTTCAAAAATGGTGCTGGGAAAAAGAGACAGACACATAGTAAAGAAAGAAATTATACTACTATCTCACACCATAAATAAAAAATAATTGAAAATAGATGAGATTTGGATATTAGACTTGAAGCCATAAAATACTAAAAGAAACATAAGCAACACACTCCACAACATATGCTTTAGTGGTATCTTTGTGAATTTGACTTCAAGGGCAAGAAAAACAAGAGAATATAAACAATTGGTACCACATCAAACTAAAATTCTTCTGCACAGAAAATAAACTATCACCAAAACAAAAATGCATCCTAATGAATAGAAGAAAATATTTGTACACAATCCATCTGACAAGGGGCTAATATCCAAGATCTACAAAACAAACAAACAAACAAACAAACAAACAAAAAAAAAAACCCTCACACATTTCAACAAAAAGAAAGCAAATAACCAAATGAAAAAAAGGGCAGAAGAATGAAAAGGCACTTCTCCAAAGACTTACAGAAGGCCAATAGACACATGAAAAAAAATACTCATCATCACTTATCATCAGGGAAATGCAAATCAAAATCACAATGAGATACCACCTGTGAGAATGACCCATAGCAACAAAACAAACAAACAAACAAAATACAGAAACAAGTGTTTGCAAGGATGTGGAGAAAAAGGAACCCTCAAACACTATTGGTGGGATGTAGACTGGAGAAGATCCTATGGGAAAAAATATGGAGAATATTAAAGATAGAACTACCATATGATCCAGCAATTCCACTCCTAGGTATCTACCCAGAGTATAAAAACAGGGGCCTCCCTGGTAGTGCAGGAGTTAAAGTCTCAGCATTATCAAGCTATTACCAGCCACTGCAGCATGAGTTCAATTCCTGGCCAAGGAGCTAACCCACATGGCACAGCAGACCTCTCCTGTCTCACCCACTGCTTCCCTCAGCAGTGTATTTCAGTAGATCTGGCTGTTCTGCTCCCCACTCTGTCATTGGTGAATCCTCTCATCCCCCACACTTCTGGCCTACACCCCAGTTCTTGTGTGCATAAAGAAATTAAAATAAAACTTTTTTTTAAAAAAAGAGGATAAAAACACTAATTTAAAAGTATATCTGCACTCCTATGTTCACTGCAGCACTATTCACAATAGCCAAGCTATGGAAACAACCTAGCTGTCCAAAGACAGATAAGAAGATTAGGAAGATGTGAAATACACACGAAATAGAGTATTACTCAGCTATAAAAATTATAAAATCTTGCCATCTGTGACAACATGGAAGGAAATGGAGATGTTTATGCTAGTAAAAATTAGTCAGAAAGAGAAGGACAAATATCAAATGATGTACTTATTTGAGAATACAGAGAAACAAAATAAAGTGCTATATAAAAGCCAAATCAATAATAAACCCTAAAATCTGACTGTAGAACTGAGCTACTAAAGGGAAGAAGGTGGGGAGGAAAACAAAGTGGGTAAGGAGCACAATACACCATGATGGAGGACAATGGTTATTTTGGTGGTGGGTGTGGCATGGTAGCAACACACATGAAGGGGTGATACTCTACTTCTAAATCATATTCAATATTTTAAACCAATGTTACCTCAAAAAAAGTTTTATTTAAGGTAGAATGAGAATCTGAATGTTAAACTCTCAGGAGAGAACCACTGAGAGGTTAAATCGTATCTTCTGAGGTGTGAGGTTATCCTTATCTTGAATAAAAAATTTTAACAATTTGCTTCATATTTTAGCAACATAAGATAAACAGTAATTGCTTACCTAATAAAATGGCTTATAGATCATTTTGATTTTGAGCTTTTAGAGTAATATTTAGAAATCCTCGTTTTGATATACCTATAAACATTAATTTATCAATTATTTAACCTTGTGAGCTCAGCTCAGTGCCCACATTAGTAGTTTTAAGAAATCCATATCTCCTAACCAACTCCAAATAGAAAATAATTTGAAGGAGTTTCACAGCAAGAATGTAAGTGTTAATTTATCTAATGGGTCACAAGAAAAATTTTAAAATGTTGTGAATCTGGGTGGCCATCCAAATTGTCACCATTAACTATCAACTCATGTTACAATTCTAGTTTATGACATGGTTTCTCTTTATCATGACAGAACACAGGATTACTAATTTTCCTTGTATGTCACTAGAGACAGTTCCTGAGGCCACCTGATAGCTTCCGAATTTTTGTTTCAATAAAACCCAATTTAGAAAGGAAACCCTCTCATTATCTTAATCTCCAAAATTCAAATAGGATACAAGAGCAGAAAGAGACAGGCTATATTGCTCCAGCGCAGAAAGCAAAAAGAATGCTTTAACGTGTGATTGACTAACCTTTGACCTGAGCAGGACCACCTGAGCATGCAATTTATTTAACTTGTTGAATTTTGCCTTTGAAGCTAATGCATTTTAAATACGGGTCCCTAGACCATCTTGCAGAACTCTGAGGGCCAGATTGCTGAGATTACTTGATAGCAGTGGTTCCTAATCATATGAAAGACATATATCCCCCTTTGACTTTGAGAAAACCCTCAGACCTGCTGTCCTAAATGTAAACAAGTTTTTGCACACTATTGTGGGGGTCATGGACCACCCAGCTGGAGCCTGTACACTGATCCTGGTTCTAAGCTAAGTTAGCAAAATTTGAAAATTCATCTTCAGTTGAAATTTATCATATTGTTATTATTACATCATATTATCAATTACCATGGCCTCTGAATGATGTTTCAAATGTATGCTGGTTTTCATCAACACAATTTCCTTTATTCTGCTCATTTGCTAGCTATATAAAGAAATAATGACACTGGCTATTTGGGTCAAGGATCTATGGACAATGATACATAAAGCATTACCCTATGTATATGACCCTTCTTTATACATTTTATACATATTTTCAACTACATAATCTCTCTGAAATACAGGGAGCCAAAGGAAAGAAAGAAAATTAATAATTGCACTTCATGTACAAGATCTTACAGACATGACGAAACTGGCATGAGTTTTGAATGTAAAATTGCTACCCATCTCTATTAGTCTGGCCAGGTATGAAACAGTTTCAGTTTATCTAGAAAATTCCTACAAGGAACCATGATGTCACTGTAAGGAGGGCCTTCTTCCTGAATATCTGCTTTTTCTAAGCCAACTTACGTAGTCACAGCCACATCATAAGGTGTGGGTATGTTATTTACTCTCCAATTTGTAGATTCAAACATCCACAGGAGAAGGGGAACCAAAGAGCTTCTGACGTCCACTTCCATCTGTCTGGATATTAGATAACCAACCATAAAATCCACCCAAATCTCTGTACTGGGAAATACTAAAGCCAGCACTCTAGCGTTCATTCTTGTATGTGTGCATTATTTCAAACAATCAACCAAAAACTACTTACTGAGTATTTCTGTGCCAGGTATTGTGCTTAGAAATGAATAAAAACAAACAAACAAACAAAAAAACCTTGGATATGTACCTACTTATTATAAGCACTCAATAAATGTTAACTGCTGCTTTTATGGCTATACAAATTCAAATGTATGATAATTCCTGCACTCAAGAAGCTGTCATCCAGTGAGGCATTTAATATAGACAGTATGGTAAGAAGGTGACAGAAGTATGCAGAATTGCCAAAGAAACCAAGAGGTGAGCCACAGAAGTCCATCTAATGAGTTAGAGAAAGTTTCCCAGAGGAGGGAGTATTGGTTAGCTAGACAAATGTGGAAGGAGGGGTGGCCTCCTAGAAGGCAATTACATATGCACAAATTTGGGTGACTAGAGTAATTTTTTTTAATATTTATTTATTTATACCAGAACCAGGGTACAGGCCAGATGCACGGAAGGGTGAGAGGATTCACCAGAGATAGAGCGGGGAACAGAACAGGCAGATTGATGAAATACACTGCTGAGGGGAGCAGCGGGCGAGACAGGAGAGGTCTGCAGCGCCACGTGGGACCCTCGCCGGCCAGCAAGGATCAAACCAGTGCTGCAGAGGCTGCGGACAGCTTCACAACGCGGTGCTCAACCACTGCGCCACCAGGGGAGGCCCACTAGAGTAATTTAATACAACTGGAGCAGTGACTAACTGTGCAAGTTTCACAGGGATGGAGTCAGAAAGCAATAAAGAGGTAGATTGTGATGACCTAGTGTATTATGAACATCTCTAAGACTTTTATTCTCTTGCCATTTGTTGTGTAACTTTGTTTCTTTCACTGAGACTTCTGATTTTTAGTTTTGGTTCTCATTGGAAGCAAATGCCAATGAAAGGCAGGTTGCATAGTTGATGGGATCTCATCAAAAGCTTTATTTTTTTTTATTCTTTAGTTTTTTTAATCAAGAATGACCAAAATGAAAGGTAGATTGAAAACTTCTCATTTTACAGTAGCCAAATATCACTGTGGAGCATTTGTATCACTTTTTTTACTTCATGATCCCCTTATCTTTAAATGAAGCAAACAAACTACTTTTGATTCTGATTTATGCCCTTTGCTCCATAGGCAGATAATAAACAAAGACAGATTTCCAAAATTTCACACACCTCCTTCAAAACAAAACTCAAAACGTATTTAATGGCTCACTTATAATTTCAGAAGATATTTTCTGTTTTGAATTTGAAAAGGGAGGGGGAAAAAACTACAAGTTATTGCTCAATCATTAGCACAGTCAGGTACCACTTCGGTGGCTGATACTCAATCAACCGATTAAAATCATCTAGTCAGTTACCTTATGATTTTCCAATTTTATAGTCAGATCTGTTGGAGATGTAAGTAATTAATACATATCTAAATTATCAACAGTTTTAGTTTTGTAGTGTCTCACTAAAATTCTAATTTTGATTGAAAAGTATAAAATTTAACTTTTCCTTTCAAGACATGAGTATATCAATTGTTTTATTGAGATTAAGAGCTCTTCATTAGCTGGATCCATGCCTCAAAGCAGACTCATGAAATCTGATGAAACTGTCTAAATATATTCTGGCCACCCTCCCTTGCATTCCAAACCAATCATTTTTTCTTCTTGAAAAAGAACACCCATCCACCAAAACCAGAAAATGTGGTAGGTCTCACGGCATCAGGAATCCAGGTATTCCATGGTCAGCCTGCACTCTACAATATGATACTCTGCTCTTCTGTACCTTTCCTTGCTAATCAGGGTATCACAGCCATCTTTTCTTGTACTATTGAACCATTCCCACACTCTACATACTCCCATCATCAAGACCTTTCTACAGGGGCCTGTATGTTGCTGGGGAAATGTTCCAGAATGCCAGGGAGGCTGGAAGAGGTACATATACTTTGAAAATGTCCTCTTGAAAGTATAGAATCATTGACAATAAATGACAACAAGAGGGGTGCCAGAGTAAAGGTCGACTGCAGTTCAAAATTAGGCATAGGCTGGGCTGGATATGATACTAATAATTTTCTATGAGATGTTAGTATCCAGGAGAAAAATGGCAAGTTGGAAAATAAAAACACACCTACACCGACTCCCTACCAAAGGTGCAACTTTTTTAGAAAAGAGAAAATTCAAAGTCCTTTGCTTTTGCTGGCTGTTGTATGCTTCAAAGAACAAGGGATAAAGTGGCAGGAGACTTTAATTGCCATAGAACAAACCAGTATAAATGCTGGAAGTTCAAAAGGGACAAAGTCTCTGTGGGTAAACTGTACTCTAAAACTGCCAGTGCCTACAAAAGTAACCTACAATGGCAACAGCAAGGAGGAAAGACTATATCCCTGCTTTAAGAATAATTTCTGAGCTTCATATGACAAGGACAAGTTTCTTCCACTTTTCAAAATAGCTTCTCTCTGTGTTCATTTTCCATTTGCTGTCATCAAAAGCTTTCTATTCCCTAATTTCAGGTCAAACTGAGCTATCTCATCAATATAAAACATTCCCTTGCAAAGGATTACCTCTACATGTCTAAGGCAAGTTGTATCTTTTTAAAAGAAAGATAACTATTTAGATAATACTCAATAATTAAAGGGAGGAGGGGCCTCCCTGGTGGCACAAGGGGTTAAGATGCAACCTATGAAGCTATTCACAGCCACTGCAGCATGAGTTCAATGCCCCCGCCAGGGAGCAACCCACATGGTGCAGCAGACCTCTCCTGACTCACTTCAGCAGTGTATTGCAGTCAGTCTGCCTGTTCTGTTCCCCACTCTGTCTCTGGTGAATCCTCTCACCCCTCCACACCTCTGGCCTGTACCCCAGCTCTTGTATACATAAATAAATTAATCTTTAAAAAAAATAATTAAAGGGAGGAGGGATTTCAGAGTCCTGTACTGTATTGAAGGTTTCTCAATCTCTTTTATATGATTGAAGTTTTACAAAACAAGACAGTCATTCTGAAATAATTCTTCCTCTGCTGGTAGGTGTCCTGCTTTGACACAGGTGAAGTCACCTGCCTTCTGATCTGAGAGTTATTCCAGGTGAATCTGGAATTGTCTCCATACTAGGTTTGTCAAATAAATTACGAAACATCCAATTAAATTTGTTTTTTGATAAACATCAAATACATCAAATACTATCTGGATATTAACACTCCTATTTTGTGTGATTTGGTAAATCACTTTTGGGGTCTGAGAACACCATTATCATTAATGAATTTATATGGAGGAGTGTTAAACATTTTCATTTTTGCATATGAGTTAATAGTAAGAGGGTTCCCAGACCCAAAAACCACGTACCAAATCATACCAAACAGTAACATTCTACTTTTGGATAGTGGTGGAATCCTGTATTTATTTATTGTGTGTTTATGTTCCAAGCAATATTTGGTAATATATATGTTTTTAACATGCATACTTGGCCAGAAATTCAAATTTAACTGGGCATGTTGTATTCTTTTTAATTTATTTATTTTTATACAAGAACCAGGGTATAGGCCAGATGTGCAGGAGGGTGAGAGGATTCACCGGAGACAGAGTGGGAAACAGAACAGGCAGACTGACAGAAATACACTGCTGAGGGGAGCAGTGGGCGAGTCAGGAGAGGTCTGCTGGCCATGTGGGATTCTCGCCAGCTTGTCGGGATGGAACCCGCACTGCAGAGGCTGCGAACAGCTTCACAGTGTGGCGCTCAACTGCCTGCGCCATCAGGTTGGCCCGGCATGTTGTTTTTTGGGTTTTTTTTTGGGGGGGGGCCCTCTCCAGCGGCTGGGGAACGAAGCGGCGCTGCAGAGGCTGCAGGCAGCCTCACAGCCCAGCGCTCAACTGCTGCGCCACCAGGGGAGGCCCCATGGCTAAACTCACGACCCTATCCCAGACACTCTGACACTCTGGGGACTTTGGACAACCCAGTTAAACCACAGCTCAACACTTAGCTGTGCTAAGTTAGATATCTTTGAGACATGTAACACTGTTCTCTATACGGCCGCTAATCAAGACTTCGGCTTCCCCTGTGACAAATACTGTTCACCATTGCTCAACCCAGGAAAAGCTAAGTTGGCTATTACTTCTGGACTCTATTTTTAAGCTTGGAGTGAGGGTAATTCTTGGTAGATTCTGCTGTAGAGATAGGGAAGCTCATGATTCCTAGTACCAGAAACTGAGATTATACCCAAAAAGCAAACCCAAAACTTCCTAAGCCAGCCTTGTGCTTGCAAATACCTCTCCTGCGACCTCAGAATTCTGTGAATGCTATGCTTCTCCCCAGACCTGGGATCAAATAAGAGTTAGAGAAACATAGTTTGGAGGAGGGGAAGCACTTGCTCTCTGATATCCCTAACTGAAAGGTGTGGGACATCCAGTTAAATTTGTTTTAACAAATTTAGCCACAAAATATCTGGTGACTGGTATATGTTCTTTGAGTCAAAATGAGAATCTCCATCCTATCTCCCTCCTGAGGTACAGGTACTAAACAGAACACCGATCTAGAGGATTACTATGAGGAGGAGGGCAAGAACCCAAGAACAGTACAAGGAAGCCCACAAACCAAGGAGAGGTAACAACAATAATCATCTGAGTTTGGATGGTTATATCCAAAAGCTTGTCCCCAAGATGTCTTTTGTTTTTCTCAACCTGGGGGCAAAAGGTAGAAACAGCTGAGGACTCAAGAAAAGAGCAGAAAAGATCCCTCATTCCATTATGCTCAATGTCACCCAACTGTTTGCTCTATTATAGCCTTTCACCAACTAAAGACACAGAAAAGGGGCTCATTTCTATTCAGAAGCAGTTTTGTCAGGACTTATTCAGGTGTTTGAGAATAAGATTAAATGTCTTCCTAGATTATCAATTCTCCATCCATCCTCCAGACACTAAACCTTATTTCTTAAACTTTGTAATATTTTAATTTGTCTTCTCTGGGACCTTTAGTTTCAAGATATATATAGAAGTCTTACAAGACAACAAAAATAACAATAAATGACCACAGCATATCAATAATAGTAGCAGATGTAAAATAGTATTGCCTTTTAAAGCAGGTAAGAAATCCTGGAAGAGAAGACAAATATTTTCTGGTAAATATACAGGAAAATGGACAATGGCCAAGGAACTCTCTCCTAAAAATATTGATCCAAGACCCATAAAGAGAGCCCTCAGGAATTCTCAGTCTGGGGAGGGTCACTGAGTGAGTGTGATATTTGTAGTTGTTATCTAAAGACTCAATTTGCTTCTATCTGGTCTTTGGATTTTGAACACCCAGACTTCCCTTAGACCTTCTTGCTAGTATTTTTTTTAAAAAAAGAAGAAAAAACATTATTCTATTTATCTAAATTTTATTAACTTTTAGCATTTTAAAAACTCTTAAAGAGCTTCTAGATGTGTTGACATTTAAATATTTCTCTTTACATACCCTCTACTACTTTCCTTTAATTTTTTCCCCTAACTTAATGGTCTTATATAATTTTTACTAAAAATAAAATTAATACTTTTATTCATAATTTAACATTAGCCATATTCATCATTATTCATTTCATTAAAATATTTATTTACATTTCTTATTTATTTCATTTTTTATTTCAATGAAATTCTTCCAGTTTTGTTTTCCACTATTTCTTAATATTACCTTATCCCCTTTTTAATTTCTAAATTTCACCCCCACACCAAAATATGATTATTTTTAAATTTTGCATTGTTTTTTGCTCATCTGACTATAAAAAAAAAAGTAAAGACATGAGACAGGGATAAAGAAAAGGCTGGATTTCTTCTTTATTCTTGTTAAGCCAACAGTCATATTTTAAAGCCTCCTATTATCATTCCTTCCTGAATTCAACTTCGAACTTTAAAACATTCAAGCTAAGTAAACTAGTCAACCCACAGGCTAACGTCTCCAGGATAACAAATCTTTCCCCAGTGGAATGCAGCTGACCAGCTGGAATGGCACTGTCTTCTCTTATCATGTTTATAGGGGAATCCTTGGGATAATCTCTGTCCTGGGACCACATCTTCAAGTTCCTGATGTGCAATGATTTTTCCTTCCTAAAGAAACACATATTGGAGTCATTTTTTCAACTGAAGCCACTATGTCCTTCCCAGTAAAATATCTGCACTGAGGGAGAATAAATAACTTGAAAATCCCCAGCCAAATATAAGTCTCTCTAAACTATTGAGAAAGGACTTTGCCCTTTGGTTTGAGGTCAAATGAGACTCTGCCTTCAAGTAGGACTTGAAGGAGTCATTTTATTTTTAACAGACGGAGTGATGCTCAATGAGGAGGACTGTGATCAAGTCACCCTGTTGCTTGCTGAATGGTGGCCCCAAATTCCCCTGCAGGGTCTCGGCTACAGAATGAAGGCAACATTTTGTCTTCACATGTCCTAATTGATTCCTGCCTTATACCAGGGAGGCTCCCACCCTCAGACCACGGGGATGAGGGCATGGATGGGTATCTGAACTTTGCAGGGGTTGTGCATAAAACCAAGAGTAAGTGAGTAAGCAAATCTCTGGACTATATTTTCAACTCCACAAATGATCACCAAGACACTGATGGAACAAAGGAATCAGGAAAACAGGAGCACCTATCAATGCAGAAATACTCAAAGCTATAATTTGGGTTTACTCCTAAAAAAAAAAAAAAAAAAAAGAGATCATGAATCTTCCAACAAAACCCATTAGAATGAGTATATTAACGACCGGGCCTCCCCTGGTGGCGCAGGTGGTTGAGCTATAATTTGGGTTTACTCCTAAAACAAAACAAAAAAAAAGAGATCATGAATCTTCCAACAACACCCATTAAAATGAGTCAACGACCAGGCCTGCCCTGGTGGTGCAGGTAGTTGAGCGATGTGCTGTGAAGCTGTCCACAGCCTCTACAGTGCCACTTTGATCCTGGCCTGCTGGCAAGGGTCCCACATGGTGCGACAGACCTCTCCTGTCGCGCCCGCTGCTCCCTCTCAGCAGTATATTTTGTCAGTCTGCCTGTTCTGCTCCCTGCTCTGTCTCTGGTGAATTCTCTCACCCTCCCGTGAATCTTGCCTGCCTGTACCCTGGTTCTTGTATAAATAAATAATCTTTACCAAAAAAAAAGTTAGCGACCAAGCTAACATATTGTTTTAAATCATCCTGTGTGATCAACAGTGATTAACTTCTCTAATATATAGATCTCTTCAACTTCCTTTCCTTATCATAAGACATAACAAAAATCTTGTCAACATCTGATATTATCCTCAGGAAGACTTTTAGATTGAGAAAAATATATTTAGAGTTCTCAGAAGCCAGGCCTCCCTGGCGGCACAAGGGGTTAAGATGCAACTTATGAAGCTATCCAGAGCCACTGCAGCACGAGTTCACTCCCTGCCCAGGGAGCTACCCACATGGCACAGCAGACATCTCCTGACTCACCCGCTATCCCCTCAGCAGTGTATTTCGGTCAATCTGCCTTTTCTGTTCCCTACTTTGTCTCTGGTGAATCCTCTCACACACCCCCACAACTCTGGCCTGTACCCCAATTCTTCTATGCATAAATAAATAAATCTTTTTAAAAAAATAAAGTTCTCAGAAGCCTAATATAATCCTGGCCCATCTCAAATTCTAGGAACTAAAAGCATGGGGCATCTCAGTCATTTAAGATTAAAAGAGTCCAGTTTGCTGGTAGATTGAATGACATCCCCAGAAAAGATAATGTTGAAGTCCTAGCCTCAAATAATTCAGAAAGGCCTTATTAGAAACTGGGTTAAAAGTTAAAAATAAGATCACTAGCTGGCCCCTAAACCAACATGAGAAGTGTCTTCACAAAAAGAGGGAAAGGGGCAGAGATAGCATCCCACTAAAATGTTTTGTGAGGATAGGACAGAGCTGGGCATTGGAGCTACAAGTTAAGAAACACCAAGGCTGGACTATACTATGCCACCCAAAGAGGGTGAAGAAGGATCCCACCCAGATTCTTAGGAACAGCATGGCCTGGCTAACAGCTTGATTTTTGACTGTGAAAGGATATATCTCTGTTGTATTAAGTCACACAGGGTATGGTACATTGTTATGGCAGCCCTCGAATGCCTGCTCTAAGGGAAAATCAAGTAACTTGAAGAATAGGTTTACATACTTAATAATAAGTTGATTATATATATATATATATATATATATAGATATATAGATTATATCTTTACCAAGAGAATATTATCATCCATTCATTGTGCCCTTCTATCCAACCATCAACAACCTGCATACCTTTCTGTACCTGTCTGACTGTTTGTATCTGACAGACATAATGCTGAACAGCTGCAATCTATTGTCCCACTTGGTACTTACAATGGATACTCACATTAGTTTCCCAAATCTTGCACATGAGAAAATGAGGATTAGAGAGGTTAAATAAGTAACTTCTCCCAGGTCACAAAGCTAGTGAGTAGGGAACTGTGATTTAAGTCAGGTCTGTTTGGCATTCATTTCCAGGCTCTTAACCATAATGTTTATTGATTTTACTTTGTACTTTGTTCAACAATATTTAACCTCTTCAAATGTTCTTCTCTATTCATGGCATTGAATACTATTTCTAAAATGGGCATAGAAGAGGCCAGATCTACCCCATGGGATATATTGTCAAACCTTGTAACCCCCTTAAAAAATACTAGCGCAGAACTTTGAATGTTCTTGCTCAGTCTCTCTCTAAGATTCCGCATCACTCATCCCCTTCTCAGGCTAACTACTGCCCACCCTTCTTCCAAGGGTCCATTTAAATGACACTTATTCCAAGATCTTTCCTTGATATCACAGTCTAGTCGGGGTCTGTAATAACACACCTCCCAGCACCTGCATTTCTCCTTCATGGTATTTATCATTGGTATTTCTATAGTATAGTGGTTATCAAATCGCTTTTTACCTAGCACTTACTGCAATCAAAATGAAATAATTGTTTGATTAACAGAATCCACAAGAAAATCTGGGTAGTTGACTCTTGTACTAGTTCCTTTGCTCTAAGATTAAGAAAATACACAGATGAGGCTACATTAGCCTAAGACTATTAATAAGGAGTATAATCTTGCTCCAGTGTGCTCCCAGTACTTCCTGCTGCCATCATATCAGGATTTATAAAAATAAGTTTACTCTGTTGAAGGTCCCAGCTCATGCCCACAGTAGACAATGAGCACAATGCTCGTGTCTTAGGAGTTTCAGAAGGTTTTTCCTGGAGGAAGGTAAACAATTCCAGATCTGATGTGACCCTCTTTCACTCAGTCTTATCTACAATGGGATGATCTGCAAGTATGTTTCTTTGTGATTGAAGAGTTCAGTTGACCCTTTGGAGGGTAAGGAAAAATGTCAGGCTTTTCTGCCCTCCCGCCATCAGGATAGATGATGGATCCTTGTGGTCCTGAATGCATGCCTGATGGCGGGCACCTGGAGTAGGGTGTGGGCATAGGTAGATGGAATTCACCTGGGCTAAGGCTGTGCTTTTTAAGGGCGGCCTCACAGGGATGCCAGCAGCAGCAGAAGCTGAAAGAGAAGCCGAGAAAGAAGTAGCAGAAGCCGAGAGAGAAGCAGAGAACACTGGAGAGCCCAGATAGAGTGAAGATCTGCCAGCCTCCCGGCACCCCAGTACCCCTACCTGCTGTATACCTGGTAATCCCAATAAAAGACCTGCAAAAAAACCACTGAGGACTCTGACTCCTCCTTTACCTGGTCTGCTGGATTAGAAAACCTTCACTGTGTCCATTCCTGACCCTACACCCTTGAACAACACAGGTTTGAACTGTGCAGGATCACATGTATATAGACTGTCTGCTATGATGGTTCTGCTACCAACCACAAAAATGGTCTGGTTGTATCTGCAGAATCAAACCCTCCTTATGAAGCCTGGCCATAAGGAACCAGAGCATCCTTGGAGTCTGGTATCCATGGGATACCTAAGCCTGTCTGCCATGGATACCAAGAGATGACTATAGTTAAGTTTTGGGGGACTCAAAGGTTATATGTGGATTTTCAACTTTGCCAGGGTTAGTGCCACTAACCCCCAAATTGTTCAAGAGCCCCCAAGTTGCTATTATCTCTGCTGTGTGTCTGCCTGTCCTGATTTCCTCTTGAATTCTGCAGAGAAGTAAATCTTGTATAAGGCCCCAGGTGATTTTTTGCTCTGTATAAAATAAATCACTACATTTCCCAGGATCTAGTAAGCATGTAATTTTTCCTTCAATAGTTAAGATTCCTCTTTCAGAGTAGAAAAGAATGAAATGTTAAATATAGGTCCAAATCTTCTAATTTTTCTCAGGGGCTCTAAAGACTTTTGACTGTAACAAGCATGGATGATGAAAAATAAATTCCTTCCTTAGGCCTATATATAAACAATAATGCTGACAGAGGAAAATTTAGGTTGATCCTATTAATACAAATAAATGACAAGGAAAATCTCTCATTTCACTCCCATACCTTCATTTAATTTATATCTCTCTCCTGGTAACAAGGTCATTCAGGTGTCAGCCCTTAACAGCCTCTTGGCTTTAAATGTTACATGCAAATCAACATTTCATGTCCATTTTTCCCGGGGATCGCAATGTTAGGATTAGCAAAGATACTGACAAAGATCCACCAACGATCTCAGGCTGTGGTCCACAGATGGTATCCAGTCCATCAGTGTATTTAATTTGCACTGCAATATCTGTCAAAAAAGTGTTTGAATTGACCATGTTTAACTGCCTACCAAACAATCCCAAATCTCAATGGCTTGGAAGCACAAACCTTTCTTGCTTGCTGGCCACCCTTTTGGCTAAGGCCGTGCTGGGCTCAGCAGGAATCAACTGGCCTCTGCTGAAATTGAGCAGGGTTGCAAACTGCAGGTAAGGTTCCAGCTGCTTCAGCTGTCTTCTCAGTCAAGGGCTGCAGAAGGATCCTTTCTCAAGGTCAATGCAGGAGCACCAGAAGAGTGGGAGATAAATGGAACTTCATAGACACTCAGCTCACTGTTTTGCCACATTCAAACCACAGCCAAATCTAAAACCAGTGACTGATAAGATATAGTCTCTATCTTTTCACTTGGATGTACTAAAAAGTTACATGGTAAAGAAGTGTGGGTGTTTAATTCTACTTATAGGGAAGGGATAAAGAATTGGGAACAATGAAACAAACTGACACAGCTGTCAATATTTAAAAACTGCAATAGTGTTCACAAAAATTTGACTTTCCAGCTTCTCTTGAACAATCAGAAAATTTAGTAATATGAGTTCAGAACTCAATATATAATCTATTCTATTTTCAAAAGGAATACAGAAATAGGAGTCTCAAAAGAAGACAAAGCAGCTCTCATTTCTTTGAATCAAGATCTATGAATCGATTATCACCCACACTAGCAGTCACTCTCAATCTAAGGGAAAGCCCACTGCTCTCAGCTTCAAATGTCTGGGTTCAAATCCTGGCTCACCACTTACTACCTGCGTAACCTTGGGCAAGTCACTTTATTGCTCTGAACTTCCATGTCTTCATTTCATAGGGTTTTAGTGAAACCTAATTGAGATAATATACATGAAAGTTGTTCTGTGCATTGAAACATGCCACACAGATGTTGGTTGTCATTATTAGCAGGGCTCACCTACTGAAACTCAAATTACTATTTAAGGAAATGACCAATTTGCATAGCCACCTGGATTTTTACTGTCAACGACTTTGACTGGGATTCAAATACTTTAGCAGCAGGGATATTTCATTCACTGAAGATCCAGCTGGTGTAGCAGTTTGGGATGTGCACTAAAAGATGCCTGGAAATACCTGCTGGTCTTTCAGCTATTGTGCTATAAAATCAGGTAGGGGAATCCTTTTATCATTTCCACAGCTGAATATGTTTTAAACCCCCTAACAGAGCCAAAATTGTCAGACCAAATTCCACTTGTGATGAAATCCAACCAGGTTAACATGCTCTTTCCTTGTTAACCACCTAGGCTTTTCTGGATGAAATCCTGCAGCCCTAAAACAGGCAAAACTTGACTTAACTTCAAGGAAAGTTTTGGATTTCAATGGACCTTTGAAGTCCCTTCAAAAGAGATAAGGACTTCAATGAGAGGTTTGCCTATACAGAAGGACCACAGAGGCAGACCATTTGTAGAAATTCAGTTCATCTAGTAGCAGAAGTTGTCTGGTGAAAATTGGTTCAGAAAGGAGGGGCTAAGTGAGACATGTAACTTCAAACTCAAAAGAATAAAAATGACTATTTTAGGTGATCAAACTTTGTTGTTTCATGTTTTTTCCCCAAGTTTATAAAAGCAAGCCTTTTATTTTTATTGTCATAAAGCCCAAACGGTTAAAAAGCTACAGATAAATTACATATCACTTATACATAATGTGTCATATACAAAATTTGGGCACTTCCCAAATATATATTTTGATATATATTTACTTAATTAAACAGTATTTTTAAAATGAAGATTTCCATGATGACTATAAATTCAGATTTTGACTCATGCATAAAGACCTTCAACTTATATTAAGTGCATTCTTTGCTACCAGATAAGCTGAAGTAGCAATACTTCAAATAGTTTTTATCACGCAATAGTTTTCAAATCAAGCTAATATAAATTGCATATTGGGGATCTTTATCTCAAAATATCTCTGTCAGGAAACATTATGTTGTAACTAAATCATTTTTACTGTGCAAGTTATTGTTTTCTAAGTTGCAAGAAGTGTCAAATGGTGCTACAGGAAGTTAATTATAGCAAATGTATTTAACCAGAGCTCACTGCAAAAGAGATTACATCAAAGAGCAGTGATGCATTTATATATGTGTAGTGGGTATTCCGTAAGAAGAGTATTCTTTCTGGGAAAAAAAAATGATTCCTGATTATCTACTGGAACTCCCAGAGTCCTTTCAACTTAGAAGACAGTAACTCAGGTGTGACCCAGAAGCTATTCTTTCTAACCAAAAAAGTTTTTATTATACTAACCCATATCTACTGGAGAGTTTCACAATGTTTTTTAACTGCAAATTGTAATATGATTCAGCAATGATCAAAACAGAAATTCTACAACACAATATTTTCTTTTTCCCGGGTAAAAGACAACACATTATATTCTGTGCTGAATTCTAATACTTCTTTGGAAACTAAGGATTTTATTTAGTCCACAGATTAAGATCTTAGAGTAAATATAATAAAAATACTTTAAAGGTTATGTATCAACAAGGTGTCAGTATGCATAAGGATGAAGCATTCTAGTCATAATTAAATTTCAAATCTAATTATAATTTGAGGCGTCCTTTTAATTACATTGCAATATTTTCTTTTCCTAGGAAGATGAGTGGTATAGCATCTTTTATCTGTAATTTTCATTTAATTAAAAATGTAAATAAATCAAACCTCCTTCTTAAAAATATTTACTTTGCACATAAAAAAAGAGGATTTGTAAAGTCAGGTTTTATCGAGTTAATCATATTTACTTTGAGTCATAAACATATGATGTATGAGTATATAGGAGTAGAGGTCTAAATGTTCCTAAATATTATGAAGTAGGAAAAAAAGTGTTGCTGGTAATTATCTTCCTTGCCAGTGAGAATTCTTCTGCCACTTCTGGCAAAATCCTACTAATCCTTCAAAGCCAGGTTCAAATGTCATCGCCTTTGTGTGAAGCCTTCCCTAACTCTCAAAGCCAAATTCAGGGGTAGGCAACTGAGCCACAGCCAACATCTTAAATCCAGAAGGGGCACGGAAATATCCCTGGGATTTTATGAAATCCTTGGAGAAGAGATCTCTTACCAGAGTTCCATTAGAAAGACAATTGCATGTAGTCTTTCCATAGTGAGAAAGAAACTTGAGCAACTTGGGGGGAGGAGGTGAACTACCCCTCACCCCACAAATGGCACACATAAATATCAAGGGAATGGAGATTGTCTGCTAAAGATTCAGCTTCTTAGCAACCTTTGTACTATTTTAAGGGCAAAATAGGATTCTTGGGAAACAGAGGGACAGGCTGGGAAGAGTCTTGAGTGTTTCTCCTCTGCCCTGCCTCCAGAAATGATAGCCCTCTTCTCTAAATTAATGTCAAACAAATATGTGCAAACACCTTCTGGTCCCATTTCCTTATACTACACTGAAATCAGACTGTATACTATAAACTAGGAAAGGAAGGATGTGAGGACATGAAGGGGTAAAGCACAATGAGAAGACAAGATCAGTGAAAGGCAGCATCGGTAGGGTGGGAGGAACTTTGTAGTGGAGAGTGAGCGGGGTGGGAAGGAAGGAACAATGGAAACTTGAATTTGAGATCAGAACATGGAACAGAACGTGGAAACTTGAACTTTAGATCAGAGAAAAGTTGAAGTTGTTAGTAATGATGTTTTGGAGCTAATGGCTAATGTAGAATGAAGAACTAGGTAACTGGAGCAAAGCAGGCCAAGAGAGCAAGGTAGTGGAAGCAGAGTGCCCCAAGCATCATGAAATTACCAGGAATTATAAAGGACAATGCTGGAGTCAAGGATGGGCACTGGGAATTTAAATGTTCAAGGAGTTACAGAGAATAGCCCAGGGCACCTTAGGTGACAATAGAAATGAGGAGGTAGAAGATAGTATGATGGACTGATTTCAGACTCAAGGCTGTGGTTTATAATCAAGAATCAAGAATTCATAATCAAGAAGGATTGGAAGCTGCAATGAGGAACAAGAAAGGCATCTGGCTACCTCTGTGCAATCTCTAAGAGAGAAAACAGATTATCAGTTGAAAAGGGAACAGTGTCCTCAAGGGAGAACCAAGTTTTTCAGCTTGTGAAGTGACAGGGACTCAGAAGTAAAGGGATTATTCACAGAAGAGGCTGAAGATATAAGGGATTTTTGCTGACAGTGGACTATAAGCTCCAGGAGATATAGCAGAAGTGTCAGCAGATAGGAGAGAAATGGGCAATGGAATCTTGAAGGGAATTCACAAGGCAGTACGGAGTTGTGGGCAGTACGGCTGTCCAGCCGAGCAGGCTCCTAGGGGTACTGAAATAAAGAGGGAGAAAGGATGAGAGCAAGATTGTTCCTGATGGCCTCAGGCCTGACAGTGGTCATGAGGCTTTGAGGATCATGCAGGAAAAGGGATCTTGGTCTTTCAGTCTCTGCCAAGTCCAAAAACCCTTTCTCTGCCAGTGTCAGTTTGGAGGTGTTGACAAGGTGGTCTCATGTGTTCTCAATGGGCACCCTCTCTTGACAATGGGATCAGTCAGGCTTCTGAGATTCGTCTTAAAGCCCATAAAAGGCCTCCTGGGATAGGGGAAGGGTTTTTTTTTTTTTACCTGGAGTGACTGGGGCTCTCAACTCTTGCTACACTATCACCTTTTTCTGGAAGAAAAAAAATATGAAAATTGGATATTTTTTGAAGATAAGAACAATAAAATTCAAGTTGAATTTTGGGAAAATCTAGTAGCTCTTAGAAGGTCCGCTGGCAATGGTGATAAGTAGCCTCTAGATTTAGCACCAGAAGGAATATCTTCCTCTCATTGACCACAGCCTACATGCTTCCCCTGCCTTTTTAAAGAAGCCATCGAGGATCAGAAAATATTCCTTCCATTGTAAAGCCTTAGAGGCTCCAGATTTTATTTTATTGAGAAGCCATTATTTCTTGAAAGGAAGGAAGTTCACTGTTCTCTTTGTGAAAATACCCTCCCCCAGAAATATTTTCTCACACTGACCATGGGTTACCTTCTCACCAGACATTCTGGATCACCCTATTTGGAAGTGCTGTTCACAGTCCCTTCCCCAAATGGCCACAGTCCC
The DNA here is from genome assembly GCF_014898055.3 of Talpa occidentalis. NCBI lineage: Eukaryota > Metazoa > Chordata > Mammalia > Eulipotyphla > Talpidae > Talpa > Talpa occidentalis. The sequence goes on from NW_023601653.1 coordinate 53,954,520, forward strand.
ACTATCCCAATGCCCATACTAGAAGATAAATACTATGAGGACAGGGATGTTATTTCTTCTGTTCCCTGCTATATTCCCAGAGTAAAGTGAGTCTTCAAAAAGTATTTGTTAAATAAATCTGGCTTTACCTCTGCTTTTCCAGATTCATGTTCCTCCTTATATCAAATGATTCAACTATAGCAGATGAGCGAGGACCTCCTTGTGCTATGCTCTTCCATGTTGTCATGCTTTTCTGCAAGGCATTTCCTCCCCCTGAATTGCTCCTTTTCCCATCCTGAATGAGGGTCCACACAACCTGTTCAGAGGAGCAGGTATGCACACACCATGTTCATTCTGTTCCTTTGCAGAACCCTGACTAATAATTTGCCCTTAGAATGCCTCCATTCTCTGACTTTTCTGGATAGGAGAATACCTGAGTTCTGCTGATATACTCAAAAGGGAGTCCAGGTTTCCTCACGCCTTCCCTGAAAATGGGAAATGTGAAAACAAGGACCATTATATGGTGTACAGGGGCTCGCCAGTAGAGGGGCCATAGTTTTACCAGGGTATAAAATGGGTTAAACGTTTGACTGCATTTTAGTTGGTCTCGCTGAGGTTTTCTTCCTTTTATGCACTAAGGACATAAGAGAGTTAGAGGCAGGGGAGGTGCTTTGAGTTGAGATTGCTGAAATTAGAGCAAATAAAAGAATTTTTGATGTCCCGCCATCATACCTCCTGAGGTTTCCTCTCAGAAGCCAATCTAGGTAAAAAAAAAAAAAAAAGAAAAGAAAAGAAAAGAAAAAAAACTTTCTATAAGTTTCAGAACCCGAAAATAACTCCTCTCCTTCATTCCTTCTTTTATTCAATTGACAAACTTTTATTAAACACGGTGCTCTAACCTTTGCACAAAGAAGCTCTCTGGGCCTAAAGCAAGAAAAACAAGGTATCTCTTTTCAAAGGACAATAACATTCAATTGGTGCCATGATTCATCTATGCACAGGGAATAGAAAGGGGACACATCAAAATGCATTTGCTGAGCACAGACTGTATACCAGGCCCACTCATGAATAAAACAGTCGCTACCCTCAAGGAGTGTGTATCCAGTGGGGACAACAGTTTGATGTGTTTCCACATGGACATACCTTCTGCAGACAGTCCTTTAGGGTACAATGGGGTGGATGGGAATAATGCTACCTGGTTTAGGAACAAAGAGAGGAATGAGTGTTTAAAAGTTGAAAAGTCTAAGTTCAGGTTAGAAAGATGGAAAATGCCCCTGTGGCTTCACAAACTCACCCCAACCTGCAAAATTTAGCTAGCAAAGATCCCCTACAGTGTATTAAAGCAGATCATAGAAATATTCATGGAGAAGACTGCAGCACCTGTAGGAAGGGTTAAAGATGACTTCTGAGGGTCCCAGAATTTTGGACAGTGCATTTTTAATTTTTTTTTATTATGGTAACACCAGATTACAATGTTGTTTATGATTTATAAATATAGTATCAGCCCCTCCGAGAGTATATCACCACACCACACCAACCACCAAGGCACCCATAGTCTTTCATCATAACCCATTGCGCTCCCTCTCTACTTTGCTCTCCCCTCCCCCTCTGGTAGTCTCAGAGTTCCAGGGTTTGTTACTGGTTTGGCTTTATCTGACCCTTTGTTTTGTTTTTCTAATTCTACATATAAGTGACACCATTGGTATTTGTCTTTTTCCTTCTGACTTGTTTTGCATAGCATAATCCCCTCTACCAGTGAACTTTTAATAAGTCTTGGGGTTTGACAAAGGATTATGCTTAATTTAAAAGCTTTTATTAAAGAGCTTTATTACACTAAATAAGGATATTTTACAAAAGCACTATGACCAGCATTATAATGATCTTATAATATAAAGGATATCTTTCAAATGCATTTTAAAAAATGTATAACATACACAGCAAAAATGCACATTGCAAGTGACATATACAAGACACATAAGTGATAGTTCAACCAACTGTTACAAACTATACTCTGTTACTTAGCATTGGGATTAAGAATATTACCCACAGCCCAAAAATCCCCACATGCTCCCTCTCTTACCACTGCCTTCACTCATACCTCATTACTTCTACCATTAAAGACTCAATAAAGATAAAGTTCTCCCTATTTATATATCATAATGGACATTTTAACACCAAAAAATAGGAAAAGGGTAATTACACATTTTAAAAGTTCATGTATTTTAGTGAAATACCTTTAAATGATTTTTTTTTAAATATCACCTTTTAAAATATTGACTTCATTTTATTGTAAATTGTTGAAAACTCTGTCCTGATTCTGCATTGGCTCATGAATCCACATGGAGAAATCAAGTGGAGGGGAAGGGGTATCTATAATTAATAAAGGTTTCAGATTTGAGACTATGAGTGGAAAGTAGTTCTGATAATTAAAGAGAATAAAGGGGAAGGTGTATGGAAGAGAAAAAATTAAGATTTTAATTAAAAAACTAACAAATTTGAGGCTTCAAAGGAACTGTCAGGTATAAATCCTTAAAAGATTTCAATAATAAAGGTTGACATATCTACTGGGAGACAATTCTCCGTGGTTCTCCTATGATTCTGCATATATCGTCTGTCCTCTGCTACACAGACTACAATTTGAAAGATGCTTATGTAACAAACAGTCTTGGTATACAGAGACTTTCTTCCTCTAGGACAAAGGGCAAGCATATTTACTGCTATCAAAGAGACTCGGGTTCCCTAAGTTCAATATTCCTTTCATGTAACACAACCCACTAAGTGTGCAGGTGCCATCTGGCCATCCTTGTGTCACCTTTTGGGAAACGGGGTTCAGGAAATCAGCACCAAAAAGTTGACACTCTGGCCCCTGCCATTGCTGTAATAAACTGTCCCCTCTCTCTGACCCAGGAGTCTCATGTCTTCTACCAGCACCCATGAAACTAAAGCAAGTTAAAATGCTCACTAACAAGCACCGTACAATCTTAAATCCTTCACAGTTCTTGACATTTATCTTTAAAGTATTGTAACATTTAAGTTATATAAGTCACCTTATTTTTTTCACTTTCAGATCTCACCACATTAAGATCTTAACAAATGACAATCTCTAACATTTTTCAGACTCTTAGCAAGATTAGTGCATTAATTCTGATGGTTAAGGAAATGTTTGTTAGCACTTTGTGGAAGGAAAATCAGAATACCACTCATACATAGTTGTTTTAACATTACTATTACTTGGCATCTAATATGATATTCTACATAAGGACTCAATAAAATGAACTCAATTGGTTAAAATCTTGCTGAATCTTAATTATTCAGAATTCCAGCATCCATGCTGTAACATGAATTAATGGCACAGCAGAAGTCCGATGAAAGTGAATATTGAGAAGAGTTCCCCCCTCAAAGATGTCCATATCCTAAACCCCTGTAAATATATAACTTCCATGGCCAGAGACTGTTGATGTGATTCAGTTAGGGTTTTCAGCTGGGGAGATTATCTTGGATTATCTAGGTGGGGCTGGTACATCACAAGGGTCCTCATAAGAAAAGAAGAAGGCAGGAGAGTCAGAGAGTCAGAGTCAGAGAAGATATGATGATGAAAGCAGAGGTGAGAGCGAGAGAGAGAATGAAAGATATGAAGATGTTGCACTCACTGCTGGCTTAAAAGATGCAGGAAGGGGCCCTAACACAGAGAATGTGGGCAGACTCTAGAAATCAGAAAATGCAAATACATTCCTCTCTACAACCTACATCCAGAAATACTTGTCTCAATTTTGGACACTGCCAGTGGAGTCTAGAACATAGCCTACTTCAATGTAACAATAATCACTTACTATATACCAGACACCAAACTGGCCATGAGGAAATCAAAGACAAAAGCATGCTCTCTGCTGTTAAGGCATGAACAACTGAATTATATTTCAGCTCTTTCTGGATCATGCACACTTGGGAGGGCATAGCCTCCTCTCACACTGCTGTGCATCAACAGCTCACACTGCCTTACAGTTATGTTGCTGAGGATTTGCTTCAGCCTTGCTCACTGTGCACAGCCCATGACCCCCTCTTGGGATCAATTTCTGCAAGGTCTAACCGGCTTCATTGTCTGAATATTCCCATATTATAAAAGTTCTTCTATTTGGGGGAAGCAAGAAGCGTGAAATTGTATTTTCCACTTTATCCTAATCAGATTCAATTTGACCCTAGACTTCTGGGCCCCCTGGAGGAGTCACGAGTTCCCTTTTTTTCCAAGAGAGCCACTCAACTCCTAGAGACAGCAACATGAGAAAACATCACAAAATCCCTGGCATTTTTTTAAAGAACTTTGAGTCAAAATACGCTTACCACCATTGTCTTTTCTCCTGGAAATCAGCATTGCTAAATATTTTTCAGTGACAAGACTCAGAGTTTACAAGTATATTAAAAGCAAAACCAAGCCTCGCACAATAAAAAGGGGGCTTAGGAGTATAACTTCTCAACACAGTTCCATACATAGAAAAAAAGTACGTATTATATTTTTACCAGAATTATCAAGACAAAAGGGTCAATGAATGGACTATTTGGGATGGATATATTCAAGTAGTTACACCTGCACCTGAGGGCTTTTCTAGGCTTCAGGTTCTAAAAGCCCTCAAGTATATTTTCTCACTTGGCACATTATTTCTGCACATGAAGAGTTTTGGATCAGGAAGAGCGTGATGGGAGTACTCAGTGGTAGTGTTCTTTTTCTAACTTGGCTTGTGTAGCTGCCTTTCCTCTCCATTCTCATGAAAAACGCTATCCGGAGACCCTGCCCCCTCTCCGCGCAGAGTGCCATCCTGCAGGCCTCTCACTAAGGCGCCCAGGACTTCCCTACGCTGATTGTCTCCCGGCCAGTTGCTGCCTTTGCTGCCGCAACCCAAGCCAGACTTTGTTGCAGCCTGTGAGTATTTTTCCACGCCAGTGTGTGATGCCAGAATCATTCCACGAGGCCTGCTCCAAGATTTCCTGTCAAGAGAAGCTTCCAGCCTGATGTAGGGTAGATTAGCATAGAGCATTAAGACCACACTCCCAATCTCAGAAAACTGGCAGCAAGCCTCCAAAGTTGAACAAGGGGATGGGTATACCCTTTAAAAATTGAAAGGTAAAATACATTTTAAGAAATGGTATCAATTTCTGTGCGACTGATTTATTGAAGCACCTGGAGGACTTAGTTAAAAGTATTGTTCAAGGGATTATTATTTCATACAAAGATACAGCAATCTTTCATCATATAAAGTTATCATGCAGCAACAAAATTTAGAAATTTGTCCATCACAACTTATTCATTTCTACTGCTTCTTCATGAACATTTATAAAATACATGTCTGTGTGCCACTCTGCCTTGTTCTAGCACGAACCAGGGAGGAAGATCATACTGGGCTATAGCAACTGAGGACAGGAGCTTGGTTTTGACATGTGACATGTGACCCTGTGGCACAGGATAAATGCCTTGCATAAAAGCAAGCTACATATTAACAAATATTTATTGTCTACTTGTAAGCCAATTCATTTTTGAATCTCCATTGCCTACTACTATGCCTAGAAAGTAGAATATTTAGTCATTTATTGAAAGAAAGTAAAAATGAATCAATGAGTGAACACCCAAGTTCCCTAAAGCTGTTCATTTACCCATTCATCCTGAGCGCACTTATTCTTGAAGACTTTCCAGTGGCTATAATCGCAAGTTCTCTATGTTGACTAATCTTAGGAAACCACATTAAATCTATGTTTAAAACCTGTTGAGTTTCTTTCTGCAAAAGTTATATTGTTTCGTGGTTTATAAACAAAAAATCATAGATACAGATAAGGGCTTCCAGAAAACAATTTTGTCACAGAGAGAGAGAAAGATGTCAGAGTCTCCAAACTCTATGAAAGGAAGTTTTGGAGCTGCTAAGAAAATTGGTAATGGCTCTACTCATGGCCTCTATGTCACTTCCTTCAGAAAACTTCTCTAAACATCTAGTGAAATCCCTCTCCCCAACCCCCCATACTCTACCTCACCTGACATGTTCCTTCTTGAAGCCCTGTAAACTCTAGAGTATCACTTCCTTTCCTGACACTGGGTCCAGAGAAGACAATGATTGGAATTTGTCTTGGTACTTTCTGTTCCTGGCCTCTCAATCCCAACACTTAGTGAGTGCTGTATCTGTGTTTGAAGAAGTAAATGAAGGAATGAACGATAGTATTATATTCACCAAAGATACTTGTTCATCTAGTGGCTGGAAAACATTTGGGAAGTTTTAAGAATAGGAAGGTCACTTTCTTCTGTTTGGAGAAAGATCAAAGGTTTTCAGCCTGAGAAGAGGCATCTTCATATGGTTTCTATTGTCACCTTTCTTTTCTCTCCTACTGATCAAAAATAAAAAGGAGAGTATAAAATAATCTGGGAGACTGGAATAACTATGAAAAGACTATGAAACCATATATTTTAGGGTCTCTGGTGATCTTTAACTAACACAGCAAGGATGACCCAGGATCTGGGGTGATCAGTCCCTGCAGAGTGGTGGACAGTTCTACTGTTGAAGGACTTGTTTCAGGAGTTCCTTAGAGACAGTTCTGTCTCCCTATCAGTTCCACCTGCCTAGCACTCAGCAGGGCCCACTGATGTCCTCTTGTTCTATGGATGTTTTAGCAAAGGTCACTTTGCTATTACCACTCTACCTGGATTTTACCTGCATCCCTGCCAATCTCCTGACCTGGTCCTTCTCATTGTGTCTGTCTACTTCGCCCTTTCACTTGGTATTGCTGGAAGAGACTCTGACTCATATCCTGATCTTGAACTTGATCCATCTCTTCCAGGCACACAGATTTCTTCTCCCTGAAAAATCTAGCAGGTGTAATTATTCGAAGCAGATAAAGTTATCACACAAAGATCTCTGCAGAAAACAGGCACTGAAGATCAGAAAGGTAACAAGCTCAGAATCTAGGAAGATAACTAGGACAAAAGGAAATTTAGAAAACAGGCAGGGAGACTATGCTATGGGGAATGAATAGCTCAGACGAAGTATCAGTGTCACTGAGGCCAGGAAGCCAAACACAGAGCATGGGGGAAAGCTTTAGGATTACAGTGGTTTCTACAGTAATTCTTTGTTTCTGTCAAATAAATTTATAGTTATATCCCAGTAAGGACAGAGAAATGCCCCAAGGGTAGGGCTGCATATGTTTTCTCTACCTTGTATTCTTCAGCTGGACTGATAACCTAACTACTGTCCCTCACTAGGAAGTCTTTCAGAGAATTAACTGAGATAATAGAGGCAAAGAACCAGCATCTGCTTTTCCAACTAAAGCTCAGTTCTCATAAAGGAGAGGTTGTCATTATTATTAGAGTAAAGAAGATAGTTTCACTGTTACAAGCACAGGCCAGGCTGATAGAGTTTAAAGTCTTAGGATCCCCTGAACAAAAATTACAAGAGTTGGGCCTACCCTGGTGGTGCAGCGGTTGAGTGCTGGGCTGCAAAGCTGCCTGCAGCCTCTGCAGTGCCTGTTCGATTCCCGGCCTCCACCGGCGAGGGTCCCACATGGCACAACAGACCTCCCCTGATGCGCCCGCTGCTCCCCTCAGCAATGTATTTTGTCAGTCTGCCTGTTCTGTTCCCTGCTCTGGCTCTGGTGAATTCTCTCACCCTCCCGTGCTTCTGACTGTACCCAGTGTTTGTATAAATAAATAAATAAATCTTTAAAACAAAAAAAATTACAAGAGTCAGCAGAATAACATTTACTGAGTGGCTTCTCTGAAGTGGAAAATATTGAAAGTTTAGCTATTTTTATTAAGAACTGTTTTTGCAGTTCTTAGCATAATTGGCACACATTGAACTGTATATTTAGTTATAAAATTTGATGTCTCAACACATGTATACACATGTAGTGTCATTACTATGATCAAGATAATATCCATTATCCCCAAAAGTTTCCTCCTGCCCCTTTGTAATTGCTCCCTGCCATTTTGCATCCCACCCTCATCATCTTCAGCAACCACTGATCTGTTTTCTCTCACTATAGATTAGTTTGCATTTTCCATTATATTATATATATGTATAGTATTATATATATATATATATCCTGATCAAATATATATATATATGAGTAATCTCATGGTATTAATGGGGAAGGCAGCATTCTTGACAATACAATTATTCTGAAATTAATCTACATTGTTGTTTGTGTCAATAGTTCATTCCTTCTAATCACTGAATAGTATTCCATAATAGAACATAATTTGTCCATTCATCAAGTTAATGGACATTTGGAGGCCTCCACAGTTTGGAGCTATTACATACAAGGTAGCAGTAAGCGTTCATATACTGGTCTTCGTATGGATCTTAACTTTCATTTCTCATAAATATCTAGGACTAAAACAGCTAAGTCATATGATAAGTATAACTTAACATTTAAAGAAACTGCCAAACTGCTTTCCAAAATGGTTATACCACTTACAAAATTAATGGTTAAAGACTCTTCTTTTGAATATTTTTATAAGGTTATGAACAGTCATGGTTCTTGTCTCCATCTGGATCTAAGATCGCTGGGAAGGCTTGTGGGCCCTAAGTGCTGACCTCCATGGAAACTTAACCTAATTGTTTTGTTTCTCTGGGGGAATAAACTTTTAAGACTGTGAACCTACAAATTTAAACAAATCAAATAATAAAAGCAAGCATCAAACAACTATTGGATAAGGCATTTATTTGTTTAACTGTGTCTTCTTGGATTCAATAGTAGAGGCCTGAAGCACAGTTCAGCATGTGTTGAACAAATCAGTCATCAACCCTCATCCCAGAGCCTACCAGCCCATGCCCCTTGGTCACTGTCCCCCTCTTAGACTCAGAGTCCTGATACAGCACCAAGGCCATCAGGCAGGTACAGGGTCTAAGGATATCATCCATATTTCTATTCTCACTATCACTCCAGGCTTTGGCTCACTTATATGCTACTCATATAAAACTGGGATGGGAAAGAATTCTCAAATAAGCCTCAAAACAAATTCAAATGGCAAGCACAAAGAATTGTTAGAAATAATTGGCCATCTCAAGTCCAACAGGTTAGAAATCTCTGTTCTAAGAATCTTGCTTAAAGAGGGAAAAAATCCTATATGGTGCCAATTGAATGTTCTAATAATAAAACCATCAATATTACTGCACCTTTGACTGGCAGCTGCTACACTCCTCACTCTTCACTCTTCATATCTCCCTTCCATACTCAAATCCCAGTTCTCTCTCCTTCCCTCCCTCCCTATCACTCTTTCTCCCCTCCTGTCTCTCTATCTTCACACATTTGTCATTTGCATGAGAATTCCAGTTTCTAACTGAGGGAGGAAAGAGGGTATCTCATGTTAGAGAAGAAGAGTTGAAGAGCAATATGCAAAGTAAAGACTGTGAAGTGAGTTTGAGCACCTTTGGTTCTTTGGTTAGAGGAATAAAGGTCAGAAATGATTCAAGAGAGACTTTGAGGAAGTCCCAGTTTAAGTCAGACTTCTTCGGGTGCAGGGAACAAGAGGTGTAATAGTGACATGAAAATAAACAATGTGGCACCCCAAAGATGGGACACCTGGAGAATTTCAAAGGCTGCTCCCTGGGCACGGACAGTGGCCTATGTAGCCAGAAAGGGTCTCCATCCTGGCAGGGGACGTGGCTGTAACAACAGTGCTAAAAGTGGTTTTTAAAGCATTAACACTCATTTGCTTGTTTGAGCTAATATTTATTAAGATCTACTGTGTATCAGGTGCTGTGCTAAGTGTCTTACAAGTATTATTTCATTGTACCTCAAAATAGATATATCCTGGATTTTGTAGATGAGGAACGAAAGTACAAGAAGGTTGAGATTTGAGCAGGCCACACAGACAGCACATGTTGGATTCTGACTTAGATGCAGTCAGTCTGCTTCTGGAACACAGGCCCCCAAGCGATAGAGTGGGAAGGGTGGGAAGGGAGTAAATACATGTGACCCTGAAGCTGGAAGGCTTTAGTGTGAGAACACGCAAGTGGTGCAGTTGGGAGGGAAAGTCTGACAAAAGAGGAAGAACCCCCACCATTATGCAGATGTGGGCATCCAGAACAGCCACCTGGGCACCAGAAAACTCAGATTAAATGCCAATTCCAGCAGAAGGTCTGAACCACAGAACTGTCTATTGGGGGTTACATTTTATGAAACCATGCTATGACTTTTAAAGATGCTGTTTGTAGTGCAAGGTTCAATTTGACCAGCTACCAATGTCCCAGAAAACAGTCATGCAAGGTCGATTATTGTCAAGAAGGAGCACTGACTGAGGTACTGGGGAGAATGCTCAAGCACAGCTGATGGTGAAAAGTACAACCTGAGTGAGTCATAATTCCAGTCATCAAAAGCTCCTTGCTGAAAGGGATCCCTTAAACCACAGGAATCACCACCTCCCAGAAAGATCTGAAGGTCTGAGAGGCTATGGATTACTTGAGGTCTGCAAAGAAATTTGCATCTGCCTGGGATTTTTTCCAATTTCAAGTCTTGATTTCAGGCTCAAGGAGGACACAAGCAATTCATCTCTGCCAAGAGCCAGGAATGAGCTCAGGCTTTGGCCTCCTGTTTCTGATCTCACTGGGAAAGCCATGGGCTCATTTTGGAGGACACATAAGCACCTCCTTGAAAAATGCTTCCCAACAATCTCCTCTGTGCCCATGGTTCCCCCAGAGTGCCCCAAACAAGGATCATATTCATTTGTTCACAAGCCTCTCTCTCTGGGCACAGTCTGCAGAAAGTTCCTTAAAAGCAGAACCCCAAAATATTCATGTTTAGCTTGGCATAGGTCAAGCTATTGTTTTAGAATGAGGAGATAACAATGGGGATCTGGTACAAATTTAAATCAGACCTTCTAGAAATCCTAGATGCCTTTCTGATTTGTTTTGAACTTTGCCCTGAGTCACAACTGCTCTTCCCTAACTGCAGGGTATAGAAACTCTGGTAATAATATGTCACAGATGTCCTCAGAACATCTTCAGTGAGCCCCAGGCCTTGAAGGCACCCAACTGACAGATCCCCTGATGAATGAGATTACTCGAAAAGGAGAGACCAGTCAGAATGGACAATGCTAGAGCTGATTCAGAGAGACCAGGGCAAATGGGGAATTTAGGGATGTCAGAGATCATCAGTATAATCCCTATCCCTGCTCAATATGCTGCAAAACAGGCAAGAACCTCGTTCAGGCAAAACTTAAAATTTGAGATATAAAGATAACACTCTCCAGAAAATGAAAGTTGGCAGCACAGCTTATCATCATCATCTTTTGACATACGCTTCAAGAACAACTTCCTCCATCTCCTTCTTATAATCATGACAAATGGAGGGCAAGAGGAAAATTGTTTCAGAAAACGTTTATTCTGTGTCTTTTGATTTTATTCTCCTGCCTCACCAGAGTCTCATGCACGGTAGTGAATGCTATATCTTTCTAATCATTCAATGTGTAGTGCCATTAAAGCAGGGACCACTGCTGCACAGTTTCTAGCTTTTAAGAATATTTAATAAAATGTAAAATATAGTAAAAATAAAAATAATGTTAATTGTATTATATATATGATTTTTAAGTGTATACTTTCTTGAGGCTTAATTATACCTAAAAAATATTTTGTTGTTAATGGGGGCTGGGGGAAGTGTTAATTTGCTGTATTGATTCCTCTGAGACATCCCCTGAGCCATAAATTGACATTAATTATTCACAGCTCAGAGAGGTCCTATATGAGGAAAAAAATTTTCCATTAAAACTTAATTCACTAGGTCAATTCTTTAAAAAGTTGATGCCTGGGATATTCAGAGGTAGAAATGGACTCTAATCATGGCAGTGGGGATATGAGTCAGACTGGGTACCACACAATGAGGGAAAAGAGTGCAGGGAATAGGGAGAGAAAGAAGCTATCAAAAATCTCCCTCTTGCCTACGTTATTTCCAGACAGAATCACTATCGTTATCACCATCCAGATAAAAAGACGCTTGCTGAGCCCCCAAGATCATCTTCCTCAATAATAATGGAATTTGTTTCCTCTCCTCAGACGTCTTTTGCATCCACCCTTCTTGTTTTTGTTATTTCCCTACTAGGACAAATATGCTCACAAAAACAGTCCCCAATCTGGCTCCTCCATAGGAAATTGACCACAGGTCATGGCCCATGGAATGACATACTACATTATCATCCAATCAAACAAAAAATAATAAACAGGAGGAACTAGCTACAAGGTCTTGAAAGCATAGACCTCATAGTCAGACCTGTCTTTGAAGTTTCACTTTTGTATTCAGTACTGATGTGGTGTTGTTCTTAGCCTCTGACCTATATGCCATCCCCTGCAGATGGTGGAGATCTGAGGACCATTGTTGTGGAGTGTGTTCATTAGATATGAAAAAAGAGACTGTGAATGAATGAAACAAAATGTCAACTCCCTTGAAATTCTTTAAGAATCAAAGCAAACAAGCCAGATACTGAAAACTGCCAGGTTTTATGTGTACTATGGAATTGAATTAACATCCTTTATTAAATCAATTCTATCAAAGGAGGGAAAAATAGGAAGCAATCTTCAAATTAAGTTTGGTTTATAATGTTTGCCAAATTGAGGTGATATTGTTACATCCTTTTAAAATAAAATACCATTTGTACCATGTGTAGAGTATATACCAAGACCTCCTCATGTGACTTGAAAGGGGATGAAATTCCTCAACAGATGGAGGAAGAATGGATGCCATAGACAGAGATAATCCATATGCCAGAGAATGTTGCTAAATAGCTCACTCCATGGAATAGAAAGGTCAGTTGTTAGGAGGAAAATTCAAATTCAGCAGGCCTGTCTCTGAATTTGGGTCTTCCTTCATTTATTCTTTCCACTATTTATAGAGTGCCCACTACCTGCCACCACTGAGCTTGGCCCTGCAGATTCAGCAATGAGGAAGAATGCGTCCCTACCCTCAAGAAGATGACAGTCCAGTCTGGGTACAACTGCTATCATGTCCTTGTCACCCCAATTATCTTGTTTGTTACATAGCAAGGAAGAAATCATGCTCATTGAGAGGGCATCATAAAACCTGACCCTTATTTTTCAGACTCACTACTAGTCCTTCATCCATTCTTTCCTTAATCCTCCACAGGATTGGAAGGTCACATCAGTCCTCCATCTACTGTCCACAGCCCACCTCCCACTCCCATCTGTTAGGCAACTTTCTCTCTGTGCACTTTATTTCTCCCCCTCTCTCGCCCAATAGAAGAGATCTTGTTTTTCCATTCACACATTGTTATGATAGAGAGTTAGGAGAATGTGTAGAAAGTGACTGGGGCCAGAACTGTAGTCCAGGAAAGGTGAAGGGGATTGGAACAAGGGGAGCTGACTTAACCCCAATGTTAAAGGACAAGGTGGGGAGAGGGAAAGGATGAGAAAGATGCTCTGGGGCTTGAGCAGCATGGGAGAGGTGTTGGTGAGAAAATGAAGGGGAGATTTTAAAACACCACTCTGGATTTTAACTTAGATTCCCCTTAACATTATTCAAGAGATTCAAGTAACAAAAGGGGGCACCTTTTAGCTCCTTTTGAGCTTTCACTGAGCCATGTGAGGACCCAAGGTTTTCAGGTGAATAATTCTGATCCTCATTTTCCAATTCAAATAGGTGAGACACAAAGGAACAGATGGGGCTATACAGAAACTCAGGCTCAGGTTTCAGACTGGAACCTGGATATCTAAACCCAGGACCTTGCACCTCTTCCACTGAGAGCACTGACTCTGGAATCAAACTGCCCACTACTTACAAAATGTGCCTCAGTTTCTCTAATGACAGTTCCTTCCTCAAAGTGTGGTTGTGAAGATAAGTGGATGAACATATGAGAGTATTTTATAGCTGTCATAGTAAGCACTCAGTAAATGTACGTAGTTAGCAGCAGCAGTCCTAGTAGTGCTAATAATAGTAATAGTAGAACAGCTATGAAAATAATAACTATAACTATATAGTCAATAACTATAATAGTAATCATGGTATAAATATTGATATTAGTAATATTAGTAGAAATTACTTTGCCACGGGTCTTATATTTTGTTGAAAATAACACACAAACATGGCTCTGGTTCTGTATACATGGGAATAGTCTATGGGATATAAGCTTACTAGAGATATATTATAATTTTTAAAAACACTTCACTTCCCTTTCAGAATTAAAGGTACAGGTAAATTCCTTAGCCTCTATGTTTGAATACAGCCCCAAGTAAATGAGGAAAAGGATCTTTTTAAAATTCCATGTTAAAAGGGAAACTGGGGCATCCCTGGTGGCTCAGGGTTTAAAGTCTCAGCCTTATGAAGCTATTGCTAGTCACTGCATGAGTTCAAAACCCGGCCAAGGAGCTAACCCACATGGCTCAGCAGACCTCGCCTGTCTTGCCAACTGCTCCCCTCAGTAGTGTATTTCAGCTGATCCACCTGTTCTGTTCCCCACTGTCTCTGGCAAATCCTCTCACCCCCCACACCTCTGGCCGACACCCCAGTTCTTGTATGCATAAAGAAATTAAAATAAAACCTTAAAAAATAAAAATTAAAAATTAAAAGGAAACCTGAAGTGTTCCTTGACCTGGCTATATAAAGACTGGGATGATGTTCAGAATTCTTGACTTTGACACACATGAAAAAGAAAATAGTGCATGCTATTTTTTTTCTAGAAAAGAAAGCAGGAAATGACCCCCTTACTGGAAACTAGGACCCATAGTGGATAAGAGATTCACACTGTCCAGATTCCCACAAAAGCAAGTAACACAAATGTTGTGTCACAGCTTATAAAGATTTCTATTACCCTTCTTGCCACGGTTGCCATTCACAGGTCCTCTGGGAATAAGGCACAGTCTACAGTCCCAGCCAATTTCACATATACTGTATCTTTTCATCATAGTTCTAGAACATAGGCATTGTTCATCTCCACTGGAAAATGGATAGAGCTAGGGTTCAGAAATGTTTATGTGTCTTCTCCAAATTCAAAAGTCATACCTGGGCTCACCTAAGTTTATTAAAGTTCAAGGAGTTCAAATTCTGCCTCTCAAGTTCATGCCTCTCTGCCCTTCATCACAGTTTCTAGAGTTGGACACATAAGATAGGACTGGAATTATACAAAAGTAAAAAGATTCCATTCGTTTTTAAGTCCTAGCCAGCCCAAGTGCAGATCTCCTGGCTTCTCATCAAGTTGACTTGCACTCAAACTCTAGGCCTAAAATATCCCTCCAATTGGACATTTTCCTTGATCTTATTCTCCTACAGCTCTTACAAGTTACTAGATGAACTAATTTGAGTTTTATCCCCTTTTTACCCTCCCATCCAGCTTGCACATGTTCACCTAACTACTGAACACTTACTGAGCAACTTCATATGAAAACATCCTTGCTGTACATCAAGAATATAAAATAAAAATGTACAAAGCAAGGTCCATGTCCTAAAGGATCTTAAAGTGTGGCAAGGATGCCAAGAGGAACAGAAATGACCACACTAGAAAGCACTGAGTCCCTCTGGAGCATGACAAACTCAAATCATGTCAACTGTGACTCTTCTGGCAAGAAGGCATCCCTAACATGATAAGGCTCAAACTCTGCCACACCACAGATCAAATTGAAAGCAGGTCAATAAAATGCCAATAAAAATCCACAATTATGTAAAAAAGGTAGTACAGACAAAGACAATCTACTGAATATGTGCAAGACATTTTGCTATCGGAGCTGTTCTCTTTCCAGAGATAGAGTTTTTACAGGACAAACAAAAGGAAACGAGAAAAAAAGGGCTTGATATTGATCTAGCAACACTGCCCACCAGGAATAGCAGGTTATTTTGTTCGAAAAATCTATAATACAATCAATTCCTGATTAAGAATTGTTTATTATTCTTTATAGAGATGATTTAGTGTTTCTACATCCATATGAACCAACTAATTCCCACTTAATTCATTTTAGAAATGGATGTTGACTATAGATGTCTAAAGAACAAAAAATGTACAGATTAAGCAAAGGTGGTGTTTGAAAGGATGTTATGCTCTTTTGTTATAAAAGCATATTGCCCCAATGCCTCAATCCCGTCTTTCCTTTTTTAATCTGCCATATTTGAAAATGTCTACAGAAATGTGAACTTAGTTCCAAGATCCTGAAGTGTTTTTTGAGGCCAACTAGGGGAAACTGATGAAAGACATTAGACACAACGATGCACATGTAATCACTGATTTATTGATTTCCTCCTCTACCTGCTAATTCATTCCTGCTGATAGTTAGGATTCTCTAGGTCTTAACTTTTTCAGATCCCAATTGCTCAATGTAAACAAATGAAGAGGAAGTATGGGTATTCAATGTGATTCATTTGAACAGAAGGTAGGAAACATTAGTATCGATGTATTCCAGGACTTGCAAGCAAAGCACAACTAAATTTAGCAGCCAGTGATATTGATTTGATTAAAAATGGTTTAAGACTTGTAAATGTCACTGGAACTTAGCAAAATGAATATTATTAAATCCTTCTGGTGATGGAGAAAACTAACAAAGGGATTTGCAGTGGTTTCTGTAATTAATTGCTCTGTCATGATTTATATTAACTTACAGTACAACTCCATTAGCTCAGACCTGTCATCTCTGCTCAAGGAACCACCAAGTAATCACTAGCACATTAAAGAATAAATTAGTTTTTGGCTTGGAGCCTAGTTGTAGTATGTTTCATTTGTGTCTGCCGCAGACATATGTACCTAATAAAGTTGGGACGAATGAGTTAAAGTACATATATATCAATGTCAGCGGGTTGTATTTTAGAGACAATATGCTCAGCATTGTTCATTAGGGCTAATGAATCATGGTCTTTCAGCTGCATCACCTTGTGTTTAGGAAATGCCTTCAGGTAAGCTGAGATGCAAATGGTTCCTTGAAAATAGGTACGTCTCCAGAGAGTTTACCCTCTTAGCAGTCTGTGGCCTGTGGTTGTAATAATAGCTTCATGTGGTTTTTGTTAACACTTCATTACCCTAAAGTTGGATAAATTATCCTCCTGCTTCTGGCCTACGTGAAAACACAGAGCCAAGCCTTAGCTACTACTACTTACCATAGATTATAGGGATTTGTAAGGTACTATCAAATCATCTTTGACTTTGATAGTTGGATGATGCCTTAAGCAGTACTTGATAGAGGACTCTTTTACATTTCAAAGAAAGCTCCAATTGCCTTGAGGGTTTGTAAACTAAAACTTGAACCCCTTCCTTTTCATTTCAAGCCCAGGAAAGCTAAATTGGCACGAGGGCTGGCCAGGATGATAACTGACACAGTTAGAGAACCTGTGGGGCTATGTCCTACCGAGGCCATGCACAGGAAAGCTTGTGGCCCCAAGTTCACCAAAATCTGCAAGGCTCCAAGGGCAAAGTCATTTCAGCTCAAGATCTTTGGGCACTACCCAGACGTTCATAATTTGTCCTGGATCATTTCTGCGATTTGAATCATCAGATGTCAGTGACTCCTTCACAGATGCTATGCCTGCAGTGCAAGGAGCTAGCTACACAGGGGCTTCTCCTGCCTGGCTGAATAGAGTGACAAATGTCCAAAATGCAGAAAGACTGCAGCCTTAGCCAGCTGGAAAATGCATACATTATTGAGGATGAAATATGAATAGTGTGAGTGGATTTGTGAAATATGAGGAAGCTTATTTTTGCTTTTATAACATGCTAGGTGATTAGATTTCATATTTACAGTAACTGGTGCTGGTGGCTCTGCATCTAAGTAGCAGACATCCCACAATTTCATTACTCTATTTGTGTCCTGCATGTTGTTATTATATACCCCTGACATCATTGCAAATAACTAACAAAGTAAAAGTAACAATTTTTCCTGAAATAAATGTTTACAAACAAAAGTGGTGGCAGGGAAGCAAGAAGAGCAAAAACAAGACAAGACATTAGGAGAGGGGAGAGATGATGATAAGGAGCAGGGTAATATAAGTACAGCTCAAGGAGGATATACAATTATTTTTATAAAATAGTAATTCTTTCTTAACATTGGTTTTAGCTTACAATAAACGAAGAAGGAAACATTCATGAAGCTAGCCTTTCTATGAAGTTTTCCACTTATTCATGAGACTCCTTTACTAAATCACCCGTGTGCTCAGACAGGATTTAAAATAACGTCTGTGAAACAACTTCTTGATGTGGCCCCATATTTATTTTTATGAACTCTTATCATGATTTTTATGGACTTTTATTTGATCCTAACCTATCGGCAACTAGAATCAAAAGTACATTCCAAACTAGACATGAATAGTAATAACAGCCAGCACTTGACATTCGTTCAGTATTGAATGAAACATTTCATCAAAACAAGAAAAAAAGTGAAAACAGGGGAAGCAGAGAAGGAAAAAATACAGTCCTCTGATCAAATTGATTAGCTGATTATTTTTTATGAAATGGAATCTTTAGTTTCAGGCTTTCCGATTTTCAGTTACTCTTAGAACAAAACTGATGGTTTGAGAGTATTCACAGAATATAGACAGATTTAAGAGGCACTACATAAAACACAAAGAGAATCCTTTCCTTAGGCGCTGCTTTGTGATTCCCGCCTTTTGTTTATGCTTCCCCAAAGGTTTTGGAAATATCAAATATAGGTTCTAAATCTATTAGAACAGTAGATTCCCTATGGATTAAAAAAAAAAAAAGCACAAGCAGATCAAACAAATGGCTTTTCTAATCTTTTCTTGATGGGTAACACTGAAGCAACTATATTATCTGAACAGTTACAAAAATATAGGTGATTCAGAAAGCATTGACAATCCCTTTTCATATTATTCTTTTGTTTGAGTCAACTAATAATCTAGACAGAGAAATTAAAATATCATTTTATTTCTTGTTTCTCACATCTGTTGGCCAGTTTTTGTGTGCTTGACAACTTCAAACAAATTATATAGCTTTCTCCCTTTTTTCCCCTCCACTTTGAGCTCTGGCGGAAGTTTCACATGCAGGGTTGAGCCCCAAGTCCTTCAGTAAAGCAAATGTTTCATTTTCAGCGGAGCCCACATATTCCATTCAGACTCGTTTCTTTCACTCCTAGATGTAAAGAGCAGCTGTGTCTCCCGAGTTGTTAAAGAAGATCCTATGTACAAAGTTAACAAAACACAGCTCAGACAATGGATTTGATCTCTACAGCAGGGAGGCTGTACTTTTCAAATTCAGCTCTTTCTGGTTCCAACAAATTACAGGTCCCTGAAAAGATCTGGTGACCCTTTTTAAGTGAGCTTGTTGAACAAGCTCAGAGGTGACCATGGGATTTGAGGCAGCATGTTAGCATTTTGCCCAGCACTGTGGTTCAGGACAGGCCATCTATGGAGTGCAGGCTCCCTCAGTTGGTGGCATTAGGAGATCCATTAACTCTGCACAAACTTGTTTATTGAGCCGCTTTCAGCTGACTGATGGAGCTGTTCACCTCTCCATAGATAAGGCTGGATGTTGAGCTGATGTATGGGTACCTGCCTCCTATCCCCACAAGATACTCTTTCACCTCCACAAACTAGTGTCTTTAAATATTTGTGCTTCATTTATTTATGGGGTTGGGGAAAACATACTTTGAGTAGCATATTTTATTAGTGTCTATCTACACACATGGGAGTCATAATCAGACACTTAAAATATAAATAATAAAGGGCCATTCCTATGGAAAAGCCTCGTGCCACATTTCAGTGTACCTCAGATTTTCCACTGAATTCAGATAAAGAGTCTCAGAGAAAGTGGTTGAGGCCTTTGCAACTTGCACAGATATCTTGTAAAAGGTATTCAACAAAGTCAGGTATTTTAATTTCAACTTGAATGTGACAAAAGTCAAACGAATTTGCTTTTCTTTTTCCAGTTAGATAACATGTAGAAGCATAAGTTGAAAGGAGCTATGTGATTTAGTGCTCTGATTTTTACTGCCACTTCAATGTCAGTGCTATGGTCAATCAATTGGACAATCCAGTCTTTAATCTGGCTCTACCCTTCTGACTTCAAATTCAGCCAGAGGTGCTCATCTTCTTGCATAGCGGATCTTTCCCTACTAGCAGAAAACACACATTCCTCCCCTTCGAAGAATAATTCCACTGCATGTATACTTCTACATCTTACTATTAATAGCTCTGTATTTAATTTTTTGTGACTCATAAGAGATTGGATTCTGACTTCTCTATTCTCCCTGTGTGCCCAGCTCAGGCTCTGGAACTTTATGTAAGAATGCTCTGGCCATGAAATAAACATTAGTTAAAATGATATTTCAATAAAGACTAAACCTGAATATTGAGAAAAGCAAGTGTCCACCTCTGCTTTCAGTATCTTCACCTTTATTCACATTCCAACATATTCTAAAAATTCATGTTTGCATGTTGGGCAAGAGGAGTACCCTAAGTGGCCCCCATTTGGCAAAACATTGCCTCAGGTGGTGGAATGTCAAAGAAAATGCTTGCTGTCTTTTAAGAGTAAAAATAAGCTGAATTCACAGGGCATATTTATGTTCTGCACAATAGAAAATTAGTGCCATTTGTTTAGAGTTAATAGAAATTTGATGGCATTAAACTCAGAAAATGTCAAGCCAACACTATCTGTTTCAAAATACAGATTCATGAAGATGGGTAATACATTTACTTATATAATGACAGAATAAAATTCAGAAGAGACTCTAAGTGTCTATCTTTAAAGAATTAATCATACAGAGAGCTTGACATGAATCAAAAAGGAAAAGTGGAAATGTTCTTATTTAATAAGCATATTAGAGTTCTCTCTATCTCTTTGCTCTATGAAGAACCTATGTAGAATAAATATAAAAGATTTGCTACTTGGATTCACTTCAAAAAGTCTCTGGGGAGTTGAAGGGAGGGTACACCTAGCTTAAAATCTGCACAGGTCAATTACCTTCATCAGCTACTGTGACTCAGAACATGCCCTAGCCCAGCTGACTCAAAACATGGACTATTCATCAGATGAGAATGTTAGTAGAATAGTGTGAGTTAATTAATCAGCATAAGAATATTTATTCCTATATTTTAAGACATAAGCTTTTTATTCTTTTCATGAGTTTACTAGTAAGGAGGAAAAACACCTTTAAAGCACATCAACTCTAACAATGCTGAGCCCTGTGTTAGATACAAAGGAAATAAACATATAACTTGGGATGGACTACCTAAAATTGTGGCTGCACAACTTTGGTCAAGTCACTATCTCTCAAAGCTGAAATAAAAAATATAACACCTTATTGTAAGAAGCACTCATAGTCATTATAGATACAGATAAAGATTAAAATCTGCCTACTTAAAAAAGGAAGAATTATTGTTGATGCTCTAAATACAAAGGTTCATACCTTTCTTCCTTGTTCCTATATTTAGGTAATTCTCCATAACAACAGGTACCGATATGATTCTTGCCTATGATTTCTTTTGTCTACTACTGCGTGAGAGAGTAATGCTATTATTATGCACAATTTCAAAGACTCAGAACATTGTTACACAAGCTCACAGCAGGTGCACACCTCCCTGATCAGTATTGATCATCTCCAATGAGTCATTTACTGCTTGACATAATATCCTACCTGGGGTCATTTTTGGATCCTTGAACAAAACAAACAAACAAACTCTCCCATAATTTCAATAGAATGACTAAGGTCTCCAATATTTACTTAAGAGTTTTCTTATGCAACAAATACGTTCTAGAAACTAGAGATTCAACATTAAGTGTCTTAATCTGTCTCTACCTTAAAGGTCAGTACAACCTAGTGATGGAGACAGACATATAAACTGCTCTCATTCCACAAGGTAAAACGAGCATGGCTTACGAGAGAAGAACAAGCCAATTGCTGAATTATCAAAAGAAGTACACAAAAGAGGAAATACATGGGCTGTGCCTTCAGCACTTAGTAGACATTTAAAAAGCAGAGAAAGGAACTTTCACAATAAGCACAAAGACTTACACGAAGAGCTGCGACATTGGAACAAGAAGGTCATTTGAAATGGTAAGAACATGACCTGAATGGATGGCAGAGGAGGCTGGTCGTTAGAGTCACAATGAAACTCAGGCTAAATAGTCTGAGCAAGTAGAAGTAAACAACCTTGAGCTGAGGGCAAAGGCCGGTTGGAGACTAAAAACATGGAACAGAGAGGTGCTGTCCAGAGGCAGGGGCCCACCAAAGAAATGCAAAACTCCAGTTCTCTAAAGAAAAGCCTCTTCATACAATTCCATCTATGAGCTGCCCTGTGACTAGCCAACAAACTTCAGCCAAGTCCACATTTCTTTATCCCTAAACTCTTTTCAGTCAATAAAATTCAACTCCTTTGTTCTCAGCCCTGGTCCCCCAAATCTATGAAACCTTATGTCCTTTCTTAGTTTAGAAGGTAAATTTGAGGTTTTCCCTTATCTTCTTACCAAAAAAGTTTGATTTCCCTTCTCAAATACCTGATGTCATTATCTGATCTCTGCATACTGCGCAGAGACCCCAGTGCTCAATTACAATGGGAGAGCGCTGGGTACCACGCTAAGGAGCTAGGGACTTTTCAAGGGGTAAAAGTTTTGGAAAGGGTCACATAAACAACTCAATATTTTCAAAAGAAAACTCTTCAGCATTGAGGCACTGGATTAGAGATGCAAGAGTTTAGAGATACCGGGGTTAACACAAAAAAATGATGAGCCCTGGCATTAGAAAATAAGGCACAGACCAATAGAATGAAGAAATCTTAGCAACAGCTCGTTGGGGAGAAGGAGAAAGCTGAGGACTGCGGGCATGTAGCAGTTTCCTTCTCGATAACAAGGAAACAGAAAAGGAAGAGCAGGTTTGGGGGAAGGGAAAATACCTAGGCTGGTTTTGGACATTCACAAAAGAAAAAAGAAAAAAAATTTAAAAAGAGGAAATAGAGAAAAGACTAAGGGTCAGTAGGACAGAGAAGAAAAACAATGAATAAGAATTTAGAAAAGGAGGTTCATTTCCCAAAATGGAATAAGTTTTAGTCAAATCTTAAGTGGTAGTTTCAAAAAGTCTAATTTTTGGATGAAATATGGAAAGAAAAACAAGCTGATTTTTTTAAAACTTGTTACTGTATTATGATTTATCATTATCTTTCTTGCAATTTTATTCAACCATCACTTTAATTTCAGAGGACTTATTCAAAATCATAATGAAATGGGTCAACAATAAATGTGCCACCTCATTTATTTATTTAGACAAATATTTATCAAGTCCCGGGCACAGTGTTAAGTGTTGAACATACAATAGTGAATATAACAAAAATCCCTGCCCTCATGAATTCTATTATTCTATCAAGTGGGGATTTATGCCCCTTGCAAAGCATGCAGAAGGGAAATAAAGTTGTCAAATTAAGACTTTATTTCTTGTTTCCACATGAAAGGAGTTAGATACACTCACTAATATTTACAATGGGAGTTAATTCAAGCATATGAGATTTTATGGCTGCAGGAACATTCAACTCTTTTAAGGAATGTTGTCCTCTGCCCTGGCTCTGCCACTTCTCCTGGTATTTTCACAACAGATTACTCATTAGAATTAACCCTGGGAGTTCCAAACACAGACACTGGGCCCCACCCTTGGTGGCTCCCCAAGAGATTCTAAAGGGCATCATCAAAAAGGAATCTAGGGCCTCCCCGGTGGTGCAGCGGTTGAGTGCTGGGTTGCGAAGCTGCCCTCAGCCTCTGCAGTGCCGATTCAAAATCGATCCCTGGCCACTGGCGAGGGTCCCACATGGAGCGACAGACCTCTCCTGCCGCGCCCACCGCTCCCCTCAGCAGTGTACTTTAGTCCTTCCGCCTGTTCTGTTCCCCGCTTTGGCTCTGGTGAGTTCTCTTACCCTCCCGTGCTTCTGACTATACCCAGTGCATGTATAAATAAATAAATAAATCTTTAAAAAAAAGGAATCTAAAGGGTTGAAAACCGTCAATTGTGCAACAGATTCTGAGCTTCAGAGAGGAAGCACCAGAGACACACACCCCCTTCTGTGACATTTCATAATCCCATGATTCTACATGCCCAGACTTCAGGTGTTTTAGGTAAGGATTACACTCATTTCTTTGCTGAATCACTTCAGCTTACATTAGAAAGCGATCTGGGCCACACAAGCTGAAGCGAAGAACTGATACCTCTTCAGGAATTTGAGATAACTGTACAGTCAATCTGGATAAATCAGAACAAAAGTGTATCACATACTTCCCAACAATATTTTCTATTGCTCACCCCTCAAAAATAGGAAAATACAAATGTTTAGTCCATAAACATCTGAAGAAGTCATTTGTGTAAATATATCTTCTGCAGGAGGACACTTTCAAAGAATATTATTGATAGCCTAATACTAGTACAATATTTCTTAAATATCTATATAATGTAGTAGACTCTTGCATTTCCTTAAAAATTTATATTTTCATTTCAGTAAATAATAGATGGATCTTTCCAGAAAAAGCTGCCTTCTTCAGGCTTTGAATTGAACACTGTCCATCCAGAACCTTAAAGTCATATAATCTTACCACTAAAAACTACTGTTAAGGAAGGTCTAATAGAGAATATGGTCATGGCCTTAAACAAATGTGGAATCCAAAATAAAAGTAAGTTTTCCTAATCATAACTCCAAGTTGATATTACTTTGCAATTCAATTCATCTAAAATGTCTTCTTTTATTCTTCTTTCAAATTGCCCTCACCATCATAAGGCCCTAAGAACTCACTGCCTCAAAAGGTTTGATTAAAATTGGTTGTTAAAAGTTAAGATCAGAGATTCCTCTTCACGCATTCACTCCCTGCTTCAGTGGCTTCTTGGCATTACAGGAGGCTCATTAATAGACCAGCTTGCCCAGTTTGTCATCTATTTCATTATGCAAAATATATACTTTTCAATTACTTTTTTGTGTGAAAATCTCTTAAGTCTAACCTGATATAATGATTTCTTCGGGTTTCTTCTCAACCTCTGAATGGCACAGCTTTCCTAAAATCTCAACTGGGGGTAGACTACTTGGAAACCCTGATGGGAATTAATTTTAATGTAATGATCTTTATGTGCCCATTAAAATAGGAGTGAAATAGCTTGCAAAGTTGACCACTGGGCAAACCTAGTATTGACCTCAAAAAAAGAAAAAAAAATAGTTAAAAGCTTTCTGATCATTTTGTTTAATCTATTTAACATGGAATGTAAAGAAGCTGTCCCTAAAATAAAGCTTTGGTTCACAACACTAATTTTATTTCAGTTCTGTGAATAAAATGGAAAAGTTAAAACAGGGCCCTCTCATCCTCAATAGTCTTTCTAAAGTTAACTCTTTTATACCAGTAATAACTGGAGTTAACACACACAGTCAGGAGTTATAAGAGTTATCACAACAGGTTTTTGGTGGACAACTTTGCTCTCACATTCAAAACATGTCTCTTTCATTTACAGTATGTTCATTCTTCTATAAAAGTTGCCCAAACATAGGACATTCTGGTTGTCTTCTAGGTAGATCTAGACCCACTTGCATGTCCACAAATCTACTTATCAGGTCCCCAGAATATGGGTGCATTAATCTGGATATCCTATACCACATGACCCAAAAATAATTTTTCTCAAAACCTAATTTCACAACACTTTTTTTTCTAAAAAGTACCAATACCTACCAAAATTATCTAGTAATTTTCAAAAGCAAGTCTCGAGTCTTTCCTTGACTGCCATTATTCTTTACTCTAGAAACAGGCAGATAAGCCTGGCCCAACTGAGGCCTTTGTGAGGCTGGAGGGAAACAGTAGCTTCCTCAAGGCCTTAACTGTCTTCTGCCTTTAAGTTGCTATTAACCAATATACACATATATGACAGTATATGTGTGAATGGTATCCCTACAGGTGTGAAATACACAATTTGCACAACTGTACAGAGCAGCCCTGGGAAGGAGTTCAGAGAAAACAAAAACCCACTTCTGATTTTCCTGTGAGGGTTCATCCGATTTCAATGAGGTACTAGAGAGAAATGACTTTTATGTGAAACTCTATAAATGAGAAATTGATACTGTACACAGACACATACGTGTGTGTCCTAGCGGGAAGAAATCCTACTTCTGAATCTCTTCATTTGGCACTTACGGCACAAAAGAACTAGAGTACATTTAAGGTGACTCCCCTAAAGCCAGAAGTAACCCCAAACAATCCACCCTTATGCCTCAGGTTGTCTGAAACTTGGTTGAGAGCAAAATTAACCAAGCCAAGAAGGACTTAAAGGGCAGAAAAAAGATATGCAAGGGAAGGAAAGCTGAGCTTGGAAGGTTGCAGCAGTATGCATCTGAAAAACTTAAGGTGAACAGGTGTGGTCAAGGAATTACAGTGGGAAGTCCAAACAGTGGAATGTACCAACAGATACAGAAAGTATTATCCCAGGCTTCTGAAACTAGGCAGAAGGTAAAAACTTTTACATCTCTACACATACAATTGCTTCCTGAGTGATTACAAGAAAGTTAATCTCAGTCTCTCTTCTAAAAACTAGAATTAAGAAAACTTAACTGTCGGGACTAATCTAACTTCCCTATCTTGCTCTGCATCACTGTCATAATGAAGTATAATAGGTAATTAAACAGGTCTAATGTGTTTGTATTTTTGATATTCATAATCTAGATAGAAAATATTATTTAAAATGAATGCTTGCCATCAATCCAGAGTCATAATTCTGATGTCTAGTCTCTCATCTTTTAAAATAACTCACTTGACACTAGATATTTTTTGAGCACAAGGATTAAATTGAGTACTTGACAAAACATAAGTGTAATCATAATAGAAGTATTTCCCAGTAATTTATTAATTATATTTAAAATTGAATCACATCCATTTAGTGCTTTTGCTGTCACAGCTGACCAGTGTGCACAGACAAATTTACTGATATAAAGTCACTGTGATCTTACATAAAGAAACAAGGATGTCAAAAATACCCTACAGTTGCAAATGATAAAATAGGCAATGTCTGGAAATGAGAATGCTATTACCAAAAGTGTCTCATCAGTTACCAGAGGAGGCGGGCTGTGCGTAGGATGCAGTGACTTCACTGTGATTGACTATGACACATAAATGCTGCAAGAACAGCACCCACCCAGAAAACTGACTCTTAGTTTTCCCAGTAAATTATTAATGGCACTTCTGTTTGACCAGAATAAAACTTCCTTGACTATGGTTTGGCCATATACTCCAGAAAATCCCAGTTGGGACAAGTCTGGAGGAAGAAGGGGGAAATGTTTATCAAAACCAATTCCCATTTTCTCTGGGAAACTGGCACACAGAGACCACAGTCTGACTTGCCAGATCTGTCTGAAATCAGCTTATTTCACCCAAATAATAGATACCCTAATACTCTGAGTTAAACAATAATATTCCTAAATGTACAGATGTTGAGAGGGTTTTAGTATAATTGTCACCAAAAATTATCAAAAACCCTAGTAAAATAAAAGTTTTCTGTTATATTTTACATAGGATTAAATATATACATATAGATAAGTATATACATATATATATATATATATAGAGAGAGAGAGAGAGAGTCTTATCTAGCTTAGAAACTTAACATTAATATTAGGCAAACATTCAAATGCATACCCAAGGAAAGATAACTATTGTTCAGTTTAGGCTTAGCAACAATGCATTAACAAATGACTCCACAATTTTAGTGGTTTATAAAAACAAAGGCTTATTTCTAGCCCTTGTCCATTATGGTCAGCTACAATCTTACTCCACATTTCTCCAATCCAAGATCTGACGTGATGAAACATCCTCTCTTTAGTATATTGCTGACCTTGCGCAGGGGGATAGGTAAATGAAGGAAACAGAGTAGATGTTAAAGCTTCTGCTCATCAGGAGCATAAGTTTCTTTCCTTTTTTTTTTTTTTTTAAAGATTTATTTATTTATTTTATACAAGAACTGGGATACAGGACAGATGGGTGGGAGGGTGAGAGGATTCACCAGAGACAGAGTGGGGAACAGAACAGGCAGAGTGACGAAATACACTGCTGAGGGGAGCAGCGGGCGAGATAGGAGAGGTCTGCCATGCCATGTGGGACCCTTGCCGGCCGGCCAGGATTGAACTGGCGCTGCAGGCTGCGGACAGCTTCACAGCGCAGCACTCAACCACCTGCGCCACCAGGGGAGACCCAGGAGCATAAGTTTCTTACCCGATGATCAACTAGCTGTGCTTTCCCCAGTTCTTGTAATTAGTACTGAAAATCCAACATTTCAGGAATCCTCTCAGTCCCAGGTACACCAAATGGCTTGTTTGGGACCATCCTGATTTTAAAACTGAAAACATCACATTCTGGGAATGCCCCTCAATTCTGATATGGATAAGTGGTCACCTAGACTCATGTGTACTCTCGTTACACTGGCAAAAGCAACTCACTTGCCCATTTTGAGCTCAACAGGGTGTAGTCATTCATCCATCTCACAGAGAAGGCACTATGAGTCACATAGCCAAGGCTGATGTTGACATCAATGGATATCAGGGAAAACAGAAGCTTTTGCCAGAAAAGGACAGCAAAGGAAATGAAAAACAATACAACTGACCAAAACAATAACCAAAAAAAGGCATGTTTAAAACTCAACACTTCTTTTTATTTGAAAACTAAATTCCCATAGTATGTCAGATTCTATATAGGTCTCAGAATCTCAGAGACAAAAATCATACTGCTCTGGTGGTGGCCACATTCTAGTGAGAAAAGTTGACACATGACCTAAAATTGAAGTGCTACATGGTCAACATCATCAAAACGTAACCATTCATCCCTACTTGCCCAAAATATGGCAGTTTAAGTCTCCTGATGTAATTATTGAAAAAGTGGTCTGTTATCTCAAACATCCCAATTTGGATGGAAAATAAAATACACACGCCTGGGGTGAAATCAGAAAAGACTCTCCAAGACAGGTAATATTTATATATTTTTCAAAGATTTATTTTATTTATACAAGAGTCAGTGTACAGGCCAGATGCACAGGAGGGTGAGAGGATTCACCAGAGACAGAGCAGGGAACAGAATAGGCAGACTGACAAAATACACTGTGGAGGGGAGCAGTGGGCGAGACAGGAGAGGTCTGCCTTGCCATGTGGGTTGCTCCAAGGCCAACGGAAAGTAGGTGTTAGTTGAGCAGGAGAGTGTCAAGTGGAGAAACATCAGAAAAAATGTTTAGGGACACACACATGCACATGTGTGTGCAAACACAGACATACAAAGTCTACAGCAATGTAGGACAACTTCAAGCAGTCAAGTCCTGCTCCAATGACCCCCACCTCTCTATAGATAAAATTCAGAATACTTAAACCCCCCAACACTTTCATGATCTGGCTCCTGCCACCTCTTTTACCTCATCTTCTACTATGCTAGCCTTGCTGACTCTTCACCAGGAACCTTGGTCTCCTAAGTATTTCTCAAACACTCTTCCTCCTCAGTATCTATAAGGTCTCTTTTCTCTGCCTGGACCACCATTTACCCCCATTATGTCTGCATGGCTTGTTTCCTCACGGCATTCAGTTCTCTGTTCAAATTTCTCTTAATTAGGGAAGTTTTCCCATATAGAAATGCATAGCAGTAATTGTCTGTGATTGTGAGAGATTGTTTTATTGATTATCATTTGTACTTCCCTGCAAGCTATTTGAGGGTAACCCTACATTCATTTTGTTCACGACTAAGTCCTATATCCCTAGTACCTAAAGAACCCTGGCTCATATTTCTTGAGTCAATAAAGATGGGCATCATAAAGACAGTGGTAGGACTGATGTGTTTTGAAAGAAGGGTAATACATAATTGGCATCCATTATTATGGGCCAGGACATTATGATTTGATTCTTAATTTTCTTAAAAAATTGAGTCTTAAAATAAAACGGGTGAAACCATGGAATATTACTCAGCATTCAAAAAAGATAAACACATGCAGTTTGCAGCAACATGGATGGAGCTGGAAGGGATCATGCTCAGCGAAATAAGCCAGAAAGAAAAAGAAAAATACCAGATGGTCTAACTCATAGCAGGAATCTAGAAAATTTAAATAAGGGGCCAGGAAAAAGAATAACTATAAGAAAGAAAATATCAAAATCAACAAACAGCTATGAGCCAGAGACACTCTATGGGGGGTGAGGGGCGGGGAAAGGAGGGTTTGAGGTCAAAATAAGGGGGTTGCAATTGTATGGGGAATATAAAAATAAAATTAAAAAAAATACTTTATGAAAGCTAACTGCCTCTCTAACATTTTAATGTCTTCTAAACACTATGTCACCTATCAAAACCTACCTAAAACATTAATTACGAATCTTTTTCTAAAACATATTTTCTTCTCAGTGTTATAAAATCTTTGACTGATTAAAAATAAAATAAAATAAAATGAAATGGGTGAAAGCACCATATTTGTTCTAAATTTTTATTGTTTCATGTTTATGAATACAATCAGTGGGTAACAAATGATTAGACCTAATTCCTCTGCTGATCTTTTATAAAAGGCCATAAAGAAAGTGCTTTTGAAATGGAGTAAAAGAAGGGTGTGTCTGTTACATATAATACTTCAAATCTGAGTGGCTTAAAAAGTAACCATCCAGGACAGGTTTGGATGCTCATTTTGGGGACTGCTCCTGAGTTTTAGGTGACAGATCAGATAAGAAGAGACAGTCTAGGCTGACAATGGCTAGAATGGCTCAATTATGCTTCATATGGTCTGTCACCACATGGCAGGTTATCCCATGTTGTTCCCAGAGGGAGGGGCTTTTCAAAAGAAAAGATGTGTGCAAAGTCTTGAGACACAGGCTTAGTACCCACTGCCAAAGCAAGTCACAAGGTCAGTCTAGGTGTTAAGTGTGGGAAGAGAGAGGCTCTACCTTTTGATAGAAGGAACTGCAAGGTCACATCACAAATTGTTTAGAAACAGGGGAGAACTGGAGCCATTTACACCATCCACTACAGTCTGTATTACAAGCATACTATTACTCATATTCTTCCCATATGTTAAATACACTAACTCCCTCAAGTCAATGAAACACCTGCCCACTGAATCATCTATTAACTTACACTAAGTTCACTTTTTAAGCTTACATTTCCAAAAACATAATAACATCTGGCACAACTAATAAGCTGGTTTAGGAAGAACCTTGCATGCATATGGAGCTGACTATTCATAGCCCCTGAGATTGAGCTGTTGGTGAATAATATTTACCCAGGGAAAAATGGGGGAGAAAAAGTAATATAAACCACAGCCGGCAAAAATCACAGTCCTGTTTTTAAAAAGTAAGGTTTAGAAGATGATGGATAATTTTTATATAACATTTTTAAATTTTTGTATTTCTAACTCATTCTGTACATTGGAGAATCAACAGGCTCCCAGAAAACCAATTGGAAGTACTCGGGGAAGTAAACTCTAAATTGTTTGCAGACCTATTCTTCATATCACTTAAAAACTTGAAAAATAATACAATTATTTACAACAGTGGCATGACACAAGTTGAAAGACTGGGCTTCAGGGCCTCCTTGGTGGTGCAGGGGTTAAAGTCTCAGCACTATCAAGCTATCGCCAGTCACTGCAGCATGAGTTCAATCCCCAGCCAGGGAGCCAACCCACATGGCACAGCAGACCTCTCCTGTCTCACCCACTGCTCCCCTCAGCAGTGGATTTCAGCATATCTGCCTGTTCTGCTCCCCACTCTGTCTCTGGGGAGCCCTCTCACCACCCCCCCCACCTCTAGCCTGTACCTCGATTCTTATATGCATAAATAAATAAAAATAAATCTTTAAAATAAAAAAGAAACACTGGATGTCAGTTGAGAAGTGCAAATGTGGCTAGCTTAAGCAAATACAATTTTCTGCTCAAGCACTTGGCCATCTAAAGGCATGTAATGGAAAGCAATTGAACATGTTTCTATAAGACTGTTTACTCCTTTCAGTTCTTGAATTTATGGGCCCATTGTTCAATAGTTCTCTCCTGGGTTTCAACCCATGCTTGCCCGGTTGCTAAGCAAAAATATAAACAATGCCAAAAAGTGTAGTAGGTATTTAGACAGATTAGGTGACAAAGTACCATAATTATGCAATCAACAATTAAAAGGCCAAATTGGAAATGTTAAAGGCCAGGACACAGATTCTTGTTTGTTGTTATCATCCCAGCATATGCTT
This sequence comes from Talpa occidentalis, assembly GCF_014898055.3. Classification (NCBI taxonomy): domain Eukaryota; kingdom Metazoa; phylum Chordata; class Mammalia; order Eulipotyphla; family Talpidae; genus Talpa; species Talpa occidentalis. The sequence goes on from NW_023601653.1 coordinate 53,986,588, forward strand.
GAATAATGTGCACCAACAAGTGTGGGCAGCCAATTTAAATCTTTTAAACAGGGCCACCACTGTATTTTCCCTGTCTAGAATGCACTAAGATGTAGTGAACCCAATTTAATAAAATATATATTGTAGAGGAGAGCTGCCAACATGATTCCAGGTTCATATGCAAATTTATGGCTAGCAAAATTAAACTCTCAGAAGCACTACAGGGAAGACAGTTTGAGAGGACCTACTAAATAAGAATAAATTGTTGAATTAGAATTTTAGCTTTATTAATTCCAAGTGATAATAGCTCTCTTTATGGGAAGTAGGAGCAACAACCAGTTGCTATTGTCATACAGTATAGGCACTGTAGAAGATTGGTATAGTGATCATCCTAAAAAAAAAAACTGCCTCCTTTACTGAGACCCTAGTATGTAGACTTTCCCATATTGCTTCTAGGCTTGGGCAGTTGACTTGCTTCAATCAATGGCAAATTATCCAAATGATATCACCAAAGACTTGAAAGGTGCTTGTGCATTTGGGCCCTATTCTCTTGTAATGCAGCTGCTATTCAAAACCTGAATTAACCTACTAGAAACACATGGGTGAGCCAACAGGCAGCAACAAGTGCTAGGCATGAGATGGATGCATCTTAGGCCATCCAAACCCAGGGGAGTCACCAGATGACTGCAGACATGTGAGTGACCCCAGCAAGAACTGCAGAACAACACTCAGCCAAAGTACTTGATCTGTAAACAGTGAGCACATAAAATGGTTATTGAGGGTTATTACTACTACATTTTGGTATGGTTTATAATGTAGGAAAAGATAACTGAATCAGGGGCAAACTATCACAGCCTCCCTTCCTTCTCCTAAAGTTTGACCATATCTTTACTCACATTTCCATACCTGCAAATTCCCTTCCCAGACTATTCTATCCATCCTCCTTTGTATTTGCCCTCATTCTTTGAGATGCTATCAATTCAATCCAATGCAACACTTACTGAACACTTATTTTTTGCTCAGCCTTATATTAAGTTACTAAAGATGTTATCAGTTTCCCATTTACTAAATGGGCTTCTATTCTGGATTAGCCTATTAGTGAATATATATTAAATGCAAGTATGAAAATATATATGTTGAATGCATGTATGAAAGAATTATGAAAACACAAAGTTGACTTTTAAAGAAAGAGTTACAGCCTAGAAAGAGAAATTAATCACATACTTAAGTAAGAATGAGTGTTAGAAAACAGGAAGTATAGTGAGTCCATTAATGTTTAATTCTGGACGATGTGACTGAGAACAGGATGGTTGGAAGAAAAATTGAGACTGTCACAGAAAAGCAGTAATGAATATCAACAAATTTCATTCCTTTCTTTAGGTCTCCAGTCATCCTTTCTGATCTGCTTTCTTACACTACCTTAAACTTGTGAATTTATTGCTGTTATTATTACTATTCACTTATACTTCTTTTCTCTTCTATGCCTATTATAAATATCATGAGGTTTCAGTGTAGAGTGAAAACTATGCAAAATACATTAATTTTTCTTGAAATCCTGACAGGGAAATGTACAGTGGTCCATTGGCATCTACCCCGCTATAGTGTTTACATCATCATTAACCACAAAATCTGGTAGAAAGTGCAACAAAAATAAAGTGGTGGGTGAGGATGAGCCACATGGCTATACTTGAACAGCGGGCATCTGGCCAGCCACATCAACAAATGTGGTCCACATGGCACAGAGCATATAGTCGAAGTGGGCCATGCAGTGAGAAGAGGAGAGGAGAAATGGACACTCCTCTCTCCCAACAGATACTGTCCTCTAACATACACCATTCTATTTGGTTTACTCTGCCATATTATAGCATTCTACATGGACTTATCCAGAACCGTGCAATATGGCAGCTCTATCCTGTCACAGGAATGAAATTTACACCTTTTTCTTAAATATTATGCTCTCTTCTATGCTTAATTTGTATTGCCTATCTAGTAAACATGTTCTTCTAGACCGAACAGAACCTACACTGGGTCCAGGACCATAACATGTGAAGTTGGCATAAAGTGGGCTATGGTCATTTTGAGGGTGGGTCAACAAAGTTATTTCATGCTACCAAATTTTGCTGTATTTCTCTACAGCCAAGCTAGGCTAGCCAGAGTACACAAAACCAGGATAGGGCATTGTTAAATTGTGTTTGCAAAGGAAACGAAGGACTTTTAGTTTAGAAATTCTCAAGTGAAATGGGAAAAAAAAAAGTGACAATTAAAAAAACAGTAAGGCCTCCCTGGTGGCACAGAGGTTAAGACACAACCTATGAAGCTATCTGCAGCCACTGCAGCATGAGTTCGATCCCTGGCCAGGGAGGTGACCTACATATGCAGCAGACCTCTCCTGACTTACCTGCTGCTCCCCTCAGCAATGTATTTCACTCAATCTGCCTGTTCGTTCCCCACTCTGTCTCTGGTAAATCCTCTCACCCCTGACCCTTCTGGCCTACACCCCAGTTCTTGTATGCATAAGTAAATAAATCTTTTTAAAAAAATAGTATCAGTAGTCACATCTTTACTTAACATGTTAATATAAACCTTTGAATCTTTTGCAGAGAAGTATGGAAATATTCCCAAATTGTACATTTTTATACAAGAAAAAATTATTTTACTCAAAGAAATTTATTGAATCAAACTACAAATCAAAATCTGTAATGAACTACACTACTAACTACTAATCCCAAAACAGCAAAACTAAAAAGACATTTATCTACAATCCAAAATTACTTTTAAAATTAATTTTATGATGTTTCATCTTCTCTTCTTTCATTTTTTATTATGTTTATTGAAGTAAACATTAGTTTATAACACTATACATGTTCTAGGGGTATGGGTAGGCCCACACCTCTACAAATGTATGCTATCATTCCATATTCATCGCCAAAACCCTAATAATCCTCTACCATTGTCCACTGGTCCCCAACCCCCTTCCTCCCAGCCTCTCCCCGTCTTCCTTTTCTGGTAGTCTCAATTTTGCAATAACATTTAAAGGTTTGTTTTGGACTATTCTGTTCTGTTGCTTTGATTTGATTTTTATATACTACAGAAGAGTGAAATCATCCAGTATTATATCTCTCCTTTGGACGTATTTCAATTAGCATTATCCCCTCTAGTTCTATCCATATTACTGAAAATAGCAAAAAAAACATTTTTTTTATAGTTGAGCATATTTCCTTGTGTATATATACACCATAACGTCTTTATCCACTCATCTGTTGGGCATTTAGGTTGTTTCCATAGTTTGGCTATTGTAAACAGTGCTGCAGTGAACATGAGTGTCTATATCCTTAAAATAAGTGGTTATTTCTGCACTCTTCAGGTAGATACCTAGGAGAGGCGTGATGATTGGATCATATGCTAGATCTACTTTTTATGTTTTGAAAAACCTCGATACTGTTTTCCATAAAGGTTAACTAGTTTACATTCCCAACAACAGTGTACAAAGGTTCCTTTTTCTTCATGCCCTGCACCACACTTGTTTCTGGTCTTCTAAATCTGAACCATTCTCAGGGTGTGAAGTGGTGTCTCACAGGGGCTTTAATTTGCATTTCCCTGGGGTAAGTGATGATGGGTGTTTTTTCATGTGCCTGTTGACCATCTGCATGTCTTCTCTTCTTTGGAGAAATATCTATTTAGTTCTTCTGCCCATTTTTTGATTAGGTTATTTGTTTTCTTGATGTTGAGTCACATGAGTTCTTTGTAGATTTTGGATATTAGCTCCTTGTCAGATAGATGATGTGCAAGTATTTTCTCCCATTCAGTAAAGTGTCTTTTTCTATCAATGATAGTCATTTATAATACAAAGCAATAGTGATCAAAATAGGATGATACTGGAATAAAAATAGATACACAGATCAATGCTGTAGAACTGAGAGCCCAGAAATAAACCCACTTTTATAAAGACAGTTAATTTATGATAAAGGATCCAAGAACATAAATAAAGTCTCTTCCGCAAATGGTGCTGGGAAAAACTGGACAACCACATACAAAAGAATAAAACTATACTACTATCTCATACATACACAAAATTTAATTCAAAATGGATCAAAAACTTGGGCTATAACACCGGCAACATAAAATATATAGAAGAAAACAAAATTCATCATTGGTTTTAATGATGTATCTGGGCACTCACCTACAACAACAAGGGGAAAAAATGCAAAAATAAACTAATGGGACTACATCAAATTAAAAAGCTTCTGAACAGGAAAAGAAACTATCATTTCACTTTTTATTAGCAGTCCTTTCCTTCACCTTCCTCACTAGCTCTATTATTAGTTATGCACATGTATTTGTAATATTTTGTATATAGATTTCCCTACTTACCCAGTTTCTGAAGTATTTTCTCACTTGATACACACAAAACTGCTAGATATTCAGAGCGTTTTGCAGAGAAGGAAACATTTTGGTTCATTTCACTGATATAGCCATGCCCACAAGGGGGAAGTGTTGTCCCCAGGTACAGGCCTCCAGTAGATACTTGTTCTTTCCCTTCACCAAGCTTCTCCCCAGCTCTCTAGTGCTTTGCCCCAGCATGGTAACAGGACAACTTCATGTAAACAGGTTGGGCAATATTTGCCTAGGGGTGTTGTCTATACAGGGTATGCTTTCATTTGCTCAGTTTGTCTTTTTCTTACTTGTTTATCCTATCTATTTGTATAACTACAATCTGTTTCTCCACTCTTCTATAAATCATATATATTTAGAATGCTCAGGAATGGGGGACCATTTAAGAGATATCTGTGACTTATGTTAGTCACAGTGATAGAAAACTGAGTTTTTCACTGTAGTATTTTATGCTTTTTCTGGAACATGAGTAGACCAACAATTATGGCAATGAATATAAATATGTGAAAAGAACATAGTATTTATTGTTATTACTGTGGGAAAATTTCCAAAATGAAAATGTGAAAAACACCTAAAAACATATTTGGGGACTATACAATATAATTTAATTATTTAAATGTCCTATTTTTAAAGAAATGAATATGTAAAACAAAGATTCATATAGTATAGTATAGTATAACAGTAAAGCAAGCACTTTTACATTAAATTCTGAAAAAAATAGTATTTTCATAAAACCAGTAGTTTCTATAATTCATCAAAATATTAAATAAAAATGGCCTGGAAACAGTAAATATTCTAAGAAATTGGATTAAAACATCAAAACAAATTTTCTATAGAATAAAGAAAAAAATATTGGGGCCTCCCCGGTGGCGCAGCGGTTGAGCGCTGGGTTGCGAAGCTGCCTGCAGCCTCTGAAGCACCGGTTCGATCCCCGACTGCTCCCCGGCCACTGGAGGAGGGTCCCGCATGGTGCGCAGACCTCTCCTGCTGCCCGCTGCTCCCCTCAGCAGTGTACTTCGGTCCTTCTGCCTGCTCTGCTCCCCGCTCTCGCTCTGGTGAATTCTCTCACCCTCCCGCGCTTCTGACTGTACCCAGTGCTTGTATAAACAAACCATCAAACAAACAAATAAATAAATAAATAAAGCATGTCTCTATAAAAAAAATTTTAAAAAAATTTAAAAAAATGGAAAGAATGAGGGGAAATAGTATTAATTAAAATCTTTTGGAAATATTTGTTTTATTTTCCTTTTAATATCCCATCATCAAGTAAAAGTTAGCACAGAGCCTCCACTGCTAGAAAATGTTAACTTACATATAATGTATTTCTCCCATGAAATACTAATATTTCCAAAGAACACTTAAATCTAACAATGTCACAAGTCAATTTTAAATTTTACTTCTGTTAGTATTTTGAAGAATATATGAGGGACAACAAATTTATGTTGGTTTTCATAATTAATTCACTTATCTACATATATTTAGTAGGAATTTCACCTGATTCATGTATATGGATTTGGCCAACAGAGTCCCTTTTTTGGTTTTTATGCAATTTCAAATTCAATAAAATTTGCCATTATGATTTTACCGATTGGTGGTAATTTGTCAAACATTACAATTTTTATGTGAAAATCCTTATGAAAATACACTATTTAGATATTGATTGAGATAAGTGCACATATGTCCTTAATCATTAATATATAAATTATAGGGCTACAAATTTAATCAATTTTTTCTCTTAAATATTTCAGCTTGTTTTATAGCTCCATATTTGTACATTGTGCTGTTAAAATATTTATTTCAAAAAACTGGAGAAAATAAAGAAAAAAATAAGGTTAGATCTTATGTCTTCTGAATGAAAGGCATAGTAATTAGATCTATTTAATCTGCAATACATGAAATATGAGAGGACAAAACAAAGAATGTCAGTGGAATCAGAATGAATAACAGAGGACAAGATTAAGATGAACAGAAAACCTGTATAGAAATAATTCAGGGACTAGAAAAAAATATAATTTCTAATGCATATTAAGAGATTTGAACAGATGTTACATGTATGACACAAGAGAATTTGCAGACAAAAAGAATCAAAGACCAAGAAAGAGATGTCAGAAATCAAAATTAACTGGAGAAGTTAAAAAATTCAGTAAGAAAACTAAATGAGAAATTCAGAAAATATTGCACCATAAACAGCAGAAAGACAAAGGGAAAAATTTAGGAAGGAAACCAGATATCTATATCAATATATACATACATATGTAGCTTACTATACATATGAGATATATATACAAGATTATGTATATTTATATCCTACATACACACACACACATCTTCTATATAAAGGCAAAGTAGGGGTGTGAGAAAGAAAGGAGAAAGAAGGAAAAAAATATCAAAGAAATAGTAGAAGAGACTTTTCCAGGCTAAATGCAGTCACAAGCCTGCAGTTTGAACTTGTACACTAAATATCCAGCAAATTAAATGATGTTAAATGATAAAATGCCCATACTTAAACATATCCTTGAGAAATCTGAACACCCCATTGTAAAAAAAGAAAATCCTGAAGACTTTCAGAAAAAAATAAGTAACTACAAAGGAAAAAAATTCAGATAACCATAAAACTTTCCATCAATACTGCAGACTAGAAGACAGTGGAGCAATGCCTTTAAATTTTCAAAATAAAATTATTTCCAACCTAGATTTTCATATCCAAGTCATATATGCAAGGTTTCAGAACATACAATCCTCCCCTTACAGTTTTTAGAAAGTTATCGGAAAATATACTTCAGTAAATTAGGAAAGTGAGCTACAGATCCATCCAGAAGAGCAGGGAAGTCCTGAAGAATGGCAACTGGACTGAGAGCAAGAAGGCAGAGGGTGGGTTTCATAAAATGTGAAAAGTAGCTCTACTAGAATAAAAATTATTAAGTGCATGGATACCCATTAGGATTTAGTAAAAACAAGATTTTTAATTGATTTATTTATTTATATATTATTACATCATTGTTCATCTTTATACAATGTTTGATTTCTCCTCTCATGTATTGGCCCCATGAAATTAGCACCACCAAGACACCTATAAACCATCACCATAGACTCTTGTGCTCTTCCCTCCCACTTTAATCTCTTTCCCTCCCCCTCTCCTGATGAATGTCTCCAATTTATAGTTTAACTGCTAGACTTCTAGTTTTGTTGTTGTTTTTTAACACTGATCCCTTGTGTGGTTTCCCCATGCTCCTCCTATAAGTAAAACCATCCAATATCTTTTTTTTCCTTCTGACTTATTTCACTGAGCATCATCCTTTCCAGTTCCATCCATGTTGCTGTGAATGGCGTAAGTTTTTTCCCTGATTGCTGAGTAGTATTCCATTGTGTGTGTGTATGTGTGTGTGTGTGTGTGTGCGCGCGCGCGCACGTGCGTATCATATCTTCTTGAGCCAGTCATCTGTTTTGGGGTATTTAGGTCATTTCCATATTTTAGCTATTGTAAATAGTGCTGTGATGAACATAGGAGTGCAAGTATCCTTTTGAATTAATGTTTTTATGTCCTTTGGGTAGAATACTAAGAGTAGAATTACTGGGACATATGGTAGATCCATTTTTAGTAATTTGAGGGTCCTCCACAAGGGTAAAAGTAAGTTTTTCAAAAAAAAGATAAAACCTCCACTGAACATTAAACACTTTCATAAGACTTAATATTAAGCAAGCCAAAATATAACTATTAATGGGATATTAGGAAAGCAAATCCATTTTTTCTTAATGCTAGCAACATTCCCTCCTACTGGCCTGAGATATTGGACCTGAAGAGATGCAAATGTAGTTTTTGCAAACTGCACAATAACATTATATAATTATTGCATGCATGTGTATATATACAATTATTGGTTCCCAAATTTTAGTTCAACATAAAGCCCAGAATTCTTGGCTATGATTGCAAGATAAAATGTGAATGTTAACTGTAATGATGTAAAACTGTAGCTGACAGAATGTGGTACGTGGCAGATAGTGAGAAAATTACCCCCATCTCTCAATTTGGGGAATGACAAAATGTTGTCAAAATTCAATGAAATGATAAAGAAAAGTTTTAATGTATTTTTAAAATTATAAATATAAGCAATAAAAGTAAATACATAATACTCCATAATTAAATATAGCTAGCAAATACAGAAAAGAGGAATGGGAGGAGAATAATCAACAGACAGTGATGTAGATATGTGACTTTCAAACTGGACACATTAGATGGATGCTTTTGAGGAAAGGCCTGCTTTGAAAGATGTGATCCTCTGGATATCCATATGCTGCTTTGATAAAACTTTTTTCCAAAAATTAAGTCAATAAAGATTTTGCACAAACATAAAGAAGAACTATCAAGACACTATAATTCTGGGCCGCTCCATCTGGGGAACATAATCATAGCCATTATTTCCTGAGCACCTACTTTGTATAAGATGGGATGCTAAGCACTTTACGTTACCTGTTTCTAAAGATCACAAGGTAGAAATTACAATGCTCATTTCACATATATGGAAACTGAGTTTTGGGGGATTTAAGCAACTGGTGTAAGGTAACAGAGTGAATGAATGGTAGAGTGGAACCTTCTTAAAAACCAAACACTTTTTCAAAACCAAATGAGAGAGGTCATGTTAACCTCCCTTGAGGCATATTTCAAATCTGACATTCTCTGATTCCATAGGCAGAACAAGACCAAAGTCTACTCAATTCTCCATGTCAGCCGAAAAAATCAATCCAGACACCCAAAAGAATGTGAGTAACTAGATATGGTTTCCTTTCCATGAGTTGTACCTAGGGTCCAAAAGGTTTGTTATCTAGCACAGGTGCAGGAATTTCCCTTGCAGGCCTTTCCTACATCTGGTGTGTCTGCATCACATTTATATATACTTTATTCAGTTAATTTTTTCTTGGACTCACAATATTTCTGCATATAAAAAAATTACGCTGTTATAGTATAACAGTAAATCAAACCCAAAAAAGGGTCCCTTTATCAAAGCATAGTTTATGTTTATTTTAAGAGTGTTCAAAAATTCACTCCATGCGGTTAAGTTTTACAGCTCATGAAAATAAGCTCCAAATTTACAGATATTTCTCATAACATTCCTATCAGCATATAAGAGCCTCTTTCACAGCTGGCACAGAGTGTCCTTTCTTCTGTCTCTTCTAAATCGGTAGGAAGCGCCTTAGATCTCCTTTTGCGAACATTTTCTCTCCTGGCAGTGGGGAATCACAAAGGGGACGCTATTGATCTGGCACTGAAGTGAAAATTTCCGCACGATGAGATAGCTAACATAAGTACAAGTTCAGGCAGGAAACCAATGGTTTTATTAATTATTGCTGGCCATGTCATTATTAAAAAAATATATTCAAGACTGAAAGGAAAAATACAGAATGTGCGAGTATGAGTGCATATACATAAAAATGAGAGAGGAGGAGGGATGAGAAAGAGACAGACAGACAGAGAGACAGGGAGGGAAAGATAAGAGAATGAATGCCATCCTGTAGACACCCCACCAGCACTCACCAGAGGAAATCAAGTTGCCGCCAGTTTGGCTGGGGTTCAGCGCCATCTGCATAGTATTTAAAAGTGAGAGCCAAACTCTGAGCTATTTTATTGGAGTTAGTAAGGAAACTCTCCAATCTATATCTGCAACTCAACCGTTCCAGCTTCTAAACATCACTGAAAAGAGCTTATGGAGGTCAAGGAACTTAACAACAGCATGAGTAGCCGCTTTGCAGTCCATATAAAACTAGGAATTGGTAGCAGGGCATTTGATAAGATCATTTGGTCTCTAATGAATGGTAGGAAATACTCAGGCATTCTCAGAGAGAAAGCTATGAGAGAGAGCATAACACTACTAATAGATAAAATATACACAGAATTTACTCTGAGCCAGGCAGTGTTTTAAGGTTGCGACCGTTACCAATTCATTCAATCCCCACAGTAACCTTGTGTGCTAAGTATTACAATTATCTGTATTTTGCAGATGAGGAATCTCCCAGGATGAGTTCCTGGGACCAAAATTCTCTTTCTAATGTAGGTTTTTTAATTTTTTGTGCCTTCAGAATCTAGTACTTGTTTTTGTTCCCAAGTGACTCAGAAGTGTACAAATGTGATTCTTATTTTCCTTCAATATCCATGAAACATTTAAGAAAACATCAATTTGAATAGATTAATATGAATTATTCAGATACAGTTAACAGTAATAACTAACATTTATTGAATGCTTTCTATTGCCAAGCCCTGTTTTTCATACAATAAATTAATACCTGCAATGAACCTGTAAGGTAGGTGCTATAATGACACCAGTCCACAAATGAGGAGACTGAGGCACAGTGTTAGGTGACCTGCCCCAGATGAAAGCTAGCAAGTATCTGAGGGAAGACTGAACCCAAACCAATGAGCTCTTGAGTGTATGCTGTGGTTCTGGTGTCTATGGCTGCCCTCAAAACTTAATGCCCAAAACCAATAATCTATTATTATTATTTCTCTCAGTGTGTGAGAAAACTGGGCTCAAAGGGTGACCCTACTTGGAGTTTCTCAAGCATTTATAACCAGGTGGCAGTTGGGGCTGCTGTCATGTGAAGACAGAACTGCCTAGACATCTAAAATGGCTTTTCAGGGCCTCCCTGGTGGCGCAAAGTGTTAAGCACAGCACTATGAAGCAATCTGCAGCCTTTGCAGCACAGCACGAGTTCAATCCCTGGCTGGCTAGGGAGCAACCCACAAGGCATGGCAGACCTTTCCTGTCTCGCCCACTGCTCACCTCAGCAGTGTGTTTCTGTCAGTCTGCCTGTTCTGTTCTCCACTCTGTCTCTGGTGAATCCTCTCACCTCCGCCCCCCCCCATCTCTGGCCTGTACCCCAGCTCTTGTATGCATAAATAAATAAATCTTATAAAAATAAAATAAAATGGCTTTTCAGTCCCAAGTTTGGCACCGCACCAGGGATGGCTGAAAGTTTTGGGGGCTACCTGTCCTCTCCCTCTGTCTCCACACCACCTCTCAGTGTGGTAGCTAGGGCTTCCTCACAGCATCATGGTCACAGGATCATCGGATTTCAGCTCACATAGCAGCTGGCTTCCCTCTCTGTGAGCCAAAGAGACCCAAGAAGCTATAAAGTTTCTATTTACCTAGCCTTGAAAGTCATTCAGCATAACTTTTCTGCATCCTATTGGTTAAAGGATAATCACAGCCTCCCCATCACCCATATTCAAGATGAGGGGATTATATAAGAGTATAAACACTGGGAAGCATGATTCCCTTGGGCCCCTTCTTTGGAGACCAGTACTGTGGCCACTAGCTACTCTATACTGTAAGTTGCAGAGCTGGAGATTTGAGTTCAGTTTGAACAATGCAAAACAATTCTACTGAAAATAAGTACACTGGAAATAATTTCCAAAATAACTATCTTTTTCTACTTGAGGAGTCTGTAGAGGTGGCACTGAGTTGCCTCAAGATGATACTAGTGAAAGGAATTCCAAAAATGCCTGGAAAGATTCTAAGCCTCATTAGGTAAGATAAAAATGAGCATTTTTCTTATTCCTTCATTCTTTGGAACAAAGAGCGTTTCAAGTCTCCCTAGAACACAGGCATTTTCTTGGTTGAGTTCTTGTCCTAGCTCTGCTGCTAATTAGCCTTGACTAACTTCTCAGCAACAGTTTCCTCTCCCTTTAAAAAGCATAGGTAAAACACTACAAGACATACATCTCAGAAACATCTTTAAAGACTCATCACCCAAAGCAGTGATAGTAAATAAGGCAAAGATAAACACCTGGGATTACATCAAACTGAAAAGCTTCTGTACAGCAAAAGAGACATTAACCAAAACAGAGAGACACCCCACTGATTGGGAAAAAATCTTTGCACACCATTCAACTGGTAAGGGACTGATCACAAAGATATACAAAGAGCTTGCATGGCTCAACAAAAACAAAACAATCCAGTCAAGAAATGGGCAGAAGAACTTAAAAGACATTTTCAAAGAGGAAATGCAAATTGCCAACAGGCATATGAAAAATGTTCAACATCCCTTATAATCAGGGAAATGCAAATCAAAACCACACTGAGATAACCACCTTACACCAGTAAGAATGGCACATATTAAAAAAACAAGCACCAACAAATGTTGGCGAGGATGTGGTGAAAAAGGAACTCTCCTGCATTGCTGGTGGGAATGCAAACTGGTCCAGCCACTATGGAAAGCTGTCTGGAGGCTCCTCAGTCTACTAAAAATGGAGCCACCATATGACCTGGCAATTCCACTACTAGGGATCTATCCAAAGGACACAAAAACAGTGATTCAAAAGAATACCTGTACACCTATGTATATTGCAGCACTATTTACAATAGGTAAAATCTGGAAACAACCCAAACGCCCAAAAATAGATGACTGGATCAAGAAGATGTGGTATATATACACAATGGAATATTATTCGGCAATCAAAAAAGATAAACTCATGTCATTCGTAGCAACGTGGATAGAGCTAGAAGGAATTATGCTCAGTGAAATAAGCCAGAAGGAAAAAGAAAAATATTGGATGGCTTCACGTATAGCAGGAATATAGGGGAACCAAATAAGACATCAGTGTAAAAAATTATAATAACAGTACAAAACACAACGAAGCAAAAACAGACAATTATAAATCAGAGACATACTGCAGGGGAGGAGGAGGGAGAGGGATCAGAGGGAGGGAGGGAGGAGCACAGGGGACTGTGGTAATGGTGCACAGGTGCATTGGGGAAGGAAATTCTATAGGGACTCAACCTGAGGTGGCGGGGGGAAGCAAATATTGTCTAAAAATTAAAAAAAAAAAACTAAGTATCTAAGTATTCTCCATCATAGTATTGATAGGAGGATCAAATGAGATTTTGCATGTGAAGATGCTTTGAAAACTAACAAAGCAATGTAGTTCTTGCCATTGGATCTTACTGTTGGATTATTTGATTATTCGTTTGATGAACTCCCTCGATGCAGCAGTAAGTGCCATGTTATCCGGGGCTGCCTCATGAACTACGGCACACACATAACCTAGATCACTGCTGATCCCAGAGTTAAGAACACAGGAATTATCGCCTAGCAGGAACAATTTCAAAAGTCAAAGAGGACATTTTTAATAATTATGCTACAGACCAACAGGTACAAAAAAGAAGCGTGGTCATCCAGTCCTAGTGGACACACAATAAACATGTGCTCAATATAAATACCATTTATATATTTATTTACATTATTTCCTTTTTGTTCTTTCTCATAATGCATCTTGTCACTTTCTCTTATCCCATCCTTCCCTCACTGTCATCCCCAAAGTCAGAACTCAAAACCTGTCCCATCTCTTAAAGCAAATTGACTCTCATTAATTCTCACTGCACTGAATATCAATTTACCTCCTTGAAATCAGAGTTACATTTTATTTATTCTGCATATGATTGTGTTGTGACCATTACAAAGAAAACTTCTATGCAGCAATGACCAAGACAAGGAAAACCACTGCCTTCAGAGAACCTGCATTTTTATGAAGTTAGACATAAAATATACGTACAGAGAGGACAATCTGAGATTGTGGTAACTGCTCTGAAAGAAATAAAATAGGGAGAAATAGTAGCCCAGATCTTTTCTAAAACCTGTATCTGACAGACTCAAGACATTTTTTTTTTTTTCTTTTTCAGGATTTATTTATTTATTTATACAAGCACTGGGTACAGTCAGAAGCGCGGGAGGGTGAGAAAATTCACCAGAGCCAGAGCGGGAAGCAGAACAGGCAGAGCGACAAAGTAAACTGCTGAGGGGAGCAGTGGGTAAGGCAGGAGAGGTGTGTGCACTATGTGGGACCCACGAGTGCAGCCGGGGATCAAACCGGCACTGCAGATGCTGCAGGCAGCTTGGCAGCCCAGCGCTCAACTGCTGCGCCACAACCGGGGAGGCCCAAAACTCAAGATGATTTTGTAACACTGTGGCCTTCCCCATTTATATGACTCCTATGCAGGTTTTAGAAAAGATAACCCAGAGAAAGTTAAAATCTGGATGAATGAAAGAACCAAGCAGATGAAGAGCTGGGGAAATGGCTCACAGCAGAGACAGGAGCAAATGCAAAGGTTTGAGGGAGGGTGTATGGACTTGGTAACACACTGAGACAGGGAAAGGTCATAGGTCAGAGCCTAATAAATGAAGGGAAAGTGCTAGAGCTGTTGCTGCAGGGCACTGGCTTTGGGGTTACAGACATACCTTAGAATGCTGACTTGCCTATGCCTGTAGTGTGATTTGGGCAAGTTACTTATATTACTAGCCTGCCTTTCAGGGGTGATATGTGGATTATACACAGTAAATGTATGTGAAGGGGAATAGAAATAGGAGGTGTCACAGAAATGGGGAAGGTCACAGTGTTACAAAATTGTCTTGAGTTTGTCAGATGAATGTTCTTAACACATAAAGAGCTATATTTGCAGCCTAAGGACCAGACATAAAAATTAAAACTAATATCATCCTTTTGCTTTTACATTTCCCTTATGGCCACTTCAAATCCATGCAAGTGGTCAATCTGAATATAGACTGTGAATTTATCCCATGAAGTGGGATAAATCACTTTTCACTTCTGGAAACTCCTTTGGTATCCCAGGACTGGTGTCCTTCACTTGTTTCCCAATCCCTTGTCTCAGTGCCCCTGACACATCACTATTAATTCTCCAACTAATACAACCAGTACTCAGGCACCAATTACCTATCTTCTTTTTAACTCTCACCGCATCCTGCTCTGTCTCTTTCATGGAATAAAATACTGTTGTTTCTAAAGAAATCTCAAACGAGTCACTCCTTGCTGAAAGGGATTAAGCTTTCTAGTTAGAACTTGGCCTTTTAGTGCATGTCCTGAGCAGTGCCTGTTGTGCAGGTGCCATTCCAGCTGCTCTTTGCTGAAATGGAACGCATATAAAGTTCTATGTGCAGCTCTGCAGATGCATTAATTTAGACTACCTGGATGCATCTAGAACACTTGGCAGAAGCAAGACTGTAGTTAATGTTCTGATAAACAATGTATCCAATGGTATGCATTGTGGAGAATTATAAGAGACAGTCAGGTAATGGCTTAGTATAATCCAAGAATCATTTGATCACCCCAATGCATCACTACTCAATTTTGTTACAAAATAAATCCTTCCCTGTAATAATAATCCTCCAAATTGATAATAGGTACATCCTTGGAACAAAGTAAGAGAGTTATATTTACTGCCACAAAATAATTTCTAGTCAGGGAAATTCATTAGCATTAACTAAAATGTTGGCTCTTGTATAAATGTGCCCTAGTTCTTCTCTGAATCCAGGAATCCCCAAAGGCATTTTCTTACTTTGATTTCAAATATGGAAAAATTCAGTACTGCCAAAAGATTACATTTTTTTAAAGATGAACCTGAGTGGATATTTCACCAAATGTACAAGAAACTGAAGCAATTTGAATGACCTGTGTTAAAAATTAAAAAGCACTCATGTGGAAGAATCAGCATGTGGATCTCTCATTTGAAAAAGAATAAAGGTAATTAAATCATCCTTTTTTAGTTAGCCCAAGGAAAACCCACTAAGATGAAACCAGTTTGCCAGCTCATTAGGTAAAGTACATAAAAGCTGTCAGAATTATCTTAGCTTCCTTAAAGTTCAAGAAAAAGGAATGGACCAACCAATACAGAAAGACTGGTCAGGTATATGTCCCCCACCCATGGAGAATGTCGTCTCTACCAGAAGGGTGGCCTGTTTCCCTAGTCATATTTTTATTAGGTAAGAAAGGTTTTTTTGAGAATGATTCCTTGATTCTCAACAAAAGATGTAGGTGATGGCAGGACCTAGGGGCTTTCTTGTAGAAGGAAAAGAAATATAAGGAATCATAAAACTGGAATCTGAGAATCACCAGTACCAGAAAAAAAAATGAGTTTTTACATGTTTAAGGTCATTGGTCTTGTAATAACAATGAGGAGATATCAAGGAAGAATCTACAAAAGTTTTTGATGGCAAAGTTTTAGCAGCTCCTTCAGTCCCCTCCTGTTCTTAATGATGTGTGGAAACAGCCAGGTTGGGTATAAAAAGGAATAAAGCAGAGAAAACACAAAAGGAATTCTTTGGGAAACAAGCAGACCCCTGGAATACTTAAATTTGACACTGTGAACTCAGTCCTTTCCTGGCTCTTCTAAGGACTATTCGCCCAAGTCTCAAAAAAAAAAAAAAAAAAAAAGTTGCCTTCCATTTTTCTCAGTTAATTTTATTTAAAGTTCCATTACCATGGACTAGGAAAAAGTAATGATGGCATTACTTTACCCCTGGAATCTTGGAATCACAAATGTAAAAAAAAAAAAAAAAAATTGTTTTCAAGTTAAACCTTTGAAGTTTCCTTCAAAAACAATGTTCACTATCTCCTAATCATTTGTACCTATATTGTGTTTCAGCCTCAACCTCACACTTCCATGTGTCCATGAGCAGATTCCCTCAGGATATCACCACTGGAACCCACACTGAACCCATAACTACCTCTTTAGTTTTCCTATTATAGTACAAATAGACCTCCAAATTCTTAGGCTTCCCCCTTCAGGACCATGTTGGAGACACCGCTCCCTTTCTTCATGGGTAACTCAATCCCATTTATTTCAATAAGCCCTGGACCCTAATAAGTGCATGCGATATAAAACTAAATAAAAGAACAATCTTACCTTCAAGAGACTCAGAGTGTGGTGTGAAGGAAAGACACATATGCAAGTGACAACATGAGTTGGACTAAGATCAGTTCTTACGTAGAAATGCAGAGTGAAGTGAATGAAGAGCAGAGTTTCAACAGGCAGAATGTGAGGGAAAGCATTCGAAGCAACTGTGACAACATGAGGACAAGCAAAGCAGGAGAGTTGCATGAGTACACTCAAGGGAACGAAGTGATCCATTCACTGACCTAGTATCGGAGTGTGGTCAGAGACCAGGCTGGAGCGCTAGTCCCTGCCCTCTGTCTATTAGCACAGATCAACAACTTCATCCTTCCTTTACCCTGCCATCCTTTAACAGATTTTCTCTAATTTTTGTTGCCAGGCAGAGATTTTTTTCAGTCAGTTTATTTCTTCATAATTCATCTTTTTCATTCAATTATAAATGCTTAAGGAAAGAAACCACGGCTTCTATGTTTTTCCTGCACTTCAAATAAGAGCATTTCATACACAAAAAGCAGTGTCCACTTATGGATGATTCTATGTTGCACTGGGCCATGGCCATTGTTTTACAAGCAATTTTCTTCACGAGTGAAGACTCCAGGAGAGAGGCCAACTTCCAACTGGGGGAAGTACCACCAGTTACAAAGGTTGGAGGAGAAAGAGGGATCCAATTTTTGCAAAATAGGAGGAAGCCTGAGAGATAATGATACTCATGGTTTCCTGATTATTAGAAAGTGGGAAACAGTAAATATTAAATTAAACATTAAAATGCTTAGAAACTCCCACTAGCTGTTCCAACAACCATCTCAAACTATAAACAATGGGTTATGAAAGTCCAATTGCACAATATTCTAGAAATCATCAGCCTGAAGCATTTTATTCTTTTTTTATCTCCTCCTACAACAATATTTCACAGTTCAAGTTTTGTCTTTACTTGTCCTTTTTACAATCTTTTTCACAATTTTAAAGAATGTAACATGCATTCTGTGTAACGGGAAAAAAAAGACAACAGGATAGCACCAGATTTACTCTGACCTTTTTAAGGTTCCATATTTAGTTAGTTAGCCATTTCTATCCTCCTAGCTTTTCAGAAGCTCATGTGTTAGGGAGAACTAAAAATGGCAAACCCCTCCAAATTACCAGCACTTAAAAGGTTAAACAGTTTATTTTTATCTCACTAGCAGAGAATTAAAACTCTAATGTGTTCGGGCTTGCAAAGAAAAAGACCACAGTAAGGATCTAGAAACCGGGTTCTTTGGTGGTGGGGGTGGCAACAACATCTACAGGGGAGAACCCCATACTTCCAAAGTACTAACAACCATGTGAACCAATGTTACCTCAATAAAAAACTTAAATTAAAAAAAAAAAAAAGAATCCGTTGTTTTAACCCTTTCCATTCACAATCCCTCGGATCTTGCTCTGGGTATTTTCTTCCCAAATTCTGCAAACTGTTAAATTGAGACTCAATGGGTCCCAAGCAGCTGCCTTTCTCAGAGTCCATCATCTCTGCACCCCAGAGCCCAGCAGACACTAGCAGCACATGAACTTGGCTCTGCCAGCTGCAGAGAGCCTATGACTTTTCCACATAGGACAGTTTTCTCACAGGTGAACATTCTGATACGGGTTGATGGGTTGCTTTCCCTGTGACCAGAAATGATCATCTACAATCATACTGAGAGAAGCAAAAACCAGACTCCCAGGCTTTTTATATAAAGAGGCACAATGGCATAAAAAGACAGGAACCTCGGAACTAAATGCTTTACCATTTACAAAATACATGTGCTCGCTCGAGCTCGCTCTCCCTTTCTCCCTCTCTCTCTCTCTCATTATTTTTTATTACTTTGCTAAATTTGCCACTTTGGGGCACATGAAAACAGTGAGGCTCCTGACCTAACTGGAGGCTTTGTCTTGTGTGTCTTGTGTGAGACTTCTCCTCGCTCAAGAGAAATGGAGTGGCCTAGAGGCAAAACATAGCAAGGAAGGGGGACATCTTGTCAGCCTCAATCTTTTCTTCCCCTCCTCCAGAACCCTCTCAATTTTCTACAAAAATAGCCATGGTTTGTCTTTCTTACCATTTCAAAACCTGCTTTGAGAGCACATAAATGGGTGGCATAATTTCCTAGCACACGAAAAGTGGACTACCCACTCTTACAAAACAAAGAAGGCACGCTGGGCTGTTAAAAAATGAAAGATTTAAAAAGGAGGTTTTTTGTTTCTGATAGGAGAAGGCTGGCTTTGGCCTTTGGAGGCATGGTTTCTGTTTTTGTGACCTGCAGTCTGAGAGCCAACCTGGAAAGCATAGTGAGGAGGCGTGGTTAAAACACAGGTCTTAGATGAAGAAATTCACTAGTTATGCAAAAGTGATTCTCTCTGGGGCCCTAGAACTACACCTCTATTCTCACAAAAAGAAAATGTAAGTGATAATAACGTGTTACATTCCTTGAGTGCATCAGTCTTATAAAAATCCACCACTAACCTAGGTTTTAAAAACTATATTTGCTCTCTTCAAAGGATTTACCTGCATAATATAAAGCTTCACCTTTTTGTCTCCTTTAATGCACAGGGGTGATGGGAACACACAGGAGTCAAATCTCATTTGGAGTCCAGTTCAAAATCCATCATGTAAGGTGAAAACTACAGAGTCAAAATTACCCTTGAAAATCCCTCAAATTATCCATAAAATATAGTATAGGTATTTTTATATGTACAATAACATAGTAATTTTATTTGTTCTAAATTGTGGAAACTCCAATGGAAGATTAATGAAAGGAATAAAAGGAAAATCCATGGTATGCACAAAACTGAGCATCCAAAATGTTTGGCAGGAAAAGGCAATTTTTAAACTTCCATTTGTTTGCATGGTCTGTTCTATCCTCGGTTAATATTTAGCTTCTACAACCTTAATATAAGTTCATAATATTTTTTCTTTGTTGAGTATTAAACAAAGTTTAAATAGAGTCAAATAACACCACCAAAATATCAGTACACATGCTTCCTGTGAGTCTCCTATAATCAGGATTTCACAATCTAATCATTTTATAAAGTGTATTCACATCCACTGGGACAGGTATGAGCATTCTTAGATACGCATAAGATGACTTTAAGTCACTTGTTCAAGGTTACTCTGCTCATTGGGGACAGAACCAGAATTCAAATCAGATCATCAAATTGCCAGCTTACTGCCTCTTCCAAAGGATCCCATTATTCAGAAGAAGGCTGAATTCACACAGAAACTTAGGATACTTTCAATAGGTACACAGTAAAATTAGGGAAAGATAGAAAGGGGAGAGAAGGCAAAGCAAAATTTAAAGTGGTCACCCACTTTGAGATCCACTTTTGGTAGGAAAATTAGATTTAATAGGAGAAAAGATGTAATTTTTTAAAAAATATATGCTTTTGAGGACTCTTAGGAAATCCTTAGTAGGAAATAAGATCCTATTAATCTAGTGATTTGGGGAACTGTCAATTACTTAGCTTAATCTAACACTAGTCATAAGTGAAATACAAAGTTTACACTTACCCATAAATAGTTTCACAAAACACATCAAAGAAGAAAAAAAACACAGAACAAGAAAGAGGAGGACTAGAAGAAAAACAACACAAGAGATTCTTGAGTCACTTCCTCAGAAATGGGAGCTGACTCAGCTCTTAAACTCTCCTCTCTCCTCCTCCTAATACCCACACACAAACACACAGCACTCATCTACATTTATGTTTTAGGCAGTGTGGAAGAAAGGAAATTCTTTTGGATTTTTTTTTAAACATCAGTAACAACTAACATGAACAATCAGCTATGGGATTTGTGTTCAATGGGATAGTTCAGAAAAGGGCTATTTTTTGGAAGTACAGAAATCCATTAGAGTTTAAAATTTTGCTTTAATCTACTGAGAAAATAGTCAAAACTGGGAGTAAGCAAAAGAATATCTGTCCAGATTGGAATTACTTAGTCCATTTCCTTGATTTACTAGCAGTTACTTCTCATTCTCATTCCTATAGTAAACAGGAAAAATGTGTTATATCCAAAAAACTTTTTGGAGTGGAACAAAATGATGCTTTAATGAAAAAATTAATAATATAACTATTTTATCATTCAAATAAGCAAATGTATAATAACCCGTATAAACCTGGAGTTGAAGTGTCCAATGAATCTCACAAATAAATGTCAAGTACCTGTATTTATAAAGAGTGAAAACTATGTTAGTTTATCAGAGTGCTAGAACTCCCTTCTGTAGACAATTTAGGGGCAAGAAAATATAGATAAAAATGTTGAGAACAAAGGAAGGGAATGAAGAAAACAGTAAGAGAGGGTAATTCTGGTAATTTTAGTGAGGTGGACAGCAAAATTCTACCATGGTGAACATTTCAAGAGTTTAAAGAATTTCTTAAGAATTTAAAAATGGAACTTTCTAATGTTCAATAAGTGTTATTTAAGTTTCTTCTGTAATTTATTTTTTAAATATTTATTTTTTTATGCGTAGAAGAACTGGGGTACAGGCCAGCGGTGTAAGGGGTGAGAGGATTCACCAGAGACAGAATAGGGAACAGAACAGGCAGATTGACTGAAATATACTGCAGAGGGGTGCAGTGGTCGAGTCAGGAGAGATCTGCTGTGCCATATGGGTAGCTCCCTGTCCGGGGATCGAACTCGTGCTACAGTGGCGGCCGATAGTTTCATAGGTTGTATCTTAACCCCTTGTGCCTCCAGGGAGGCCCTCTTCTGTCATTTAAATCTCACTCCCTGTATGCGGTGTCTGTGTGTGCATTGATGTGTATATATTAGGTGGAAATTATGGATGTTTTATATGGAATAATTTTTGGTTGAAATCACCGAGTCTAGTTTCTCATCTTAGTTTTCCAAGTGTGGGATAAAAGAAATAGAGAGACCATAACTAGCCATAATTAACATTCATTCCTTCTTTTAATCCAGAAATAATATTTGAATATCCATTATGTACTTGCTCTATTCTCAGCAAGGAGGATGGGACAGTTATGAAAATACAAATGCCCTTTCCTCATGGAGCTTAGATTCTAGCAAGTTAAGAATGAAAGGAATATATCAAATTACAAAAAAAAAATAAATAAACAACAAAACTCTAGAAATCTAAATATTAAGATAAAGCGAATCAAGGAAATGGCATATTATATATCATGCAACAACGATAAAGATTTCCACTAAGTACAGCCCTCTGTCCTTATCAAAAAGGGGCAAGTCAAAGACAATGGCACATCTCTAAAGTACTAAATGAAAACAACTTCCACTTCAAAGTTCTTTATCACAAAAAAATTCTTCAAAATGAGGATGAATAATCTGAGAAGGCTACATAGGATAGGATTCCAACTATATGACATTCTGAATAAAACAAAACTATGGAGACAATATAAAGATCAATGTTTCCTAGGGGTGAGATGTGGTGAACAGGCAGAACTCTGAGGACTTTCAGTGAAAATACTCTGTAAGATACCATAATAATAGACATCTGTCATTATACATATGTTCAAATACACTGATTATACAATACCAAGAGTGAACCCTTAAGTAAACTTTGGTTTATTATGATATTCCATTTCTGAGAAAAAAATATACCATTCCAGCGAGTGATGTCAGTAATGGGGGAAGACTATGTACATATAGGGGCAGGGAGTATATGGGAGCCCTCTGTACTGTCAATTTTATCATAAACCTAAAATTGTGTTTTAAAATGGTAATGTCTTTTAAAAGAATAAATAGGCCTTGGTCTTGAACACCAAATGTGAGACCATTTTAATGACCACATTTTCAAATCTGGATTTAGCCCTGATGTTAAATGGTCCAATAATCAAGTCAAATACAGAACCAAATAAAGAACCAAACATAAACTCAATTAAAAGAAAAAAGAAAACTGTGGATAAATATCTCTCATAAATGCAGATGGAAAAATTCTTAACAAAATGTTAGCAAACTGAATACAAAGCTATATAAAAAATTATACATTATGACCACATGAGATTTATCCTGAAGAAATGATACCAGATGTAAAATGAAATCTATAGAGAGAGCACTGATGCTGGTAATTAGTGTGCAAATAAGAGATGTTATATCTTTCCTTCTTAAATGACAATTATTCTAAACAAAATTATAGTGATAAAAGTCAGAAAACATGGGTTTTCTTAAGAAGAAGGTTAGTAGTACAAATATTCTATATCTTAATGTAAGTAGAATTGTATGGGTACAGATGTAAGTTAAAACTCATCAAACATATGCAAGTCATAGCTCATTTTACTACATGTGATCTATGTCAGTAAAATATTGCTAGAATGAAAATATAAAGACAGAAAGATTTAAAGTGAAGTAACAGGAAGGATTTAATAGGAAAATACTAATAAAAGAGAGTGGTGTAGCTCATTAATATTAGTCCAATAGTCTTTAAGGAAACATAAGTATAAATAAAAAAGTGTGCTATATAATCATAAAATGTTTAATATAGCAGGAAGATTTTAAAATGTAGCCTTGATATACAAGGTAAAAACTGACAGAACTATAAGGAAAAATAGAAAAATCTACCTTTATAGTGGGACATTTAACTCATCTTTCTAAGGAATTGATAGATCAAACTGGAAAAAGGTCAGTAAGTTTATATAAAAGTTGAACAGTAAAATTAATAAGCTTGATTTAATGGACATATATAGGCTATTCAACACAAAAACTGGAGATGCTTGTTCTTTTCAAGTACAAAGAGTACATTTACAAAGAATGACCTCACGTCAGACCACAATTGTAGCAAGTCTCAATCAAGTCCACTTACCTCAATGTAATCAAATTAAAAACTCAATAATCAAAACTCTATTAGTTAAGAACCCTTCAAAATGCTCTTCTAAACGTGTCATTGGTCAAGAAGAAACTATGATGGAAATGAGAATGAGAGGTGGGAGTGCTGTTAACAAACAGAGCAAAGAAGGACCTCTCCGGTGGCGCAGCAGTTGAGCGCTGGGTTGCCAAGCTGCCCGCAGCCTCTGCAGCGCCGGTTCAATCCCCAGCCGCCAGTGAGGGTCCCACATGGCGCACAGACCTTTCCTGCCGCCCGCTGCTCCCCTCAGCAGTGTACTTTGTCGGTCTGCCTGTTCTGTTCCCCACTCTGACTCTGGTGAATTCTCTCGCCCTCCTGCGCTTCTGACTGTCCCCAGTGCTTGTATAAATAAATAAATCTTTGAAAAAAAAAAAAGAGCAAAGAAATGTGAAATTTTTGGAAAAGAATATGGAGTTCGTGGAGGTTTTTAAGCTTTAAGATGGACGATAGACAAACAAACGAACAAACAAATAAATAAATAAATAAAAACATGCCTCTATTTAAAAAAAAAAAAAAAAGATGGACGATAGAAAGAACAGTGGGTTTGTTTAATGGGGAGGATCCTCAGGATACAGAGGGAAATGCTACTACTGTTAGGGGCCAGGCCATATATTTAAAGAAACAGAGTCATAAGGAAGGTGAGAGGACTAGAACCCAAAACACAGGTGGAGAGGTTTCCCTGGCTGTCCATCCATTATAAGAAGTAGCAAGACAGATGCTTTGGGAAAACATGTGATAGAGAGAAAAATCTGGAGATGGAGAAGTTAGAAGCTATGCTCTGAATGATTCTATTTTCTTAGTAAAATAAGGAACAAGGTAATCAACTTATCCTGAGGAGTGTAGAGGGGAATGTTAAAAGTTTGAGGAGAAAGGTAATATATGAGACATTTGTCTTGTGAGCAGGATAGGGATTTTTTTTAATTTTATATAATTCTTACAACATTTTTCATTTTTGCACAATGCATGCATTTTAATTTTGGTTATATTCCTCATACAATTGCAACCCCCCCCTTATTTTGACCCTAGTCCTTCCTCTCCCCACCCCTCCCCGCCATAGCATGTCTCTGGTTTATAGCTGCTTGTTGATTTTGATTTTTACTTTGTATTAATTAGTCTTTTTCCTGGTCCCTTATTTAGGTTTTCTAAATTCCTGCTATGAGTGAGAACATCCTGTATTTTTCATTTTCTTTCTGGCTTATTTCGCTGAGCATGATCCCTTCCAGCTCCATCCATGTTGCTGCAAATTGCATGTGTTTATCTTTTTTGAATGCTGAGTAATATTCCATGGTGTATATGTACCACATCTTCTTGATCCAGTCATCTATTTTTGGGCATTTGGGTTGTTTCCAAAGCTTAGCTATTGTAAACAGTGCTGCTATAAACATAGGGGTGCAGGTGCTCTTTGGAATTGATGTTTCTGTGTCATTTGGGTAAATACCTAAGAGTGGAATTGCTGGATCATATGGAAACCCTATCTTTTAGTAGGTCAAGAAATCTCCTCACAGCTCTCCATAGTGGTTGGACCAGTTTGCACTCCCACCAACAGTGCAGGAGAGTTCCTTTTGCTCCATAACCTTGCCAACATTTGTTGTTGCTAGTTCTTTTAATATGTGCCATTCTCACTGTGTAAGATGGTATCTCATTGTAGTTTTGATTAGCACTTCCCTGATTGCAAGTGACGTTGAACATTTTTTCATATGCCTGTTGGCCATTTGCATTTCCTCTTTGGAGAAGTTTCTTTTTAGCTCTTCTGCCCATTTTTTGACTGGATTATTTTCTTTGTTTTTGTTGAGTCTCATCAGCTCTTTGTAGATTTTTGTGATCAGTTCTTTATCATTCGTGTTGTATGCAAAAATGTTCTCCCAGTTGGTGGGGTTTCTCTTTGTTTCGGTTATTGTCTCTTTTGCTGTGCAGAATCTCTAATTTGATGTAGTCCCAGCAGTTTATCTTTGCCTTCATGGATTTGATGGGAAAATACACTGAAGTTGTTATCAGGCAATTTTTCTATAGCCCCCTTGAGAGTTTTACTCATAACTCTAAAAGGAGTCATGCCAGCTAGCCTGTGTGATTCTTTCTCTATCCGTGATAAATTGTTCTGGTACATTTCTAAACATCCGGTGACCTGGATACCCCCAAGGGTTGAGGCTTTGCCAAGAGAGGAAGAAAAAACAATAAACCAGGAAGGAAAGGAAGAGATCACGAGGTTGGACAGCAGGTCTAAACTGAGTTTGGGGAAGGTAACCAACAGTGCAAAGACCATCAGGCCAAGTGTGATCTAAAAAAGATAAGCCCACTGGTCCATTTCAGAAATCTTGGGGAGATTTTTTAATTGCCTGAGGTCATGGAAATTGGAGTTTTAGCTTAGTTTCATTACATTTTAAGAAGTAAAGGGTGATACAAAAATCTACAAAGAACTGATGAGACTCAACAAAAACAAAGAAAATAATCCAGTCAAAAAATGGGCAGAAGAGCTAAAAAGAAACTTCTCCAAAGAGGAAATGCAAATGGCCAACAGGCATATGAAAAAATGTTCAACGTCACTTGCAATCAGGGAAGTGCTAATCAAAACTACAATGAGATACCATCTTACACAGTGAGAATGGCACATATTAAAAGAACTAGCAACAACAAATGTTGGCAAGGTTATGGAGCAAAAGGAACTCTCCTGCACTGTTGGTGGGAGTGCAAACTGGTCCAACCACTATGGAGAGCTGTGAGGAGATTTCTTGACCTACTAAAAGATAGAGTTTCCATATGATCCAGCAATTCCACTCCTAGGTATTTACCCAAAGGACACAGAAACATCAATTCCAAAGAGCACCTGCACCCCTATGTTTATAGCAGCACTGTTTACAATAGCTAAGCTTTGGAAACAACCCAAATGCCCAAAAATAGATGACTGGATCAAGAAGATGTGGTACATATACACCATGGAATATTACTCAGCATTCAAAAAAGATAAACACATGCAATTTGCAGCAACATGGATGGAGCTGGAAGGGATCATGCTCAGCAAAATAAGCCAGAAAGAAAAAGAAAAATACAGGATGTTCTCACTCATAGCAGGAATCTAGAAAACTTAAATAAGGGACCAGGAAAAAGAATAACTATAAGAAAGAAAATATCAAAATCGACAACTATGAACGAGAGACACTCTATGGCAGATAGGGAGCAGGGAAAGGAGGGCTTGGGGTCAAAATAATGGGGTTGTAATTGTATGGGGAATATAAAAAATAAAATTAAAAAAAAATAAGTAAAGGGTGATATCTAAGAATGTCATTTAACTTGACATGTAACATACATATATTATATACCTGACCTCTAACAATGAAAATTTTAAAACACCTTGTGCATTTCATCTATTTGATTTTCATAACAACCTTAATAAATTAGAGACTTAAATTTCCTGGGGATGGTAACTATGTTTATCAGTTGATTTAAATCCTTGCTGGTCCTGCCTTTCTGGCTCCCACCAAAGTACCAGGACACACTGCATGCTTAATAACTAGGTGTCCAAGGTATATATTAATCCCCAATTTAAGGAATAAAAGTGAAAGTCAGAATGGCTACAGAACTTTTCTAACGTCCAAAAGACAAAAATAAATAGCCAGTCTTGTATTCATTCTTCTGACTTCTAGGCCAATGCCCTTTCTACTATCCCATGCTACCCCAGGAGAACATGAGACTGAGAAGGAAACAGTGAATTGTCCTAAAGAATTCAGCTTAACCTCCTGTGCTATCCATATATACTTCCACAGCTGAGCTAATGGAAAGTACAAGGCCTGTGAAAAACTGGAGTAGATGGGTGGGGGTGGGGGTGGGGTGTCAAGAGATGATGTAACATGGCTTCATCTTGGAACTATGGTTTTCAAAACTTTTTGACTATGATATACTGGAAAGATACATGTTGTCTTAATCAGTTCAGACTTTTATAGTAAATACCACAAATAAGTGGCTTAACCAACAAACATTTATTTCTCACAGTTTGGAGACTGAGAAGTCCAAGTTCAAGGTGCCAACAGAGTCTGTGTCTGGAAAGAACCCACTTCCTGGTCTATAGCAGCTGCATCCTGATGTATCCTCACATCTATGAGAGATCATCTCCTATGTCTCTTTTTATAGGGGTGCTAATCCCATTCATTTGGGCTCTAGCCTTATGACCTAATTACCCCCCAAAAGTTCCATCTCCCAATACCATCACACTTGTGATTAGGGCTTTAACGTATGAATGTGGGGGTGACATTCAATCTATAATATATATATTATACCACAAATCAGCATTTTTACACACACATAAGCAACACATACAATGAAATAGTTTCATTAAGCAATACTTACCCTCACTTATATGTATTTACCCTGCTTGTGAGACGTAAACTCTGATTTTTGCTTAATCTATTATTTTTATTCTTTTTTTAATACTAATAACAACTAATGAATTTGACTTTACAACCCTAATAGGTACCAATCTAAAGTTTGAAAAATATTACCATCAGTTGATTTAAGACCTTGCTAGTCCTGCTTTCCAGGTTGAAGGCAGTGGTCTCAACTTTTTACAGGCTATGGAATGACTTGTAATCACCATCATAACACAACCATCCTATATTTATAAAATGCTTTACAGTCTTCTGAATACTAATTTCTATCTTTTGCAACACTTCCAGCCTTATTTAAGCAGACAAATGAATTATCCACACGTTAAAGTTCAGGAAAGTTAGGTTAGAAGACAATCAAAAACTTGAACAAAGTCACAAAGTGACCTGTGCACACCTATAACTGATGTCTGATCTGTTGTGCCCCCAAGTCAGTACTCTTAATGGTATCACTGTCACCAAGAACCAAAATGTAAAAAGAGTGTCACTGAATTCTGCCACATTTCTGGATTAAGGGTTTGCCACTTCTGAATTCTACACTTCAATACCTTTATTGAAGGTATTGAATACTCCCCAGAATAGAGGAAATACATAGGGTAACACAAAAGGAAGAAGGACCTTTTTGGAAGTCAAAGGAGTGGGGACCGGCTCTGACAGGCAAAGTGAATTCTAATATATTGTGGACAAAGGAATGATATGAAATACATATGAACATGTGTACATACAATGCAGGAGAACTTAATACTGAGATCATTTAAAAACATTGTTTATTCTTACTTGCTACCTAATTTATGTAGGACCAGCATTCTGACTTAAAACTGATGTCTTTGTACTATTATTAATTGATGTCTGGTTTTCAACAATAAACATGAAAAAGGCTATTAAAAAATCTTGCCTTTTGAAAAAAGCCATGCCTTCATTCTCCTTAGCATCATGAGATATATTCCCTCAGGAAATTAAAAATCATCCACTATTGTGTGCCTATCTTACCACTATATTACAATTACAGAAGCACTGAAGATTAGAATAAAAAAAGGCTTAACTGTTTTATAGACAAGTTTATTATCTCTAAGAACATAAGACTACCTCCCCTATTCACTGCACCTTTCAGATCCTAGGTAAGACAGATAACAAAATAAACCTCTATTTAAATTGAGTAATAGTAGAAAGTTAGCAAGCAATGGTTCCATAAAAAAAAAAAACAAAACAAAACAAAGGAAAGCACATGTGTTTTGCTTACATCAATGTCTAATGTTGGAAAACTCACACAGTAATCCACCCTAAGAACAGTTTGTGTTGCCAGCCTTGGTGAAACAGCTTCTCTGTATAAGATTCATGTAGTATAAAGTTGGAACACTTCTATAAGGGATAAACTACTCCAGAAATGCAATAATGCCGATCATAAGTTGTTTCAAGGAAGATTTTAAGAATGCTCCTAAGAATGTATGAGAACTTGAAAACTGCCATGAAAGAATCAGAATCATGAATTAGCAACTTTAGGAAATACATTTAAGGTGATTTAAGGACAGCCCTTTGTTACTTTTAAACAATGAAAACCAGGTTTAAGATCTCCATATGGAAAACTAAAGATTTAATTGCAAAAGCCCTTAACCTTTGTCTGCTATGTTATAGTTCTCTTGTTGCATATTAATTTTTATTATTTTTAACTAGCCTCTTTGTATAATCTTGCTCTGTTTATACTACGGTTGCTTTTTGCTTCCTTATCAACACAGTAACTACAGACAAGAAGATTCTTTTAGTTTACTCTGTGGTTCTTAGATTGTTCATTGAAAAGATCACATCACATCTTATCACAGCTGTTGGCAACATGTTTTGTCTGAAGTAAACAGATTTTATTTCTTCAATACTGTGTTCAGCTAATATGTTTTACTAGTAAATCCAAATGTCCTTTTAAAAATGCAAAAGTTTTTAAGATAGATGAGTATAACAGTCTGTAACGTATTTTTCTAGGGTTAGGAAAGGGACATGACTATCCATAACATTATGCGCACTATATAAACTAGATTTTTGAAACTAATAAATGTGTTGCATTCTGCTTTCACTAAGCTCTTACCATAAAAAACCATTAAACCAAGTGGGAACCTGGCAGTACATTCATTCTTAGTCCTTGGGGTTGGTGTCAGGCCCCTGCCCAGGAGTGTCTACACGGCACTGCCCTGTAGCCTGATTGGTTCAGAGCTGGTACATGACTCAGCAAAACCAGTCAGAGAGGATTTTTACCAGAATGGTAGAAACAGGACATTCTCATTTTTCTTCTGATGTAAAAGCCCAGGTAATCTCAGCGCTGACAGGTGCCACCTGTACCAACGCCTGGAGCGAGCCTGGCTGAGAAAGGAAGCCAAACTGGAAAACAACAAAGCATGAGAAAATGCAGGAGGGGCTCCAGACTGCTGTCTTTTCATCACCAGCTGAACCCACTGGTGCTTGAGATGGAGGTGGACTGTGAGTGGCCCTTCTATGTTCTGAGTTACCGTCACTTGCAAACAAATGGCTCTGGCAAATATTACAGATTTAAGCGCTGCCCATCATTCTTTGTCATATTCTCAGAAAGTGACTTAAGTGAGAATATAAAATTGCTCTTTATGACCCACCTCTCATTTGGCTCCTTTCTATACTCCGGGTCTCCTCTCAGCCCCATGCCAATTGCCCTCCTCTGTTCTCTAAGCTCCAGTCTCCCCTTTCCCAAATCAAAACCTGCTCGCAGGCAGGCACAGTGCTGACAGAAATCATTTACATCTCAGTGTAATTGTATTCGCTTAAGGACCTCTTAAGAGTATTTGCATGTTAAAATTGATCTCTAATTGCAGAATAGAAGTCATAGTAAGAGTTTTTATGTTAGCCTATTTTATTTCTGCTGACACCCCCACTCAATCTCCAGGCTAGAAATCTCAAGTGACATTTCAAATCTCTGTTCTCTTCATTTTCTCCAACCAATGTAATATCAATTTCTCATTTTTAAAAATATTTTGCATAATTTAAATTTTCTGCCTGCTCTCTCACTCATTTCCTAATAATTTTAGACCTAGATAATTTCAACTGGCTCCTAACTAATCTCCCTGTCTGACCCCTTCCATCTATCCTATTGTCAAAATAATATTTCTCAATTACCTTTCTCATCAGGTCATATTAACAGTGATTTCATCTTCCATTTCACAGACTAAAAACCTAACAGTGAGGCATCCATTCCTCTTTCCTCATTCTATTTTAATGAGGACCAACCAGGCCTGTCAAGTCTATCAAAATAATGTCAAGTTTAAATAGCTTCCCTGGGGGCTAAAATATGAGGATATCGTTTTTATAATGCAAATGAAATCATATTCTGGCTCCCAGTAGTAAGAATGTATGTTACTGTCACAGTACCTTAGACCTACTAGGATGACTACAATGGGGGGGGAAAAAAAAAACAAAAAAAACTGTTAACAGGGATATGGAGAAACTGGAACTACTGTGCATAACTAGTGGGAATGTAAAATGTAAAGTGGTGCAGCTGCTATGAAAAATAGTTGGCAATTCCTCCAAAAGATAAATGTAGAATTACCATATATTTCAGCAATTTCACCCCTAGGTATATACCCCAATAAATTGAAAACAGGGACTCAAACAGGTAACTATATGCCAGTGGTGACTTTTCACAAGAAGCAAAAGATGGAAACCCAAGTGTCCATTAACAGATGAATGGATAAACACAATGTAGTTTACACATCCAGTGGAGTATTATTCAGCCATAAGGGGAATGAAGGTCTGATACGTGTCACAACATGGATGAACCCTGAAAACAGGTTAAATAAACCAGTCACAAAATGACAACTATTATACGATTCAACTTATATGAAACACCTAGAATAAGCAAATGTGTAGAAAGAAAACAGATTATAGGTTACCAGGTTTGAAAGAAGGAGAGGCTGGAGAGTCATTACTTAATGGGCTACAAAGTTCTGTTTGGGATAAGGGAACAGATTTGGAAAAAAGTAATGATGATAGTTATACAACTAATACCATGTAATTGTACACTCAAAAAATGGTTAAAATTCTTTAATATTTCTTGCAGGGTAGTTCTACAGGCAACAAATCCCCACAATTTTTGTTTGACAGAGAGAGTCTATTTCTCCACTTTTATTTTTTTTTTTAGATTTATTTATTTATTTATACAAGCACTGGGTACAGTCAGAAGAGCAGGAGGGTGAGAGAATTCACCAGAGCCAGAGCGGGGACCAGAACAGGCAGACCTACGAAGTACACTGCTGAGGGGAGCAGCGGGCGCAGCAGGAGAGGTCTGCGTGCCATGTGGGACCCTTGCCCAGCTGCCGGGGATTGAACCAGCACTGCAGAGGCTGCAAACGGCTTCGCAGCCCAGCGCTCAATAGCTGCGCCACCAGGGGAGGCCCTCTCTCCACTTTTAAACAATAATTTCAGAGTAGAGAATTGCAGATTGATTTATTTTTTCTCTCAACTTTAAATATTTTATTCCACTCCCTTCTTGGCTTGCATGGTTTCCAAGGAAAAAAATCACATGTGATTCATAACTTTTTCTTCTAGGAAACCCCTGTGGTTACTTACAGGTATTTTTTTTTTAAAATATTAGATTGGCTGTGATTTGCAAATAATATGCCTATGTATAGGATCTTTTTGTCATTTACCCTGTTTGGTATGCTCTGAGTTTTCTGTATCTGTGGTTTGATGTCTGGCATTAGTATGGGAAAATTTTCAGTATTGTTTTATGAATCCTTTTGTTCCTTTCTCTTTTTCTTCTCCTTGTAGCATTCCCACTTGTGTGTGTCATACCTTTTATAATTGCCCCAGAATATCCTTGGATATTCTGTTTTTTCACAGACTTCCCTTTGCTTTTCAGTTTTGGAGGTTTCTATAAATATATCTTCAAGCTCAAAGATCCCTCACCCATATCCAGTGGCTCAAACAGATATCACCCATCAAAGCATTTTTTATTTGTGTTACAGTGCTTGTGATCTCCAGCATTTCTATCTGGTGCTTTCTTAAGATTCCCATCTCTATGCTACATCTTTTTTTGCATGCTATGCTGTCTTCTTTATCGATAGAGCCAATAATCCATTAATCAGAGTAGTTTTAAATTCCAAATCTGATAATCCCAGCATTCCTGCCATTTCCCATTTTTGCTTGCTTCATCTCCAAATTTGTTTTTTTTTTCATTTTATTTTGCTCTTTAACTTTTTTAAAACACCTGGTAAGTTCTTCTTCACAGCAGAACATGATGACTCAAGTAAAAGGAACTGCTGTAAATAGGCCTTCAGTACTGTGGTAGTGAGATATGGGGTTAGGCAAAAACATCCTATAGTCCAATTACAATTCATTTGCTTCATCTTCACTAAGCATTGTTAAGTAAGGTGGGAAGAAAATGCATATAAAGTTTGTTATCAAAAAAAAGTTTGTTATCAAAAGGATTCATAAATATGAACATCACTACATCTTTCTTATTTAAAAAAATGGAAGAACTCATAAAACAATTTCTTATGATTTACCTATAGACACAGGGGAGTAACAGGTCTAAGATAAAAGTTAGACTTCTCCATATATACCTTGTTTTTCAGATTTGACTTAGGAATCTTATACATGTTTTTACATAATTATAAAATAATTTTTGAAATCAGTCTCTAAAAATAGAAAGCTAAATGAAGCAAATGAACTTAATTGCATATTGATTTTGTAGCATAACCAGAGAGTAACTATGTCATGTGATTTCAAAACACAAGAATTAAAAGCTAGTGGAAAATTCTTCAAGAGTACTAAGAACTGAAAAAAACAAATCACACAGTTATCGCATTTTTAGGGGTAGTGTGGGTACTGTTACTCTGAGACTACTGTGTGTTGTTAAAGGTAATTTGTGTATTAGGATCCACAAAATGAGGATTACTCCAATGGCCAGCCTACATAACAAATCTAAATCAGTGTATGCTTATGAGAAATACCTCACTGCCAAAGAGACATACACCAGTCCCCTCCATCTCAGCTTTGGTTAGTTTACTGTTCCCTAGAAACAGGTCCTGTACCAGATAAGGAATCTCTGCCCTCCTAGATAATCATGCCCTGTTTCTGCACCACCTCGTCTAATACTCTGTAAAACTTATTCTTGCTCAAAATCCTTTGGGAAGGGTGAGCCCCTGCTTTTTAGCCACTCTACTCCAATATAGCCACAGGACTCCCCCTATTGTAAACCTTCCCATGGTTTTCTCTTGAATAAAAGACATCAAATTTGTTACTAAATTGTGCTATTTTTGTCATTTGGCAATGTGTATTATTGGTAAAAGCAAATAACTAATTATATCAGTGCTGCTGAGAACCGGGATTCTAACCATGAAGGAGAGGGTAAATAGAGATATAAGTAATATGAGAACAAGTAAAAGGATCCAAGTTCTATATCCAAGTTGAGTTGGAAGAATCATGTGAGTTCATGATATATTGTCATAAAATTTACAGATATTACTTAATTCTACCCCCAGAGTAGCATCCAGCACCAATCCTGCCCTAAGTAAGAAATACCATAACATCATTCCTTTTCACTTAAGTAAAGAATGTCCTCTGGACCTCCCTGAGAAACAGTCAAATGGGGGGTTAACTGGTTTTATATAATGAATTCATTGTAGTAAACTATTACTAGCCTTTTTACTTCTTTCTCAATTTTCAGTCAAGATAGTTCCAATATCTCCATTTCACTTACAGAACATTGTTCACTGCCCCCTCTCCCCAACACATACACAAGTTTCAAGGGGAGCATCCCCTTGCATTAAGATTGGTTCCTTGGCAAAACATTAAAAACTGGAAGGATGACCCCATATTAACATACTCTTACCTATTCAGCTTTGTGTTCTGTCCCTTTCTGTTCATTCCAAGGCACCATATTTTGGGTTCTACCAGTACAGATTGTCCCTGCACGTTTCTGGATGAATACATCCTTTCCTCTCATAACATGGTAGCCATGCTAAAACCTAATCTTAGTTATTAGTTTAGAATAGTGGGGTGTAAGAACAGATTCAAGGAAGTTATTAACATCTTAAGAGGCTACTGCCTCAAATGAGGACTCTGCATGATGTGCAGACAAAGAGAAGTATCTATCTTCTAGTAATGGGAAGCAGATAAATGGGTCAATTCTACTGGCCCGAAGAGGAATCTAGAAGTTGAAGGTTTCCAAGTACATCCATCCAAATATCTGTTTCTTACTTCTCCTGGGTATTGCCACTTAACCTCAGAGTCTTGATTGTACTATAAAGTCTTTTAGGGGGAAATGCCATTAATTTCACAGTTAGGTTCTGGAACTAATTTTCAGCCCTCTTGCTTAACTAATTATCTTCCCTCTTGCTTCAGAATGTGAGGTTCTCTTTAAATGCTTCCCTAGAAGCTTTGACCACTAGATTTGAGTTGTCAGAGGGCAAGGACCAAGTTATATTGGCTTTTCAAAACATCGAAAACTATAACACTGCTTAAAATATAATATTTTTAATAAGCAACTGTTATTCTATTCATTAATTCAACAAATATTTAGTTAATGCCTACTAAGTTACCAGGCTTACTGCTAACTATTGATAGTTGGGATACAACAAAGAGCCAAACAGTAGTGGAAACCCAAATTCTTCCATTTTCTCCTAATAACCACTTTAGCAGGAACAGGATTTTTCTGTCTTCTAATATGTGGTATGTATTACTTTTTTTTTTTTTTTACTATCCCTGTGCCCCTCTTCTCACAATTAACTATAATAGATATAAATAGCAATCATGTTGTTTATTTCAACTAATTTGATATTCACAATGACCCAACAGGGTTCAATTATTAATCTTATTTTATAAATTTGGTAACTGACAAGTGAGAGATGAGTGATTTGCACAAAAGTATAGAGGTAGCAAGTGGAGAGTGGGGATAGGGGTGGATAGCTGGCACTCATAATACTACTTGATATTGCCTATGCGGTGCTCATTCTTACTAGTCCTCAAAATGCCCTCTCTAAACATGGTATACCCATGTCTACTGAAATGTCCTCCTACCTCTATGCATACAAACACTTGAACTAATAATTATGTTATAATTGTGTCTTTCTCCAACACTGTGTTTATGATTTTTGTAGAGCTCATATCAAACTTTGATTTTCTCCATTTTGAGCTATAGGAAAGAACTTCACCAGTTATGAGGTTTTGATAAGAAGAAGTGCATCCTCTTCCTCATTATCTTTCCTGGATGACCTTTGCCTCCATGCAATAAACATCTAAATTTCTCTTTGAAATACAGAAAGGAAAAAATTTCTCTTTGAAATACAGACAGGAAATTTTTTTATTAAAAGACTTACAAAGAGTAGTTTCTTTTCAGATAAATTTTGTTTAGCTATTTCATTATTTGCCCGAGGTTAAACAAGAGAATATGGGGGTTGCGTCTGAGAGAGGCGAAAATGTTATTAGAAAAATAATATAATAAGTGTCCTCAGAAAAGAATTTTTTTGAATTCAATGTAAAGAGCAAGGAGAAAATCAAAATAAAGAAAATAATTTGTAATTTTAATTCTAAAACAATATTTAGAAACCTCAAAAATATAGCTTAGCAAAAAAAGTTATTAATGAATTTCAAAAGCCCTTTCTAGAATATTTTATAATATTAATTTAATTAACTTTCACATTCTACATCATATTAGTTAGAGATACAGCCTCTGTGCCTTGTATATATTGAAACCATATGAAGTATTTTTAAAATTCTATTGTGATGCCTGATGTGGGATTGGCAGTATTTAAATGACTCTGGCCTGCAGCTCATCATCTCAGGCTGTGAATTCATTAAATTTGAAAAGAGGCAGGCGAAAGATTCATGTTGAATGGGAGATATCCAGGAGAATGAGCAGGCTGGTCCAGGAGTTCTGTTGGGTGCCTTTGAAGAATGGTAGCTTACCTACTCCTAAGTAAGAACTGAGTGTTGCGGCATATGGTGTTTGTGAACACACATGCGCTCTCTTGGTAAAATAGAAAGCAGCCCTTGATCACCTACGCTGTCCAAATGGAAATTATCCTACTGTCTCATCCATCATTGCTTGGTTTGAGCACTGTATAATTCATTTTGTACTCTTGGGCCTCTGTCTACTATCACAAGTGCTCCTGCAATATTTAGTATTTCAGGTTGGAAATGTGAAGTGATGCAGACACAGTACTTAGTGTGCAATGATTACAGAACATTGTGACTTGTGAAAGGCTCTCAGAAATAAGTAAGTCCATGAGTTAACTTGAGGCCTTAACATTAAAAAAAAAAAAAAAAAAAGGCAGCCAATGGTATTGTCTCACTTTCTGAGGATGTGGCTTTCTGGTGAGATAATACTGGATTCTGAAGATTTTCTTAGAGTGAAGTATACTTGAAACTGGCTTTAAAGATTCATTTTGTGGGTTTAAAAATCTACCTTTAGGAAAAGAGGGACTAGAGGGTAACTTAGCATGAAAAAAGAAAAATGAACAAATATATTCACTCTTCCCATGGGAATCTTAGGCCTAAAAGGTAATGTAAAAAGACAGTTTGCTTTCCTTTTTGTTCCTTCAAAATCATCACAAAGTGATAATGACTTCAGGAGTCTGTGCATGACCTATGTGATGTGGGTTAGGCCTAAGGAAAAGCTAAGGGCTAAATATATTTTAGGTGGGCTAAAATCCAGATAAACTCCCCCTTAGTCATTATTTCCATTAGTTGACCATGTGTTTACAAAATTTAAAACATCATTAAAACAATATACACTTTTCTAATGTTTTACTGTCAAAGAGCACTTATCCATACTCAATTTCTGATCACTGGTACAAAGTTTTATTCCTTAGTGGAGGCAATGTTTAAACAAACAAACAAGTAAACAAACTATGGTTTACCGAGTAGAGTAGCTTTAGTTCAGTAAATACCCTAAAATACAGAGCTGCATAAAACAAGCCACAGAGGCTAATTATAGTGCATATCACACATTCATAGAAGGGTTAAGCAGACTGTATTTTTAACAGACTGTATGGTTATTAATCTTCATAAAATATATCCCAACTATTTCCAAAATCAATTTGAGAAGGCAGGTTCAAAGCTCAGTATGAAATGAACTGCTGTTAAGCTAAGTTTTATTTTACCCACATCCCAAATTAGTTTGAGTTAAAAATCATTTTACATTATGATCTTGGTATGGTTCTTTAAAATTCAGCAGATGGGTCAGTCATGTGTAAATACAGTTGTAGAAGCTGATTCTACAACTCTAAAAGCTGTAATCCTGTTATATACATAAGATTTATTTGATATCTCTAAGTCAATAATAAAGATAGTTCAAACAGAACTATTTATCCCTTTGTTTGGATTTCCCTGTATTAGGGAGTATCCTTTCATATATCTCTGTTCTACATGTACGGTTTTAAAGATTTAAATGATTCACAAGACACTAAAACATAGCCTAGTAATCTTTTCAATCTCTCATTCTCTCTGGGCAATTAGAAGTCTGTTTCAACTTGTCTGCTAGGAATTTCCTGCTTGTGTTTTCTAAGAAATTTCAGAGAAGCATATTGACTTTGATAAAATTTCATCTCTATTTTACTTACACTAGTTCTACTTGTAATGCTATTTTGTAGGAAAACAAAGATAACTTTTCTCCAAAATGCCTAAGTATACAACAGAATACCTAGAATGACAGAAGTTGAAATACCAATTATAGGAGAGAATATAGAACTGACTTGCACATGTTGGTGGTAGAGTATAAAATGGTACAAACATTATGAAAAAACACTTGACAAATTTCAAAAGGTAAATAAATGCTTAGACTATTGCCCAGAGATTCTTCTCCCAGGTTTATTCCTAAAATAAACTTTTTTAATATCCCCAAACAAGAAACAACTCAAATATCTATTGGTAGAACACAGAAATATATTATGGTATATTCACCCAATGAATACTATACAGTGATAAACAAAAATGAACTAATGGTATATGCAACAGTATGAATGATATTCTTAGATATTATGTTCTATACTAAATACAAAAGAACATATTTATATCACTCAACTTATATGAACTTCTAGAATAAAAAAAAAAAAAACTAACCAGGGATAATGGGTATTAGAAATAGTATTTACCTTCTGGGAGACAGGACACAGATTGGGAAGGTACATGAGGTGATGCTGTACAGTGATGGAGATATATATATATATATATATATATATATATATATATATACACACACACACATATATATATAAAGAGAGAGAGAGAGAGAGAGAGAGAGATAATTTGGGTGGTAGTTACATGGATATATACATAAACTTTAAATCATTGAGCTTTAGTAATAAAATTCTTTTCCATGATTATGTGCTATGCTTACTATAAAGATTAAGAAAAAGTGCATTCATTTTTGTGCAAAATTTGTACAGATATGATGACTACGTATATACAGGCACTGGAAGTGCTATGTTACTAAATAAAATTCCCTTCCAACCCTGAGAGGAGAAAGGAAGTAAATACTGAAGCAGGGCTACAGTATCTAAAAACGAGGAGCCAGGTCTAAAAACAATATCCTGATTTGATGATCTGTATCCTTTCTCCTTCCTACCTATATCCACTAGATGTGTGTTTAGATTGTCCCATTCCAGAGAATTGCTGAAGAGAGGAAGCATGTAAATTATTGAAGAATTTTCCCTGTGAATGTCAAGCAACCTCTCTCCACACTTCACCATCCTGAGTGACAACAGCAGACACTGAGGTGATCATCAACTCTCTTATAATACAGGTATTCATCCCTTTCCCACAGGCTCTTGATCTAACCCCAAATGACTTTCAATAAGAACAAAAAGATATATATAGCAAGAGCACTGGAACCTTTCTCTCTCTGAAAATTTACAGAAATTATCCCATTAAAAATCTAGTTCTATAAACTTGATGATCCCTACTCTATTAGTCTTTGCATTTTTCATGTATAAACAACTTACCAAAAATCAAATAAATATGACTCAAATATCTGAGGAAATGCTCCTACTCATTCATAGAGAAAGACAAAATAAAAAGACATGAGCAAGCAATGTTATAGGGGTGAATCACTCTCATGCAGGAATGGTGGAAGCACACATTCATATGACCCCCAAAGTGGGCAAGTTTGCCACGTCCATGAGATCTGTCATTCATGTACCATATGCCCCAATAATCCACTCCTAAGAATTTACCCTATGGGTTTACTCACATAGGTGTAAAACAGCTTATTTATAAAGTTATTTATTGCAGCATTATTTTTAATAACAAAGATGTGAATGATTATAAATGTCCACCATGGGGAACTGTTCATAAATTATGGCTCAGTGTGCAAAGGACAGAGGGCACACACTGAAGGAATGAAATGTTCTTTACTGAGACAGAACAGATTCTGAGATCTACTGTTACATGAAATATGCAGGACAGGAAGTGAATGCTGGATATTATGGGTTGTGTAAAAAGAAGAAAGTTTTATTTTTTTAAATAAATTTTATTTTTATATTCCCCATACAATTGCAACCCCCTTATTTTGACCCCAATCCCTCCCCTCCCTGCCCCCCACCCCCCATAGAGTATCTCTGGTTCATAGTTTTTTGTTGATTTTGATTTTCACTTTCTTATAGTTATTCATTTTCCTGGTCCCTTATTTAAGTTTTCTAGATTCCTGCTATGAGTGAGACCATCCGGTATTTTTCTTTTTCTTTCTGGCTTATTTTGCTGAGCATGATCCCTTCCAGCACCATCCATGTTGCTGCAAATTGCATGTGTTTGTCTTTTTTGAATGCTGTGTAATATTCCATGGTGTATATGTCAGTCACCTATTTTTGGGCATTTGGGTTGTTTCCAAAGCTTAGCTATTGTAAACAGTGCTGCTATAAACATAGGGGTGCAGGTGCTCTTCGGAATTGATGTTTCTGTGTCCTTTGGGTAAATACCTAGGAGTGGAATTGCTGGATCATATGGAAGCTCTATGTTTAGTAGGTCCAGAAATCTCCACATAGCTCTCCATAGAAAAGGAGAAAGTTTTAAACTGTTCCTATATATCCATAAAACATTTGTAAAGATACAAAATGAAGTGCCAACACTCATAGCCCTTAGAGAAAGGAAGTGGGTGTCTAAGGAGGGAGACTCATTTACCTGCCTTAATACCTTTTGAGTTTTCAACCATATGACTATATCTGTTATTTAAAAAAAATAAAATAAAATAAGTAAAATAAAAGTTTTAATTGCTTTCCCCACTGTGGGTGAGGTGCAGAATAAACCAAGAGTAGGAAAAGATCAATATTTTCTCTATATAGAGATCCCTGAATTGTCCATGATAAACATGCATACCTTTTAAATTTAAAAACTTCCAAAAAAGATTAAAAAGAAATTGTCTTTCCTAATTCCTAGTAGGATAGTTTTTGACTATTAACAAAAAACATCAACTATTGTGCTTCTAAGAGTTCAAAAAAAGTCCTACTGGCTATATATCTTTTTTTTCCCTAAGAATCCATTTCTCTTATTTTCCTTTGGTAAAGTGTTTTTGTTTTGTTTTATTCTTGCTTTTTCCCTAGCGTAACTTACAGTTCAACTCAATATCTCCTTAGAAAGACAGTGATGCTTGAGTACAGACTTGAGATGTTTCTAGAGCTTTCAAGGCTCCCAACTGCAGCTTTCCTTTGCACATCACACCACTCTGAAATGTGTTCACCCCCAGCCATGTTCTGATCAGTCTCCTTAGAAAATGCATCACAAAAATTCTACATTTTCACTTTCATTTGTGAATGTAGCCCTAGAAAGCTTTTTGATTCTTTAAATGTTTTCAAATGTTACTTGAAGAGCAGAGCAGCTGTACCAAGTCATAAGCAGCATATCTTCAAGACACTTCCTCTGTTCTCTATGAAATGACATTTCCTAGAATCCCAGGAAAATGGGAATAGATAGGAAAGAATGACGACTAATTCAACAAACAAAGAGCTCTTTTTCATACGTGATGATAATATACACAAAGCATAAAAACATTTCCCATTAGACAGGAACCTGATAAAGTGAAAATTGTGAGCCAGTGGCCTGTAACACTGCTGTGCTAGTAATTAGCAAAGAACAGGTATAAGAGAATTAGAGAACCTTCAGATTCTGCTAACATATGAGTACACAAAACAGAACCAAATCCACACATGATTATATTATGGCCCCATTTGTGACTAAATACTCTTTAAACAAAACACTAAGGGCTGGTGAGTGGACAGGAGATCAGCATAGAAAGCCTAATAGAAAATGACTCTTGAGATCTTATTAAAATCTACTTAGAACTACAAGAATGATAAAAGATTATAAAAATACTTTATGGGAGTTGTAGTAAAATTTTATCTGTAGCCAGTTAGTACAAATGGAATTCTGGTGATCCCCAGCACTGGCACTGCAGCCCTGCCAATTATCCAAATGGCTAGTAGGAAATCATCTATATAAAAATGTACCAACTACATGGTATCCTTGCTACTCAAAATGTGATCCATGGACCAGAAGTATCAGCATTATCACCAATTGTATTAGAAATGCAGATTCCCAGTTCACCCTCATACTATAAAATTCCCTAGGTGGTAATTCACCTTCACATTAAAGTTTGAGAAACCCTGGTATAGAGCATGAAACAAAAGGTAGAGAGCTATGCTGACGTCCTAGCTCTAGCATTGAGCTTTATGAATGAGCAAATTATGTACATAACCTCTGGAAGCTTTAATTTCCTCATTTCAAAAAAGTGAAAATGGTAATAGCGGGCTTCTGTGTTTGTTGTGACAATTAAATGAGAGCATACATGGAAAACATCCAGCAAAGTACTAGGCACCAAGCAAGTGCTCCACAAATATTAATGCTCCTTCTCTACTATTCTCCCCACTTTAAGAGGGAGAAAAAGATTGAAATAATAAAACATAAAGACTGCAATATGAAAAAATTCTTAAGTCAGTGATCTACCATATGACTGAGAATTAAATTAGCACAGCAACCCATATCTAAGTCAAATATCTTTGATTCCATCAATACTGACTTGAGCTCAAGATCTCATGCAACCATCATGCATGTAAGCTAGGCTGCATTTTAAAATGATATATAGAAACAATAACATAATTGCATGTCTTGATGACTCATTTTTATGTACAAAAACAAATCATATGTCAACAATCAAAGACAAATTTTTATAAATATTTTTATCTCCCAAATCACAATGACAATTGCAAACATTGCAGTTACTAGCTATAAGATAAATTTGTTACTTAGAGTGTCTAGATATGTCTTAGACATATCTAAAGAAACAGTAACATTAAAATAGTAAGAGACTAATTGTCTTGCATGCCTACTCTTATTCAAGGAATTAAGTTACAATATTTATAGCGAAACTAAAGAAAAATACCACAATGGGTTATGTTATTCTTTTTTTAAAATTTTTTTAAAGATTTATTTATTTATTTATGCAAGCACTGGGTACAGTCAGAAGCGTGCGAGGGTGAGAGAATTCACCAGAGTCAGAGCAGAGAGCAGAGCAGGCAGACTGAAGAAGTACACTGCTGAGGGGAACAGCGGGAGGCAGGAGAGGTCTGCACGCCATGTGGGAACCTCACTCAGTGGCCGGGATCGAACCGGCGCTTCAGCGGCTGCGGGCAGCTTCGCAGCCCAGCGCTCAACCACTGCACCACCAGGGAGACCCGGGTTATGTTATTCTAAGAAGCATCTTAAAGGAAATGCTATAAAGTTATCAAAGAAATTGAAAACATCTTTCTTCATGGTGGTACAAGATGGAAAAATAATTTCCCCCTACCCTACTGAGTTCTTGACTTTGGCCCCTGAAATAAAAGATTAATAAGATAAAAACAAACAGATGTTTATTAGCATTTTACTTCCTGTATACATGGGAGATCCCCAAGGAGTCATTTTCTGAATTCAGGCTTAAATGTCATCTTGATAGAGAAAGCAGAGGGAGACCTCTTACTGAGACTAGATGGTTTTTAGGAAAGACAAGCGGGCCCTTAGAAAAGTGGATGAGAGATAACAAAATTTGTGACAAAGTTATTTCATTGGAAAATCCCTGTATTGGCTGTTTAAGTGACAACACCGTGAAAGCAGCATATATTCAGCATATATTCACATATATTCAGCATATATGTGCTGAACTACTATGATCATTTTTGGAAGTTGCATACTCTGCTACCCTTCACAGAAAACAAGTAGTACAAGAAACCGAGTCTCCTCTTGTCAACCTCATACCCCTAATCCAACCATAGAGATGCCACAGAATTGAGAGGAAAAGGAACA
This sequence comes from Talpa occidentalis, assembly GCF_014898055.3. NCBI lineage: Eukaryota > Metazoa > Chordata > Mammalia > Eulipotyphla > Talpidae > Talpa > Talpa occidentalis. The sequence goes on from NW_023601653.1 coordinate 54,031,111, forward strand.
TGTTTGATAAATTAGTGTAGACCCAAGAAAGGGGCCAAGTTGAGGTTAGGGAGGAAACAACAGGCTAGAAGGAAAGGTATGTGGCATTGCTACTCAGGAGATCACGAAAGGATAAGGCTTTCAGGACTGCCCACACTGCCTGCCCCATTATTACTGAAAGGATTAACCAGCAACCAGCCCCTTATTGGTGGGAATGCAAAGTAACATGGAACATTTAAGCAGCCAGAGAGGAGCATCATACACAGATTTGGCAGCCCCTGAGACTTTCTCTTCCCACCCCACATCTCTCAACCAGAGGGCCAGGAGATTACAACTGAGCAAGATATCACTTAAGAAAGAGAAATGTCAGACTCTCCATCTTGAGGAAATTCTGTCAAACACAAGACAAACAAAAAAAGGTCTAGCTTTAGCCCTTGCCCTAACACACAACACTAGAAAAAGACTAATACCTCCAAGGTATACAAGGTATATGAACTTCACAGAAAACTATACATCATCTTATAAGAATAACAGTTATGAAAGAAAGGCAAAAAAGTAAACAACCCATGACAATGAAATCAGAATGAATGGACAAGACCGAAGAATAATCAAGTGTCTATCTTCTTGGTATATACAGTCTTACAGAGATAAATATAGATTGCAAACTAGAAACTGAAATAGTAAAACATAAGGAAGAAACCCCTGGAAATGCCAGATATACAAAATATAACAATTAAGATAAGATGGGTTTACAAAAGCAATCTACAGATTCAATGTAATTCTAATAAAAATCTTAATCTTCAAAGACATGGAACAAACATTGCTGAATTTCATATGTAATCACAAAATTTTCAAATAGCCAAAGCTCTCATGACTTAAAGGGGAAAGAACAGAGGTATTACATGCCCAGACTTCAAACTATACTACAAAGCCATAATAATAAAAACAGCATGGTACTGGAACAAAAACAGATACACAGACTAATGAAATAAAATTAAAAGCCCAGAAATAAAGCCACATATACATGATCAACAAATCTATGACAAAGGAGCAAAGAATACACACTGGAAACAAATAGCCTCTTCAATAAGTGGTGGTGGTGTTGGGAAAACCTACGAAGTAATTACTTCATTTAAGGGAAAATTTTAACTAGAATCAAAGTTTTTTTTAGCTAAAAAGTACTGAAATATCAATAATTTGGTATGCAATTAAAGTAGTACTTAAAAGGCAAGTTACTGTCTGAAATACATTTATCAGAAACCAAGTAAGCAGGAAAACAGAGCAAAGCATTTGCCTCAAAAAATAAAACCAAATAAAGAGCAATAAGGAAATACAGAGTCATGTAGAAAGGATATCATAAAGGACAAAAATAAAAGAAATCAATCATCAAAAAACAAGCAGTGACATTTAATAAAATCAACAGCTGATTTTTAAAAACAATAAGCAATAAGGTTCTGATAAAACTGGGGGGAAAAAAGAAGAAATTAAGAAAAATTCAAAATGAAAGGGGGCAAACTCAAACACAATAGATTTTTTTTTAATATAATAACAGTAACAATTGAGAAAATCTAGATTAAAAAGGACATAGCCTGGGGAGTTATGAAATGCCAATAATGGTATTAGAACAAAGAAAACTCAAATTTAAGCTCAAAGGAGCTTATTTTAGAGAACACAAAAAATATTGTCACAGACTCAGATTGAGAGAAGACACTTGCATGTCAAAATCAGTGAAGAAATACTATTTAAAATACACAAGAAACTAAAGATAAACTATGAGAAAGGGACTAGAAACTCAGTTGATAAGTAGGCAAAGAACTTTTGGTAAACTATAGAAGCAGAGAACCCAAAGGCTCATAATGCTTGTCCTTACCAGGAATAAGGAAAAAACACAAAATAATTTCTACCCTCATAATAAAAATAATTTTTACCCTCATAACACTTAAGACCCTTGAAACTGATAAAGTGGTGGGGGGAATAAGTCAGAAATTGCTAATGAGGACTAATGTGGGGAAAAGGGAAAACCTTTAATGCACTGCTATTGGGAATGGTGAAGTAATTCTAGAAAGGAATTTGACAATGCTTTCTGAAATTAAGTATACACAATTCAAAATCCAGTAATACCAATAGTGAGTGGGATCTATTCTGCACCCAGAATAGATGCAGGCAGAGCTCCAGAAAGGCACATGTACAAGAAGCCTCCATGTAACCCCAGTGTGAAGTGGGCTGTTGGGTATCCCTCAGGTGCCCGTTCCAGTACAAAGTATAAGAATTGATCAGTGGATGAATACCTTGAAACAGTGAACTACAAATGCACACAGTAGCAAGGACTGATGATAAAAACATATTGGAAAAATTATGTAAGAAAAGAAATCAGATCTATAGTATAATAGCATTTCAGTAAACTGTAAAGCTTACTGAAAAAATAAGTATTATATATTTTTCAGGATATGAAACCAGTTGCATATGTCACTTACACACTTAGATATCAAATACACTATACTGTGGGCCTTTAGTGGGGACAGAGAGAAATGGAAGTGAGCAGTAGTAAAATGGGATATATGCAGGAGTGTTCAGAGAGATGTCAATGTGATAGGAAGGCACTCAGGTTTCCTGGTCACCATGAACTCTGCTTGTGATCTATTTATGATGCTTGGTTTTCAAATTAGGCAAAGCAGGTAGACTCTGTCCAGGGACTAAGAACATTTTACAAATGTCTTACAACTGGCATCTAAGGTGGGGCAATCTTATGAGATGGGGGAATCTGACACTAACTCCAAGTGGATAGTAAAAAAAAAAAGTGGATAGTAAAAAAAAAAATGAATCAACTTATTAAACACCCCGTTTGTGTCAGAGAATTGGAGAATTGTTAGAATCATAGAACTGCACAGACTAGGTATTGGTGGCTTAGGGAGTGAAGGCTTTGCCAACTTGTGATAATTACTAAATAGAAATAGTTCAATATCATAATAAGGCAATCCAGTATTCATGAAACTCTGGGCTTTAAAAATAAGGTGTGTGTTAAAAACCTCTGCCAGCCCCAAATATGTAACCAATTTTTAAACACATATTCACAAAAAAATAAATACTATGCATTATACACCAAAGTGCACTAATGTTAACATTGGAATTCCCTTTCTTTTGTGGCAGCAAAAAGAGGCACGGAAGTTACTAATTAAATAAAACATGCTCCCAAATCACTTTGCACTTGATTGACCAGGATTTTCTTCTACCGGTAATACACTATTCTATCTGCATACTTTTCCCCCTTGGATATAGAAATAACAAATATTAGTGGGTCTAGTGCTGACAGTTTTTTTTTTTTCCTCAAACTGGTTTCATAATAGCCAAGTGGCCTCTCACATCTCTGTATGGAAAACCTGGTCTTGGCCCAGATGTGCAACATTTGCTCAATGACCAGGTGGGCTGAAGTCTGCTTGTCCAACAATGAACATTTTGTGGACTGCATTATAACTATAAAGAGTCTTTATCCACCTAGAAATTATGTCCTCTTGTAACTCTATGAGATTTCAGTCACGGGAAAAGAAGTAAATACTTTGTACAAGGTATAAAATGCAAGTCACAAACACAGGTGTGCAAAATACCAGCTTTCTTTATTATTCCATAAAAATTTAATGTCTATTTGAGGTTCCCAAGTCTCCAAACTCACCGTGGGGTTGTCTCCAAATTCTGGGGGTCTGACACAAGTGTTAGACATGAAGAGGGCATATATGGTCTCACTGCTATCACAGCTCATAGTCACCTCATATCCCAGGGGGTCGCTGTCATACTCTGGCTTATCAGCACATACCAGCTGATGCTGAGGAACATCGGTACTGTGTCCATAGCTGCTTCTGGGGCAGCTGTGCTCGCTGCCACTCCCATGCCACTTCAGAAGGCACAGGACAATTTTGCTGGAGCCAAGGGACCTCAGTGCAGCTGACTGTGACATCATTAAACTGGAGATTTGCTCTCCTCCCTGGACATTAGTCCAAAAGACAGTCTACACAGTCTCTAGTCTTGTGATACTGCCTACCTCTCTCTCTTGCTCTGGTCTCCATCTCTTCTCTTCTCTCCTCTGCCACCAGCATACAATGTCTTCTGCTTGAAGGGAAGGGATGCATGTTCTCTCTCAGGTGCTTCTTGTCAACATTCCATCCCTGCCCCACACCCAAAATCACTGCCACTACCCTGACAAGGGGAAACCAGGCTGAGCTTTCTGCTCTCCAACTTTTCTCAAACTTTACCTGAGGAAATAGCCCAGAGGAGGCTCTTACCTGAAGGAAGCAGGGAGAGCATTAACCAGAAAAATGGGAGAGGAGAAAGGTGAGAATTATGCAAACTTACCTCTAAAAGCTGTCATTCCACAAAACATTTTTACCATGTCTCCCCAGATAACTCATTGTGTTCCTGTCTAAAATAGCACCATGATTAAATAAGCACTTAATAGACAATGATGGCCAAGAGGAGGAGCAGTCCTGTCACAGAATATTGAATTTAAGTCAGCAATGAAAAACTTATTAAGAATTAGGCACAGAATTCTTTGTATTTCAAGCCACATCACTGGCAGATAATTTATATTCTAAAATGTATACTTGCTGGCATTTGATTCAGCTGTCAATATCCAAAATGAGATTGCTGTTTCCAAACACTGAAGATGAAATTACCTGAAACTTCTACCTAATTTATTAAGAGTGGGTCAGAAATGAGAAGACCTATACCTGTTCAATGTTCACAGAGAGGCACAGATTCAAGAGAGAGGACATTGGTTAGGGATCATTAAGATGTAGTGAACACAAGAAAATTTATTTTTCATGTGACTGAAATGGGCAGAGAGGATACAGGTTTCCCCTTGAAATGGAATAGTTGAGATCTGGGTTTCTCCGAAGGTGTCTAGCCTCTGCACTCCTGTCTTGGCTGAGTTTCACACTCCAAACTGCTGCCAGGGCCATATTCATTTCTTGACCACATAATAATTAAATATCTCTAGCATCCCAGGCATTGTTCTAAGTTCTGGGGTATAGATGTAAGCTAGTGAGATAAAGCATACATTTAGGTAGGCAAGATGTACAATAAAGACAGAAAAAGAAATAGCTGTATAATGGGGTTTTAGTTTGATAAACACTCTGAAGGAAAATAAAATTTGGCAAAAGAGAATGACAGGGGCCTCCCCAGTGGTGCAGCAGGTTGAGCACTGCGTTGTGAGGCTATCCGCAGCCTTTGCAGCGCGGGTTCAATTCCCAGCCAGCCAGAGAGAAGGTCCCACATGGCGTGGCAGACCTTTCCTGCCTCGCTGGCTGCTCCCCTCAGCAGTGTCTTCAATCCGTCTGCCTGTTCTACTCCCCGCTCTCTCTGGTGAATTCTCTCACCCTTCCACATCTCTGGCCCGTACCCCAGTTCTTGTATAAATAAATCAATATTTAAAAAAAAAGAAAGAAAGAAATAGCTATTATTAAAAAAAAAATGAGAGAGAGAAAATGACAGGAAGATTACTTTAGCCAAGATGAAGAAAGACATACTCATCTGGGTCCAAGAGTTAGCAGCTGACCACTGCAGAAACTAAGCAGTGAGCATTTCAAGGCCTGTGGAGGAGCAGCAAGGGCTGCTGTAGCTGAGTCTCTGAGCAAGGAAAGCAGTGTGAAAGGGGGAGAGGTGAGAAGACAAGGCGCAATGCCAGGGACAGGGAAAGGCTTGGTGGGTTGTGGGGTGTTAGTACAAGAGGGGGGTGACAGGAGTGTCACTTGGAAAGTTTCAGCAGGGGAGTATTGGACTTAGGTTTTAAAAGGTCCACTGCCCAATGTGTAGAGTAGTCTGTGGGGGTGAAAGGGCAGTAGCAGGGAGCACAAGTAAGGGGATAAAGTGGGTTAGCTCATGGCCTCAAAAGGATACATCCAAGTCTTCACTGCTGTAACCTATGAATATGACCTTATTTGGAAAAGGGATCTTTGCAGATGCAATTAACAGATGAAATCATCCTGGTTTAGTTTGGGCCCTAAATCCAAAGGTAGGCATCACAAGACAAAGGCGGGGGAAGATATGGCACACAGACAAAAGAGAAGGTCATGGAAAGTTAGAGGCAGAGTTTGGAGTTCTGGCACCACAATCAAGGAACACCTGGAACCACTCAAAGCTGGAAGAGGCAGAGAAGGAGTCTTCCCTACAGCTTCTGGAAGGAGCTTGGCCCTGCTGGGACCTTGGTTTCAGACTTCTGAACTGTGAGTGAAAATGTTCTGTTGTTTTAAGTCACAAAATCTGTGTTAATTTGTTCTAACTTCCCTGGGAAACTAGTCCAGGAGTTATCACAATCTCCAGGCAAGAGACAATGGCTCAGACCGGGACGATTATGGTACAGATAGCAGATACAGATATTCTGCATATTAATGAAACCACTCAATATTTATCTTTTTCCTTTTGACTTATTTCACTAAGCATAATTGGGCTCACAATTTGAGGGTGAAGATGAAAAACAACAGTTTCCCAGAATGAATAGGATTTGCCACTCTACTCTCCTGCAAAAGAAAGGGATCCTCTTCCCACATTCATCAAGCTGAAGATGCTAGCATCATTCTATCTATTCTATTCCTAAGCTCTTGTGGAGCCAAGGGACAACCTGCTAAAAAGGACACAAGCTGAGTGGTGCAACTGGAGCAGACCCTGCATCACTGTGTCACAAACAGCCAATTCATCTCTCTTAAAAGAATCCAATTTTTTAATTAATTTATTTTCTTACATCACTGTTAATTAGGGGGCAGTATTTGATTCCTCCCTTCAGGTTTAGTCCCCATAGTTCTCCAACACCATAACACCCAAGATCCATCTCCACAGTCCCTTATGCTCTTCTCTCCATTGTTTTGAGGCCCTCTCCTTCTCCCTCCTACCTTGCTGTAAGCCTCAGGTCTACGGTCAGTTTGCAACTGTCGTCTTTTTCCTGCCCTTTTTGTGGTTTTTGTCCTGACCCTCTATATTCTGCATATTAATGAAGCCACTCAATATTTACCTTTTTCCTTTTGACTTATTTCACTCAGCATAATCCCTTTCAGCTCCATTCATGTTGCTGCAAATGGCATAAGTCTACCTTTTTTGATTGTTGAGTCGTATTCCATTATGTGTATATATATATCTATCTATAGATATACACACCACATCTTCTTGACCCATGTCTCTGTTTTGGGGAATTTGGGTCATTTGGGTCATTTGGGTCATTTCCATGTCTTAGCTATTGTAAATAGTGCTGCAATAAACACTGAAATATGGTAGATCCATTTTCAGTGTTTTGAGGGTCCTTCACACAGCTTTCCATAGTGGCTGGACCAATTTGCATTCCCACCACTTAAAAGGGTTCCTTTTTCTCCACATCCTCACCAGCAATTTGTTGTTTCTGTTTGTTTTTATTTATATTCACAGGTGTGAAGTGGTATGTCATTGTGAAGATCCCAAATTTATCTTAACTCTCTGCCCCTCAGGAAGGCAGCCCACAACCCTCAGGAAAACTTGCCCCCCTTCTCCAGGTCCAGGGTAGATCTAAGTCAATCCCAGGTAAGGTTCCCACAAATACGCTGCAGAAATTAGTCCTCTGAGTGATGAGTCACTGAACCCTTTGGAAGTCACAGTGGTAAGGAGGACCTAAGTCAGCTGCAGACTCTGAACCATTCACTTCTAACCCCAAGTATCCTAGCCCACCCTTGTCCTCAGGTCCCATCAAATATTCTTATTCCAAAGGTAGGCTATGATGTGAAAAAAGAAATAGGACTGCTGACACCCTCCACTTTGTCAGTAATTTAAGATCCCAAACATAATCCAAGGAATTCATAAGCTCATAGCATTCCCTGGGTAACTGCTGCCATGCCCTTGTCATCAAGCAGAACTCCCTCTCTCTCCATGAACAAGGGAACATGTGCTTCTCCTTCTACTAGCAGACACCCTGATGGATAAATGACACCTGAAAAATACAGAAACAGATCTGGAGCCTTGACCACACCACTATACCTTCAGCCCATCATGCCCCCTTTAGCTATGGAAAGTAACAAATTTCCCTATTTTAAAATGTGTTTGAATTAGGTTTTCAGCTACTCATACCACAAAGCATTCTGACAAATCCAGTGTCTTCGCCAGAACCACAGAGGCAAGGAGGATAGGTTCATTCTAAGTAGTTTAACCTAAACAGGAATCACTTCTAAAATAGGCAGGGGAACAACTTGGTTAAAATGACCACCCACGGAGGGGGCGGAGCAACATGGCGGCGAGGAGACGCTGCGAGTAAGATCTCCCATTAAAAAAAGTTAATAGGGAGGAAAAGCGGCAGGTCCCAGTGAGAACCGGGACACGGAAGATAAACGGGTGAAGCCAGCGAACTACCCGAAGAAGAAAGTGGCCATAAAAGAGGACCAGAAGGGAGGGAAGCGCAGAACCCTGCTCCCCTCCCCCGCCCACAGAGGCGGCACTCTCCGACCGGCAGAGAGGAGGAAACAACAAACCAAAACGGCCAACAAGAACAAACGACGCAGCAAGCGGGACTGTGAGTGGAAAGGAACTATTGCAGCCACCACACTCCGTGAACGGGAGCTGTGGAGAACCCCGCAGGATCCGCCGCGGAGGTGAGCGAACGGCTCCGGGCGCCATTGAAGAGAGACCCCGCCCCCGGGGAGGAGACCAGCACCAGCACACAGCCCCCGGCCGCCCGGTAAGCCTGCGCAGAAAGGCCGCGCGCTGGAAAAACAGGCGCGGATCGCGGTCAGGATTGCGCGGAACAGCGGCGCGCTGGAAAACCAAGGGCGGATGGGAATCGGGATCGCGCGCGGAAAAGCAGTGCAGTTGAAAAGCAAACGCAGATCCAGATCGCAGCTGCCCAGGTCCCTGCGCCTGCGACCTAGGCTTGCAGGGAGACGCGCGGAGGCCCTCACTGAGTGAGCAGGCCCAGGAGCCCAGGCACGGGAGCGGGATTCAAAAGGCGCCATTCCCGCGCCACTGAACTGGGCTACAGCCTGAGTCCTGGAACTGAGGGCTTTGGAACTGACACCCGGGGCACGAAACTAGGGGCGTGGGTTCCCCACGACGGTGGGGCACAAGGCAGACACAGCACCCCAAAGCCGTTGAGGCTTACCCTACCATTCCCGCTCTATTCCCTGTCCCACGGGATGGAAAATCAGCTCCCCAAGGGCTCCAGGAGAGATCTCTGGCGCCACCTAGCGACTTGAAGCCAGCAGAGGCGCCTAGAGGAGCCAGTGGCCAGCTGGGGAGTTAGCCCACGCCGGGCCCCTTCCGACCAGTAGTCTGAGCCCACAGGGGGAGCGAGCACCCACAGCCGGGGCAGACCAGGCGCGCAGAAGAGTGTGCCTGAAACCGGACACACAGGGAGTGTGTCCCACATCACCATCTTAGAACAGGGACATTTCTTCAGTAAAGACTACCTGCAGAAGGCTTCCTCAGGAGCCAGAGGTGAGCGGGGGAAGTCGCCCATGCCAGACCCCCTCTGGCCTGCAGTCCAAGCCCAGAGGGGGAGCAGGAACCCACCGCCGGGGCAGACCAGGCGCACAGGGGAGTGTGTCCCCACATCGGCATTTTAGAACAGGGACCTTTCTCCAGTAAAGACTGCTTGAAACTGACAGATGACTCCTGGAGGAACCAGAGGAGAGCAGAGAAGCTCACCCAAGATGCCGGCCAGTCCCAACTACACAGTGTCCCAACGCATACGGCAAATTAGAAAACAGACAGTAGGGAGGAGAAGAACCACACGCAACCTAGCAACTCCCCAGGGAAAAAGCACACCACAAAAAGAAAAGCAGCCCCCAGATTGCAACGACAGTAACTTGGAAGAACTTCTGAGCCTTCCAGAAAGAGAATTTAAAATTGCCGTGATTAAAAAACTGACAGAAGTCATAAAGGAAAACAATGATAAGGGAAAAATAATCAACGATCAGAAGAATGCAATTGAGTCCCTAGAGAGGGAAAACAATGGTCAGAAGAATGAAATTGAGTCCCTAAAGAGGGAAGTAAAAGAAATGCAGGAGATCAAAGAATTAATGGAAGAACTAAAGAATTCTGGGAAAAGCAATGAAAGCAGAATGGACGAAATGGAAGAACGAATAAGTAATCTTGAAGACACAGAAATAAAAAGAACCAAAACAGAAAAGGAAAGAGAAGTACGAAGGAAAAAGAACGAAGAAAGACTTCGGGAACTATCTGACTCCATGAGGAAAGGAAATATAAGAGTTATAGGAATACCAGAAGGAGAGGAGAGAGATGTAGGAACAGAGAAAATATTCAAAGAGATAATTGAAGAGAACTTCCCAAATGTGAAGAAGGAGCTGAAAATTGATATACAAGAAGCAAGAAGAACACCAAACTTCCACGACGAAAGGAAAAATACAGCAAGACACATAATAGTAAAGCTCCCAAGAATCCAGGACAAGGAAAAAATAATGAAGCTGGCAAGAGGGAAGAAACAGATAACATTCAAAGGAAAGCCAATCAGGCTGACATCAGACTTCTCCGAAGAAACACTACGGGCAAGGAGAGAAAGGAGGGACATAGTCAACAGACTCCAAGAAAACAGATGCCAACCAAGAATTCTCTATCCTGCAAAGCTCTCCTTTCTCTTTGAAGAAAGAATATGGACCTTCCCAGACAAACAGAAACTCCGGAATTTCATTGCAACTAAACCCCCACACTACAAGGAGTCCTAAAGCCAGAACCTCAGAGGGACGAATAACAATGAAAGAAGGCCAAAAAAAAAAAAAAAAGTTATTAAAAGAATAAATAAATAAAATCAAAGGAAAGACAAACACAATGGCAAATACAGATGCTAACATATCAATATTAACTCTAAATGTAAATGGACTAAACTCTTCAATAAAAAGACTCAGAGTTGCAGCCTGGATTAAGAAACAAAACCCAACCTTTTGCTGTCTCCAGGAAACACATTTAGCTACAAAAGATAAAAATAGGCTCAAAGTTAAAGGATGGAAAACAATCCTACAAGCAAATGGACCAAAAAAGAAAGCAGGAACAGCTATACTTATATCAGATAAAACAGATTTCAAACTCAAAAAGATAAAAAGAGACCCCAATGGTCACTACATTATGATCAAGGGGACAATAATTCAAGAAGAAATAACACTCATTAACATATACTCACCAAACGAAGGAGCACCAAAATATATCAGACAACTGTTATCCTCTCTGAAAACAGACATCAGAGAAAACACATACGTAGTGGGAGACTTCAACACACCACTATCAACAATGGATAGATCAACAAGACAAAAAATAAGTAAAGAAAGCAAAGCTCTAAATAAGGACCTAGAGCAATTGGGCTTAACAGACATCTATAGAACACTAAACCCCAAAAAAACGGAGTACACATTTTTCTCAAGCGCACACGGAACATTCTCCAGGATCGATCACATACTGGGGCACAAGACAAACATCAACAGATACACCAAGATTGAAATCATATCAACCATCTTTTCTGACCATGAAGGCATCAAACTAGAAATAAACCATAAAAAGAAGGCAAGGAACTTTCCTACCTCATGGAGATTAAAAACCACACTACTGGAAGACCACTGGACTAATGAGGAGATCAAAGAAGAAATTAAAAAATTCTTTGAATTGAACGACAAGGAGGACACCAATATCCTAAATGTATGGGATGCAGCAAAAGCAGTAATAAGAGGAAAATATATAGCAATAGAAGCTCACATCAAGAAACAAGAAAGAACTCAAAGAAACAACCTAATCTCGAAGCTCAAAGATCTAGAAAAAGAACAACAAAAAAACCCCAAAACCAGTAGAAGAAAAGAAATAATAAAAACCAAAGCAGAAATAAATGAAATTGAAACTAAAAAAACAATCCAAAAGATCAATGAAACCAAGAGCTGGTTCTTTGAAAAAATCAATAAAATAGACAAACCCCTAGCCAGGCTCACAAAGGAAAAAAGGGAGAAAGCACAAATAAACAGGATCATCAATGAAAGAGGAGAAATCACAACGGACACAGCAGAAATCAAAAGAATAATCAGTAACTACTATGAACAGTTATATGGAAACAAGTTTAACAATCTAGAGGAGATGGACAAATTCCTACAACTCTACAATCACCCAAAGCTAGATAAAGAAGAAATAGAACACCTAAACAGACCAATTACAAGCAGCGAAATTGAAATGGTAATCAAAAACCTCCCCAAAAACAAAAGCCCGGGACCTGATGGATTTACAAATGAATTCTACCAAACATTCAGAGACGAATTAGTGCCTATCCTTCACAAACTCTTCCAAAAAATTGAGAAGGAAGGGACAATACCAAACACGTTCTATGAAGCCAACATTACACTAATACCAAAACCAAACAAGGACAACACAAAAAAGGAAAACTACAGGCCAATCTCCCTAATGAACACTGATGCAAAAATCCTCAATAAAATTTTAGCTATCAGAATCCAACAATGCATCCATAAGATAATTCACCACGACCAAGTAGGATTCATTCCAGGGACACAAGGATGGTTTAACATCCGAAAATCAATCAACGTTATCCAACACATCAACAAAAAGAAATATAAAAACCATATGATAATATCAATAGATGCTGAGAAAGCTTTCGACAAAGTGGAACACCCATTCATGATAAAAGCCCTTGAAATTCTTGGGATACAAGGAACATACCTCAACATCATAAAGGCCATCTATGACAAGCCAACAGCCAGTATCATTCTCAATGGTGAAAAGCTGAAAGCAATTCCATTAAGATCTGGAACAAGACAAGGATGTCCACTCTCACCACTGCTTTTCAATATAATACTGGAAGTCCTAGCCAGAGCAATAAAACAAGAGAAAGACATCCAAGGAATCCAAATAGGAAAAGAAGAAGTCAAACTATCACTATTTGCAGATGATATGATAATATACATAGAGAACCCCAAAAAGTCCACAGAAAAACTAATTCAACTCATCAATCAGTTCAGTAAAGTGGCAGGATACAAAATCAACACGCAAAAGTCAGTAGCCTTCCTATACACAAACAATAAATCTGAAGAAGAAGAAATCAAAAAAACCATCCCTTTTTTTATTGAAACAAAAAAAATCAAATATTTGGGAATAAATCTAACAAAAGAGGTAAAGGACCTATACAAAGAAAACTATAAAACACTGTTAAAAGAAATAGAAGAAGACACAAAGAAATGGAAAGACATCCCCTGCTCATGGATTGGAAGAATAAACATTATTAAAATGGCCATCCTTCCAAAAGCAATATACAGATTCAATGCTATTCCAATCAAAATTTCAATGTCATTCTTCAAAGAAATAGAACAATTATTGATGAAATTCATATGGAATCACAAAAAACCCCGAATAGCCAAAGCTCTCCTGAAAAAAAAAGAAGGGAATGGAGGCATCACACTCCCAGACTTCATACTCTACTACGAAGCCATAATCATCAAAACTGCATGGTATTGGAACAAGAACAGACATACAGACCAATGGAATCGAATACAAAATCCAGAAATAAACCCACAGATTTATGGTCAACTAATCTTTGACAAAGGAGCAAAGACTATGCATTGGAGCAAAGAAAGTTTGTTCAATAAATGGTGCTGGGAAAACTGGGTCGCTACATGCAAAAGAATGAAGCTTGACCACTACCTCACACCATACACAAAAATCAACTCAAAATGGATTAAAGAACTAGACTTAAGACCTGAAACCATAAAATATATAGAAGGAAATATAGGCGAAACACTACGTGATTTGCACATCAAAGACATCTTTACAGACACATCACCCAAAGCAGCGATAGTGAAGGCGAAGATAAACAGCTGGGACTACATCAAATTAAAGAGCTTCTGCACAGCAAAAGAGACAATAACAAAAACAAAGAGAAACCCCACCAACTGGGAGAACATTTTTGCACCCAACACTAATGATAAAGGACTGATCACAAAAATCTGCAAAGAGCTGATGAGACTCAACAACAACAAAGAAAAGAATCCAGTCAAAAAATGGGCAGAAGAGCTAAAAAGAAACTTCTCTGAAGAGGAAATGCAAATGGCCAACAGGCATATGAAAAAATGTTCAACATCACTTGTCATCAGGGAAATGCAAATCAAAACTACCATGAGATACCATCTTACACCAGTGAGAATGGCACATATTAAAAAAACTAGCAACAACAAATGTTGGCGAGGGTGTGGAGAAAAAGGAACTCTTCTGCACTGTTGGTGGGAGTGCAAACTGGTCCAACCACTGTGGAGAGCTGTGTGGAGATTTCTGGACCTACTAAACATAGAGCTTCCATATGATCCAGCAATTCCACTCCTAGGTATTTACCCAAAGGACACAGAAACATCAATTCCAAAGAACACCTGCACCCCTATGTTTATAGCAGCACTGTTTACAATAGCTAAGCTTTGGAAACAACCCAAATGCCCAAAAATAGATGACTGGATCAAGAAGATGTGGTACATATATACCATGGAATATTACTCAGCATTCAAAAAAGATAAACACATGCAATTTGCAGCAACATGGATGGCACTGGAAGGGATCATGCTCAGCGAAATAAGCCAAAAAGAAAAAGAAAAATACCGGATGGTCTCACTCATAGCAGGAATCTAGAAAACTTAAGTAAGGGACCAGGAAAACGAATAACTATAAGAAAGTGAAAATCAAAATCAACAAAAAACTACGAACCAGAGACACTTTTAGGGGGGCGGGGGTGGGAGGGGAGGGATTGGGGTCAGAATGGGGGGGCTGCAATTGTATGGGGAATATAAAAATAAAATTTATTATTAATAAAAAAAAAAAATAAAATAAAAAAATAAAATGACCACCCACGATATAGATTAATTTATACAACTTTTACATGATAAATTAATTCATCACATTTTCAATTAGTGGGGAAAACATGGGCTTGAAGAAGTACTAAGTACAGCAAATCCAAAAAATAATGGGGTTAAGAGTTGAACACTAGTTTATTCTCCAAATCCCTTTTCTCTAAGGAAGTAATCTAGTTGGTCTATTTAGAGATATCAGCATCAGATCCACCAAAAAATTAGACACAGAGTGAGTCCTTGTTTTTACATATGTAACAGTTGTTTCCCTGACAAGTAACCTGGGAAGACAACCACAGCAGTAAAGCAACTGTTAATTGGCAACACAAGCAATTACAGAGCCACCAGCAATATAATTGATATAATCCAACTGGACTTTCATCCTCAAGTCACTTGTCCCTACACAGGCACAGAATGAGGTTTAGAGGCTTACTACTTACTACTTAAAAGCACTGTAGACACACCATGTTGTAGGAAGAAAGATCTAGGAGAAGCCATAGAATGAACATTTGTACACAAATTCACCCCACAGACATGTCTTGTTTCACATGTACGGAAGTATATTATTAAAATTATTACTGCATCCACATTAAAAAATAAAACAAGTGATTTCACATAAAAATCTAGAATTCTGGTTTCTTCCCAAAAACTGGAAGATATTATAATTGAGTCCATATAGTCACAATGGCTGGAGCAACCACAAAAGCTCCACTTGGCTATACTCTCACCTACCCTTGTTATCCCGCTAAAATCCCACATCTACTTTTCCTCTTTAGCCCTTGTAGGTACTTCAGGATATGACTGTTCTAGAGGTTGCTGGGTGACCCTGAGATGGTAGGAGACATTTGTTTTCTCTTCAGAGCTCCTACCACATCTGATCAATATTTTCACACTCAGTTATCTCAGAATCTCTTTTCTTTCCTCTTAAGCCTAGATAAGTTGAGTCTTTGCAACATAAAGGATTCTTACTAATATGCTGAAGAAGATACAGTCCATGACCTTCCAAAAGGCTTAACAATGAGGATGAAGCTTCTGCAATGTCTCACCCTACAGTTGTGAAAAGGAGAAACCCACCCCAGGCTCAATGGGACCATCTATCTACTCTCATTGGACCTGCCCAACACCTGGTCCTACAGGGTGTGGTTTTCTTTCCAAATCAACATAGATCCTACAATGGAAATAAGCACCTCTGACAAGGGGGAAGCAGGAAATGAATTCAGAAGGGCCAAACAAATATATTCAGTACATTCACGAATGTACTTTCCCATGTCCTTCCCAATTTTCTACAGTATTTTCATTGACCCGACATGTAGATTTCATCTTTGTACAGAGACCATCCTTAAACTGGCATATCTGGCTTCTCCTCTTGGGAAGGGGGTCAGGCAAGCTACAGCTTTCTCATTTATCCTTTTATTTCATTTTGATATGACATCTTACAAACAATCTACGGCAATGTTTGAAAAATGAGAACTCTGGGACAGAGCAGTCAATTTGGCTCACTCATGGGTCTACTTCAGAGCAGGAGAGGTGACATCAGAAGTGACTTGTGCAGAATCCTAGTCCCCTGTTCTTCCCACAGCCCCTTCCCCCACCCTCCCCCTTCAATAGAAATACCGCATTGCCATTTTTACATTGTATTTAAGTAGTGACACTAAAGGATAAAGAACATGAAATTGTGTTTTATAAGTAAAGGTGAAGAAAGCTTGCCTTCTTTCTGAAATGTTCCTGATTCAGTAATAAACCACTGATGTATATGGATGTGCCATTCCTGACATATGAAAACAATGGTAGGTTAGAATAAGGTACAAAATTTAATAGTATTTATTAAAGTCTGGGGAAATTTGAAGGGAAAAAAACAGTCATTTGCAGGTACATCTGTTCAGAATATTGATGCAGTTACTACCTGACACTGGATGATGGCTGCATGGACTGTGGAAAGAAGAGAGGATACTGAGAGAGGTCAGGATCTAGGTCTTAGATTTCAATTATATCTCAGTAACAGTCATTTTACACTATGTGGAGGGCAAGGGCTAGAAATGACTACTAGTTTAAAGATTAATTCTAACACCAAAAAAATTTTCACAGAATTAACAAACTATCCAATTTTAGCTATGATTTCTAAGATAGTTTCCTTCTGTGACACCACTTTCAAAGATCCATAAAACAGCCCTTTTTGGATTTATTTCACATTCCTCTAGCAGATCCCACAGTGTTCAAAGGAGCAACAGCCAGAACTGGCACAGTGGTTTCCGGTATTTTCCTTGTATCTGAGAAGAAACAGGTTGTAAAGGACTAATCAAATGCTGTCCTCACAAGGGCAGGAGACAGAGATGCGGGAAGGAAGGCACTTCCTGCCAGTCTCCACCCCACCTCCACCGGCCTTCCTGCACCTGCAGTGACCCCCAAACCCTAGAGGCTGGAATCAACATGGAGAGAATCCAATTAATATTTGTGAGTAGACAAAGTCAAATCTTCATAAAATATAAGAGCAACCTGGATTCATGCTTCTTAGTGGGGAAAAAAAAAATCATTAGGATAATTGACTAAAACATGACAAGCTGCAGCTGGTTTGCCTCCTGCTGTATCCTGGGTTTGCCCCGTGCAGAGAAAACCCCAAGAACTCATTCAAATATGTCACTCATCCCTCTTGTGACAGCTTTCACTAAATAGTTGGGGTAGAGAGGCTCTGAATGGTGCTTTTATTTTTTCCGTCAAGTCACTCTGCATTTGCAAAATCGAGTTATTTTAAAATAAGAGCATTTTAACTTTTTACTAAAAGTTGTAGAGTACTGTAGCCTGGGAGGAATGTAACTTCCCTGGAATTGGTCTACTGACTGAAGGGGAAACATCTAGCCTTTCCACACCTGCTTAGATACGCTATGATCCCCTGGGAAGAGGAAGGCCATGGGTGCCAAGACAAACTCAAGAGTCTCCCATTAAGCATGTATAGAAACCAACAGGGTCTAGATGCCCGGAGAAGAGGGGCAGGACTGTCAGGTTTGAAAGGCTTATCTCTGACTATGTACATAAGGAGGATAAAGAAAAGCAAAGCAAGAGTAACAATGTGGAGTCTCGTGGCCTATGTGAGCTCAGCTTTGCCAGTGCACCACTGAGATCTAAAAACAGGAAGATTAAATACATTTATGGAGGAAGCATGATGAATAGTGAGGGACTGAAGTGTGGGAAGCCCCAAGTGTATGAACCCAGTGTGCCCGCACATGTTGAGCGGGAACAGCTAGGATGAGTATCCTATTGGCAGTGGAAACATTTTTAAAGTTTGCCATCCTTCACAGATGGATACTTTTGTAAAACAGATTTAAAAAGAATTACTAGAAGAACAATTGTGCTTAGGTGCTGTGGCAAAGTCATATTGTTGTCAGAGTGTGAAACACTTCCTTTCATCTCATCTCCCACCAGTGACCCGGAGCTCAAAGGTGAGCCCTGCTCTGTGGACCACATGTTGAGTAGCACTGGCTTTGTCGACAGAGGCTGACCCCAAAGGATTACATGTGCAACACATCCTTCAACTTGGCAGATGTGAACTTCCATGGAAAAGCTTCCTTTTCAAAAGCACAACTTCTGGGTACCAGTTCCCCATAAATGTCTATGTACTAGCAAGTGAGTTAAAACTTTAATGTTGGGAGAAGGTAGCATTGCAGAAGATTAGGGCAGTTAGGAATTTATTAAAATAAATGATACTCACAAAATATAGTCAAGTGACCAAAGAGAGCAGCTAGGGAGAGCAGGTAAGAAGCATAAATCATAAATGAGTAGTGAGAGAAGTGTCCAGAACAGCAAGTTGTAGGGGCAGAAGGCAGCCAACCATGAAAATGGCCTTAGGCAGCATTTTATCAATTCACTACCCTAAGCCAGGGCTGAGCCCTCCCGACTCTGGCCTGGGTACAAGAGCAGCTCAAGGCTCTATAGAAATAAGGACGCCACCATCAAGATCTGCCAGAAGGCTGAAAGGAGGGCTCAGCTCCACACATTTATCCAAGAAGCTACCCATCATTGCCTTGTGTCTATTTTCTTGATGTCTGGAGTCACATGTTGTCTCTTAATTTTACTTATGTGTTTTAGAGGCTTTGTGGCTTCTCCGTTTATTAAATCTTCTTTCTGCTTCTTCCCAGAAGCTCCTCTTTAAAAACACATAAACAGTTCAATGTGAAAATTAGCCCTGGCTGATTTATAATTCATTCGAGAAGAGCAGCTTTTAAAAAGACAGAGGAAATTAAGATGGGAGTTAGGCTTGAGATGTCCATGCCTCCCCCCAGCTTTTGAATTAGATGTGTTTAATGGGAACGCGGACACTGGGGCTGTAGGCAATGGGTAAAATCTATTGGCCCTGCTGATACTAAACATTCCAGCTGCGAGTGGAATTCATTTTGGAAAACATAAAGTGAATGAGCTCGGACAGGCTTTGAAGCACCATTAAAAAGACCTGGCCTTTCCCTACCTTCATCAGTCCACCAGGTATCTCTTCTATTGAAATACTGCTCTTTCTGAAAGAGAAGCTCAAATCCCAAAGCCCTTCACTGTAGCCTCCAGTGGAAAGTAATTTGAAATGTTCATTGCAGTCCCTGTTGAGGACCTACACTCCCTGCAGACACTGAGGATGGGACTGTGCACTGGTCAGGAAACTCCTACAGCCAAGGAGGAGACACTAACCCAGGTGGAAATTAATGCACACAAGGATTCTTCTGAGAATTCAAAGACTGGAGACAGGGAGGAAGTTTGCATTGTTCCTTCATCTACACAGTTTTTAGCGTTGTTAGTGTAACTACAAAATCAAATAAAAAGAAAGTTTGGAGAGAATTCTGTTAGTAGATGGGATCAAGCTAGAGATAAGAAGGTGAAAGGAATGTTAAAAAAGCAACTTTATAAGAATCCGCTACAGCAATTCACCTTTGATTAGAGGGAAAAAACACTTCCACTACTAGCATGAAGCAATTTTTGACAAGTTTATCTATTTCATTTTTGAAAGGGTCAAAATCAGTATCTATAAGATTAAAAAAAAGGCCCTTCTATAAGGCCATGATTTCCTATCTGGCTCAGAAGAATCACCCCAAAGGATGATTCATACCTCTGGTGCATGCATTTAGGGTTTTGAGGTTGACAATGATCCCCCGGGACACTGCTGTAAGCCCTCAGATGTGCTGTCGAGGTCACCCTGAAATGGTGGATCAGTCCCACCTCCTCCAAGGAGCCTCAGTCACTGAGAAAAGCACTGAAGTCCATTACCATGTCTAGGTTTTCAAATATTTGAAAGATTGTTTTCTGCTCTGAGTAGTAATCCTGATCTTTATGCTTACTTTTTTAATGTTTTGAAATTTAATAAACAAGTCAACTTTTTCCCTTATGCATCACCCACCATAATTTATAGATTTAAATCATGCGTCTTTTTTTTTATGTATATAACTATCAACTCTTGGGGATTATTTTTGGTTTAGGGGTTTTTTTTTTTAATCTTTTTAGTTTCTCCAGATATGACATCTGTCTTCTCACTTTAGTTGTCTTTCCTGCTTACAGTACTCAGAAATGAAACATACAGTTAAACACTGAGGCATACCTCTTAGTAGTTTTGGGACTCTTCTAGTTTCACAGACAGAGTTGAAAACTCTCTCACAATGCACTAGGTCCTTGTTTCTTTAAGCAGCTTCATCTCCCATACCTTACCTGCCCATGTGGTCAGAAACAAACACACACACACACACATGCGTGCACACACACCACTGCCCCACTATACTATGCAGTTTTTCACATGCAGCATTTCTTTTGATGCTCAAGTATTACTGCCAGGCCTATTTTACTATCCTAATTTTATAGCCAAGGAAACAAACTCTCAGAGGCAAAACAAACTGATCAAAACTATGCAAGTGGCAAAAGAAAAGTCATGATGTTAAACCAGGTTCTCTGGTCTCTTAATTTTCCTTTCTCTATTACATAAAAGGAAATATGTACAGTTTAATAAACAAAGAAAAATAATGTACCACTAGCCATATAAAAAAAAAAAAAAAAGAATACTGTCAGCAACCCAATGAAGCACTGCTTGTGCCCAGCCAGTGATCTTTCTCTCTCTCCCACAGAGTAACCACTACATTGATTGCAGTATTAATAATCTTGAATTCTTAAGTCAGACAAACACTGCATGATTTCACCAGTACGTGGGATATGTAGGAAACAAAGAAACAGGTAAACTAAATAACTATGAGTACAATTAGTAATACCAGAGTACAATGAGTACAATTAGTAATACTAGAAGAGAGGGGGGAAGGGGGTGTATGAATTGGGACAAGAGGGACAATGGCATGGTGCAGGGTAGAACTGGGCATTTACAGTGCACTCAGTGGAATAGAATCTGATTCCATTTTGATTCTCAGTGATGCACACCTGACTTAGATAGTGTTATAATGTAATAATATGTCTATATAAGAAATCATTTTGATTCTTTATAGTTTTTTTGTTTGTTTGTTTGTTTGTTTGTTTGTTTTTGTGGGATCCTCACCGGCAGCCGGGGAATGAACTGGTGCTGCAGAGGCTGCGGGCCTTGCAGATCAGCGCTCAACCGCTGCGCCACCAGGGGAGGCCCCTGATTCTTTGTAGTTTTATCAGCACAGAATACATCCCTAAATGCTTCTGAAATTTACATTAATGGAATCATATACTGTGAATTCTTTTTATAGCTTGCTTTTCTTTCTAAATTTGTATATACAGTGAGCCCTATCGCTGTAGGTCATTCATTTACATTAACATGTGATATTCTACTCTATGCAAGGCTGATATTCAGGAACACATCCGTCTAGTGCAAATAATTTCAATGTCGTTCTCACTGGATCAGCTTCCATTTTGACTGGTTAGTGCCAAAGTCAGTTTGAGCATCAAACTGACCAGTTTGACTGGTCAGTTTAAGCATCACTCTGTAAGTATTGAAAGATAAGCCTCCCCAATGTATTCAAATAGGCCTCCCTGGGATGTGCAGAACAGGCTTGTTCCAATATGTGTCAACTGGGCAAGTGGAGCTAAGGTCGACTGAGGGCTCAAAAGAAACGATTCCCATTACCTTAACTATGCAGGAAAAAACAAAGATTCTCGGATTTTGGGTGCTCTCCAGAAATAACCTTTCTATTGGAGAAACCTATC
The DNA here is from genome assembly GCF_014898055.3 of Talpa occidentalis. NCBI lineage: Eukaryota > Metazoa > Chordata > Mammalia > Eulipotyphla > Talpidae > Talpa > Talpa occidentalis. The sequence continues at coordinate 54,053,055 of NW_023601653.1, forward strand.
TAAATGGTAGACACCTAGTTAAAGGGCACTGTTTTTGTCATGAGAGTGTCCCTCCTCTCTTCTTGATGCTCCAGGCCTCTCTACCATTCATTAGCTCCTATTTACTCTAGAATTTATAGTCATGTAAATTCTCTAGAAGTATATCATTAAATTTGTTTCTTTTCTCCTACTAATCTATTTAATGTTAATTTATTTGTTCAATCTGTCTAGGAATAATGAGAAAGGTAAGGGAAAAGTTTCCCTAAACTCTTTAAGTATATAAGTATATAAGTAGAATACATGCATTCCATGCTACCGTTGAGGGACATCTAACCCTCTATTTTATATGAATATTTACTACTATGTATTTGTGTGATTAAAAGAACCCCCCTTTTCTACTTATATTTATTTATTTATTTATTTATTTATTTATTTATTTATTTTTAAATGAATTTTATTTTTATATTCCCCATACAATTGCAACCCCCTTATTTTGACCCCAATCCCTCCCCTCCCCAACCCCCCATAGAGTGTCTCTGGTTCATAGATTTTTGTTGATTTTGATTTTCACTTTCTTATAGTTATTCATTTTCCTGGTCCCTTATTTAAGTTTTCTAGATTCCTGCTATGAGTGAGACCATCCGGTATTTTTCTTTTTCTTTCTCTACTTATATTTAAACAGCTTTATTGATACATAATTATCCTTAAGTTCACCAGTCTGAAGTGTGTACTTATAGAACTGGGAAACCATCACCACCATCTAATTCCACAACATTTTTTTCCAGTTTTATTGAGAAATAAATCACATATACCACTGTATAATTTTAAGGCATATAGCATTAATAATTGTATTTTTAGATGCTGTGAAATGATAATCACAATAGATTAGGTTATATCCATCTTCTTGTATGGATACAATAATAAGAAAAAAGGAAAAAAAATTTATCCTTCTGATGAAAACAGGCATATATCATATAGCAACATTAGCTGTAGTCATCATGCCGAACATATTTAGTTAACTTATAACGTGAAATTGATTCTTAATAATATTCCTTGAAGCACAAAAGTTTTTGATCTTTATGATGTCCAAATTTTCAATTATCTCTTGTATCACTTATGCTTTTGGTATCAAATCTAAGAAATTACTATCCCACCCAAGATTACGAAGATTTACCCCTATGTTTTATCTAATAGTTTTACCATTTTAGCTCTTACATTTAAGCCTATGACTCATTTTGAATAATTTTTAAGCACATATCCATTTTTTTGCATGTAGATATCCAACTGCCCCAACACCATTTGTTGAAAAGACTGTTCTTTTCCTGCTATGTTATACTGACTTTTACTGGCAATATTATCTAATAATAAATTAAAAGCCAGTAAAAATATTTTTGAGTACAGCTTACCGTGTGGGACAACTATAAAAATGCAAAATGTTAAAGTAATATATTTCTGTATTATTTTAATAGAGTGAAATACACATTGATGCATACTATATAAATTAAGACGATGACAAAGGAGTGTCTTCTTTGACAGTTGTGGTAAATTTTCCATTTTGGCAGGTAAACTAGAAATAGGTTTGTCCTTTGGAATCTACTACCACAAGACAGACTAGAGTTTTTTAAATATTTGTTCAGTGAAGACACACGACCATATTTTTAAGTTGTTTTCTCTTTTCTACCTCTTTTGAAACACACCACCCAGCCTGCCCCTTATCCATCCCCCTTTTTCTTTCACAATTTATTTTACTTATATTTACCAAGAAATAAAAATTATGTCAGTATGAGATGGGAAAAAAAAAAAACCCACAAAACAAAAGGTAAAACAGAAAGGAAGCTATTTCCTTACTCAATTTGAGCTTCAAACATTAGGCCCTTTTGAGAGAAAGAAATAGGACTCTTTGTGTGAAAGAAATACCTTCAGTCTTGGAACTCAACTTTCTTTTCCTATCAGAATAAGAAAGACTGAAGAGTATCTTAAAGGAAATGATAGTACTGCAGGCTTGGGAGAGGTGGGGAAGAGAAGAGACAAGGAAGAACATGTCAAGAGAATTGCCCATGTACAAGAAACCAAAGATTAGGGGAAAGAGGGTAAGCAATGGAGGAGGTGTCCAAAAGCTTGATGAAAATAAAATGTGTTTCACCATTTTGTCTTTGGAAGGAGTGTTTTATTAAACTTCCTTCATGCTATGGTGTTCAAGTGTTAGTGAGTACCCTTGGTATATCACACAACTACAGGTCCACAATGTCCTCCCACACACTGATGATTCAAAGCAACAACAAACAGTTGGAATTTCTGTCATTTGGCAGGCTGGAAGGGAAATAAGTTGGATCATGGAGACATCTTACTTCCCTGGAAATCATCCATAGTTTAATGGAAAGAACACTGAGGAACCGTATTCTTGTCCTATATTTGGGATATACTGTCTAGGTGCTATTAGAGAATTTGCTGATCCTCAGGTTCTGAGTAAAATAGAAATAACAAGAAGAATAAAAAATATGTCAAGGTCTGTGAAACACTAATAAGATAAAGGGGCTTTGAAAAATTTAAAATATTACATATTTCTGATGCATATACACCACCCAAGCCTTAACACAAAGTAAGCACTGCCTGACCTCTGCTCAGAATTTCTCTGTTCCTGCTTCAATGAAATTTTCATTCTTCATAGTTGTTCTGAACATCGCCAAGAAAGAAGAGGAAGAAAAAGAAACAGCCGAATGCCAAGAATATCCCCAAAGTAAACAGCCATTCTGTATAAACATGGAGAAAACAGCATTTTACTGCTCAAAGCTCTAGGTAGCCTCACTCTTTAGGGAAAGATAAGCGAGCTGCAAAGTATCTGCCCTGGCAACAAATTCATGAATCACCACAATTACCTGTTTCTTTTGGATATTGGATCTGCTAATTATCGACCAAAGTTTAGATTGGACAGCTGCTACTTGACTTCATTTAGTATCCAATATGGAATGCTTTTGGCAGAGAATTGGTTTCTGTTTTCCCACCAGGAAAATGGAAAATGAATTGGAAGATTTTACTAAGAATTAGTAAAATATTAAAAAAAAAAAAAAAAAAAAAAACCTGTAGCTCTAAGTGTTCGAAACTTAGATTAACTGTTTAGGGTTTAATCATGGATAATTAGTTGAAGCTGGGCTAAAAATGGGAGGAAATGACCAGTAAAAACTAAAACTGCTACCAGGTTAAAAGAGTGACTTGCGTATTTTAACAAAATCTGTATTTAATTTTGGCATATATACGAGAAGAGACATCTGGAATTTGGGTGTTGGTATTGAAATTACCAGTAGCATCTGTTCATCCTTAGTTTTACCCCTTAAATCAGAGTAAAGCTACACTGAATTACAGATATTAGGGTAAAATACTAGATGAAAATGACATACTGCATTTAATATGCCATTGTAAAATAATACTACACTACTTTTCTAATTATAGTCTTAGTTTCTATTTCTAGCCACAAATTAAATATGATTAATAAATGCTTTCATTTTCTATATACTTTATTATTAATGATCTATGGAAGTATCAAAGCTAAGTATTCTATTTCTGTTTTTATTCAAGTAATTAACAACTTGAAAAAGCTAAATAACTTAGAAAATTGAGTCAGCAAATGCCCAAAAGACTGTGTAGAAATTAGCCTACCTATTTTTTTAATCCTGAAAATATTTAGCATAATTAAACCAGACAAACCACCTTAAGCAAAATGTGGGAAAGGAGGAGTTTATAAAACAATTACAAGGTGCACATCCATAATGAATTTTCACATATCATAAGTGGAAAATACTAATTTTTCTGAAGGAAAAAAAGGGGAATCCTCTGTATGAAAAAAGAAACAAACTTTTGGTTGTGATGACTCTATTCTAAAAAAGAGAACTGAACAAAAACAAAGTAGACCTCAACAGTTGTGGTGTTCCAGCATCTGGATTCAAACTGGTAAAACAACAAAAATATCAAATCAAGATTTTCTAAGTGGTCCATAGTCCCTCCCTCTTTTCTTACTAACTCCTTTTATTCTATCTCCATTTTTCTATGTTCCTTTCTCCCGTCTGCATTTTGACAATTTTAAGGTTAATTCTACAGGGTTTTTATTATTATTATTATTTCAAAGGATAATATCTTTTGCACTCTCCTGTTTAAACAGTCCCCTTGCATCATTTCATAACTGTAGAAATGGGGTTGGAGAGGGTACCACCCTACTAGTTTGTTGCAGAGCACTGAAGATACATGTGATAATTACTGCTGAGTTGTTTTTATTTTTAAAAGGTTTTTTAAATGTAGTATATAAATTTTAAATGGTTATTTGGCATTTTCCATTGAGTCTTCATTTTATTCTAGAAAAATCAACAATACAAGGATGTTTAAATACTGATTACCTCTCTTCCCCACCCTACTATAACTTCCATCCACAGGGATCCAACATTAATAAGCTTGTATGGACTCCTCATGTAAGTGAGTGTGTGTGTGTGTGTGTGTGTGTGTGTGTGTGTGTGTGTGTGTAGAATATCTGTCTATATCTTTTCTGGTTTCCCCAATATTGGATCACAAAATACATACTTTGTACTCTTTTCTCTGCTGTCTGCTGTTCCATTTGACAGTATACCTGGACAGCTCTATAAGTATATGTGTTTGCATAATGCACTTTTTAAATGTATGCATATACATAAATATAATTAAATGCTAAGGAATAAATTTATACATGTTGGGGAGTTTTCAATACAGTATTGCTCTCTGGCTTCCTCCTTTGATCTTTATTGTTTGCCTCCTACTACACTCACCCTCTCTCCCCCAATGTCATCCAATTTAACACACACACACACACACAAACACACACACACAAGCATGCACACACTAAATTAATCAAAAAAAATCATTGATTTTTGCTTCCCCCATGTTAAAGTATAATTTTCAAAAATTAAAGGCAGGATTATCATATAAATTTAGAATGTACACATATCTAAAGATACATCTGATTCGTTAATGATAGAAGCAGCAAGGTAGTGAATGTGCTGCAAAGATACCATTAAAAAATAAATCAGTTTATAGTGTCAGTTAGAAAAGAAAAGGTAAAATGAATTTGCTGAGTTGGCAAATTTAAGACCAGTTAGTATCCTGCCAAGCAACAAAACCAGAACCTTTCTCTTCTATCTGGCAGAAATCATTTGTCAAATTAACAAGTAACATCACAGTGTCCACGTCTTGATCAATAGTATACAGTAAGTAAAACAAAAGTACATCTCCTCATCTGAGCCCATCAGGCAGTGTGCTTCAGTATGACACTTGGAAGGGCATGCAATCATCCTCTTGCTTATTTTCTGGTTTTGAATCATTTTTCCTAACAGGAAGGTAATATCAATAACTGTGGAACTTTGCCAAGTCTGAGTGACACCCTAAGAAACTTTAGACGTTTCTTGAGAAGATCACTTAACATTGTTCCTCCTCCTGACAATCACTGGGTCACCTCTCCTCCTTCCCACAGACCTATCTTTGTGGTTACTTACTGACATAAAAGCCCGGCTCCCATTAAGACCAAGAGCTCTTAGCTCTCCTGCCTGCCTGTGCCTCTCTTTTTCTTTCTCTTTTACCTAATAAACCTGTCCTTTAAAAAAGGAAAAAAAAAAAAAAAAGACCAAGATCTCTTGTCATCCTTAGTGGACATAAAAAGTAATTGCTCTAAATCTTTCACAAAAAAAGTCTTCAAATCACTGATGAGTTTATTATTACTGCAAATACATTTTAATAGCTGGAATGATCTAAAAAATTAGTGTCAACTAGCACTTCTCACTGACCAAGATAAAAGAACTTTCTGGTACTGAGTTTCTATTTCAAAGCTGCCCTAATCTACTTCATTTTTATAGCAGGGAATGAATGTTCAGACCCTTTCAATGTATAAATTTGATGGTTTTGTTTTTCTTGCCCTTCTTAGCTCTATACTAGGAAAATGGAATCAATTTTATCTTCTCACTTTCCTGCCCATGAAGAGACAAAGTTTTGGATACTTTTTCCTTTGTGTCCAATGGGCAGTAACAGTCTATACAATCAGAAGAGATGACAGTTAAAGGTGAGAGAGGTAGGGAAGAGACATGCCTCAGGCTGGAAGGGAATTAAGAATGGGCAGTGCTCCCCTAGGAGGCAGACAACCCTCAGAGTAATACAGGGTGGTGTCCAGGAAAAGGGAGGGGTTCCAGGTTCCCTGCCCCATACAAAGGGGGATAGAGTTGAGCAGGGAGGAGGAGAAGCTGAAAAAGAGACTGAGAAGGAAGGAAGCTGGAGGTAGAGCAAGGAGACCTGAGGAGGCTCGTGGAGCAGAGAGACATAAAAAAACTGCACTAGCTTTTTTGTCCCTGACTGGTTGAATTAGATATGAGTAAGACCCGTGGGGAGATTAACAATGGCAGCTTTTATCTTGGTTTTGATTTTGCTCATTTCTGACCCTTTTCTATGGGTCCTCACTGGAAGGTGCTTTAGATTGGTGGCAGGCTTTTGGGCCTTGCTATGGGCCAATCCGTTTGATGGGCCTTTAACCACAATGCAGCAGGTAATTTGGGGTGCTTGATTTAGAAACTATATTCTTTGTTTTTTCTATATTGTTTACTAATTGTATTAAAGTTCCTTTCCATTAAAGGTCTATATGTTTTGTCTTGATGCAGCAGATTTATAGCAGGCAGATTTGGGGGTTCTAGGGTGCCCCTCTCCCTTCCCTGTAACAAGAGTAGATGTTAGTAGGGCTTACTTATAAAGATAAGACTGGTGGAATAAGGTTCTCATCTGAGGCAAAACTTTCCCTATCTGTAAATCTGGAGAAGTACACAGTTTCCCAACTTTAAGAGATTTGGCAGTTACTGTGATAGCCTGGAAAACAGACCATTCTCCTGGGCCCCATGAACCCAAAAGCTTTCTGAATTCTGGTGGAACTTCAGAATAAAGCAGGAAAAGAGAGGAGAAGGGGAGAGGGAGGCTGGGGAAAGAGAGAAGGCCAAGTAATAGCTGAGAAAGAACGTCTTGCCTGCCTTACAGGATGGGATATCAAATTCATCAATTAAGTTATGCTAAATTAAGAAGTGATAGTTTTTGCACACTTGAGTACTAAGATTCAAATCTACATCTTTCATTCCAGGTGAGCACACTGACTCCCAATATTGAATCCCATAGTCATATGTAACCAATCATAGCCAACCTCAGCATTTGGTAGATTGGTCCCAGATTCTATCTTCCAGAATCTTTCCATAGTGATGGAGATAAGTGAGTCTCATCCCGCTGAGACCCATTATAAGTGGAGGGTAGGGAAAGGCTGAAGAAACATGATTAAAGATAAAAAGTTAGAGGATAGGACCTTTATACTGCAACTAATACCTTATATAAATATGGACAAGTGACAACTTGTTTGTTCTTATTGTAACAGGGTGGTCCCCAGGAAAGGGGGAGGTTCCAGGTTCCCTGCCCCACCCAAGGGAGGGTGGAGCTGAGCAGGAAGAGGTGAAGCTGCAGAAGAGACTGAGGAAGGAAGCAGGATGGAGCCAGGAGACCTGGAGGAGGCGCATGGAGCCTAGAGACATGTGAAGAAACTGTGCTTGTCTTTTGGTCGTGGACTGGGTGACACAGATGTGGGTGAGACCCGTGGGGAGGTGACAATGGCAGCTTTTATCTTGATGTTGATTTTGCTCTTTTCCTTCCGGGCTTGTCCGGTTGTTTCTGACCCTTTTCTGTGGGTCCCCACTGGAAGATGTTTTAGACTTGTAGCAGGCTTTGGGGCCTTGTTCTGGGCCGATCCCATTTGGATGGAGTTTTATCCACGAGGGGATGGGTAACTTTGGGTGCTTCATTTAGAAACTAGACTCTTTGCCTTACCTGTATTGTTTCCTAGTTTTATTAAAGTTCCTTCCCATTAAAGTCTCATAAGTTTTGTGTTGATGCGGCGGATGGCAGAACCCATTTAGAATAGACAGGTTTGCGGGGTTTGGGCTGCCCCTCTCCCTGTCCTATAACATTATCAGCAAACTATCTCTTTTGGCTTTAGAGTTAAATGTGTCTCTCCCTCTCTCATTAAGAATGGGCCCATCTCTATTGGGGATAGCTTCTCAGGATTGCCTGGAGATACTGAATTTGACCAGTAGCTCAAAAACACCACTGCTGTAACTTTGCTGCTAACCCCAAAGGAGTATTCGAATTTTGAATTACTCACCAGAATTAGGAAAGAGTAGTTTTCCTGGGACTCTAATAAGTCTTACTTTCCAACATTCCCAGACGCTCCACTTCAAAAGTGACTTCTGTTTACATTTTTCACAGCCTTTTCATTTATGAAGGTGAATAGAACATACCAACCCAAAGCATGTTTCTTTGGCATAAGGATTATCTTGAGCTGCTTAATTTTAAGAAACTGACACAGAAGAAGTTCTAAAAACCAAATAGAAGATATCCTTTCCTAAGAAAAATTTACATTCCTAAGGGAAATCTCCATTTGTAAAGGTGTCTCTTTCGTATCAGGAAGAGAAGGGACATTGTATCTCTGACTTAATCTGCACAACCATTGTTTACTGGGTTTTACTTGATAACCTCACTAGTCCCTCCTAATCCTTAATTCCCCCCCACACCCCCAACAACTTTTGTCTTTAGCTAAAGATGGAAATTTTAGGTGATTGTTTGGATCATTTCAGTGATTCCTGGTGTATGTTATAAAACTTCTGTTTCAGTTCCCTCTTGTCAATTTGTCTTTTTTTACAGCAAGGTCTCAGTCAAGAGCCTAGAAGGGTACAGGGAAAAAATTATGTTTCCTCCCCTACACTCAAAATTGTAAGAGACTCTAGTTGTAAGATAAAGATTCTGCTACCTAGAAAAGGAAAAGAGATCAGAATATATGTGAAGATGATTTAGAAACTATAATAATAATTAATAAAGTCAGTAAAAATTATTGGACACTTAACAAATCCCACAAATAGATTGAGAGCTTTATAAGCCTTACTTAATTCTCAAAGGAACTCTCTGTACCATGCTCTTTTACCAGTCTTATCTTACAAAAAAAGAAAACCAGAGAAGGAAAGGCTAAAGGTAACAGGGTGGTCCCCAGGAAAAGGGAAGTTCCAGGTTCCCTGCCCCACCCAAAGGAGGGTGGAGCTGAGCAGGAAAGAGAAGAAGCTGGAGAAGGGACTGAGGAAGGAAGGAAGCAGGATGGAAGCAAGGAGACCTGGAGGAGGCACGTGGAGCAGAAAGACATGTGAAGAAACTGTGCTTGCCTTTTGGTCCTGGGCTGGTTGAAACAGATGTGGGTGAGAGCCCCATGGGAAGGTTAACAATGGCAGCTTTTACCTTGATTTGGATTTTGCTCTTTTCCTCTCTGGTTGTTCCTTTTCTATGGGTTCCCGGCATCGGGTACTTTAGACTTGTGGCAGGCTTTCGGACCTTGCTCTGGGCCAATCCTGTTTGGTTGGACTTTTACCCATGAGGGTATAGGTAACTTTGGGTGCTTGATTTAGAAACTATGTTCTTTGTCTTTTCTATATTGTTTACTAATTGTATTAAAATTCCTTTCCATTAAAGGTCTTATATGCTTTGTCTGGATGCAGTGGATGGCAGAAACTATTTAGAGGAGGCAGATTTGGGGGCTCTGGGCTATCCCTCTCCCTGCCCTGTAACATAAGAATATGGACTCATGGCTCATAGCTAGCAACCGGTAGGGCCAAGCCTCAAACAGCTTTATTTCACACCAAAGTCTACACAATTTTCTTTGAAATTACACAGCTCGATGGAATATGTTGACTTTAGACAGAAGGGAATAGAAATGAATTTCTGAAAAGACAGAACAGTTCATTCATCAGTTAGCAACATAAATCATAAGGATAAAAACTAAATATCACTTATCGGACTTTTAGCCTTCTAAAGAAGATAGATCCTGGGGCCTCCCTGGTGGCGCAAGGGGTTAAGACGCAACCTATGAAGCTATCTGCAGCCACTGAAGCATGATTTCGATCCCCAGGCAGGGAGCTACCCACATGGCACAGCAGACCTCTCCTGTGTCACCTGCTGCTCCCCTCAGCAGTGTATTTCAGTCAACCTGTCCTGTTCCCCACTCTGTCTCTGGTGAATCCTCTTAACCCTGCACACACACCTCTGGCCTGTACCCCAGTTCTTATATGCATAAATAAATAAATCTTTAAAAATAAATAAATAAAGTAGATGGATCCTTGAGGGGGCCTTTTTTTTTTTTTTTTGGCTTAAATCTAAGTTATTCTCCAAGAAATAGTCATTGTCAATATTGAAGATAGAGTACAAGAATGTGTAAATTCATTAAAGAAGCTGAGATCAATCAAATAAAGGTAAGAAAGAAATTTTTGCTGAACAAATATATCTAAGAGGTAATCTTAATAAGTTTCTGAGTAATAAGATGTGTCATCATCTATGAAATATAGTTTCATAGTTAATAGTTAAAATAACTAGTTAAGACTACTATAGTTAGGATACTTTTTTCACAAATGACAACAAATACCTAAGTTTTGTCTCAAAAGGGGAGAGGATAAAACCAAAGGTATCTCCTCTTATAATCAGATTAAAACATGATAGGCAAATTAAGAAAGGCAAAAGAAATCTCAGCACATAAGCAGTCTAACATAAAGAGAAGTATCAACTACTTCTATACACAAAAAAAACCTGTTAAAGTCCACAAATGATTCCAATAGAGATAAGCTGTGTTCATGAATGAAATGATTTAACCTAGTAAAAATTTCAATTCTCCTGAAATAAAGGTCTAAAATCATCCTTAGAGGATAGGTTTTTTAAACAGACATTCTGTTATTTTAAGGATTCAAACATAAATTAAAACTTGTATGAATAGTGGATTTGACTTTAAAAATGTAAGATGTAGACAATTTTCCCACCAGATATTAAAACATATGTGTACACAAATTCATGGTAATGAAAAATGGTTCTATAGCAATAGACAAAATTAGTGTAATAAACACAAAAATTAAAAAATATACAACACAGACACCGGACTACATAACAATTTGAAAGATGATTTGGGAGGCAATACTAAATGAATACAAAACTAAGATGGTTTTGGAAAAACAGGCTCACTCTATAGAGAAAATTGATTCTACACTCCTAGTTTGCATTACATACAGAGAAATTCCAAATGAATTAAAGATTAAATGAAAAAGTAAAAGTAAAAAGCTAACAATAAAATATAGGAATATATATAAAATGTATGGTGTATTGGTTTCTTTATTGCTGCTGTAACAAATTACCACAAAATTTGTGGCTGAAACAATAGGAATTTATGTTGTTAATAGCACCATAGGTCAAAAATTCACCACGTGTAACAGGTTCACAAAACAGGTTATGTGGCTAGGATTATTGTTTTGGTGGGGATACATTCCTTTTGGGAAGATTCTAAGGGAGAATCCTTAGTCTTGCATTTTTCAGCTTCTAGAAACCTTCCACTTTCCTTGGTTTGTGGCACACTTCTACCATTGTCAAGGTTATCAATACAGCAGTTCTCTGGCCTGCTTCTGTTTTCACATCTCTTCTGACAAAACTGTAGTCAGGAAAAATTTTCCACTATTAAGGATCCACATGACTAGATTATGCCCATCTGGATAAATCAGAATAATCTCCCCCATTTTCAAAGTTTCAATCTTAATTATATTTGCAGAGTCTCTTTCATCATATAAGGTCACATATTCACATGTTCCACGTAAGGACATGGATGTCTTTGAAGGGATATTTTACCTTCCATAAAGGTCAGGAGAATGTTTTTATAAACCTAAGCAAATTAAAAACTTTTCTTTTTTCTTTCTTTTTTTTTTAAAGATTTATTTATTCATTTTATACAAGAACTGGGGTACAGGTCAGTAGCACGGGAGGGTGAGAGAATTCACCAGAGCCAGAGCAGGGAGCAGAACAGGCAGACGGACCAAAGACTCTGCTGAGGGGAGCAGCGGGCGAGGCAGGAGAGGTCTGCTGCGCCATGTGGGGTTCTCCCTGGCTGGCGGGGAATCGAACCGGCGCTGCAGAGGCTGTGGACAGCTTCGCAGCGCAGCGCTCAACCACTGCACCACCGGGGGAGGCCCGAGCAAATTAAAAACTTTTCAAAGTCCAAAGAACACAAACCGAAAGGTAAAAATTTAATGATTTGACTACATAAAAATTAAAGATTTTTGTTCTATAGTGTTCACCATTAAAAATGTCAACAAATGACAGACTGGTAATAGATATGTATAAAGTGAAAACATGGCTAAACATTAGTATTTAGAGTATATTAGTAGTCACTTTCAATATACATGGGCTAAACACTCTAATAAAATGTCATAAATTGGTGAAATGAATTTTTCAAAGTCCAACCATATGCTATCGACAAGGAATACACTTCAGATTCAAAGACACAAATAGTTGGGGAGGAAAAGGATACAAAAAGTTATACCACAAGAACAGTTAACAGACAATAGGAGTGGCTATACCAATATTAGAAGGGGGGAAAAACAATTTGTAAGACAAAAATTGTAAAGACGGACAAAAAAAGAACATTTTTTAATAACAGCTCTGTTCATCAGGAAAATACAGTACTTAAGGAACAAATGCACCTAAAAACAGAGTCCCAAAACACATGAGGCAAAACTGACAGAATTAAAGTGAGAAATAAACATTCAACAATAATAGTTGAAGAATTCAATACCAGAGAAAAGAACTATAAGGAAGATAAACACACAAAGAAAATACACAATACTTGAAAACAATATTAACCAACTAGATCTAAAACATTCATACAGAACTAAGGCTACTAGTTCAGACTCCCAAAGTCTGAACAAAGGTGAGAGGGGAGTCTGATCAAAGGTGAGAGGGCCAAACAGACTGTGTGTGGTGAAGGACCATGGGTACTTTGATAGAGGACATGTGTAGTAACATACACCTGAAGAGGTGTGAACCTATTCCCCTAAATCTCATATACAATATTGTAAAGCAAAGTTGCCTCAATAAAAAATAAGCATTTATAAACAGCCAACTCCATGTCAGCAGATTACACATTCTTATCCAGTGTATACTGAACATTCTCCAAGATACACCATATAGCAGTGCATAAAACAAGTTTCAGTAAACTTAAGTGCTTGAAATCATACAAAGTAAGTTCTCTGAGCACAACAGAATTAAACAAAAAAATCACTAGCAGAAAGAAATTTTAGACATTCATAAGTCTGCGAAATTAAGCAACATACTTCTATTTTTTCCCTATTACACTGATTTAATTTTTTTAAATAACACTGCAGTATGACATTTTGTAACATTCAGGTGTGCATCATTAAAATGTGCATGTATACATATAATATTACATTAAGTTTCCCACATAAAGTCCAATTTTATCCTTCACCATACCATTGACCTCTTTTACCTGATTAAACCACCACCCTTTCTCCCTCCCTTCTGGTAGCCAATAATTCAACTTACAGACTAAAAGTTTGGTTTTGTTTCATTTAGTTCATCTGTTTGTTTTCTCTATATAACACATATGAGTGAAATCATTGTGGCGTTTGCCTTTTCCATCTGACTTAGTTCACAAAGCATAATACCATCTAGGTAGATCCTCGCTGCTGCAAAGAGCATGATTTCATCTTTTCTTGTCATTGAGCAATATCCCATTATATATACACGCCACAGCTTTTTTATTCAAATATCAGCCACGGGGCACTTAGGCTTGTTTCCAGCTCTTGGCTACTGGAAATAATGCTGTAAATGTGTGGATACATTATTCTCCTTGAATTAGTGAGGTTCTTTTCTGTTTTTTGATAAATTCCCAGAAATGGAATTATAGAATCCAATGGAATTCCACTTTTTAACTTTTTGAGGAATTTTCACACTGTTTCCTGTAATGACTACACCAAGTTGCATTCCCATCAGCTGTGTACAAGGGTTCCAGTCTCTACAACCTCTCCAATAATTGTTTTTTGTCTTTTGGATAGTAACCATTCTCACAGATGTCTTTTCATTTTGATGCCCATTTCTTTTGCTGTACATACATTTTTCAGTCTGGTGCAGACCCATTTGTTTATTTTTTCCCCTTGCATTTGGAGTCAAAGTCACAAAAACATCCCTAAAGCTGATATCAAGAAGCATATCCCCTATGTTTTCTTCTGTGTACTTTATAGTTTCAGGGTCTACATCTAAATCTTTTATCCATTTTGTATTAACTTTTATTTATGATGTTAGTTATCTAATTTCTTTCTCTCACAGGTGACTGTCCAGTTTTCCCAATATAATCAATTGAAGAAACATTTCTTGCTCCATTCTATGTTCTTCACTCTTTTGTCATTAATGAATTGCCCATAAATGTGTGGGTTTTATTTCTGAGCTCTCTATTCTCTTCCATTGATCTGTGTGTCTATTTTTATTTCAATACCATGCTGTTTTAATTACTATCACTTTGTAGTATGCTTTGAAGTCAGGGACTATGATATCTTCTTTTTTTCCCTCAAAATCGTTTTTGCTATTCAGGGTCTTTTATAGTTAAATAGCCATTGGGCCTCCCTGGTGGCTCAGAGGGTTGAGTGCAGCGCTGTGAAGCTGTCTGCAGCCTCTGCAGCATGGGTTCCATTCCCGGCCAGCCAGGGAGATTCCCACATGGTGTGGCGGACCTCTCCTGTCTTGCCCGCTGCTCCCCTCAGCAATGTATTTCAGTTATCTGCCTGTTCTGCTCCCCAGTCTGTCTGTGGTGAATCCTCTCACCCTCCTGCGCCTCTGGCCTGTGCACCAGCTCTTGTATAAAAAATTAAATAAATAAATCTTTTAAAAATAATAATAATAATAAATAAATAGCCATTTTTGTGAAATAATTAGCCACTCTGTGTTGCTAATTCTCCTAATCCATGAACACAGACTCTTTCCATCTCTTTGTGTCTTCTATTTATTTCAGCAATGTCATAGTTTTCAGTGTATGTATCTGTTACTGCCATGATTAGATTTATTCCAAGGTATTTAAATCTTTTTGATGATATTGTAAATGGGACTGTTTTCCTGATTTCCCTATTATTTCATTGCACATAGAAATGCAACAGATTTTTGTACATTGATTTTGCAGTTGGCAACTTTACTATATTCATTTATTATTTCTAATAGCTTTTTATTGGCATATGCGTGTATATTATCATTGATTTACCACCTGCAAATCAATGGGGAAAGAGCAGGTTTTTTAACAAATGGTGCTGAGACAACTAGAACATACCCACAAATGTGTGAAACTGGATCCTTACCTCAAACCATACACAAAATTTAACCCCAAATAGGTCACAGACCTAAAGGTAAGACCTAAAATAATAAAACTCTTAAATAAAACAAAACTTTCTGATCTTGTGTTACACAATAGTTTCTAATATATAATAGCAAAAACAAAGGAAAAATAAATTGGACTTTATCAAAATTAAGAACTTCTCTGCTTCAAATAACACCATCAAGAAATTTAAAGGAGATGTAGAAAATGGTGTAAAATATTTGCAAATCATATTTCTGTAAAGGGACCTGTATCCAACTATATAAAAACTCAATAATAAGAAGTGAAATAAACCAATTTAAAAATAGGGGGAAAGTGAATAGCTATTTCTCCTAAGACTATCTAGAAATGGACAATAAGCACATGGAAAGATCCTCAACCTCAGTATTCATTAATAAAATATAAATCAAAACCACAATAAAACAGTACTTCTAGGATGGCTAAAATTAGAAAGCACTGATGAATATGGGAAAAAACTGGAACCCTAACAGATTGCTGGTAGGGAGGCAGAGTGTTGCAGCAGATTTGTAAAGTTCAGCAGTTCCTCAAAAAGTTAAAGTTATGATATGACCTAGAAATTTCACTCAAGTAAATAACCAAGAAAATTCAAAATTAAAGTCCACACAAATCACAAATGTTCAAAGCAGCATTACATGTAACAAAATAGAGGAGACAACCTAAATTTCCATCAATGAATGAACAAACAAAATGTGGTATATCCATACATTAGAATATTATTCAACTATAAAAAAATTACTGATAGATGCTGCAGATGAATGAGCTGCTAAAACGCTGTGGTAAGTAAAACAAGTCAGACACCAAAGGCCTCACATTTATGATTCTCTCTATATTAAATGTCTAGCATTTCAAATGCATAGAAACAGAAAATAGACTAGTTGCTGCCAGGGTCTGCGAAGAGAGGAAAAACTAAAAAGTGAGTGTTTATACATACAGGGTTTCATTTTAAGATGATGAAAATGTTGTAGAATTAGATGATGCTAATAGTTGCACACCATTGCTAGTATACTAAAAACTGAATTATATACTCTTTAAAGGGTGTAGAAATATGATATATGAATTCTACCTTAACAAAGCCATTTTTCTAAAGTTCATTAGACAAGGAGTAATGTAACCAGTGTTCTAATATAGGAGCTATCATATTTTTAAAATATGACTCAGACAAGTATATACTCTTTTTGATCTCAGTGTCCTCATATGTGAAATAATAAGTGATGTGTAAATGCCATTCCATCCTTGATGACAACTTACAGTTCTCTGCTTCTATCACTTCCCTTATGAAGTGGTGGTTTGCTCAACTATCTATGGGTAATCTTAATCTCTTAATTATTTGAACTCTAAATAATATTAGCTGCCTTATACTGTTACTGTGTATGCTTCACCTTATCTCCTGGACTAGAAATGTGAGCCATGTGAAGGATGACTCAGACTGTCTTGTATACAGTAGGGATTCACTTTTATTTTCTATATGACTAGATACATGAAATTATTTCTATTCAGAAGACAATGTATAAAATGAAGCAATTAGTCAAAAAATGTAATTTTTTGGCTTACATGTGACCAAGAGATTGATCATTCCCTCTAAATTTATGCAGATATAATGGTAGTTTTTGGCATAACAGAATTGTACATTTGATAGAGTTTGATATACCATATTAATTCCCTTGTTATCCCATCCAAATGAGCATCTACTCTACCCTATTTTAAAATGGATTTCTTATACTGTGGGGCAGGCAAACAGATGTTGATATTAAACATGATGAAAATAATCCCAAAATGAAAAGAAATAAAGTGTTTGACTAGTGTTATTTTATTGCAATTAATCAGGTCTTTAGTATTACAGTAGGTGTCCTGAACCATATTGTTTTTAAAGCAATGAAATTTTACCAAGAAACCTCAGTAGAGTACACTATTATTAAAACTGTACTGAGAGGTTAGGCCACTATTTTCCTGCAATCATTATTGAGTTTGCAAATTAAAAAAAAAAAAAAAAACAGAAAATTATACAGGCCATGCTGCTTTATATAACTTTCCATAGTGTATGTTTGACAAGCTGAAATTTTTAGACTATGAAGAAAGTTGAGTAAAATGTAACCAACTGCTTTCTTCTTTTTCTTTTTAAAAGCAAAAGAAAATTATCTAAAAACTAATCTTTATTTTGAATTCTTTCTTCCACTGATGAATTACATAATGTAACTTTAAAAAATTATCCCTTGTTAATAAAAATACAAAAGGAAAAATAATGAAAAATTAGTTCTGACCTGCTAAGATTTAACCATGACTTCACAATCACCCCACATTTCCTATTTGTTCTATATAATTACCAGTTTAAAATACCTGAATTCATTCCTAAGTGCAGAGTTTAGACACTTGCTTTATAATTTCTGAGAAAAAACTAAAGCAGTATAAATACACCTTACAAACCTCAACAAAATTAAATGCAGGGTACAGAACTGGTAACATCTGAAAACATTCTTATTCCACACTTATTTTGCATACAAGATATGCCCCCAAATCATGTTCATAAAATCAGAGGTGGTTTCAATATTTAGCCACACCACGTGTCTCAAATATATTGAGCCAAAGCTTCATTTATTATTATTATTCTTCATCTTGGATACAATAACTCTGTTGTCATTTTAAATTTGTACTTAATGTATACACACTGAGTACTATTTTGCTAATGCAGACAATAATGATAACATAAAATTATAAGATTTATTAAGTGTTCATTATAGCATTAAGTACTATACTAAATTTTTATCTCAATCAATGTTACTAGCAAATGCAGGGAGTGGAAGTTTACTCTTACTCTCCAAATTTACAAATGAGAAAATTGAAAGTTAAAGGCATGAAGCCATTTGCCCCAGGCTAGTCAGCTAATAAATGGTTCCGCTCTTTGCTAGATAGGTTAGGGGTGCATAAATGTAAAAATACCCAGATGTCCTCAAAGAACCTACTACTCAACGAAACTGTCAGAGAAGGAACCAACAGATGTGAACTATGTTATAAGTAATGATTCTCGGTTAAATATGGAACAAGTCAACTCAAAGGTTACAATTTAAAACATCAGTATTATGGCATAGGGTATACATTAGTCAGTTCTTCAGAGAAAAAGAATCAAAAGATTGCATGAGAAAAATCTGTTTTAAGGAACTGGCTGATGTGACCACAGAGGCTTAGGAAGGAGCCCATGTTGCAGTTGAAGTGCAAAAGCTTCCACTAGCAGAACTCCTTTTTCCTGGGGGGAGTTTAGTCTTTGTTAGATTAAGGTCTTCACTGATTAGCTGAAGGAGGGCAATCTGCTTTATTCAAAGTTCACCAATTTAAATGTTAATCTTACTCCTCCATCCCCCAACTCCCAAGGGAAAAAACCCTCTCGAAGAAACATCAAACATAATATTAGGCCAAATATCAGCATTGTGGCATGTTCAAGTTGATAAAATTAACTATCGCTGGGTGCTTTGAAAATATATAAAAACTCAGAGACCAAACTGTGTGTCTTATGGTAGGAATCCTACAAATTTTTGTTCTCCAACAGAGCTACACCCCCTTACAGGAGGACTACATTATATTTACATTTTTATTCCCAGTGTCTATCACAATAAGAGTCACATGGAACATTTTCAGGACCTCCTGTTGAATTAATTTGGACTGGATTGAATTAAATTCAGTTTCTGGTCTTCTAAAATCTCCAAAAAAGGAAAGTATGTCCGGAATAAATAAGTGCGATGGATTCAGTCCTCAGGTTTGGGAACTCGTAACTCTATAAGCTTCCTTGGTTATTCCAGTATGTGACAAAATTTTGTATTAGTGATATATTGCTACATAACAAAGTGCTATAAACACGACAGTTTAAGCTTATACACAGTTATTATTTCACAGTTTCTGTGAGTCAGGAATTTGGTCACAGCATAGCTGGACGCCCCACTTCAGGGTCCCTCCAGAGCTGCAGCAAGGGGTCAGTCAAGGCTGTGTGTCATCTGAGGCTGAGTAAAGGAGAATCTTCTTCCAAATCCACATGGGCTGGTTAGCACAATTCAGCACCTGGCTGGTTGTTGGCCAGATGCTGCCCCCAGTTTCTTGCCATGTAGACTTCTCCACATGGGGCTTACTTAGTCTATCTGAAAAGTCTACTATTAATATGGGTGTTACAGTTTTGTGCAATCTGGAAATGACATTCTATCACCTCTGCCATACTATACTGGGTAGCAGTAAGCCCCACTCACTTAAGGGTAGGGAACTCCACAGTGGCATGAATACTAAGAGGTGAGGATAATTGGGGGTTATCTTAGTTTCCCACATAGCACTCTCAGGATTAGACTTTGGTTGGGTTTAAGAAATCCCAGCCCTGTTTGCCTCTCTGGTGGCGCAGCAGGTTGAGCACATCACTGTGAAGCTGTCTGCAGCCTCCGCAGTGCGGGTTCAATTCCCAGCCAGCCAGGGAGATTTCCACATGGCACGGCAGACCTCTCCTGTTGCGCCCACTGCTCCCCTCAGCAGTGCTTTCTGTCTGTCTTTTCTGTGCCCCACTCTGTCTCTGGTGAATCCTCTCACCCTCCCACGCCTCTGGCCTGTACCCCAGCTCTTGTATAAATAAAAAATAAATCTTTAAAAAAAAAAAGGAAAAAATCTCAGCCCTGTAGCTAATGTATTGTAGGAAGTAGGGATTTCTTTCAAAGCAGTCAGAAAAACTTTCAGGTCCTTCAGAAGCACTGCACTGACAACCCCTAATGTCATAGATCAGATGAGCCAACCTGCCTCAAAGAGAAAGGGAAACACATGTGCCAGCCCATTCACCCCATTATCAGAAGGATTCCTCATCTTTTCCCTACACTTGGATACCACCTTGGGAAGAAAGATCAGATCCTGGGGAGCTGAACATCCCATTTGCTAAAATAAACCATCTAAACTGGAAGAAAAAAAATTACTATTATTTAGCAAGATGACCCTGGCAGTGATTACCAAGAACTAGCTACTACAATACAAAAACCCCATACCATTTTTATAAGGAAAGAAAGACAAAGAGAAATATGGTCTTGTGTCTAAAAGACCAAAGCTAAGTATCTACACTAACCAGGGGTGGGCTGCAGTCTTCTCCCATAGATACAATAGCGGGATTAACAAAAATAATGGCTAGCATGTACTGAGAATTTATTATTTTTTTTTATAGAGGCATGTTTTATTTATTTATTTGTTTGTTTGTTTTGTTTATACATGCACTGGGTACAGTCAGAAGCACGGGAGGGTGAGAGAATTCACCAGAGCCAGAGGCGGGAGCAGAGCAGGCAGAAGGACCGAAGAACACTGCTGAGGGGAGCAGCGGCGGCAGGAGAGGTCTGCGCACCATGTGGGACCCTCCTCCGGTGGCCGGGGAGCAGCCAGGGATCGAACCAGCGCTGCAGAGGCCGTGGGGAGCTCCGTAACCCAGCGCTCAACCGCTGCACCACCTGGGAGGCCCCTGAGAATTTATTATGTAACAGGAAATGCTTTTTCTATTTTTTCCCAATTTCTTCCCAATTTTTAATTTGAAAATGTTCACATCTATGAAATACTTGAAGCTACAGCACAATGAACTACATAAATAATATTTGCACCAATAAACCAATTACAAACTTCCTACATTAGCTTGATTTCTATTATCTATGTGCCTGCCTGTCTGTCTCAGTTCAACTAGTGTTCCTGAAAACTTTCTACATGTCCCTCAGAGTGAGAGACCAGACTTTTGTATTACCAGTGTCTACCACAATGAGAGACATACAGAAATCTTCAGGAAGTTGGGTTGAATTGAATTCAGTTTCTGAGCTTGGAAGATCTCTAAAAGTGTATTAAGCATGAATAAGTGCCATGGATAAGTCTAAAGGCTGTATGCTGTAAACTCTAAGTATGCACTGTAAACACACATATTATTCTTGATAAAACTATTTGAAAGAAGACTTTAGACTTCATGACATTTTTTACATTTCCTACAATAAGTTGCCAAAATTTGCTAAGCTGGCCAATAAAAGTACTGGGCTTGGAACCGTGGCAGTTTCCCTTGGATCCTGAGGTCCTAATAACCAGGTCTCTGATTAGTTAGGGAGAGATGAGAAGGTGCCATAGTGGGACAGATGGACTTCTGTCAACCACAGTCAGGATGAAAGCCACACAAAGGGCTTGGGGGAGGATATGAAAAGAAAAGGAGGAAGCAAGTGAATTAAAGGTCAGAGAGACGGGAAAGGAGGAGAAAGGAGAATTTCTATATAAGGAGAAGTGACTGTCAAATGAGAATGCCACTGAGACAAAATCTCATACTTTTTCCTTTCATCAAGAGCAAAAAACTTTATTTTAGACATGCTGTCTCAGAGTATAAATCCCAAAGGACAGAAAGTAGGATCCACTGGCTTCAATATGAGCATGGTATTGAGTGCAAAGGGGTGGGATAGTCTTTGCTTCTAATGTTGCTAAGTCTTTGAGTTATCCCATCATTAGAATAATATTTAACAGTATATGAACAATATGTCAATCCTCACGAAAGCCTTTTAAACTGTTCTCTTTAACTGTCATGAATATAGTCCTGGAGATCTGTAATACAGGAGCAATTACAGAAGATCCACTTCACAGTGTGAATATGTATTAACCCTTGAGTATAATAGCAGAAAAAGGAACACCCAAACAGTTATTTTTAAAACCTCAAATTCTACACGATATTATGTCAGAGGTTTATTCATTATGTTTAATATCAAGAAACTACCTCCATCACTATAATCAATATTCCACATACTCCCTATGTAACTTGGTATATAACTCCTGAGAAAAAAAAATATTAGTTGAGGGAAGCAAGAAAGCAATTTTATAGGCTTAGCTAATAACTAACAAATAGAAAAATATTTCAAAATCTATCCTATATTACACTCAGCTTCCCCTCTCAAGGCTGCCAATTCTATTCACCCACTGCCTCTGAAGACAAGCTTTATTCTCTTATCCTTCAGGGCAATGATTGCAAGCCTTTTTACAGTGACTTAGGGTGAAAAATACATTTTGTATATGTACACAAATATATTTACATAAATATAAAAAAATTTATAAATATTAAGTATATTTATGTTTTTAAGTATTGTATTTGTATAAATACTTGCAAAAGCTCTTCATTTTATCAATTAATGAAGAAATTTTTTATTCAAGTTAACAATTCTGTAAAAGGTCACAAAACAAATTTGTTGAGTTCAATCAGCATTTTACAAAACAGAATAAAAAAGAAAGTATCGGGCCTCCTCTGGTGATGCAGGCGGTTGAGAACAGCGCTGTGAAGCTGTCCACAACCTCTGCAGCACAGGTTTGATCCCTGCAGGCCGGCGAGGGTTCCACATGGTGTGGCAGACCTCTCCTATCTCGCCTGCTGCTCCCCTCAGCAGTGTATTTCGTCAGTCTGCCTGTTGTGTTTCCCACTCTGTCTCTGGTGAATCCTCTCATCCTCCCGCAAATCTGGCCTGTGCCCCGGTTCTTGTGTAAATAAATAAATAAAAATCTTTTTTAAAAAAGTATCAAAAGTACAGTTTCATAATAATTTTATAGGTAGGTGCTTGTGTTCTGGACCTGGAGAAAAATGTTTTCCTCATGGAGGACCACTGAAAAATGTTTAACACCTTGCTGTTGAGTAGCAACTGCAGCTTGAAAAAATACAATCTAAAGAACCACGATAACTGCCCTTGTCCTCCATAATGCTCTGCTATAGCAGTCATAATGTCTAAATAGTTTTCATTATGTCATCTCAGTGTCTTGTCCTCTTTCCCAGGGAAAATGAGTTTGTGAATTTGTGAAGTGTGACTCAGCAATATGTAGCTACACAAAGGGCCATGTTGAAATGTGGAACCAAGAAACACTGACTCTTGATGCTCTGCTCATTCTTAGACTACCGGGATAAAAAAAAGAGGCAAATGTGGGAAATATCAGAAAAGCAATGAATGGTTCTAACACTAAAAAAATACATTCATAAAGAACTGCTTATGGAAAATGATCAACTAGTAAGAAAATATTAGGTATGTCCTATTTGACTGAGATACCAAGACTAAGCAACATGAATTCTCTCAAATTTGATGTCAGAAATGTATGGTGCTGGCTTTGAAGCTATTCGCAGCCTCTGCAGCGTGAGTTAGATCCCGGGCCAGCCAGGGAGCTACCCACATGTTGCAGCAGACCTCTCCTGTCTCGCCTGCTGCTCCCCTCAGCAGTGTATTTCAGTCAGTCTGCCTGTTTTGTTCCCCACTGCACCTCTGGCCTGTACCCCAGTTCTTGTATGCATAAATAAATTAATCTTTAAAAAAAAAAAAGAGGGCCTCCCCTGGTGGCGCAGGAGGTTGAGCGCTGCACTGTGAAACTGTCCTTAGCCTCTAGAGTGTGGGTTCAATCCCGGCCGGCCGGCGAGGGGTCCCACATGGCGCATACCTCTCCTGCCTTGCCCCCTGCTCCCCTCAGCAGTGTATTTCACTCAGTCTGCCTATTCTGTTTCCCGCTCTATCTCTGGTGAATCCTCTCACCCTCCCGCACGTCTGACCTGCTTCCCGGTTCTTATATGTATGAATAAACAAATCTTTAAAAAAATAAATAAAAATTAAAAATTAGAAAGAAATGTATGGTGCTGGTGCACAGGAAGATTTTCTTTTAAATTACAGGTTAGCCCATTTTCACCAATGACAAGTTTCTAAAGTAATAATCACAAAGACATCTAAGAGCAGCAGAAAATAGGAATTGAGTGTAAGACCAAGGGAGAATAATAGCAAGATAACTAGAAAATAGCTCAATGGCCAAAGATAAATAAAACTACTTATTTGGTATTAAAAAAAGTTATTTCTAATGCTGGAAAGAAAGTTTTAGGAAGGGGAAAGTTTGAGTTAACTCCTAAAGAGAGTTTCATGGTTTTTAGTTCTAGCAATAGGAATTAATAAAGTAAAACAAACCGGGCCTCCCCAGTGGCGAAGCGGTTGAGTGCTGGGTTGCGAAGCTGCCCGCAGCCTCTGCAGCGCCGGTTTGATCCCCGGCCATCGGGCGAGGGTTCCACATGGCGCGCAGACCTCTCCTGCTGCCCGCTGCTCCCCTCAGCAGTGTATTTCAGTCCTTCTGCCTATTCTGCTCCCTGCTCGGGCTCTGATGAATTCTCTCACCCTCCCGTGCTTCTGACTGTACCCAGTGCATGTATAAATAAATTAATTAATTAATCTTTAAAAAAAAATAAAGTAAAACAAACCAAAACTCAAAAAAGAAAAATCAACAATTCAAATGGAAATAGTTTACAGCAGCTAAACCAAAAGATGATATAAGTAGAACAATGAGCTGATGGGTTGGATAAAATTACCTAAAACTATGTCCTCCTCTAATATTGAGGATTTGTAAATAATCCTTAATAACTGACTATCTTTTCAGTTAACTGTCAATAAGCAAAGCAGACCAGAAAATAATCCATGGCTTCTTGTTTCCAAGTTGCACATGCATGCTGGCACTGAGTGGAAACCTGCCTCTGGCTTGTACTGTAAGTCAGCTTTCTGGACAGCTCTTTCCCAAAGCAGAATATGCATAAACTCTTGAAGGGCATTCTCATTAGCATTCTTACCCAAAGTCATTTAACTTTATGCTCCACAAAAGGAAGGGTGTGTGGGTGGAAGGAATGGTGGACAAGAGATAGGGCAAAAATTTAAAGCACCAACCAGTTCCCTGTGACAGGCATTTCTTTTGGTAAAATAAGAGACACAACTTCATTAATGAGCTACTAAAAGAGAACAATAAAGAGACCCATAGCCCAAAATTTATTGCCAATCTTTGCTTCCTGTTTTACAAACAACTTACTACAAAACAAGATATTGAGCTGCCAGGCTTTTTCCCCCAGCATTCTTATAGAGAGATATTGGATAGGAATTAAAATTCTAAAGATTTACCTTTCCCATAATTAAAGCACATTCTTTTCTATCTTTCCTAATATTTCTGCTCAAATTAAATTGTATACAAGGGGCCTCCCCAGTGGCGCAGCGGTTGAGCGCTGGGTTGCGAAGCTGCCCGCGGCCTCTGCGGCGCCGGTTCGATCCCCGGCTGCTCCCCGGCCACCGGAGGAGGGTCCCACATGGTGCGCAGACCTCTCCTGCCACCCACTGCTCCCCTCAGCAGTGTACCTCGGTCCTTCTGCCTGCTCTGCTCCCCGCTCTGGCTCTGGTGAATTCTCTCACCCTCCCGTGCTTCTGACTGTACCCAGTGCTTGTATAAACAAAACAAACAAATAAATAAATAAATAAAACATGCCTCTATTAAAAAAAAAAAAAATTATATACAAGGCCCAAATCCTCCTAGAATCTTCCATATAATTTCTGCTCACTCTCTAGCTAACAGTGTTTTAGCTTTTAATGTTGATGTTTTTAGCATTTAAGTATGATGCTTTCTTGTACTAACTAATGTGATCCTGAAAGTATAGCAACGGTATGAGAATTTCTCTAAAACCTAATGGAGGGGCAAAAGAAGAGCAACAATCCAGTCATTATTCCCTCCAAATGTCATGTCTTTTGCAAACAGCATGATAGAAAAAATAGAGGTAGTTATTGTAGTTATTTTATTTTGATCTAAATAATAAATTACTTTCCTTATTAGACTTAATTGATTAAGCATGATGATATCAGCAAATACTGTTTTAATTACATAGGTACTAAACAGCTTGATAATAATTTTAATAGTAACAATCTGTAGTGTTCATTCATCCAAGAACAAAAATAATATCTCTGTGTTCAATCTACTTAAATGGGAGGGGTGAATGTCATTTAAATATTTTACATGGAGGAAAAATACCTAACTATAGACTAATGATCTGCTAATAGGTTAAGTTTAATTTTAAACATTAAAACTTTACAAATGAACATTAATTATATGTCTTTTATAAGCCAGGCATTGGGGGTTTATGTACAAAAAGAAGTCACTGACCTCAAAATCCCATTGCTCAGAGACATGAAAACATACATTTTCATTACACTGAGGAAAAATATTTATGTTAGTATATACAAAGCACCATAACAACATAGACTAGAAGACTTCTAGAAGGTGGTATTCTAGACGTTGAGGATTTACCTGGCAATTGTTCCTGGGGAAAGGTAAATTATGTGCAAATAAGCAAACATACTCTGACTAATGTACCAATGTGATAGTGACCTGAGAAGTATTATCTACAACAAAATTTAAGCAAAATATTAAGTAACTCCACAGAGCCCAAAGCCCAATAGAGAGTATGCTGGTTATTCTTTTGGGGGAGTATCAATATTTATTTAATTCTTCCATCCAAATATCTTTTGTGATTTTCTTTCTCTTATATTGTGTGGCACTTTGGTGAGGTGAGATCCAGGTTCTTCCACCTTTCTAAGGGAACAAGTTATTCTTTATGTTACCCAAGCACAGGAAGAGGGGTGAAAACATGACCTAAATTTGCCTAAAAAGAGAGACTCTTCTGGTATTTGATGCTTTACCAACAACAAAGCAGCCAAAGGATGTTATTCATTTCATGAAAGCATCAAGACCAGACTATTCCTAAGGTTTTCATACCTTAGCATGCTTTCAGGGTTTACCTCTGTAGGGTAAGGAAAAAGCCTATGTCAGGCTTTTCTGCCCTCCCGCCATTACTATAAATGACGGAACCCTGCGGTCCTAAATGCATGCCTGATGGCGGGCACCTGGAATAGGGTGTGGGCCTAGGTAGATGGGATTCACCTGGGCTGAGACTGGGCTTTTAAGGGCGGCATCACGGGGACGCCAGGAGAAGCCGAAAGAGAAGCCAAGAAAGAAGCAAGAGAAGCAGAAGCTGAGAGAAGGCCGCAGAGCCCAGAGTGAAGACCTGCAGACCTGCTGGGGGCTAGGAGGCCTGCCAGCCTACCAACCCCCCAGCGCCCCTGCCTGCCGTGTACCTGGTAATTTAAATAAAAACCTGCAAAACCACTGAGGACTCTGACTCCTCCTTTACCCGGTCTGCTGGATCCTAGAAAGCCTGCACAGTGTCCAGTCCTGCCTTTACAACCTCCAACTGAGACTTCAGGTAACCAGGATACTACAACCACTTACTAGAGTAAGGAAACACAGACTTCCTATTAGAGAAATAACGTGACATTTCCAAAGTCAAAGGAGTCTGATCAATTCATATATTGTGAGACTCCTGGAAAGTGCAGAGAAGGTAACACTCCCACCAGAAATGCTCACTAACAGGGGATAAGAAGCCTGGTCTCCTATCTCTCAGTAATACAATTCAGGGAGTCATTTGTTTGCTTCTCTGAAGTCCCAGCTGGATGAAAACATAAATGTCTATACCACCAATCTGATAACACACCCTGATATTTGCTGTTCCTCCTCCTCTAACTCACTCTAGTCATTCTCTCACTCTTGCCCCCAAAGAACCTCTATCTCAAACTCAGCTTTAAGGGAAACCCAAACTAAGGCACATCCATTGTATATTTAATCATCACAACAATATAGGGAGTAGATGTAATTTTTCCCATTGTGAAGAAAGAAAAAAAGGTAGGAAATATTAGTTAATATGTCCATTCAATTAGTGAAATACATGGAATTTGATCACTAATTTTTCTGATTCTAAAACCCATGTTTTCAATAACCATCATACTAAACTTTCCAAACACTATCAGGTAAATGATTACAAAAAGGAACTATTTTAAGGCTTAAAAGACAAAAGCATTCTAAATAACTGTAATAATTTCTTAATGCATATATAATGTAGAAAGCTATAAATGTGACCTCAGAAACATAAAATACAGGGAGTGTAAATGTAGAGCTTTCATATGCATTCAAAGGTAAGTTAACCAAGAAAACAGAATATCTGTACACTGATAATTACAAAATTTTTTTAAGAGGCATGTATTTTTATTTATTTATTTATTTGTTTGTTTATACATGCACTGGTACAGTCAGAAGCGCGGGAGGGTGAGAGAATTCACCAGAGCCAGAGCAGGGAGCAGAGCAGGCAGAAGGACCAAAGTACACTGCTGAGGGGCGCAGCGGGCAGCAGGAGAGGTCTGTGCACCATGTGGGACCCTCCTCCGGTGGCCGGGGAGCAGCCGGGGATCGAACCGGCATTGCAGAGGCCGCGGGAAGCTTTACATCCCAGCGCTCAACCGCTGCGCCACAGGGGAGGTCCTAATTACAAAATATTGATGAAGTAAACAAACTAAATAGACTGTTAAAACAATAATATGTGTTATGTAAGCCTGATAAAAGCAAAAATCATCTGTTGATACACAGAAGACAAAGAGATATACCACCACAGATTATTGTTTAACCACAAAAGAGGAGAGCACAGAATTTTCTTACACAGTTCATGTGGGGTGATATCATCTGATGGCGTAAGACTCCAGGTTGGCTGTTTTCAGGGAGGCGATAGGGAGAAACACCTGCACAGTGGAACCAGGAACATCTATCCCATCTCCAGATCAGCGGTACCCTACTCTGAGAGATATAGCAACCTTCATGTGAAAGCTACAAGGAAAATGTGACCTAAGGCAAGAGTCAAATTTGCTTTAAAGCAATAAGGTGAGGAAAGACTAAGATTACAGGGAATTCAACACAATGGATGAGTCTGAGGAGTTAGGAAACGTGAAAGGAAAAAGGCATCAAAATCATCAGCATCATCTGGGAACTGGTTATAAATTCCAAATCTCAGGTCTGACCTACTGAATCAGAAATTAGTTCATGTGTTTTAACAAACACATGCCTGTGTTTTAGCAAACCTTCCATGTGACTTTGGTAGGCAATGAAGTTTGAGAACCATTGGAACAGGAGTAGTCACTTGGCCTTAGAATATAGGAAAGAGGGGTGACGTGAAAGTCAAGTTTTTGTAGTGGTTGACATAATCATGGATAGAGGACATAATGAGATTATGGTTTGACGTCAAAACAAATAGTGGAGACAAATATTTGAGTGTTGAGGAAAGAAGAATGGAGGAGGGGAGCGTTCTGGTACTCTACTCCTGAAGGCTGAGAGGATCACAGATACAAAATTTCTCCATTTCTTTGGCTTAAAGGTTTTCTGTTGATGAATACTGTCACAACACTACAGCTTACACCCACTAGTATCTCTCTTTCTCTCCTGCATTTTGTCTATCTTGTTCTTGATCAAGGCTTTCTTTGGTTGCAAGCAACTGAAAGCCCCTGTAAATAGCTTAAATATATAAATAAATAAAAGAATATATTCTAAGGATATAAGATTTTCAAGACAGAAAGCATAATGGTACCTTAGTAGGGAGTTATCCTGTGGGAGGGGAGGGGTGATGGAGAATTTCTAGGACAGTCTGGGTTAGGTATGTATCCTTGTTGTTAATCACCTGAGATGTGGAGTATAAAATACAAGTATGGTTGCCAGGGGTCATCTGGATGAGAAAAGTGGTCATTTTTCAAAGGAGTATTATTGTAGGCTAGTTTACCATCTCAAAAGTGTAGCAAACTGATGGTGGGAATTCTTGAGGACTACACCTGGGAGGAGCAAGCAAACATTGTACAAAAATGAACAGTGATGTAAAATATATACAAATAAATAAGTTATATATTTTTAAAAAGTGTAGCAAACTGAGACTTTGTCCTACATCAGGGACTTAGCATAATTTAGGTGGATAAATAACTTTCTTTCAAATAGGAAGTGAAACAGAACCTTGGTAATGGATTTCATACTAATTGTTTTAAACTCTGACTTAATAATTTGAAAGAAGTTCTTTTTTTATTGCAATAGAGAGTAGCGACTATCCTGAAACTGACATACATACTTATATAGCATTTGCTAGATTAAAATAATTCCTCTAATAAACTCAAACAAGATATAATCTCTAAGATAAAAGAAAGGAACAGAAGCCTCAATATAACTAAAGCCAAATGACAAAACTAACTCAAAACATAGTATAAAAGCTGAGCTCGGGGCCTCCCCTGGTGACACAGTGGTTAAGCGCAGGGTTGCGCCAGTTTGATCCCAGGCCACCGGCAAGGGTCCCACAAAAAAAAAAAAAAAAAAAACCTGAGCTCAGAAGAGAATCTTGATCAATTGCCATGACTGTTTAAGATCCTCTCTGTCTCTGACTATCTCTGTCTCTCTCTCTCTCTCTCTCTCTCTCTCTCTCTCACACACACACACACACACACACACACACACACACACACACATGATCTGCCCAAATGTCATCCTCCTTTTTTCCCCATTGTTCACTTTTGTTACTTATGATGATAGTTTCTCTTTTATGTCTCTGGAAAATATTTGAACAGTATTTGTAATGCCAGGCAACCTCCATTTTCTGGGTAAAGACTGATAGACAACAGTCCAATATGTATATGTTGAATGTTCCACAGATTTTTAAAAATACAAGTGTACTGTCCACATTTTTTATCTCAACTTATTCTTTTCATGAGATATTTAAAGGAAATTAAAACTCCTGCAAAAGGCTTCAAAATACCTATCCAGTTGTGTTGTGAATTTTTTTTTTTTAACAAATTGATCATGAGTCAATGCCTTCATGATACCAGATAGAATGGAGGGTGTAGGTATTTCCGGTATTTTATAATGCTCTGGATTTGGATAATGTTTCTCTATCCTATTTATTGGAAAAATTATTTGGCTTCAAGCTATTTAAGTTATTTTTGTATTGATGTTATAAATGAGAAAAACGTCATTGAGAATTTCTTTTTTTTTTTTTAGGTTACACATGTTATTTATTTATTTTTTTAATTTAAATTTTATTTTTATATTTCCCATACAATTACAACCCCCTTATTTTTTCTTAATTCATTTTCATTTTTAGTATTTTTCTACCTTATTCATTGTTCTCTTATAGAAGGGCAGTGAGGCATAGTGGAACTTACTGATTTGGGAAGACCTTAATTTTTCCATCATTTCTGCAAGTAGGTGAGATTGAAGGTAAGCCCATTATAGATCAAGCATTCCTTATAAACACAAATGTTGATGAATCTAACACCAGAACAACAGCTTGCTATCTGGGTTTTGAGTCAATGTGTTTCTTGGTAAGCCCCTCTTCACACCCCTAATGCAGCAAGTTTCCTTTAAAAGGCTGTCTTAACTACAGCTAGATCAGTTGTAGAGTCTGCCCATTCTGGACATTATGGATCTAATACCACATGAGATCAAAATCAATTAAGATTTACTGTGCTTTCATTTAATATTCTCAATGCTACATTGTGTGAAAACCACAATGCCAGGAATAGATGTTGAATTAAATGTGCATATATTACATAACCACACTATTTGTCACTGACACATGTTATTCACACAGGAAAAAAAATAGTAGGATGTGAGTCTCCCATATATTAAAATGTATTAGGAGGAGTAATACATTCTATACAGGAAGTGGGGAGAGAGGATAGGTACCAAGTTCTGAGTAAAAATAATCTACACCAGCATTTTATATAGGATAACTAAATTATAAATCCAAATAGTATCATCATAGCAGAAATAGCATTAGAGAGAAATTCAGTAGGTAGAAGTATTTTATTCCCATTGAGTTGGGGGAGGGGGAGAGGAGAGGGGTGGTATAAAAGGGAGGATGAGAAAAGGGGAAAGAGGAAAACGTAGTTAGTGTCCATTCCTGATCTTTCCTGACTTTCTGGAAATTGAGTAAAAATTGATACCAATTGGCCCTCCTTTCCCTCAATCTCCTACTCTAACACCAAACTCCATCAAGACCAGAGGCTACTGCTCCTTCCGGCTCTCCAGTCCTCCCCAGCATAGGGCAACATTCCCTTTGCCCCGGATCACTGCAGTCAACTCCCAACCAGGCTATGAGCCCCAGGATTCCAACACCATCCCTAGTCCATTCTTCACCTAGAAGCCATGTCTTTGCAAACACAATTAATCTTGTCATCTCCATCAATTACCTCCACAATAAAATTCATATTCCTTATTCCATTTTATAAAACTCATTCCTGCCTATCCAGCCTCATGCCTTGCCTTTGGGTGAAGGCACAGGGTGGCTACATCTTTGTAAATTCTTCTGATACTAGCTGCATCACTGGAAAACACCACTCACTCTCCTCACCTTTCTGGACCTCTCTGCTCATTGTCCTATGACCTAAAATGGCCTTCCCTCTTCCCCTCCACTATGGCCTGCCCTGCACTTTCTCAGACAATTCCCTGCAATCCTAGTCCCCAAAGTGCAAGAAAATGTTCCCTTGAAGCATCTGGCAGAATAAAAATGGAAGTATATTTGAGGTCCACCATTTGTCAAGGCATTTTCTTTGGGAGATTCTTTCCTCCTTTGTAACAATTGCATGCTCATTGCAAAGCGTTAGATTAGACCTCAACCCATGGGGGTGGAGTATGGGGGAGAATGAGCATCTTGATGGTGTCCTACCAATCCCCCCTTCAGACACCAATCCATGGGTCCAGCAGGTTCCCAACACCCTGGAGCTGTTTACCTCACGGAGCTCCACAGGGGAGAAATCCACAGTTCTCCACCCTCAGCCTGACAACCTGTCTCACTGTTGAAAAACAGTTCAAGGTAGCACTTGAGACCAAACGTGTCATTTTCCTTGTCAAAATGAAAGCTGTAAATTTTAAACCTAATGCTTAATGTATCCAGATATTGAACACAGGGACTTTTATCCTCGGCTTAATGGTCTGTCTAAAAACATCAAAAAAGATTACTTAAAAACTCTGGGCCTCAGAGGTCCTATAAAATTATATGAAGCACCCCCCCCCACCCCATCTCCTCCAAGTTTTAAAAAATTTATTGGGAAACACATGCAATGTATGAACTCCTTTTTCTTTCTTAGTCTTGACTCTTAATAAGACAATATGTTTGATTGCTGGGGGTGGTTAATAAAAGCAATAGGACAAGATGAAATTTTATTAGATTACAATCTAAAATTTTAGTAGAGTTTCTGCTTCTAGGAATGGATGGCAAATCTTATTCAGCATGTTCTTGAACAGGGAAAAAGCAAAAGCATGGCTTTCCTCCTTTAATACAATGTGACAATAAAGAATGGCAGAGCTTTTTAATTTATTTAATTCAGGTATTTCTAGAGACCTGATTAGAACAGAAAGACAAGAGAAGGTAAGTGAAAGCATTAGAAAGAGAGACTATAATTATTTTTTCTAATAAAAGGAGACTTGCAATAAAGGGGAACTGCAAAAACTTTATGGATAGAGAAGTTATTAACTGGACCTTAGTAGCTTTATCAACCACAGGCATACTGAGGGCTTAAAAATCTATTCCAGAGCCAGAGCATCTGGGATGCACTGATGTAGCAAAGGTCTTGCTAACATAGCCCTAAAAATTCTTTGTTGACAGAAATAGAATCTCCATTGCCTTTAGGTAATAAAGAGTGGGTGTCTTGCACACAATCATTGTCTATCTGCCTAGAGAAAACTATGAAGTTTAAAAGGATCAAGACGACTTTCAACTGTTGTATTAAATCTAAGACTTCATATTCAACACCATTGCCTTTTCCAGAAGATAGTTGCTAGTTAATGGGACAAGATGTCTGGGAAAACAGAAAGCTTCCAAGTTCCTCCTGAATTCAAAATTTCCAGTATTTTCATTTTTGGTAAAAAGTACGTCCTTCTTGGTAAAAAATAACCAGGAAGCATATGACATTAATTTATGCCATTGTTGATAATTTTATGTTGGAGTACTTGGCTAAAGTAGTATTTATGTTTTATTTTTATAATTAATAATAATATGAAGGGTATTTCTTTGATAATGTGTGAATATCTTGTTCTTTCTATAATTTTTAGTTGTCAGTCTTCTATATAAAAGAATTTCTCATTATATCTCAAATCCATTTAAAAGAAAAAAAAATTTCCAGTATTTTCAAAGCACCATAGATCCACAGAGAATAACAGTATCATTTGTTTTATCCATTTTAAGAGTACTCTTATGTATCTGCTTCTGACATTATAACTGTATTATGGATTCCAAATTTAAGGTGTTCATTTCAATGCCCCAACATTTTGGTACATGTCTGCCTTCCCTACAAGATAGGTGCCTCATTAAGGATTACTGCTGGACTAGAAAAGCATTTAATGGGTCACTGAGGTGGGTAGTATCAGTCTGCTGGCAGCTGCTTAGGCAGCCAGCTAGGAAAAGCTCTGTTGATTTTCATTCTTCACTGCCTAGTGATGAAGGGCAACCTATATGCTAAAAGTCTAGTCAGGCCACAACCTGTACTCATGTACAAAAAAAATCAATTCAATCCATGCCCCAGGTCAACAATTACTCCATGATATGTGATATAAGGGTAAAATCAATGCATTTA
Organism: Talpa occidentalis; assembly: GCF_014898055.3. Taxonomy (NCBI): domain Eukaryota; kingdom Metazoa; phylum Chordata; class Mammalia; order Eulipotyphla; family Talpidae; genus Talpa; species Talpa occidentalis. Next base: position 54,087,564 of record NW_023601653.1, read on the forward strand.
TAGTGTGTAAGGGGTCTAAAACCAGGAGGCCTGGGAGGTTAGCCACTGTTTTGATTAGCCTTTACTGGGGAAAGTTAAGACTCTATCAGATGGGATCTAGAATCCAAATAGTTCTTTGATTGATGATTACACATCTTGATTAATTTTACTTATACTCTCAGCAATGATATTTCTTAGCCCATCATTCTGGAGCTCTGAACTCATTTTGGGATACAAAGCCCAAAACTCTACTACTAAACATAGCATACTTCTTTCTAACTAAAACATCATATTTTCAAAAATTAAGTAATTTTTATATGAAAAGAGAGTCTGGCACATACATAATGGTCACTCCATACACCTGAAACACCTCTTCTTTTAGGGCCACTCTGTAATGAAACATCTGAAAAGCTTGTTAAAAGACTCCTGAGGCCCACCTTCAGAGATTCTCATTCCATAGACTGGGTCAGGGGCTGAGAATTTACATTTCCTAAAGGCTCCCAGGCAATACTGGTGTATCCCACAATACTACACTTGGAACAGTCCTGTTAGGATGTCGCTTTCTTAATAATCTTTCTCAGTCTCCTTTGTTGAGTTTTCCTCTGCTCTTCTAATTTGGCATGCTCTGTAGCTCAGTCTTGCACTTCTACCTTCCTGCCCAAGGTATCATTCAGTGCTGTGACTCTATATCCTATCCATAAGCGATGAAACCTTCTTTTGCCCCTAAATTCATGACTGTGTATTGACTTCCCATTCAATACCTCCTGATTCTTCTTTTAAATTCCCCAAACCTGGTTCTCTTCAATGGTCTCCAACTCAGCAAGCAGCACCAACACTTACAAAATTGTTCAAGCTAAATTCTTTGTAATTCTTAATCTTTGCCATCCTTTGTAATTTGTCCTTTATTCCACAACACACTTTAACCCATCTATAAATCATGTTGGCTCTCTCTCCAAAATATAATCAGAATAAAGCCATCTCTAATTACCTTCCGTGGCCAAGCCACCATCATCTCTTGCCTGGATGACTATTACTTCCCAGCTGTTCTCCCTAACTTGTCCCCCTTGTCCTCTATCCTACCACCTTCACAGAGAAAACAAAGTGATCCTTTAAAAACAAGGCTACTCTCCTCACTCTTCTGCTCTAAACATATATCACTCAGAATGAAAAGTTGGAGAGCTGACAGTAGTTCATAAAATTCTACATAGTCTGACCACATTCCCCATACTTCTCCCACCTCAGAGCAATTTCCCTCTCACGCCCATGCTCTGTTCACACTAGGCCTTTGCTCTTCCCTCCATATACCATGCGTGCCCCCTGACTCAGTGCCTTTACCGTGCTGTCTCCTCTGGAATCTTTCCCGTGGTTATCTATAGGGTCACACTCTGGTTAGGGGTCTGCTCAGATGTCTATCAAAGGACTTCCCAACTCCCTCTCTGAAAGAGCCCTCAGTCTTGAGCTGCATCATTCTCAAACCTCCTTACCCTATTTTACCTTCTTTGCCTTGACTCTTACCACCTTGATGATCTATTACTTATGTACTTTTTTGCTCACTATTTGCCCCCCTTCACCAGAAAGCGTGAACAGACTAACTGAAAAGTAAACATTTCAGTTTGTCAAAAAGAATTAACTAATTTTATTCCTGTCTAGAAACAATCAGGTTTTTTTTTTCCTTAGTCTGAATCACCGTATGACGCAACATTTTTACAATATTTAGTCTGAAGGAATTAGGTAAATGTAAAAATTATCCAAAAGATTGCTGCAGACTTTTCATTTCATACTCCCAATAAAATTCTGCAAAGCTCTCATTACACTCCATCTCTGTTCCCCCACATCCATGATCTCCAGAAACATTAGCTTGAGAAACAGTCTTTTTGAGTGACCTTGGGCACAGAAAGGGCAGCTGAGTCTATATATCAAACTGATTGGTCACAGGTGGTCACAACATTGGACAAAGAATGTAAATTTTCAAACACTGTGGTCACAGCACAGAATAATACTGTCTGTTTGAAATGTTACCATGGCTAATTAATGCAATTCAAGAGTTCTCAGAGTTGATAAATACAAGAGATGGCAAAAGTTTGAGAGTTAGGTAAAGGAACCAGTATGAAAATAGCTTTGGAAAAATACACTGCAGGACACAGCCACCATTCATCCCTTACACTGAAAAATTGTATTAGTGCTTAAAATGACTCCTCTCACTAACTTTCCACCAACTCAATTTAATTTAACTCAATTTAGGCTTAAATGCTTATACTCTGAACTCAACAGTCTTTGAGCTTTCTAAAGAGCAATGACATTGATAGCTGAACCTGTGGGCCATGTTGCATGTTCTCTGATGTTATTTGTTGGAGTGAACCTTGCAAAGAAAAGCAACTATTAAAAAAATTAATGCGTGTGGAGATTAGAGTCCACATTTTGAAATGTCAGTAAATACAGTATTTATGTGACAGATCATAATGACTTGTAAAAGGCAGCCATATGTGTATCAAGCTCTCAGTCTTTCTAATGCTTTTTTTCTGAAAAAAAAAAGTCTTTTATTTTTAAATCAGAAAAAAATGGCACAAAACGAGAACTTTCAAAATTTTTGAGAAATGCAGAGAAAAACCTGATTTTCTCAGACCACAGATTTCTCTCTTTCAAAGAGAAACCAGGGGATCATTTCCAGCTTGTGTGCTACTGTCATATCACAACATTTAGGGCAATAGAAAGATTTAAGAAAAGGAAATCAAGGATAGAACATTAGAGTCAGTTCCTCAGTCTTTAATGTACTGTTTCACTACTTCACAGTGCCTAAAGGTAGTCTGCCGGTGTACTTTCACAAATAGCACCATTAACAGAATTTTACATGCCTAGGTCACTTTCCTTTGATCCCAAAGAAGTCTTAAAACATTGTACAAACAACAGACTTGAGGCTACATCCCTGAAAGACAGCCACTTCTGGGGAGTAGAGGTGGTCCCTGACATAGCAACAGAACATGCAGGACAATTTCAAACAAAGAACAAAGGCGAAAGATGGTCCTTCTGAAATCCGCCAAGGATGGTAAGTGTTTTCTGAGAGTGAAATCAAAAACAACAAGCATACGGCCAGTAGAAAATTTTCCTATAAGACAAAACCTCTGTTGAAAAGTGATTAAGTACTTAATGGTCATCCCAGACCTCCACATTTCATGGTCCCACATACATAAACCACGTCTCCAAATGCACTGAAATTGTATCTCAGGCATAAGCTTCCTTTTGTTTTGATGCCAGTTTGTAAAAGATCTTTACATGAACAAAAGCTTCATCTTTACAATAACCATCTTTCTTTAGAAAAGGGAAGCAACATACTTTTGGGATGCCAAATCACACAATAGAGGAACCAAATAATTCCAATGAGGTTTGACGAGCCCTCAGCAAATCCTACAACAATTCTAGTCATCTGTCACTCAGGAAGTATCTCATAAAGAATTGTGTGGCATTGCTACTGTCTATTACCTGAGATATTCCTTTTGGTTCACTTGAGATTTTTTTTTAAATATATAATGAATGCATTCAATAATTGTTTGAATTGCTGCTGTGCATTCTGTCATAAATGGTTTATGGATAACCATCAATTGGTTCTGCTCATCAGTCTAACAAGTTCAATGTACTACTCAGAGCAAAGGATGACTATTTATTTAACAGCTCTTGGCAGGAAAATTTGTTGCATGCCACAACTTTACAAAGAACATTAAAATCAATGACAATTTATAAACCAAAGGCTGGGAATTATGCTTTGGATTCCCATAATTCATCAGAATAAAGCTGTCAGATACCTTTTATTATAAATTAATAGCATGTTGTCTAAGAGCACTGTGGAACAGATGTTTTACTAGTTCAGTACTGACATCTAGTGGACAATGAAAAACTATTCCCTCATCTTCTCCCAATTCCAGATTTTCCGTTTTTTTGCAGAAAGAGGAAAATTTGTTGCTGCTGCGTCAGTAAAAAGATATTTGCCATACAGAATACTGTATTTAAGTTTTAGGTGTTCGTGTTTGAGCTAACAAATATGTCACATGTTTGAACTTTTAATGACAAACACTGGAAATGTGTATTTAATTTAAAACGTACTCAGTCAACAATACTTCTTTTTTAAAAAAAATCTGTTTCTTTAATATATTTAAAATTTTTAGTACTTTTAAAATTTGGGGGTCTACAAACTTTTAATTCTCTACTATTAAATTAACTGCATTATATTAAAGCAGCAAACCTCTAACTCCTATGTTCTCATAGAAACTTAGTTCTAACTATAGTTCTAAGATAAACATTTATTTAGTTTATATAAGATTCAAATTTAGGATTCAACTTCATTACTGTGAACTTTTCTCTAGTTTTTGTGATGTATGAATGTTAGATATATTGAGAGAGGTGATGTATGAATGTTAGATATATTGAGAGAGAATGGAACAGAGAGAAGAGAAACTACTTAATTAGATTTCTGGTGGATTTTGAAGTACTCCCAAGTTGGTTTACATGACAACATTCCATAGTTATTAACATAATCAAAAACTTCTTAAAAAACACCTTTACAGTCATTAACATTCAAAAACTGAAAAACATCCTAACTACGTTGGCAACCTCTCAGGGACACGTCTTGGCAAAGGTACCACCCTGGAGCTGGCTAGGAGTATTTTATGCCTCAGGTAAGAGACCAAGGTGAGACAAGCCAAGTTTTTCAGGTTACCAGACCTGGGCCCATGCTGGACCAGACCTGGGCCCATGTCAGTTGCTTTTACTCAACTAAAAGCAACTCACAAAACATTTCTCAAAATTCTCCTCGGAGCATTTTGCAATTTAGAGTGCCTAAAAGTGAGGAAAAGAGAAATAAAACTATTGTTTACTGTGTACCTACTTTTGTGTCTGGTCCTGTGATAGGCACTTTATACAATAGACTAATGAAGTAGGAACAAGGGATGGAAATTATTGATCCTTGAAGGGAACATGAATGGCAACTCTAAGATCAGCATCAAGTTAAAGTCTTTACAAGAAAAGGAATAACTTCCCTGATTTGACTGCTTCTGGGAGACAACTGAGCTGCAATCACAATCGGCCCCATTCCACTTTACTGAACTATAAAAATGGTAAGAATGGTGTATGGAACCGCCTTATAAATTTTGTGAAGTCTATAAAATCTATTTTAGGTTACTTTGAAAGCAGTGCATTACAATTATTTCAGAAAGCCTATGTGATTATTATGAAGGAGAATAAGTAGAACAGAATACAATATACTCCCACAATAAAGAGAAATCAACTTCAGGAGTTCTTTATGTGAAACAGGAGCAGGGTGAAGCTGCTTAAGCATAAATCCACAATTTTTATAGACTAATGTAAAAGGGACTATTTCAAGATTTTCATAATTTTATTTAAAAAGCCTCTATCATCCAATCCCAATCTTCAAATTATTGTTTAAATATCTTCCTAAATAAGCGTTTTGCAAGTCATTAAAATAAACACAGCACATGAGCAAGGACAAGTGAGTAGCATTGTATGGACTAACAAGCCTCCCAATAGGCAAATTTTTATATGACTGAAAGACAAACGAGGTTGCTTCTGCTGTCAATAACAAACCTGTTCTTTCAGTAGAAGAAAAATATTCACATTCACGCTGGTGTTTAACTAGCTTTCCCTTATTCATAAAATCACTTTTAGATCTCTGATCATTCCAAATCCTGTATTCTCACCCAAGCTTTGGACGTACACAAACTCCCTCTACCTAGAGACATTCCTAAGATCCCCATTGATGGAAGATCCCACAAATGCTCAAATGCACACGTCACAGTTAGATGCCGGAGCAAAGAACCGATCACAGGACGCAAGACCTGAGAGACCGAACGAGAGGACTTCCCCAAACTAGATAGGGTATCAAATGCAGGTCTGAAACCTTAGGAGAGGCATTTTAAGTAGGAAAAAAGATTAAATTGAGCAAAAGCAACTCACAAAACATTTCTCAATGTAGAAAGGACAATGAGCAAATGGGACCCATAGGTCTAGAAGGAATGATCATGTTTGGGAGACTCAAACCTAAACTCTAATCCTAAAACAAGAAACTTCTTTCAAATACCCCTTGCTCTACAGACAAGTCAGGGCCAAAAAGTGCGCCAGGAAAGCCAGAGATCCAGAGGGGTGCTTCCTCCTGATTAATATAAGGTCAAGTTCTCGCAGTGACAATAACTTTCATTAATGCCTTCCCCTCCACCTCTACTATTTTAGGTTGTGACTGAAGCAGACACAATCATTACAGATTAGATCGGGAAGGGATCACAAAGAACATCTAGCCCAATGACTCAGCACCAGACAAGAAGAGCCTCAGGTGGGTTAAAGATGTCAGAAGATACAATCACCTCCTGCCAGCACATGAAGGCAAAGGAGGTTACAGAGTTGAGAAAGTAGGAAGCCAGCAGACCCAGGAAACATGTGTGACTAGGCAGAGTGAATCATAGTGTGACTAGGTAAGGAGTAAAGTCTAGAAGACAGCCACAGGGACGGGTCCAAAAACTGAGTGGTCAGGCAGAGTTGAAATTCTGGGATGCAGGGAATAGCCAGGGGCAAGGACACTACAGGTGCTCAAGACTAGAACAGGGCTTTTTATCAGCACTCAAATAGGCAAATGAGAAATCAAGGCAAGCAGCAAAAGAAAGGAAAGTGGAGCAAGGCAAATAAACAAGACTCCAAGAGTCACAAAAGGAATAAGGCCAACTTGGCTCACAAACACGAGACTTCAGTCCTACTTTCTGCTGCTATTAAGGTAACTCTGACAGTGGCTTAGAGATTTTAGGTGGTTCTGAGTTGCAGCTCAGCTAACCTAGCAGGTGTGAACTGGCCTTTGGAGCATCTGGCTAAGGTGATATATATAGACATGGGGTAACCAGAATGTCTAGAGGGCTGATTCTAATAGAACCCAGGTAATGAAATGTACTATAAACATCTGACAATGAATCAATTAGATAAGTGATATATGCATGTGTACAAGGCATTATTTGTACACACATGCAGAGACTACAACTTGATAATCTAGAGAGATTCCATATTCATATCTCATTTCCTCTTCAATCTGTACTTTATTGTTTGTTAACCGTCTTTCCACTATGATTCTCAATGCATTTTAAAATTATTTTTCTCAGTAAGTCACCATCTTCTATGTATTTTTCAACTTTGTTTATAAAAATGTCTACTTTGAAATGTCATTTCCTAAAGAGCCAGGGTACATATTCATTTAATAAATGTTTACGCTTCTTTTGAATCTGCCTTAGTACCACGCATCCAAGTAGGGTAAGAAAAAGGCATGCAGTGAATTCAAATCAGTCTGTTTTCCAGCTGAGAATTTTGACTCTAAGATTTTTAATTTAACCTAAACATACTAGACACCCTCTTTTTACCGTGTAATTTTTATTACTGAGTAAATTCTAATTGAATTGATTGAATAAAGTAGAATTACATCTATAGGCTATGGGAAATTTTAACTAAATAATTTCAGGTTAATCAGTGAACAGCAGTAGAAAGGAAGCCAAGTAGCTAATCATGTATTAAATCAAAGATTTATAGTTAATTTACTTTTTTAAAGTTGTTCCTTCATTCTGTTACCAAGACTTTTATCTTTGAACTTCAGAATAAAAAAGCCAAACTATTATGTGGAGAAATGGGTGGAGGTGGGGAGCCAATTGAAAATTCCAACAGCTTCCTGTGTATTCTTTTTGATACTTTATCAGTAAGGTTTTAATAGCTACACAAGAACCACATGTTGATGTTATGTGATAGGTCCCAAGCAGAGATATCAATGACTGTAACTGATGAAATAACTAAATATCAACAGTAAAAGGACCTCCAAGATGGTAAAAAAAGAACATCACAGAGGGGGGAAAATGAGTTGCTGGCCAACATGTAAACAAGAATTGGACTCTGTTTATTTCTTCCTTCCTTCAGCTATATTGGAGAATTGCTTTGTGCCTTGTACATCTCATGGTCCAATTTATTATCTTCCTGTTTTGTAAAAGGTGGTTTATGCAACTTATTGAAATGTTTCCAGGAAGACCGTTGGGGGGTGGGGAGGAGGAGAGGAGGGAGGTAAGAAGGGAAACTCATAGGAATATAAAGCTCGTAACTAATGCCCTTGGCAAAAGTTTTTCATGGACCCTACTCCTGTCTTAAATTCCATTTATTTTGCTATGATAGATGTCAAAATAGTGATCTTTGAGAATGCAGAACTTTACTTTGCTCCAAAATCAGTATATCAGAGAAAGAGCAGTACAAATTTCCATGAATCCTTGTTTATTTTTGGTCCTCACAATCTTCAGACACTACAAAGGCGATCACGAGAATTTCTGAGGTTCAGTAACAAAGACCTATTGCTTTACAGTTATCACTTTACAAGACCTCTCCCATGGCACACACCCAATGCACTGCTCAGACATGTTTTTACTAGTTGTGAATAAAGAAACATGATGGGGAGATGGGGTTCAGCCCCATGTATGGCTGTCATGTGTTGTGTCAAGTCAAAGGATCTGCCAAGACTCCTTCTGTTTCAAGAACAGAGATGTTATTACTGCTTCAGTCTGCAATAAAAAACTACTACATGCTTTTCAGACAACTAAACACACAGTGAATGACTTCCTCCTCCCCAGATTCTTCTCAGTTTGTTTAGAAAGAATGGGAAGTTTTACCCTTATTCTATGAAATCCAAATATGGGAATCCCCAAGCCACCCCTGCTTCCAACCTCTGAAATGTGCCCATGCTTCAGCAGTGAATTGTGTGAAAGCTACTCTGTTTGCGGGCGAGTTCTGTGATTGGCTATGTGTAAGACCTACAGACATCTGTATACATCAGCGATGCCTAGGGTATACCCAGAGAGCAACATCTGGATCTCTACCCAGATATATTTATCTTTGAAAAATCCAATTATGTAAAAAAATCCAAGAAATCATTTTGGTTAAATTCCTCATTTTACAACTACATTTATTCATTCATCTAACAAATAGGTCTTAGTCCCAAAATTTTCCAAATACTTTAAATGACTAGCTCAGAGAAAGTTAATGTTTTTCAGTATACCACAGAAACTTAGAATTTAAAATACTGCATAGTATCATTTATATGTGGAATCTAAAAAAAAAAAAAGCTAAACTCAGAGAGCAGTTACAAGAAGTTGGAGGAAGGAGATGTGGGAACATACAGCTCAAAGGTACAAACTTTCAGGTACAAACTTCATAAGATGAAGAAATTCTGAGGATCTACTGTATAGCACAGTGACTATAGTTAGTGAGAGAGTATAATGTAACTTGAAATCCACTGAAGGCAGATTTCAAGAGTTCTCACCTACCTCCCACGCACTCCTGCCAAATGCACATGAAAGAATCATGAGAGGTGATGGATGTATTAACTAATTTGATTTTGGTAATCATTTAACAATGCATGTATATATATCATCATCCTGTATACTTGAAATGTGTACAATTTTATTTGGCAATTGTCCATCAAGATGGTGGAAAAAATTTCAAATAAAGAGAGTTTAAACTTTCCTTAATTATTACCAACGTTATTTCAAATTCTCCTGTGCTGAGAAGGAATGGTTGTATTTCTGAGTCAATAAGATCAAATGCAAATGTTAGAAATGTCTGTCTTTAGTTACCCAATATCACTCCTTTAAGTATCCTCCCTATGTTTTTTCTTCTTCTACACTCATAATTCCTATTACAACTCTCATTTTTTTCTCAGCAGAAAGATGTATATGGAATTAATCAGACAAACTAGGGCCAGTAACCTTTTTCTGTAAAGTGCCATATGTTCTAAGCTTTAAGTTCACAATAGGGTCTCCATCTCAACTAGTCAACTCTAACATTGTAGCACAAAAGTAGCCATAGACAATATGAAAATAAACAAGCTGCTTCTATGTTCTAGTAAAGCTTTATTTACAAAATAGAGAGGGAGATTTGTCCCTTGAGTTGTAGTTTGTTGACCTCTGATATACACAATTACCTGGGAATGTACTGACTAACTTACACCATTTTTCTTATAAAACAAATTGTCTTTTGTCCATAATATAATTCTTATCTTCTAATGAGATCACTAGATGTTCTTCAACAAAACCTTCAGCCAAAATGGAACTTTTTTATATTTGTGCTGTCCAAAGTGATCACCACTAATCATCTAACTACTGAGCATCTGAGAAGCTGAATTTTAAATTTTATTTTTTATTAATTAATTTGAATTTAAGTAGCCGCATGTGGCTAATGGCCACCTCCCTGGATAGTCAGACTTAAAGAGTAATAAAGACCACCAGGCACTTTTTTAGATAGGTCAAAATATAGGAGGATCTATTGTGCCTTCAAATCATAATGCATTGATAGGTTCCGATACCATAATTTCTATGATCACCCTGGGTATTTCAAAGGTATTCTTTTTATAGACGTATGTTTATGATAAATCATCAGTATAAAAAGTGTAACTTACTTTATAAACTTTGTATTTTCAAACAACTTTTTGCGAATCCGTCAGTTGGATCAAACATGGACACCTTTATTTCTCTTTATATAACACTATGTTAATAAACAAGTGGCACCTAAAACTGTAGAATTTGAGGATTTATCATTGCCTTTAATGTGCTTCCTACTTGTCTGAAAATGAATCTATTGATATACACTTCAATGTCACAGATTCCCCAACAAAGGGATATATTTCATTAACAGGAGCAACACAAAACAACTAAACTTTTTGGGAGTGGATTAATCAGAAAAAACTGAAAAGAGCAGGAGACATTTGAGTTGAGCACTGACCAAATATAGGGATTTCAGGAAAAGGGAAGAGCATTAGCAAAGTCATGTAAATGAATGTTAGTCTGGGAAATGATGAGTAATCTGGTATGACCTGAGCATAGAGCAGGAACAGCTAGAGAAAATTCAGAAGGGCATACTACTAGAACCTGACTTAAAGGACATTGTATGTTTAGAAAACACCTCTAGTCACTGAGGAGTTATCATAGGCTTTAGAACTAGAGAGGTGATGTAGTTAAAACCCTTCTTATTATTCTGGCAGCAGCATGGAAGATGGTTTACAAACACTAGATACAGAAAGAGCGCACCAATAAAAGCTTTATATTAATTTTCAGCACTGAAGATAAAAATGATGAAGAAGATGACTGGAATAATGATCATGAATGTTAACCAAAACTTGGTAAAACACAAATCAAAGTCCACAGGCTATATGTCATCAGGCCATGAATTTAGTCCACAGGTATTTTGTTTGTTTTACAATGTTCTCTTAACATTTTCATTTGTTTGCCAATATTTATATATCTGGGGATTTTTCCACAAAAATCTGGATTTCTTTTTACAATATCCATTTCCTTTTAAAAGTTGTACATTCAAACAACAGTCTGCATTCTCTCCTGGCAATAAGTGGTTATTTCTGAGTTGCAGACACTGATCTCTCCCCACAAAGAACTTCTCTCGAGACTTTCATGACCCACCACTTTCAATTGCTACTTGACTTCTAGTCAGTTTCATTCATCCTGAAGGCATATTAGTTTTTTACTCCAAAGTAATTATTTGATTTGGTCAAAAGCTTAAAATTTCATTTGGCTTTAGAAAATTCTATGAATGCATTATCATCTATAATACCCACTATATTTTTACTCTAACCCACAAGACTTTCAAATGATGCTTCTTTAAAATATTCAGTAGGGGCCTCCCCTGGTGGTTCAGGCAGTTGAGCACAGTGCTGTGAAGCTGTCCACAGCCTCTGCAGCGCCACTTGGACCTGGCTGGCCAATGAGGGTCCCACATGGCGCGGCAGTCCTCTCCTGTCATGCCCACTGCTCCCTTCAGCAGTATATTCGTCAGTCTGCCTGTTCTGTTCCCTGCTCTGTCTCTGGTGAATCCTCTCACCCTCCCACACATCTGGCCTGTACCCCGGCTCTTGTATAAAAATAAATAAATAAGGGCCTCCCCGGTGGCGCAGCAGTTGAGCACTGGGTTGCGAAGCTGCCCGCAGCCTCTGCAGCGCCGGTTCGATCCCCGGCTGCTCCCCGGCCACCGGAGGAGGGTCCCACATGGCGCGCAGACCTCTCCTGCCACCCGCTGCTCCCCTCAACAGTGTACTTCGTCAGTCTGCCTGTTCTGCTCTCCACTCTGGCTCTGGTGGATTCTCTCACCCTCCCGTGCTTCTGACTGTACCCAGTGCTTGCATGTATAAATAAATAAATAAATCTTCATAAATAAATAAATAAATAAATAAATAAATAAATAAATAAATAAATCTTTAAAAAATAAAATAAAATATTCAACATTCCCAGTCTTGCATAAACTTAGGCATATCCTTCTTTAATAACTTCATCTCAGTAATCTGGAGGAAAGAAATGAAGAACCAGAGAATAGCTATTGGACCTTAACCTTACACAGTTATGTTGCTTCTTTTGTTGAAACCCATGCTGTTGGCAAGACTTACGCCCAACTGGCTTTCTCAAGACGACTTATATCACATATCAACACGTGCCATCTTCCCTGTGACCTCCTGGCAAATACAGAAAGACAAATGCCAGGATTGATCAATCTTGCCACCTGAGTATGGGGTTAGCTAGAAAAAGGTCTAGATCCATTTTGAAGTAATCTTCATAGTTGGTGATAGAGGTTTTTATCTGGTGTGTATCTTTTAAGATGTCATAAATAAGCAATATGAGTATAGGTCAAAGTGGAGCTCATTTCAAACTGGATAAGTTGTGGTACACCAAAACATTTACTGAGAAGATGCATGGCTTTAACCACTGTTGCTGATAAAATAAGATCTTCATATATGACAGTGTTTGGGGATATATTTTCTTCTTGATTTATACAACTGAGTCCACAAGTTCATGTGTTCCTTTTAGACTATTTCTATTATACAAATGCTGCTTGAAGGGCCTCCCTGGTGGTGCAAGGGATTTAGCCTTAGCACTATTAAGCTATTAGCAGCCACTGTAGCATGAGTTCAATCCCCGACCACGAAGCTAACGTACATGGCATAGCAGACTTCTCCTGGCTCGCCCGCTGCTCCCCTCAGCAGCATATTCAGTCAATACGTCTGTTTTGCTCCCCACTCTGACTCTGTTGAATCCTCTCACCCCCCACCCCTACACCTATGGGGCCTGTACCCTAGCTCTTGTATATATAAATAAATAAAATAAATCTTTTTTAAAAAACAAACAAATGCTTCCTGAACATGAACCATGTTTCTTACATGTTGGTATGTTTTTATACCACCACATAAACCCACATTTGCTTAATAAGAGGTCTGTATTCATTTGAAGGTTCATAAAATGGAAGGAGCTGAAGCTGTGAAATCATGAACTATCCCATGTGATTCTACGGCTACAAAGACAGGAGGGCAAAAAGGTACATGAGGAATTATTTCTCCCTGTCTTCTAGATAAGAGTTTAGAATGCCCCCCTCTGCTAACCTCTAAATTAGGACTGCGCTGGAGGGCAGAAATTGTTTTACTGTGTGGACTCCTATCCTAAAACCACAGGAAAACACAATATCTAAATCCTAGATCCTACCCTTAAGCCAAATTTTGAAAGAAATAACTCTGTCAAGTCTTCAGTCCTATAAATAACATCACAAGGCCTTAGGGAAACTCCACAGAGTTGCTGAGCCCTAGGAGGCAACCATTTCCACTCTGGGCTCAGAACTTTGATCCCATATGGCTCTCCCTGAGTTATGACACTGGGGAAGGAGTCAGTGGGGAGAAGGTCATTTTGCTAGCTGGTGTTAAAAATGGCTCCACCATCAGCTTGCCTAAGCTAATGCAACCAACCAAATGCTTAGGAAAAAATTCTTGCCAAAGCTAAATGGCAAGCAGTCAAAAGGAAAGTAATAATAATAAATACGCTGGAGATCCAGGACTGCATCTCTGAAGCAGAATTCCACAAGCTGAATTCTACCAAGGAGGCTCCCATCTCCAGGGTCACACACAGGACTGTAGCACCTGTGTTGCCATAGCCTCCCCTGCTCAGTAAATTCTTTATCCTCCCCAAAGTGGGAATGAAAAACACAAATCCTCCATACCTCCCTTTATCCACAGTTCTCCCCTTAAAAACCTCAGTCATTGCTAAGTAAATTCTGCTCACAGGCAGCCCACACTAGACTGCTTTGGGATGGTTTTCTCAATCAGGACAATCTGATGTACGATACTCGGGGAGTATTTGGGTATAGGCATCTTCTACAGCCATATTGAAGCAAAACAAAAAGTTCCCAAAAGCAGTTCTTAACACCAAAGAATGTGTACCTAACTTTGACCCCACTTATTTACTATACAAAACTTTGTACTTTGTTCAATTCTGTGTTGTGTGGGTTTTAGGAGGCTATACACTGGGTTGAGCACTGGGCTGCAAGGCTGCCCACAGCCTCTGCGGTGTCGGTTCAATCCCCGGCCGACGGCCAGGGTCCCCTATGGCGCAACAGACCTCTCCTGCCGCCCACTGCTCCCCTCAGCAGTGTACTTCATTGGTCTGCCTGTTCTGTTCCCTGCTCTAGCTCTGGTGAATTCTCTCACCCTCCCTCGCTTCTGACTGTACCCAGTGCTTGTATGAATAAATAAATCTTTGAAGAAAAAAAAAAAGGATATACACAACAAATTATTTTCATCAACCTCCTCTCAGCAAACTGGCCGAGTGCGTGGCTCTTCTCCCTTGCCTCTGGAAACCCAAGTGGTCACACACTGAACACTCAGCTTACCAAGAGCCAGCTGCATTTGCTCCCCAACCTGTCATGTCAGTTTTCTCCATTTCAACTAATAATACTAAGAAAAAGAAAAACGTTGTAAACATGAGTGTGAAGAGAAAGAGCATTATTTCTATGGAAACAAAGTTGAATGTCTGAATGACTTTGTAAAGACTAGTTACAAAGATTAAAAAAATCAAATAGTAAAATAAAGTGAGAAGAGACAAATGCGAACGATTGTGGGTAGTGGGATGTAGCTTATAAAAATTTACAAGGTTTCCATATTGTTTCATGAAAATCTTTAGTTTCTGTACATAAATAAACTGAAACTGCATCTTAGAATTATGAGTGCACTTCAGGGGAGACACTCCAAACAAAACTCCCATCAGCGAATTCATGCTCTACAAAAAGCCTTGCCTTTGCATCAGAAGATTCTTAGTGAATGTACATTTATATATTGCTAGTTAAATAAAAGATTTAAGATGCACATGTATCACTTCCAGAAGTCTGGCTCCCACCACCTTTTTCAATTAATTAACTAACTATAATTCTCAGTTATGTCAGAAAAGGGAACTTAAAATGTATTAAAATCATTATTATTTTAAATAAAGATTTAGAGATTGAAAATTTTTTTATAACTGGAAATAGTTAGCCTTTCAGAGGCTACCAATCCCCTTCCCCATAATTATCCTTTTAAAAGACTAGTATTATATTTAATAAATACAGATTACCAGGGAGTGTCCAAGAAAAAGGTATCAAACACTTAAAAATGATTTTCCTGTGTACATATTACTTAGTAACTTTTTAAAAATCACATTTTAAATAATTTTAAGTGCATAATTCAATGACATTAAGTACTTTCACAATACTGAGAATCACCACCATATATCTCCAGAAGTTTTCATCATCCCTAACAGAAATTCTGTACCAGTACAGCATTATTCATTCACAGTAGCTAAAATATAGAAACAACCTAAGTGTCCTTTGATAGATGAATAGATAAAGAAAATATGGTGTGTATATATAGACATAATGGAATATTATTCAGCCATAAAAAGAAGGAAATCCTGGCATTTGCTACAACATTGATAAATCTGAAGGATATTACACTAAATTTAATAAATCAGATATAGAAAGGTAAATACACTACCATCTCACTTATATGTAGAATCTTAAACAGTCAAACTCATAAAAACAGACTAGAACAATCATTGCCAGAAACCAAAGGGTGAAAGGAAGAGGGAGAGGTCAGTGAAAAGGTACTAAGTATCAGTTACAGGTACTGGGGCTTATGTCCAAGATGGTTACGAAAGTTAGTAACACTACTTTGTACTTTTGAAATTTGCTAACAGAGTAGATCTTAAGTGTTCTTAATACTCACTCATACACACAAACACACACACACAATAGTAACTATGTGAGGTGATGAATGTGTGTTAAATAACTGTGACCATTAGTTTACAAACTATATGGATGGAAGTCATCTTGTATATGTGATGTACACAAATATATCCAAATTTTCTTTGTCAATTGTAAACAATTTTTAAAATTTTAAATGTTTTCTGTATTCACTGAACAATAAATGCCTATGTTCCCTTCCCCTATGCCTGGTAAACACCATTCTACTCTCTGTCTCTATGAATTTACTTATCCTAGGTACCTCATACTAGTGGATTCATACTATCCTTATCTTTTTGTATCTGGCTTATTGCACTCAACATAATGTTTTTCGGGTCCATCGATGTTATAGTATGTGTCAGAATTTTATTCCCTTTTATGACTGAATAATAATCCACTCTATTGATACACAACCTTCATCTGTTGATGGACATTTGAGCTGTTTTTGGTAACTTTTAAAAGTTGCAAGTTTTATAGTTTGTTTTGCCGTATTGTATTCTTTAAGCAAAGTCAAATTGTCCTACCAATGTGTCCACACTGAGAAAAAAAATTCCTGGACAAAAGTGGCTGAGTAAGGGGCCTCCCTGGTGGTGCAAGGGTTTAAGACGAAACATATGAAACTATCAGCAGCCACTGCAGCATGAGTTCGATCCCCAGCCAGGGAGCAACCCACACTGCGCAGCAGACCTCTCCTGACTCGACTGCTGCTCCCCTCAGCAGTATATTTCAGTCAATCTGCCTGTTCTGTTCCCCACTCTGTCTCGGGTGAATCCTCTCACCCCCCACACCTCTGGCCTGTACCCCAGCTTTTGTATGCACAAATAAATCTTTAAAATAACAAGTGGCTAAGAACGGTCACAGTCGCAGCAATATTCTATGTTTTGGGATAAAACATACCCCCCTAAAAATCACATGTTAAAGTCCTTATCCTCAGTACCTCAGAATGTGACAGTTATGGAGACAGAATCTTTAAATAGGTAATGAAGTTAAAATGAGATCATCAGGGCAGAACCAATCTAACATGGCTATATCCTTTTAAGAAGAATAAGTCAGACATACAAAGGAAGGACTATGTGAGGACACAAGAAGAAGGAAGTCAAAGAGACAGGCCTCGGAACCAAACCTACCAACACCTTGATGTTGTAGTTCTCACCTCTAGAACTTTGAGAAAATAAATTTCTATATTTTAAATCCTGTGATAATTTGTCATGGCAGTTCTAGAAAACAAATACACTTTGTATCTCAAATGTGACTAGTTATAACCTGCACCACCGCCACCTTTTGGGTTAATGATAGTGAAATCTTTACTTTTCCATAATGCCTTCCTAAATCCCTTATATCAGAAAGACTATCTCATTTATTCTTTTCTCCAGTATCAGGGACTGGTACTTCTCCAGTACCAAGGACTAGTACTTTGTGCTAAGAGAAAAATTTTTAAAAATGGATAAAGATCCCTGACTACAGAGTTTATTTTCTAGTGAGGGTTATATTATGAGGTAGAGGAGACAGATCAAGCAAATTACATTGTATGTAAGAAGATCATTTAGTGTGATGGAAAAATTAGAAGAGATTGGGGGGAGGGAGGTTACAGTACAGAAGGCAGAAAAGTTTTAAATAGGGACGTCAGGGTAGATTTCTTTGAGAAAAGGGCACTGGAGCAAAGATGAAGAAAGGAGCATAGAAGATATTTGGAGAATGAGAGATCCAGGTAGAAGGCAGAGTGAGTAGAAAAGCCTGAAAAAGCACTCCTGACAAGTTCAATGAACTGGAAGATTAAGAGCATGGGCAAGCAGACAAGCCTCCAGAAGAGCAGGAAGAGATGAGAGCAGAGAAGTAATAAGAGTATGTGGGACTTTAAGGACCTTGGCTTTTATTCTGAGTAAAACAGGGAGCTACTGCAAGTTTTTTGAGCAATGGAATGACATGGCCTGATTTACAGTTTTAAAAGGATCCCTTTGGGGCCTCCCCTGGTGACGCAGGCGGTTGAGCACAGCGCTGTGAAGCTGTCTGCAGCCTCTGCAACACCGCTTCAATCCCAGCTGGCAGGCAAGGGTCCCACATGGCCCAGCAGACCTCTCCTGTCTTGCCCGCTGCTCCCCTCAGCAGTATATTTCGTCAGTCTGCCTGTTCTGCTCCCCGCTCTGTCTCTAGTGAATCCTCTCACCTTCCAGCACATCTGGCCTGTACCCCGGTTCTTGTATAAATAAATAAATCTTTAAAAAAAAATTCTAAAAAAATAAAAAAAGGATCCCTTTGGATGCTGTGTTATGGGGTAGGGGTGGGGTGCAAGAAATGACCTGAAAAGACCAGCTAGGAGACTGGTGAAATGTTCCAGGCAAGAGCTGATAGGTTAAAGTGGTTTGCAAAAGGACAAGTAGCAGTGATGAAAAGAAGTTCAATTCTACTTTAAAAGCAGCCCAACAGAATTTAGTAATTTGTTATAGAGTGTGGGGGAAACTGGAGTAGTCAAATATGCCAACGTTCTTGGACTGAGGTGGCCTTCACTGAGGTAGGCAAGAGTGAAGGTGGCACAGGTTTGTAAGGTGTGAGGAGTGCAATTTTGGACATACTGAGTTTGAGACGTGTATTAAACACCCTAGTGAAAATGCTAAGCAGGCCACTGGGTATAGTGATCTATATTTCATGTGGCATATAAAATATAAATACACCAGTCTTTAGTATATAAAGATATTTAAATTCATGGAACTGGAGGAAACCACTAAGGAAGTAAGTACAGAGAATGGAAGACCACCAAGGACTAAGTGCTGGGACACCAACATTCAGACTGTCTTTGCCCTGTTCTCTCCAATGATCCTATTTATATTTATCTCTAATAAATAATGCACTTACCACAATCTGCCTTATATAATAATTGTCTATATTATACCTCCCCTACTAAAGAATAGATTATCAGAGTGCAGAGACATCTAAATATCTTGTCCCTAGACTAGTAAATATATAGAGACATACCTATCTCTCTCTCTTTCATCTCTACATACAGCCATACCTATCTCCCACTAGTTCTATTTCTCTAGTAGACCTGACATATAGGGTTTTGTTATTGCTGTTTTTAAGAGATTTATTGCAAGGAATTGGCTCACATGTTTGTGGGGACTGGTGAGGCAAATCTGAGGTCTGCAGGGCAGGAAGGGGAGGCAGAAAACTCTCAGATAGTCGACAGGCAGAATTTCTTCTTCCTCAGAGAAAACTCATTTCTGTTCTTAACTGTATTAGGCCCACCCAGATTATCTAGGATAATCTCTTTTACATAAAATCAACCAAGTGGATTTAATTGCATCTACAAAATGCCTTCACTGCATCATCTAGATGAACATTCAACTGAATAACTAGGTGCTACAGCTGGACCAGTTACACATAAAACTGGCCTTGCAAGGCTAAATTAAAATGAACAACTTACTGGCTGTACAAATGGTAAATTAAGTGATCTACTTCGAAACTGAATTTAGGCAACATTTACAGAGCCCTGCTGAAAAAAAGTCAGGCAGTGAGGCAGGTACAGTTTGCAGAAACTAACAGCCCGAATCCCTGCCTGGATGACAATGTCTGGAAGGAGAGATGAATATATACACTGCACAGTAAATCATGTCAGGGTAGGGTTCATTCACGTAAAATAGCAGATCCACAGAGAAAAGCCTAAACACACCACACAACTGAACTCAAGGATGTGAAATAAACTGACCCTTCAAGGAAAGAGTAGGACTGTCAGGGAGGCAATATGCAAAAAGGTCCTCCATGTGAGGAAATTAGGAGGTCAGCTTTGCCATTAGGAGAGTGTGCTGGGGAGGGGAATGCATTACAGAAGTTTACATATATTTTCTCTTACTATTCTCTTCCCAATTTATAGACTTAAGGAGAATGACTCCAGAGTATTTGCGAAGACAGAACGGATTAAATCTATGATTTGCACAAATCCATTTTGGATAATTATCAAGAGGCTTTAATTATAACAATGTGTATTTAGAGAACACCTGTCCCCAAAGCTCTGAATTATTATCTTTTTAGTATATTTAAATCAAACTGTCAGGTCCCTAAGTGGTACACTTACCACCTATAAAGGGAAGAGTAATGTGCTTATTAATGGTTTTTGTAACATATTTACAGTTTTCAATTTCAATAACAAGTATTACCTTTTTTTATTGCATAAACCATATAAATTCACTGCAGAAAATTTAGAAACACTGACAAGTAAAAGGAAGAAATAAAATTACTCACAATTTCAACTTCTTGCAACTGTTACTGTTAACATGTTTAGCGTGTAAATGTCCTATATTTTCTCTAAGCACCTAAAAATAATACTTCTATAATATATTATTATATATGAATACTTATAGCACCTTTTGTAACCTGCTCTCTTCCTTTAGTAATATATCTAACATCTTGCAATACTGTTAGATAGTCTATCAAATCACTTTCAATGGTGTTCCACTGTGGAAATGTCCTTTATTCAATTTCCTACTTTGGGGACATTTTGGTGGGCTCATTTTCTACTATAATCTGCTATTACTATGGTCATAGCGGATTTTTGCAAAAAATAATTCATTCATTTCCTAAAATAAATCCCAGGGCTTGCAGATTCCCTTGCCTAGGACATGCTTCCTCAAATTAACACATGCTGGATACCCTCATTTTATTTTTAAGAATGCCCCATCACTCTGCATGCCTTTACCCCACCTTTTTCCCCTTCATAGCACTTATTATTACCAGTCATAACTTAGGCATCTATTTGCTTATTGCTTCATCAACTATCCCCCAACTAGTGTATATACTCAATAAGACAAGAACTGTGTTGTATTTGCTGCCATATTCTTAGCATCTAAAACAGTAGGTGCTCAACAAATAAACAAACATATGTGTGTCTGAGGACACTAAATGGAAAAGGACTTTAAGCCAGTTATTGTTGCACTAGACTTGAAAAAGACACAAGGGAGATATGCCTGATCATTTCACTGATTGGCAGAATAAATCCAAGGAGAATATATTACAATTCTGATATCTCTTCCCACACCAGTTAGTAGTATAATATTCATTAAATTTCAAGAATCCCAAAGATTAACAAAACAGCAGAATTTTAATAAACTAACATTTGGTATACAGGCTTTTACCTGATTTCCAGTGGCACTCACTATAACAGTTCTGCAACTCAGTGTGCATTGGGTGAAAAGGGATAGGTATTTACTTTAATCTATCTTAAGCAATTTGGCAGTTTTTTTTAAGTGATACTCATTTAAAATCCAATTAATAAAACACTTTGCTGTTTAAATGACCCTCCTGATATGGATCCGTCCAAAATACAACTGATTTGACATATCTATTTTGATATCAAGAAAGATGACCCCCATTCTCAAGTTAAAATCACTGAACACAGGAAAAAAAGCAATATATTTTAAATCAAAATAATGAAGCCCTGCCTTTGATTCCTCAACAAATATTTGCTTAACTTTGGGCAAATTGTCTCATTTCTCATTTTCAGCTTCCTGACCCAGAGATGTAAATAACAACTTGTATTGCCTAGGTTGTGGTAGAAATTTTAAAAGAAAAAAATGCTTTTTTTTAAAGACTTTGAAACTTAGAGTCCTAATAAATATTAAATAAAAATGACTTTTTCTCTCAAATATTAACAATCCAAACCATAGTGATTTGCCTTCCAATATGAGAGAACACATTGATTTTTTTTCAAAAAAGATATGTTTCAGGCCTCCCCTGGTGGTGCAGCGGTTGAGCACTGGGCTGTGAAGCTGCCCGCAGCCTCTGCAGTGCCGGTTCTATCCTGCCGCGCCTGCTGCTCCCCTCAGCAGTGTATTTCGTACATCTGCCTGTTCTGTTCCCCACTCTGGCACTGGTGAATTCTCTCACCCTCCCGAGCTTCTGACTGTACCCAGTGCTTGTATAAATAAATAAATAAATCTTTGAGATATTTATTTTCTTTTTTTTTAAAGTGTATACTCAGAATTTTTTTTAAATCCACAAAATTAACTACAAAAAAGCCTCTACTAACTCTTCAAGTAACTTTCAAAAGTAACCACCAACATTACCACCATATTAACATATTGATTTAAGATAAAGAAATGTTCCTCCTCAAAATCCCATAAAGAGAAACACCATTCATAACAAGTATAACAGAAAATTGTACCTCAAAAGAGAAATCCTAAAACCATCTAAACTTAGGTACCTAGGTACTTTAATAACACCTAGTCCCATAAATGAAACCACCAATCCCCACTTTATCTCAGCATTATATAGGGCAAATGAATGAAAGAAAATATTGCTAAAAGCAGCATATTTACATCCATCACAAAATGATCATACCACTTCTCTTGTGGCCCAGAGTGCATTTATTGTAACTGAAGGGAGTGAGAAAAATGTTTTAAAAGGAAAGGGTTTGGTTTGGTTTGATTTGGTTTGATTTGGTTTGGTTTGGTTTGGTTTGGTTTGGTTTCAAAAGCATAACTATGGGAGCTCTGCACTTCTGTTGAAGATGGAGAACCAGGAAGCAGATTTCCCCTCCTGCTGGAAACAACTAAAAAAACAGACAAATATATGAATGTAAGCAACTGTTTCATAACTATGGATATTAATTAGCAAAGGACAAAGTTCCCTGAAAGATGAGAAGCAAAGTAAGAGACCCCTACCGTTGTGGCAGTCTATTTCCTTCAGCGTTTCCAGGGCAAGACACAGAGAAAGCAATGAGGGAAAGCTTGCGATTTGCCTCAGTGGAGACCTTGCTAAGAGCAAGAGGACAGTTACAGTCCCTGGGCAGAGTGCTGGCGAGGAGTGAGCCCACACAAAGAGGACTGGCGCTATCTGCAGAGGATTCCCCTCCAAAGGGTATGTCAGCTGAGTTCTCCTCAGAACCTGCATGTAAGGTGAGCACTCAAGACTGGGCATGAAAGACCTGAAAGAACTAAAGGGAACAATCTTGGGAGCTAACTGAAAACTGGGACTGGTTCCTGTCCCACCAGTCAGTGGAAAAAATGACATTCCAAAGAAGCAGGTAGTGGCCTCAGGAAGATTGTGCTACGGTAATGAGTCAAAATCACCTCTAGATCATAAACAGTTTTGCTGCCACCTAAAAAAATCTCAAGAGTAACACCAAAGAGGATCAAACTGTTTCCAAGTAACTGAAGTGTCTCCTGGAACAAAGTGCAAGAATACCATAGGAATACAAAAAAATACAAACATATGATAACTGTTTGAAAAACAGTTCAGAAAGCTAGAAGATTTGGCATTAAGCAGGGAAATAAAAGACTCCCAACCCCGACACACACACACAAAGAAACCCAAATCAAACTTTTAAATTGAAAATGCAAAAGAAAAATAAACACGGGCTGAGACGAACTAAAATTATGCAGGAGTGTGAACTATCCAAACCAAAAACTCTGAGAAATTTTATGTTAAATGAACAGATCATCAGTCAGCTGGGGAAGTGCTTCAAGCTATCTTATCCACACATAACTGGGGTCCCACCAGAGATAACATATATAAACATATACATAATATACATATAAAACTTTTTTCAAAGAAATAACGTTTGAATAGTTTCCAAATTTTTGGAAATTTTGTTACCACAGATTCGGGGGTGCAAATGAGTTCCATGCACAACAAACTTGCAAAATCAAATCAGACCGTCGAACCCCAAATTAGAGAACAAAAAGATGGAAGAGGGGGAGAAATCGGGCGAATACAACAGGCCACCAACGCTTCAGCCCACTTCTCATTCCAGGGGTCCACTACCCTCAGGCCGCACCTCTGAAGCCGGGTGAGGGCCGCTGCACCCCTGCCCCTTCGCTCCACGGAGGTCTCCACCTTGGAGAGGGCAGTGAGCCAGGGCTCCAGCGTGGCCGTCCTTTCAGTCAAAGGCCTATTCCGGGCACAGCCCGGGAACCTAGCGACCCCAGAAACGACACAAGCTCAGGGCCACCTTTGGTTCTGGGCATCTGGGGAGGACTCTGCACAGCACCTTCAGCGCCTGCAGGCAGCGGTGTCCTACCTGTGGAGGTGTCTCCCGCGGGTCCTGACCTCAGGTAGCGCGCACTCGCTGAGGGCAGGGCGCCCACCCGAGCCGCCCGCACAGGCGCACCACGGGGCCCGACAGGGCCCGAGCGGTCCTGGCTAGCGGTGACTGAGCACCCACTCCTGGTTTTGTGGCGGATAATGGAAAAGTACTCACAG
This sequence comes from Talpa occidentalis, assembly GCF_014898055.3. NCBI lineage: Eukaryota > Metazoa > Chordata > Mammalia > Eulipotyphla > Talpidae > Talpa > Talpa occidentalis. The sequence continues at coordinate 54,111,837 of NW_023601653.1, forward strand.
TATCCCAAGTGATGATTGTAGAAGTTCTGAATGAATGCAGCCTGCACTTGATTGGAATGGAAATAAAACAAGTACACAGTGCTTCTCTCTCTCTCTCCTCCCCCCCCCTTCTCTGTCTATATACTGATATACGGCTGGCTATAAATATGGCAACTACTCTGCTATATATAAGCAGCAACAGGCAATTTGACTGGGAAATTTTTTAAAAGCAAGTCACAGCAGCACCCCAAAATTATGTGATCAGGATGCCTGAGGTGCAGCCGATTTGAAAGACATTTCTTGCAGCTTCTGCCAAAGCCAACCTCAGTCATACCATGCAGTCCAGTAATAACGCTACTATGTATCCATACAGCTGGTTTGAAAAGGAAAACCCATGCACAAATAATTACAGCACTTTTACTTACAATGACCCAAACCTCAAAGGACCCAATATGACTTAGATGGAAGAATAACAAAATGTTGCTACAAGCAATGGCTTCCTGTTCAGAGATTAAAATTGAGCAAGAATGATTCATGCAGCAAGGGGTTAAAGGTAGAGATGTGCATGCAATCTCAAGTTTATAATCGTATGTAGATTCAGATGATTCCATATAGAAATATTTGTTTAGTTGCACACACCTGCCACACACATTTCCCTGCAATGCTGAGGGGCTGAGAATCAACATCACTCCAGTAGTGACTCAGTTGGTTAGTGTCCTTGTATAGAGGACCAACTGAAAGAAGTCCTAATAGCCAATGCAGGGACAATTTAAATAACTACATAAACTGGATTATAACTCGAAGTATAAAATAAATATACATCCTTCTATTTGTGTGTATGTGTGTGGGCATATATAAAGACAAGTAAAATGAAAACTGAAAAAAAGTCTGTGGGTTGAACTACATGAAAGCCCTTGATGACTTAATAAGAGTTGTTTCCATGGAGTAATGGAGGGGCTGGCCAGAGAAATTTTACATAATGATATATATCATGGCTTATGAAACAGCTATAAAGGAAAACAGAGCTAGCTCTTTTTCCACCACAGCCCTTGCCACCGGATGCACTGGGTCTCATCCACTGTGGCCTCACAGGCACGAGTCGTGCTGTGCTATACTGTTCACCCACCTGCAAGAGGGCACCCAAGTCTCCCTGTCTCACCAAACCCACTGAGGTGGGGGTTCTGGTAGGATCAGCAGTATCTCTGCCACTTATTTACAAAGACTGCTGCTCCTTCACAAGCAGTTGGACACAAGGGATCCCTGCTTCTTTCCATCTTTCTCCCAGTTCCATTTCTTTCTTACAAACTTTCCTTAAAGTTCCCTTTTCCATTATTTCAAGTGTTAATACAATGTGTTTGATATTTATCTTTTCCTTTGGCCTTTATAGTGGAAACCTAGGAATGCACACATACAATTTATATATGTGTGTAATTTATAGAATACATCTTACATATGTGAAATAATCAATACCATATTATATATATATATATAATTCAAGTTGCTTTACACCAAGAAATCCAAGATGTTTCAAAAATTTTAAGAGACAAAACCATCAAGTGTTCTCTTTGTGATTATTGCCATTTCTGTTTAGAAATTCCTCAAGCCACAGAGTATGTATTTCCTTCTAGCTTTTTCTATGGATGAGGGAATAATGCTTACAATTAAGTGAACTGAGATGAAGACTATATAAATCTGGGGAGAAGGTTACACCAAGGAAAGAATCAGTTTGTACATTTGTGAAAAAATATTCAAAAACTTAAATTGAACAGTTTCTTCTTATATAAATCTGAACACTTGTGTTTCTTAAAATCAAGGTGTATTTATAAAATTTCTTCAGAAAAAAATTGAAACATAGAAAAATAAATACTCTTCTTAGGCCCCTATGGTTGTTTAGCAATCAAAGTTGTTGCTTCATTAACGGATTTGGTGGAAAAGATCATTAGCTTGCAAATACACAACAGGAAACATGGACTTTCATCATGTGAGGATTCAGCATCATTATTACTTCTGAATAAATACTAACACTTTGATCGATCCTTTTAATGTAAGCAGAAACACTTTTCATTGAATAAAAGCAGAGTTGCTTTACAGGTATGAAAAAGACAGTTAAACATGGAATCACAGTATTCTAACTAAATCAAAATTTGTATTCTATTTTCTGCTTTAATGAGAATGAAGCAAGAATGCAAGTGGCTACAAATTACTGGTATTTCTGTGGGCCAGGTCCTGTAATTTTATTTCTAGGCTACTATGACTATATGCTGGTTATCACTGCATTTGATAAATTAGGAATAGATTGGGAAAAACACCATGAATCAAATATAACATGGAATTTACATGACATAGGAAAAGGAATTGCATAATTAATAGCATGACTTTAACAGTGTGTCTCTACAATAAACAACCCCTTAGGAACATTCTTCCCATAATGCTGTCAAAAACATACTCTTTTATAAAGCTCTCCAATCTGCTTAATATTGGAAAAGACAATTCACTTCAGTGCAACATAAGTGGCAATTTTTACAATAAACAGTGTGTTTCATTGTGTACACAATAGTGAGAGTCTTAACAACATTTGTCATAGAACAAGTTTTACATAATTTTACATCTTATCATAGGAAATATTTGACACATCTATATGCTATACTTCAATGTTACTTATAAAAAACATGTTTAATCACAGTATTCTGGAACAAGAATTCTTTTGCAATAAACATTAACTTATTTCATATAAATGTAATATCATATATATTCTTGTTTCTTTAAAATGAAAAAAAGAAGTCCCAGAAATCCAGAGATATATATTTTAGTGAAATGCATGCTGGTGTTCTCAGTATTTTCACAAACTCCCTAGACCTCCCTTCCGCTACCACCACCTAATCAGATATACTTCATTTTTAGTGTCCTCCCATATTACCCCCCGCTTCCTGACAGTTTGCCAGATTTTCACAGACTTCCAGAATTGACAAAACACGCTGTGAAAAAATGTCTTAACAATGTGCAAAGTTTTTCATGTATTTTATTGAAATGTGTGCATATTACTTACAATATTGCTTAATAAGACATAAAACTGGAAAATGTTCAAAAGTTAAAGCCCAGGCTGCTGTCATCATCTTCATTCTTGTGAACTTAAATTACTTTTGTTGAAGAGAAAGGAAAAAAGAAAATTAACGTGGGGTTCACAAATTATCACTTCTGAACACATCAAAAAAAAAAAAACCAGCAGGGGGGGGGCACTTCAAAATCAACCCAAACTACAGATTTGTCATCCAACTTTGAGTACCAGCCAGGACCACTCTCACTCTCTCTGTCATGCTGCAATGCACCTAGGTAGGACCTCAGTACCATCACTGAAGAGAAGAAGGAAGTCAGTTCTATTACATACTATCAGAGATTTCAAGCTAGAATGAAGTCTAAAGGACATTTAGTCTAAGCTCTTTACTTTATAAATCTGAAAACTAAGATCCATCGTTTTTCAGATTAAACCAGTGGGAGAAGCAAAAGGAAAAAAAAAAATGTTTTGATCTCACCTGTGGTTTTTCTTTTACAGTGAATGAACTTATTCAGATACAGGTACCATTACGGGCTTGAACTTCAGGGGTCCACTTCCATTCATATTTTCTTGTAAATAGTCAATGCAAACATGCAGGATCAATATTATAACTGTATTTTCTCTTCCTTATGACTTCCTTAATAATTTTTCTTTCATCTAGCATCCCTCATTATAAGGTACAGTATACAAAATCAGGGTTAAGTGACTGTGTTACTGGTAAGGCTTTGGGCTAGCTGCAGGCTACTAGTAGTTAAGTTTGGGGAAAGTCAAACTTTATAAGCAGATTTTCAACTGTGCAGAAATTGGCACCCCTAACCCTCACACTGTTCAAGGGTGAACTATAGTTCCAGGAATCAGATGTTGCTTCCATTGTTGACTGAAATATCCATGTTACCTCTATTTCAGTAAACTAATAAAGTTTAAATTAAGTCAGTAATTTTCCAACCTCCACAATAAATGAAAAAATTAGAGATTTTTTAGCACCCTTCAGTGTTAAAGAAAATTAAACTTGCAACCTTCAAAGTCTTCCCTGATGCTATAAAGAAATAAGATGGCATATATTTTAAATGCATAATAAAAATATATAAATAAACATACAGGAGTAACAAAAATAAATAAAATAGAAAATAAAGCTGTGTCAGGCTAGCATGCATCAAATAGGACAGAAGGTGGGTATAAAACTCTATCCTACAATGGAGGTTCAGATTCTGGGTGACCACAGTAAAAAGGGAGATCTAATTACATGATTCTCATTGTTCCAACACAAATTTTGCCATAAAACTTGATTTAAAATGAATATTCTTATTTATAGATTTAACTAGTAAAAGTTGTAAGTGTCCCTAGCAAAAATATTGGAAACTATTGGCAAGAAAATGTTATTGTCTCCAACCAATTTAACTAACCCGAGACAGTTAAATTACCTAAAGACTCCATAGATAGCTGTTCATAAAACATCTCTTAAAAAATCTCACTTATTTACTCATTTCAGTTTTCTTCTTTATTTTCTAAAATGGTAAATCTTTTTTCTTGATTCATTTTTAGAGTAATCATTTTCCTTTATATCCAGTCCTTTTAGAATAGATGATTTTAGATAGATGAGTCTCTGTGTGTGTGTGTGTGTGTGCCATAAAGAACATAAGAAGGCTTATTTTTCAAACATACAGTATAAAATACAAATGTATTAAAATATATAGATATAATCATCTATTTAAATGAAATTTGAATGATCTATGCATATATAAATACATATATACTCACATACATAGTACATATTTTCAGAATCATAGATTTTAAGATTAAACTAAACCTTACATATCTAGTCCACCTCATTTGTTTCACCAATATGAAAAAAACATACCCAAATGATACTGCTGTGTGCACTGCAGTGACAGGGGAACAATCTACATGTCCAACGACAGATGAGTGGATAAGGAAGATGGGGTATATACACAATGGAATATACTCAGCTATTAAAAATAAAATGAAATCTTGCAGTTTGAGACAACATGGGTAGAACTGGAACAGGTTACGCTAAGCAAAATAAGTCATAAGGAGAAAGACAAATACCAGACGATTTCATTCCTATGTGTAACACAGAGGGATAAAGCAAAGGAACAGAACAAACCAAACCAAAATAAATCATTGGATTCTGACTACAATACTGAGGTAACCAGAGGAGGGAAGAGAGTGGGAGCAAAGAGCAGAGCCACTCCCAGGGACTGTGGTACAGGATTATCGGTACTTTGGTGGTAGATGTGACGTCATAATGTACAATTGAAAGGGTGTGAACCTGTACTCCTAAAATATATAAGCTTTATAAGCCAGTGATACCTCAATAAAAAATAAATAAAAATTAAAAACAATGTATTAAAAAAGGTACAACATTCAAAATAAGCTCCTAAATATCTAGGAAATATCTAATCTTTCTCTTAATGATACAAAAATTTGAAAACTCAGACTTAGCCATAATAGCAAAAGTTATTTTACTCTTTTCCAAGGATTAAAATTGCTGAAGGGTTACCCATGATGTTGCCAAAATGTAGTCCAAATTTTCAAAATAGTATTAATGAATATTTCACCGTACGTATTTTTTCTGCTGGACCAAATGACACATGACAGTTTGGACCTGTCTGTTTAATGATCAGACTTTTCTAACTTCTTAGTACAATCATCAACAAGGTATTTTTTTTCATGAAAAAGATAACCAATTATGGTCTTCTTATTGTTAATACTGAAATTCTTATAGCATGCAAACATGGGATATGTTAGGGTTCTCAGTTGCAAGCACACTCTTAAAGAGAGATTTATTGAAAAGATGTTGAGTAGTTCACAATATTGCCATGAAGTGCAATTTTGAAGAAGGAGAAAAACAGGATTTCCAAAATACAGTGCAAATGACATCACAAAACCAGTCTGGTGAGGATGTCGATGCACTACCTCACACAGTGGTCTCTGCAGCTTGCACCACGACCACCACTACCACCAGCAGCACCTAACTGCCTTGGAAATGTCCCAGGACCCTGGTATTGCTGCCTTTCCAACATTCGCCTTCAACATGAGTTGTCTGTGCTCCCTGCTGCTCTAAACTCCAAGTTCCAAGCAAGTGCATCCAAATGGTTATTTAATTCTCCCCAATCCCTAGCAGCAAAGGAAACTGAGAAAGCATGTATAATAAATGGCAGTCTGGAGTTCCACAGTAGGAATCCAGCAAGATTCTTAAAGTCAAAAATCCTTCCAACTAAAGGAATGGGGATTCAAATGCACATGACTCATGGACCCCAACATTAAGCTTTTTCATTCAGTGGTCTACTTTTATTAATAGCCTTAAATGACAATAGTGTTCACTGATAACGATTAATCTTGTGCAGGGGGGGGGTGAGTAAGTTCCCTAGTGAGTGACTCTTTTTTTTTTTTTTTCCCTAAGACTGCTTCATTTTTTTTTTTTAATCTTTAATTTTATTTTTATATTCCCCCATACAATTGCAAACGCCCCATTCTGACCCCAATCCTTCCCCTCCCGCCCCCCACCCCCCAAAAAGTGTCTCTGGTTCATAGTTTTTTGTTGATTTTGATTTTCACTTTCTTATATTCATTTTCCTGGTCCCTTATTTAAGTTTTCTAGATTCCTGCTATGAGTGAGACCATCCGGTATTTTTCTTTTTCTTTTTGGCTTATTTCGCTGAGCATGATCCCTTCCAGCGCCATCCATGTTGCTGCAAATTGCATGTGTTTATCTTTTTTGAATGCTGAGTAATATTCCATGGTATATATGTACCACATCTTCTTGATCCAGTCATCTACTTTTGGGCATTTGGGTTGTTTCCAAAGCTTAGCTATTGTAAACAGTGCTGCTATAAGCATAGGGGTGCAGGTGCTCTTTGGAATTGATGTTTCTGTGTCCTTTGGGTAAATACCTAGGAGTGGAATTGCTGGATCATATGGAAGCTCTATGTTTAGTAGGTCCAGAAATCTCCACACAGCTCTCCATAGTGGTTGGACCAGTTTGCACTCCCACCAACAGTGCAGAAGAGTTCCTTTTTCTCCACACCCTCGCCAACATTTGTTGTTGCTAGTTTTTTTAATATGTGCCATTCTCACTGGTGTGAGATGGTATCTCATGGTAGTTTTGATTTGCATTTCCCTGATTGCAAGTGATGTTGAACATTTTTTCATATGTCTGTTGGCCATTTGCATTTCCTCTTCAGAGAAGTTTCTTTTTAGCTCTTCTGCCCATTTTTTGACTGGATTATTTTCTTTGTTGTTGCTGAGTCTCATCAGCTCTTTGCAGATTTTTGTGATCAGTCCTTTATCATTAGTGTTGGGTGCAAAAATGTTCTCCCAGTTGGTGGGGTTTCTCTTTGTTTTTGTTATTGTCTCTTTTGCTGTGCAGAAGCTCTTTAATTTGATGTAGTCCCAGCTGTTTATCTTTGCCTTCACTATCACTGCTTTGGGTGATGTGTCTGTAAAGATGTCTTTGATGTGAAAATCCCGTAGTGTTTCGCCTATATTTCCTTCTATGTATTTTATGGTTTCAGGTCTTATATCTAGTTCTTTAATCCATTTTGAGTTGATTTTTGTGTATGGTGTGAGGTAGTGGTCAAGCTTCATTCTTTTGCATGTAGCGACCCAGTTTTCCCAGCACCATTTATTGAACAAACTTTCTTTGCTCCAATGCATAGTCTTTGCTCCTTTGTCAAAGATTAGTTGACCATAAATCTGTGGGTTTATTTCTGGATTTTCTATTCGATTCCATTGGTCTGTATGTCTGTTCTTGTTCCAATACCATGCAGTTTTGATGATTATGGCTTTGTAGTATAGTCTTTAACCTGAAAAGAAACTGTAAATTCATTCACTTTACCCATATTTTGTGTCTGCTGTGAGGCCAAATGTTACTCCATGAAGAAAAAAAATTCCAAGTCTAAGTTTTCTGACCATACAGTACCTTCTAGTTACCAAGTTAGCATCCACAGGTGTGGTGGAGGGAATGTCAAAAAAATTTTCCCCACTTTATTGTCAATAAAAAGAAAAATTTAGGACAATTTACAATTGTCCTACAAGATGAAATCCAAATATAATGATTTACTTATTGAAGACATGGAGGGATATGTGTGAAGAAAAATGTTCTAACTGAGCACTACAGAGAGGCTGCCCAGCCACAGGTTTGCCAACCTAATCCATAAAATGTGTGCCCAAAACCAGCATCTTCCTGAAGTTTTCCTTAACAGCCATCTAAATGTGCCAATGTCATGATTTCATAGAGAAGTTAAGGCTCTTTTGTGGTGTAGATAACCACTTATATAGTAGGGAAGCCCTTAAAATAAATTTCCCCATTGATCTTGTGCCAACACCTTAATTCATGGTATACTCAAGAAACTATGGACTTCTCTGTTAGAGTTATTTCTGGATCCTGGCTCTGCCATCACGGTTGTTTGTGGATTCATTGATAATTTAAATTTGATGACCTCTATTTCCTCATTTGTACTAAGTGATCAATAATTCCTACTTGATCAGGTAGGTCATGGTGAGATTTAAATAATGGGAGTACTGAAAGCACAGTACTCATTTTAATGTAAGATACTGAAGATATAAAGGCCCCTATTAAAATGAAAGTGTTGCCTGGCCAGTGATTCAGTGACATCAATAGACCCACTGGGAGTAGTAAAGACCCCAATACGAAAGGGCAAAGAGAATGGGTTTAGGCAGAGAACTGAGGGAGAACTGAGGGCACAGGGGGGACAAGGAAAGTAGACAGGCCAGCAAAAAGTTCTAGCAACTGGTGGCAGAATGTAAGGAGAAAAGAAAAAAGATACTTAAACTAGGATAAGATACTACAGTAGGACAATAATTAAGACTTTACTGAGCTTACCAAATCCTACACAGGCCTGAACAGCAGAACAAGAATTTAGTCTCCTAGGTGCATACATTCCTAAAGATTTTATTCAAATAAGAACATTTTCTATGCTGCCCCCAGACTGTAAAGATATGAAAGTTTGGAAATTTTGGTCAAAATGTAGTCATTATGCAGAAACAGACTTGGCTAACAATCACTAGGATGTAATTTCATTCTGCCTTCTTGAATAATTTTCAAGAAGACTTCTTACCTGCTTTGCTATGAAACAAATATTTCTCTAGTCAAAAGAGATTTCTTTAAAATGTCCAAGTCACAATACGGTCAACTGGCTGAATCTTTGTAATATAAGACTTACTGAAATGAAAAAAAGAACTGAAAAATAACATCTGTGGGCCTCTCCAGTGGTGCAGTGGGTTGAGCCCAGTGCTGTGAAGCTGTCCACAGCCTCTGCAGCATGGGTTCAATTCCCAGCTGTCCAGATAGATACCCACATGGTGCGACAGACCTCTCCTGTCTCGCCCGCTGCTCCCCTCAGCAGTACTTTCAGTCATTCTGCCTGTTCTGCTCCCTGCTCTGTCTCTGGTGAATCCTCTTACCCTCCCGTGCTGGGGCCTGTACCCCAGCTCTTGTATAAATAAATAAATCTTTAAAAAAAAAATCTGAGCAGTGCAATGTAATTATCGAACTTCAGCATTCATTTTGATAAGTTGATCTTTTTGAAAATAGATGTAATCAGTACTTAAAGACCTTGCCATGATGACAAATTAGGTGACAGGGGTTTTCAGGTAGTGTTTTTCAATTTGAAAATAAGGAACTATAAAAGAATTGAAATATCTTTAAAATAATCTTGGACATTCATTTAGATGAACTTCTAAGACATAAAATGGGAGGTGAGGGCCTTGAATAGAGTTAGAGGTTGAGAATATTCTCACTTTAATATCTACCTCACTTTGTTCAATGTCGTCAACTCATCTGGTGATTTTATAGTAACTTGTAAAATTATCAAATTTCTCCATGTGACTAAAAGTACCTTATTTCTCCTAACTCAGACAAATTACCCTAGAGAAACAGTTATAAAGTGATTTGAGAGCTTTCATTTCAGTGCTAAATTTTATTAGAAACTTTATTTAGCCATTAGGCTTTTTTGATCAAACTCTTAAGCATACTTACCTAGAAAAATGTAGAATTTTAAGTCCTTTGGAGTTAATAGAAAGCAATTTTTTTCAATAATATTTAACAGTCTTCATTTCTTCTTGAGGAATAATACTGCCATGAGCATTTTTGTGATATTTCATCCACTGAAGTAAAAACTTACAGCAATTTAATTCCCCAAATAAAAAAGGGGCTGCTGTAAACATAACTAAACTACCAGGAAGCAGATGGTTTTAATTATCTACATAAAAAGCTATTTATATTGGGAATTTGAAAAAAATACTCTAGAAACAATACTCATTGTAGAAACATACATTTTAATTAAGTTGGACTAAAAAAAATAATTAGTCATTATTAAGTGTTACGTAAAGTCAAATTGACAGTTAAGGTAGATACAGAAACCTCGACTGTCTCTGTGATAAGTTTTGAAGAACTGCAGTGGTATATGTAACTGTATATTTGAACTCTTATGAGTAAATTGAGGGGAAGAGAATTACTTGAAAACTGCACAAGCCCACTTGCATGATAATATACAACAGCACTGTAAAACACACTCCAAGTCTAGCAATCAGGAATACTCATTGGGACTTCGGAACCAAGGTTAACCTTGCTTGATGCCTTTTTCTTCCTTCTTCCCTAAAGGTTTTTGTGTTTTTGTTTTTTTTTTTAATTTATTTAGGACACTACCTAAGGTATAGATTAACAACAGTCCCTGGGTGTAGGACTGCCTAATTTAGCAATAAAAATATAGGTCATCTCTTAAATTCGAATATTAGATAAGCAACAAACAGTATTTAAGGATAAGTATGTCCCAATCTTGCATGGGACATTCTGAAACTAAAAAATTATTTGTTGTTAAATGAAATTCTAACTGGCTGTCCTGGGTTTAATCCAACAACTCTGTCTGGGTTTCAGTCTGTCTCTGACATTTGTGAGCTGTGTGAAGTTATTTAATACTTCTGTGCCTCAGTTTCCTTATCAGTACACTGAAAATAATAATAGTACATAACCTACAGGTTTGTACTACAATTACATGAGTTAATACTTACAGAGCACTTAAACTTATGCTTAGTACTTATTGAGATCTTTATGTTTTGTTAAATAAATATTATTCTTGCCTGAAAGAAGAAAGTAAAAAAAGCCAACCTGAGAATCTGTGTAAAAAGCTCTTACTATTACAGGATTTGGGGGGTTGCAGTGTCTGGTTACTCATGACTCGTAACCAAAACCTGGGAGAGAAGACTTGGCAGAAGGAAATGAGGTTTCATCAGGAGCCAGCATCACAAGGACATGGCAGATTACAGTCTCCAAGGCCATCTCATTGAACTGGGGAGAAACAAGGACTATATTGGGGGGAGGGGCGGTGTACTAGGGAAAGAGAGGCCAAAGGGTCTGTGTCAGCAGGATTTCAGAGAAATAAGCAGTGTTTCTAGGAACTGCATTTTTTCCTCCAAGTTTGGTCTTGAGCAGATCTGTCATGGTGCCAGTGGGAGTGCTTTTAACTGGTCATGAGGATGTGGTTTCCCCTGAGTCTTAGCTCTGCCTCCAGCTTGGTCTCAGCAGTCTGATCTATATTTCTGTAGTTTTGTCTATAAGAAAAGATAAAAGGGAGCAGAGCAATGACAAAGAGACAAGAATAAGAAACTTATGGTTACCAGGCTGGTGACAATTCCCTCCTCTGTCATTCTTCAGGATCAATGGGCAGATTGACAATATTCTGCAACGACTTACTCCCAAGAAAGGGTGGAGGTTTGAGTCCATAGAGGAGCAGATTTAGTTAATTTGAGATATGAGTGCTTGTCACAAGGTTGTAATCCCAATTGTTTATATCCTTGAGTTGTAATTATTTGGCAGTTTTAATGTCTCTAGCCTTTTGGAGACAAAGGGAATTAAGTGATTCAGAAGACAAGGGTCAGAGATCACAAGAAGCAAGCATATTCCAGTAACATTGGCCAGGGATTGGGGTCAAAATAAGGGGGTTGCAATTGTATGGGAAATATAAAAATAAAATTAAAAAAAAAACAAAAAACATTGGCCAGGGAACCAAATAAGAGTCCCATACATCCAAATCAATTATAAAAGGCTTTGCTTCTAACAGGAGTCCAGGGACAGGATTCAGTTTTTTCATGGTGCCCCACTTGGGGTAGCCTCTTCTTTCTCTGTGTTTTCAGTTCCCAGCTGGCCTTGGTTCTTGGCTCAAGGTTGTTGCTGTTAATGCATCTCTAAATGCCAGCCTCAGAGAGAAAGTTAGCTACTTTTTCCCCCTTTTGTGCTCCTCAGGATCTGAGAGCAATTTAACCATTTAGGCTGTTTATATTACTATTCTTGAAAAAATATGTGCATTAATGGCCAGCAGACATATGAAAAAGTATTCAACATCACTAGTTATCAGGGAAATGCAAATCAAAACCACAATGAGATACCACTTCACACCAGTGAGAATGGCCCATATTAATAAAACTGGAAACAACAAATGCTGGAGCAGATGTGGAGATAAAGGAACCCTCATACACTGCTGGTGGGAATGAAAACTGATACAGCCACTGTGGAAAGCTGAGTGGAGTTCCCCAAAACACTAAAAATGGATCTACCATATGACCACTATTCCACTCCTAGGAACTTACCCAAAGGACACAAAAAACACTAACTCGAAAGGAAGCTTGCATTCCTATGTTTACTGCAGCACTATTTGTAATAGCCAACATATAGAAATAACCCAAATGCCCACAAATGGATGAATGGATCAAAAAGTTATGGAATACTTATACAATGGAATATTACTCAGGGATTAAAAAAAAAAAAAAACTCAGCCATATGGATAGAGCTGGAAAGGATTATGCCGGCCAAAATAAGTCAGAAGGAAAAAGATAAATATCAGATGGTCTCACTTATATCCATAATATAGAGAAACTAAACAAAAGGTCAAGAAAAAGACAAAACTACTAGCAAGCTGACCATAGATCTGAGGCATACAGCAACAGAGGGGGAGGAAGGGGGGGATCAAAACAGGGGAGGGAAAACACAAGGGAATATGGTGATGGTTCACGGTGACACGGCAGATAAACCATGGGGACTGTATCCGAGGGGAGAAACCAATTACTGCACAAAAATGAACACTGATGTAAGAACATTAAAAAAGGAAAGAAAAGAAAATATCTGTGCATTAGTTACAGGTTCATTAGTTACAGGTGCATGTATCTCAAATCTGACTCCATCATCTTCCTTCTCCTCACACCACCTCCCAGACCCACCCTTCTTCTCCACAGGCCCCTTCCCTGAGTTTCTGCTGATGCTCCAGTTCTGAGGAATCACCCTAGGCCCTTGGGGATTACATAAACTCCCAACTACTCAAGTAGTTGTGCAGAACAGCAAGGTCTATCCTGAGTTGGAAGAATAGCAAAGGTTAACTTAAAAGAAGGTGGGCAAAAAAAATTCCAGAAGATAATCTGAGCTGTGGAAGTTAGGTAGATGTTAACCACATCATGTGAGCATTCTCAAGGATTCTGTGTATCTTCCTAGTGCTGATTCTTTTCTGCTTACTCTCCAATGGGAAGCTACGATTCTTTCTCCCACAAGTTTGGTTAACTGTTGCAATCAAATCATGCAGCAACCCACAAGCAGAACAGGGGGAAGTAGAGAGCAGATGGGGTGGCATTCGGGGTTCCCAGCAAGAATAGAACAGTCCATTAGGCAAGAGGGAAACTATAGGAGCAGACTCCCTGTGAAGGAAGAAAATACTCCTTGAAATTCTAAGAACACGACTTGGTTCTTGGGTTGATTTTCAGCAATATTTCCTAAACTTCTAAATGGTGTCAGGACACCAGATGACTTTCCAAGGTCTACTGTATCACGTTAGCAAAAATGGTGCAGTCTAAAAACAGTATTTATTCTCTTGCAGTTTTGGAGGCAACAAGTCCCAAATCAAGATGTAGCAGGTTTGGTTCCTTCTGCAGGCCTGAGGGAGAATTCATTCCAAGCCTCAGTCCTAGTTTGTAGTGGTCATGGCAATCCTTAATATCTCTTGAAGAACTTGAAGAGTAGAAAATGAGAGGAATTTAGCATAGATCTGAATGGAGATGCACTTCTTAGAAATATTAGGCAGTTTTCAACATGTATTTAGTGAAAAGGAATTAGAGATTGATAATGAAAACTCACAACCACAGGTAATCTGCTAAATACCTTTAGAGTTCACTTTTGGTCATTCTTAAGAAATCACTTTTATTTTCTTCAAAATTCCACAAGTTATCCAGCTTCCCTCAAATCAAACACAGGCTGTTTTTAAACAAAAATGTGTTGCCAATAGTCAGAACTAGGTGAGTAAAGTAATTCAAGGGAAAGCTGTCCTATCCAAACTCCTCTCTGTCTAGGTATAAGACATTCTGGAAACACCCTGAAGTTTGTATTTTGTGGACTACTGATGACTTTCATCTTTAATAACCTACTCACTGCCAGGCACTAAACAAGGAGAGTTTGGTGGTTTTTCTTCTTTTCATTAAGACTATTTTTTAGAGCAGTTTTAGGTTCATAAGAAAATTGACAAGAAAATACAAGATTTCTCAACTATCCCTGTTGCCACATGTAAATGGCCTCCCCCGTTATCAACAAACCCCACCAGATGGGACATACGTTACAAGTGATGAACCTACATTGACACATCATAATCACCCTAAGTCCATAGTCACATTAGAGCTCACTCTAGATGTTGTATATACTATGAATTTAGACAAACATAAAATGTTGTACAGCCATCATTATGGTATGGTACAGAGTATCTTCACCATCCTCTGTGCTCTACTTATTCATCCCTCTCCCAGGCAACTCCCAGTAATCACTGATCTTTTTACTGTCTCCGTTGTTTTGCCTTCTGAGATTATTTTTGTATTTTATGTGATTCTCATAGCTATCCTATTATTAGGTATTATCTGTATTTTATAAATGACAAAGTCAGGGTGAAAACCTAGGTCTTTCTAACAAAGTATGAAGAGTACATTTTGATGTGGAACCCCCCCTCCTGTTATGAGGATCCATAGCTCATATGCCAACCACATTATCCTTTTTTTTATCCTTACAACATGTAGCAAGTGCTACATATTTATTATGCTTAGTAGAAATAGGTGATGACTTATTGAGAGCAAAGTGAAAGGTCCTGCAACAAACCTGGGCTGACTAATTAAGATGAACTCAATTCATTATGCAGTACTGAGAAACTAGTTATAAACTTCTGTGAATGTCTGAGAAGTTCAGCTAGGTAGAATGATGAAATTTTCACAGTAAATACCTACAGTCTGGTCAGACAACCTTCAAGGGCTAAAACTTCTGACTCAGAAAAGTATCTTTTCCTAAAAATGCAAAGAAAGCAACAAGAAGACAGCTGTGTTGATTCGGTTTAAGTAACAAGGCCATGCTGTTTCGAATACCATTTAAAGGTAGACCATATGAAACTCAGTATTTATACATTGCAATGTGCAGATTTTGTGTTATTAAAAAAGGTACCATGATTTTTTTAATTTAACAGATTATTCTACATCCATCCATCAAAACATTTTAAGCTAACTGTTGGTTATTCAAAGGTAGTTTATCCCACCTGAACCCTTTGCTTTTCTCCTCCTAATCTGTCATGATAAGTGTAAGTTTCCAGTGAAAGAGCAGAAAGGACGTGGAAATAAGAAATGAACTTCAAACCAAACAATTTAGATTCTAATTGGCAGCTCATGTGGAAAGTTTGGTAGAGAAAACAAACCATTACCACCACAAAATAAAACACTGATCAAAAGTTGTTTTTGGAAATTCCCAGATGTTCTTTAACTGCTGTCTCTGCCCCTTGGTACTCTACCACATCAGGAACTGGGAAAGCATTTCATTTTCATTTTTACTAACCACAATGATGAATAACATCAGGGACTTTCATTATTATGTATCTCAAAATTTTGGAAGCCTGTAATAAAATCTAAAGAATATGTTCTGTCCTATAATAACCATAAGTACAACCATGATACATTAAAATTAGTCTATAGAAGAAGAGTTAAGAATGTTGCCCCCTATACCTTTTCATGAATCCAAACAGCTATATGCCTAAACCAGGGATTTCTGGAGTTTAAAAAGACTTGTGGAAGTTTTGGATATATTTATTTTAATATGTTTTAGAGAAGGTTGCAAGGAATTGGAAGAATTACCAAAAATATCGAGTAATGTAACCATGTCACCTGTCAGCATATTTGAGGGGTCTTTACTTCCCTAGGTCAATGAGAGAGGTGGGAGCAGAGCACATATAATGGAGAAGAAGCGGGGGAAGAGCACATGTAATGGGGGAATGGGGACACAGAAGAGCAGGCTTTGGCTACTGACTCTGAGAGCCACCTGCCTACACTGGTTTTCAGAAGAAGTGAGAGATGGAGCTAAGTAACAAGAGTTGGCCTGTATGGCCATGAAAATTAGTTCTTTGGTCCTCTTGTGTTATTAATAAAACATGTGATCTACATGCTTTCGCCCATTCATTCAGCAAAGTATATACTGGCCCCAGAGTCTTCATCTGTATTTGGACATCTTCTCCAGATTACTGAGGCCTCTTGTGGTCACTAAAACATGGCAATTAAGACTGTGAAACATGTGCTGGATAACACACACCTAGCAGCATAGTAAATATTTGTCAATACTAGATTAAATTACACAGTGGATTACTATAAATTTGTCTTTAAAACTATTCAGTAAACAACAGTTCACATGATGAAAACACATGACATAAAGTAAAATCTAAAACCATACTAAAACACAATCTCAAGATCAAGAAGATGTGGCATATATACAAAATGGAATATTATTCAGCAATCAAAAAGATAAACTCATACCACTCGCAGCAATGTGGATGGAGCTAGAAGGAATTATGCTCAGTGAAATAAGCCAGAAGTAAAAAGAAAAATATTGGATGGTTTCGCTTACAGCAGGAACGTAGAGGAACCAAATAAGACATCAGTGTAAAAAAATAATAACAGTACAAAACACAACAAAGCAAAAACAGACAATTATAAATCAGAGACATCCTGCAGGGGAGGAGGAGGGAGAGGGATCAGAGGGAGGGAGGGAGGAGCACAGGGGACTGAGGTGATGGTGCATGGGTGCATTGGTGAAGGAAACTCTATGGGGACGACACCTAAGGGGGTCGGGGGAAGCAAATATTGTTTAAAAATGAGCAATGACACAAAAAATTAAAAATTTAAAAATTTAAAAAAGGGAAAATTTTTTTAAAAAACCGCAATCACACATTTAAAAAGACACAGGCATAAACACATATATTTTAAATATTAAAAAGCTGTACCAAAAATTCTAACAATACATTCCCTTGGGGTAGTAGAATCACAGAATATGTGTTTTTAGCCATCCCCCCCAAAAGATGTCCATGTCCTAATAGAAACCTGTGAATGTGTTATTTTACATGGCAAAAGAGATTTTGCAACTGTGACTAAGTTAGCTATTTTGATAACAAATGCTATAAACTAATGTTCCCATGATAAAAATTTATTTTTAGGGGCCTCCCTTGTGGCACAGGCAGTTGAGTGTCGCACTGTGAAGTTGTTCGCAGCCTCTGCAGCGCAGGTTCAATCCTGGCCGGCCCGCGAGAATCCCACATGGCGAAGCAGAACTCTCCTGTTACTTCCGCTGCTCAGCAGTGTATTTCAGTCAGTCTGTCTGTTCTGTTCCCCGCTCTGTCTCTGGTGAATCCTCTCACCCTCCCACGCATCTGACCTGTACCCCTGATCTTGTACAAATAAATCTTAAAAAAAAATTCAAATTTATGGCTATGAGTCCATAAATCTCATATTTTAAAAAAAAATATTTTTTAAAATGTTAAGTCCTGAGATGAGATTATCCCTAATTGTCCTGGTGGACCCAATATAATCAGGAGAATCCTTATAAAATGGAGGCACAGGAAATCAGGAAAGGACATGACATGACAGAGTAAGGACAAGTAGACATTGGACTGAGGAGGCCAGGAGCCTAGGAAAGCAGGTAGACTTTGGAAGCTGGAAAAGACAAGGGACAAATTCTTCCCTAGAACCTCTAGAAAGAACAGAGTTCTTCATTTAAACTCCATGAGACCCATTTTGTAATTCTGACCTGCCAAACTATAACAAATTTGTGTTGTTTCAAGCCACTAAGTTTGCAGTAATGTGGTACAGTAGCAGTAAGAAACCAATACAGGGCCTCCTTCATGTGTAGGGTTTAAGTCTCAGGGCTATCAAGCTATAGCCACTGTGACCTGAGTTCGAACCTTGGGCAGAGAGCTAACCCACATGGCTCAGCAAAACCTCTCCTGTCTTACTTGCTGGTCCCATTAGCAGCATATTTCAGTAAATCCTCCTTTCTTTTGCTCCCCACTCTGTCTCTGGTGAATCCTCTCACCCCCTGCACTTCTGGCCTACACCCCAGTTCTTGTGTGTATAAATAAGTCTTTAAAAAAAAAAGCTATCAAAAAAAATCAATACAACTTTCTATATGAAATTTTATTGTTTTTTACAAAATATCAGTAATTTTTAAAACAGCTCAAGTGGCTTTAAATGATCTTTGTGTCATGTCTGCTAATATAGAGTTTATACTACCTCACAACAGAGTATTCAAAGAGTCATTAAAACATTCAGCTGTCTAAGTCCACTACTGGAACAATGGCAGGTACTAGATCCCATGATAGGCTCAAGAGCACATTTCCCTGTGGCATACTTAACTTTTTCATAATAGTACTAGACGAAAGAAGTCCTGGCATGGATATTAAAGTAATAACCTGGTGGTAAATCTATTTCCTCTCTGCCCATACCCCATCCCATCACCACTACCCATTTACTTCTGGTAAACTCTTTACCACAGTTCTTCTGTACTATAACACTCATGGTTTAATTGTGCTGTTCTATTTTGTGTGGGGGAGTAGTTTTTTAAGTTCAAATATCTTTTGCTTTGCAATTAGACATCTTTTCCTAATCAATGTAGTCTTCCTCTTTATATACTCTGTCAGATACAATTATCCCATAAACCAAAACAAGCTCCATGTATTTACAGAAGGTAAAAGTTTGTCCTTAAGGAGTTGACAATCTTTTGGAGAACCCCAAAAGAAGTAATGTAGAGGTAAGCGAGGTTCCAACTCCTAACTTAATCCTAGATCTGAGCAGGTACATTGGAGAAAGTGATATCTGAACTCTACAGAGCTTGAGAAGTACTAGCAAATCTAAATTTGGTAAAAGACAGTTGGAACAATTCTCATATTTTTGCTGCTTCCAAAATTAACGAAACTAACGCTAGCTCAGAACTTCGTAGTTTACAAAGCACTGTCTCATCTACCATTCTCTCAAATGTCTTATAAGTTCAGCTGATCCACATCTCTTATTATTATCTTTACTGAACAATTACAGAAAGAGCACCAATAAGCTTATTGACTGGTGAGGAAACATAGTTGTCTCTCAGATCTTCCATTGCCAACTCCCCTCTCCATCACACTACTTCCTAAGAAAGAAACATTAAAGTGAATCACTTAAGACTATATCATGACTTAAGATAAATATGTCTCTAGAAAAATCATTACTAGAAAAGTGGTATTCAGCTACTCACCAATAAACACCCATGCCATATGATAAAACTATCCAAAAATGAGAAGACAACTAGATCAGCAATAGTAAATCTAATTAACAAAAAAAAATTACAGTAGTTTCCCCCAGTGAATGTTAAAACCAAAATGACCCTAAAATAAAACCTAAATTATTTTCAACAATTATTCTGAGTCAAATGCTGTTATTGCCACCTACAATCTTAACTAACTGCTGATTCCAAGAAAAAAAGACTTTTCCCTAAGTTGTCAGAAATTCCAATGAAACATGAAATCAAAATCCTCAAAATCAGGTCAATGTCTATGGGGAAATACTTCAATATAAATTTTAGCTGAGAACCCCAATGATTCCTAAATTCCAAAAGGAGAGAAAAGACTAGCATGTAAAAAAGATGGCCAAAAGGGCCTCCCCAGTGGTGTAGCAGTTGAGTGCTGGGCTGCGAAGCTGCCCGCAGCCTCTGCAGCGCCGGTTCGATCCCCAGCCGCCAGCGAGGGTCCCACATGGTGTGCAGACCTCTCCTGCCATGCCCGCTGCTCCCCTCAGCAGTGTATTTCATCAGTCTGCCTGCTCTGCTCCCCGCTCTGGTTCTAGTGAATTCTTTCACCTTCCCGCGCTTCTGACTGTACCCACTGCTTGTATAAATAAATAAAATAAATCTTTAAAAAAAAAAAAAAGATGGCCAAAAATCTGTTTCACAATCCTTAGTTCCTCAACCACATCACAGTACAGTGAGATAAATCATCTATTATACAAATGGCAATGATGAAGGACTACAGGTGCTTTGGTGGTGGGTGCAGTGTAGTAACATACCTTTGAAGGAGTGTGAACTTGTACCCCTGAATTATATACAGTGTTGTAAGTCAGTGATACCTCAATTTAAAAAAAGGAATAACAAGGAGGAAAATAGAAAGAAAATTACCCAAATTTTGGAATTATATCAAAAGATGACCATGTGACCTTTCAAAATGGTACACACTACCAAATTTGCCTATGGTTACCTCATGCTCGACACTGTAAGTCAGCAAACTTTTTCAACAAAAGGCCATACAGTAAATGGGCCATATAGTAAATACTTAGGATTTTGTGAGCCATGTAAGGTCTCCATTTCATCCATTGACTCTGCCAGTGTGCTGTGAAAGCACCCAGAGACAATAGGTAAAATAATGGGTGTGGTTATGCTCCAACCAAATGTCATCTATAAAAATAGCCCAACCCAGCTTTGTCATGCCTCTACGCTGTCATGTGCTGGCCTCTGCTCTATAGAAAGATCACTTTCTTTTCTACTAGAACTTGGGGTACAGAACCTGTGGAATTACATGTTAGCTTGTAGAAGACTGCTAAGTTACCAATTATTTTTGTCTAATGGAGATGCAAAGGGCTTCTGCCTGGTAGAAAAAAATAATCCCAAAGGGTACTTTCTTTGTTCTATAGTACATTAACCAGTTTTCTGTCTAACTGATGTATCTTATTTCTGCTTTCTTTCTCTCATCTTCTATCTCATACTTACATCCTTTATCTTTTATTTTTAAAGACTTTACCAATTTTTTTGTAAAGCTTTATTTATTTATACAAGCACTGGGTACAGTCAGAGGGTAAAGGGTGAGAGAATTCACCAGAGCCAGAGCAGGGAGCAGAGCAGGCAGACTGACGAAGTACACTGCTGAGGGGAGTTGTGGGCGGCAGGAGAGGTCTGCGGGCCATGTGGAACCCTCACCCGGCGGCCAGGGATCAAATAGGCGCTGTAGAGGCTGCGGGCAGCTTCGCAAGCCAGCGCTCAACCGCTGAGCCACCGGGGCCCTACATCCTTTATCTTTATCCTCTGTTGACCCATCTCTCATCTTCAGCACTCATTTATGGGTAACATAAACCTGTGACATGTGCTCACCGCATTTCTGTATAAGAAATACTTTTAAAAGTATTTTAAGGGCCTCCCCTGGTGGTGCAGGCGGTTGAGCACAGGGCTGTGAAGCTGTCCGCAGCCTCGGTAGCGCCGGTTCCATCCCAGCCAGCCTGGAAGGGTCCCACATGGCACCACAGACCTCTCCTGTCGCGCCCGCTGCTCCCCTCAGCAGTGTATTTCGTCAGTCTGTCTCTTCTGTTCCCCGCTCTGTCTCTGGTGAATCCTCCACCCTCCCGCGCCTCTGGTCTGTACCCCAGCTCTTGTATAAAATAAATAAATAAATCTTTAAAAAAATATATTTTAAATACCTTAGAGGGTATAACAGGGCAGGGTTGAAAGCTAGAGAGGAATTTCTTTGAACAAAGCCAGCTTGTGAGTACCCCATGAACCTCCTGGAGGGAGAAGCGAACATAAGCTAGCTCCTCCTCTCAAGTCTAGGAAATGGGCTTCCTTAGAATCCCTCAGAGTGCTTGACATGGGTCTGCTGCCTCACCGGGGAGACTGGGCTGATGCATGTGTGACTCATTCCTATAAACTCTAAAGGGTGAATGGCCATGTTGCTGGCTGCTCTGCTGTCGTAAAGAGAGTTGTTAGCCCCTAGGGTGTCCGACATTCACATCGAAGGTTTATGAGGATACAAAATGCTTGGGTATTTCTACTTTCCAGGTGTGGTCCATGTAAGAGGGAGCTAGGCTGGAGATGTCTTAGATTCAATTGAAAAGCATCCCCCAGGGACACAAAGTCCCACATACATGGGGGCTAAAAAAGTGGTCGACAATAAACCAGTGAGACTCAAGGCCCTAGGGTGAAGGGGACTGTAGGCAAAGAGCTCAAGAAAAAGCAGCCAACAGAAAGAAACCCAGAGATGGTTGATACCACCAACAACAGCATCCACCAAATAAAATTTTTCTGCTCTCTTGGCTCCTCATACTTCTTCTGAAAATCCAAGAGAGTCCAAAAGTCAGCCTGGTATATGGAGAGGTAAAAGAAGAATAAAGGCTCTAGGCAGGTAAATAGAAAGGGAGCTGGTCATGCATTTCTAACTACAGGCAGTCAGCTCTCAGGCACAAGATGGGAAGGAAAACTTGCAATGAAATTGCAAATTATAATTATTAAGCTGAGAAAAGCCTATTACTAAACTGAGAATATGGTGACTAAAGCAACCTTTATTACCAAGAGCAACCAAGAAAAAAGTCTTAAGACTCCTTAAAGAACAGATTTGTCAGACAATGAGGGAAAGAAATAGGGTGGCTTTGTCATGACACTCCCATGCCCAGTACTGTCCACATATACCAACCAGCCTAAGAAGGAAGGGAGAGGGGGAGGCAAAACTCTAGCTTCCCCTAAGGGGGAAAAAATCTCAAGTACTTTCTCATTTGGAAGGCATTTGGCTATGGCTGGGAGGCAGGAAAAGAGAATTCACCATATAAATCACGAAGGGAAGGAAACTACTGGGAAACAAAATAGATTTTGAATGTTGGAGTTTTTTCTTTTATTTGCTAAAGAAAATTTTCTCAGCCATATTTTGTTTTATCATTCATTCAGTTTTTTCAAATTCACTTTAAACCTAAATTAGGGTTTGTTGGTTTTTTAATTGCCATCTGACTTTTAGGCCATTTTATAACTTTTAGATTATCTTGATTTCCTAGTAAGAAATATAAATGAATCTCAATAGGGGAGTGTTCACTACTCAGAGGAGATTTGGCAATATCTGGAGACATTACTGGTTGTCACAACTGGGGTGAAACTACCCATGTGTAGTGATTAGAGGCCGGGATGCTGCCAAACACCCAACAATGGACAGGCCAGCCTTCCACAACAATCATCTGGCACAAAATGTTCATAGCGCTGAGGTTGAGAAACCAAATATAAACTGATCTGCATATTTAATCACTGTAAAAAGCATAAAAACAAAATACAGTCATACTCCTGTTAGTTGAAGATTACAATATGAACAAAAGAAAAATTTTATAGTCTAAAAATTTTTACTCTGAATTTTCATTTTTTTTCATTTTTATTTCAGACAGAGTCTATGTAAGGTATATGTCAGGTTCCCATTATTTTGTTAAATAAATATGTAACAAATACCCCATCATTGATCTGGATCTAGTCCTTAGGCTTCTTTATCTAACCCATTTTTATCACCTACTGTTCTGAGAATTTATATGCTGCCAACTGCATAAATGCTTCTCACATGTTCATCACATGCTTATTTTTCAAGCAATTCTCAGAGAAGATGTTCCCGTACAGATACTCTCCTTTCCACTGTTTACTGCCTTTCTACATAAATAACAGATTGCAGTAGTGATATCACTGGATCTGGTAGGGGGAAAAAAACACCAATAATAATGTTTTTCTTTTCAGTCAACTATTAACAGTACATGTGCTTTTCCCATGAGCCATTTTTGCAACCCACTACCAGAACTACTAACCATTGAAATCATCTATACTTTTAAAAATAACTCTTTTCCCTTCAGAATCTTGGCTGTCATTTATTAGCTTGGAAAATTGATTTTTGGTTTTGATATATGGATTTAGATTTATGCCTTCCAATGTTTGTGATTAGAGACACATTGTGATAAGAAACTCTTTCTGGTCTGTGGTATGTCATCACATTCTCAAGTTTGATCGAATTGAGAATGAACAATGGTATTGAGCTCGACAGACAGATAGACAGACACACAGTGAGCAAGTGGGTGAGCCTGGGAAATCTCTTCAATTTTAATTCCAGAATATCAAATTCCCTTTATTTTTAAACCTAACTGTATAGAAGGGAAAACATTCAACTTTCTTTGACTCCGCAATTAACTCGACATAAAATCATGGTATACCCAAGAAACTCATGGAGCAAGTTTTTTTCAATCTACATTTATATCTTGGAATCTAAATGTTGCAGTGCTGAATGGACCTCATACTTAAAAAGATTCAAATTCCTTCTAAAAAGAAGGCCATATGGTCCAATTCTGCTAGCAGCACAAATAATTTCCTAAGGCAAGACTGGCCTTAAAGATCAACCGTCTAGAGTTAACTTCCTCTTGCTCTGAGACTGGCAGCCAGGAGATGGCCACGTTCCCCTCTCCCTCTCCTCATACATCTAACAGTAAAGCTCTTTTCTCCTTCCTCCTACCTTCCCTCTGGTCCCTTCAACATTTATTCTGTTGACTACTGGGGTGATCTTAAATTTTGATTATAACTATTCAACATTCGTTCAAATTCGTTTGTTTTCTGTCATGATTTTTACTCCAAACTCCAAATGTGGGGAGGCTGCTATTGTTCATCATGGGAAGAATTTGGTCCTTCAGCAGAAGTCATAAGGCTGAGATGAATAGCAAGAAACAGATACAGATAATGATAATGAAACACTTCCACAAACCCAGGATTCATCAACTGCTTCTATTTCTGCTGCTGGCATATGCCTTGCTACTCATCCGCTATAGATTGCAAAGCAAGACGTTGCATTTCTATACTCCAGTTTTTCTTAACATTTAGAGATTTTTGAGTCTTGTGTAGAAGGAATGCAGTTTAATTAAATCGTTTGTATCTAGTCTCATATGTTGTACGTGCAATCTCTCTCACCCTTCCAACTCCTGTTTTCTGTTCAGAGTTACTGATGATTGATTAGTGCTCACTTGCCTTTTTATTTATAGGCATTGGCTTTCCATTTAATATTTCTTAGTGCACTTATTTTTTTTAACTGCTGCTGCTCTGATTTTTTGGCATACACACGAGTGCCTTCTGGACTGTGCTAAGCTTTGACAAGACTGAAGAGGAGGCCCGACTGAATTTGTCTAGTACAGCTAGCACTCCACTCAAAATAACTTTTCCTTTAAAAAATCTATTTTTACTGGTTCAAGCCTCGTCTAATCTTTCAATCATAAGGTTGAACCTTGCATTTTGTTTTAAAGTATAAAGACTAACATTGAAGACATTAATAAATAGGAAAAAAATCACTTTTTCACTGTACATGTAAGATGGGTTAATTTGATAAAATTAAATCTGTTGTTTGACTCTTCTGAGCTAATCAGCTTTAGAGGCCAAAAATATCAAACACTTGGCCTTTTCCAGTAAAATATCTTAGAGTGAAGTCTTTTTTCCCTTTGCCAGTTCTTGAACTTCATATATGACATGGAGCACTATTCCCAATTATAAATGAATAATCATGTAAAAAAATTATCTAGTTTGTCACAAGTTGGTTTATAATAGAAACTTGCTCTAACACAACAGTCCAGCTAATGTGTATATCTACAAGTGATGCTAGTTTAGCCATTCTGAGTTATTTGCTTTTTAAGGGAAACTGGATTAACAAAGGAAATTGGAATTATTAAGGGATCAGGAGGAAAAAATTTTAATTGGGCCTAGTTTGCTTGTGGCTTACTGGAGCACCTAATGGGCTCTGGAGTCATCATGTTCTTTAGGGAGTTTTATGGGAAATTAATATTAAGATAAAAGGGGGAGTGGTGAGAAAAAATTAATTCAAAAATAATTAATTAATTGTAACTTTTCATAACCATGGAAAGATTGTACCCATTGATTCAAGAGATGGGAGAATGTTATTTCATTTGGGTATAGATAACAAGTATGTCTTACACTGAAAAGCAACAGTAAAAACACTGCAGTGAAAGTTCTTATTCCTATTCCTGCTTTGCCACCTGCTGTTCCCCAAGGTAACTAACTTTATTAGTCTCTAGTATATTTTTTCAAAGTATCTTTATGCAATTATGACCAAATACAAATTTATATTCATATTCTTCCCACTGTTTTATATATAAAATGGAGAATATTATATGTATTGTTCTACATCTTTTTGTTTTTATTGGTCAATGCATCTGGGAGAATTTCCCATTTCACTACATGGAGATCTTCTATTTCTCTTTTAGAGTGACCTTGCATTGCTTTGTAAGAAACAGACAAGAATTTTTTTTTTGTATCAGTCTCTATTAATGAACACTTAGGTTATTTTCAGCCTTTTGTTACAACAAACAAGGGTACAACAAATAAATTCGTATATAAGTCATTCTCTTTGTGTGCGGTTTTATCTAGAGGATAAATTTCCAGCCATAAAATCATTGTGCCCACAGACAATGCATTTATAATTTGGCTAGATAATACCAAATTGCAATTTATAGAGATTGTAGCATTTCAAACTGATAGGTGAAAAATTGCTGTTTGGTATAGGTTTAATTAGCTTTTATCTTATGAGTGACTCTGAACATATTTTACAATTGTAAAGGGCTAGTTGTAATCTCTTTCCTGTGAAGTGTCTTTTCCTATCATTTGCCCATTTTAAAAAACACATGTAGGGACTTCCCTGCTGGTGCAAGGGGTTAAGCACCTCACTATGAAGCGATCCAAAGCCTCTGCAACACGAGTTTGATCCCAGCCAGCCAGGGAGCAACCCACATGGCAATGCAGACCTCGCCTATCTCGCCCACTGCTCCCCTCAGCAGTGTGTTTCAGTCAGTCTGCCTGTTCTGTTCCCCACTCTGTCTCTGGTGGAACCTCTCACCCCCTGCATCTCTGGCCTGTACCCCAGTTCTTATATGCATAAATAAATAAATCTTTTTAAAAAAACACATCTAGTATTTTTCTTATCAACTTCTAGAAATTCTGTATATATTAGGGAGATTAATCTTTTATCCATTATGAGAATTCTATACAACTTTCCCAATGTGCTGTCTTTTGATTTGGTTACAATCATTTTTCATGCTGAAGTTTTTGCTGAATTAGCACATATTTTTAATGTGAACAAAGCTATTTGTCTCTTATTAACTATGGCATCTTAATCATAATTAGAAACCCTTTCCTACTCCAAACCTGGAAAATAATTCACTCATATTTTTCTTCTATTATTTTCATGATTTTATATTTTATATTAAATATTTAATGCATTTGGAGCTTATCATGGTATATAATATGAGCTATGAATCAAGATTTATTTTTCCAATAGACTATCTTATTATCCCAATACCAATACTATTTAATAATATCTATTCAATCATCTCCTAATTAAAGATACCACATACATCTTTAAGGAAACAAATATGCTTGTAGATTTAATCAATAAGTTTGTGGGTTTTAGCTACGTGTTCCAACCATATTACCATATATCATATGTTCTCTCTTCCTTGAAACAGAGCTAGAAATGATGAACAGCTCAATTTTTAAAAAGAGTTGATTTTGCGCCAGTCTATAATACATAAAGGAAATCACTAAATTCACAGGAATACTTCCTTAACACTTCTTGGCACTAACTTTATGTTGTTCATTCTAGGAGAACTATGATCAGAGAAGACCACAAAACGTATATTAATAATAGGCATTAGTTATCAATGGCCTATTTTTAACTAAATTGACTAGGCAATATTGTATATTTTATATCATTCCATTCTCACCACAATAACCCTACAAATTTCATTCCATCCATTGCACCATTAAAAAAGCACTGAGACCAATAAGGACACAGCAGGACAAAGCAGAACCAGGACTGAAATTAAGGTTCCCCTTCCTCCAAAGTCTCGTCTCTCCTGTCTCTATCTTTCCATATACACATATGTAACTGTATACATAGTTATATGTATATGAGTATACTACATATATGCTAATCTTATATATGTATATATGTGTATATCATAGACAAATTGAATTAAAAATACCTAATATTTATTGCATGTTCATAGGTGCTAGGCATTGTTAAGGATTTTGCATATTTAACTCACTTGATTCTTGTTTTTAAAAATCTTCTAGTAACCCCTTTTCCAAATGGGGAAACTGAGGAAAATGTAAATTTGCCCAAGAATCACACAAGTAATAATGAGTAGGAACAGAATTTGGGCCTAGATAACATGACTCAATGCCTTACTATTACCTACTGCTCTACACTATCTTATTGAACACATACTTAGCAATAATCACTAATGGTTTAAAATTGATCCTGTGTCAATAAATCTTCAATTAGCCAGAATCTTCAATTGATCCCAGACACTGGACATTTTTGGCTTTATATGTTTTATCAGCATTTCATTACTCCCATGAACTCTGTATTTGTGAGTGTCTTGCTCTACTAAACACATAATACAGAATATAATGTGATCTTCCTTTATAACTAAACATCCTATGGGAAAATTCGGCCATCCTCAAAACTACAACAGAAGTATAATTTGTCTCTTTTCTAGGATTTTCCTAACTGACTGCCTTATTCAATCAATCTCCCTTGGCAGCTGCCTTTACTGTACTCCAGCCTAACTCTGAACACACCTTTGTGAAGCCCTTGGCACTTAATATTTCCCCATTGCTTCCTGCTCATCTCCCTGCATTTCCCTCACACCACTGCTCACACCCACTCCCATTTAAAGGACTGACTTATTCATCCTTATGTCCTGACCCAAAGCATGGAAAGTTAAGAGTACCCATATCTATTTGTTTTATTATGTAACAACTTGAATAATCTCCCTCTTCTCCTTTCTGCACTTCACCTTATTTCCTAGACTATATTACTTTCTCCTTTCCACCAGCCGCTAGCCAGGCCATTAGCCTTTGTGCCTTTATGTTGCACACCACCAAACCCTGTCGAGGAAGTGTCCTGTAATGAAATTATTCTATCCTTCAAAATTATCCTTCCCTCATTTAGTAAGATTCTCAGCTCCTTAGTGCTTTGATCTCAGCCAGTGGCCCTGAGGAAAAGCAAATCAACCGAGACTGTTAATGGACACTAAATAGGCAAAATGACATCTAATTTTAAAAGAAGCAAAGTTAAGCCAAACAAATGAACAGCTAATAAAGCATTGTAGCTGCACTGACAGATATAAATGACATCTTTCTCAGGTTTCTTACATGTCATCTACACAACTACCTATTCTTCCCACTGCCATTGAGGATATAGATGTATACATAAAATTTAACTAGAAGGACAGTACACCATATTTTAAATACATGGGTTTTATTTTTCACTGATACATTCCCAAATTTCCTATTTTCCTTATCTAGTTTAAAGCCAAATGCAGAAATTTTCCAGTTGAGGGTTCAGATTTCAACCAATTTCAGGTATAATTATCATACAATCTCACGGTTTACTTTTTTGTTTAGCTCTCACTTTGAGAATTTTATTAACATGCATAGGCTGATTTGTAATTAATTAATTTTGTTTCACTGATATAGAAAGACCTAAAAAAAGTTATTAATTCCTGCACATTTGAATGTTTATGACATATTAAATCACCATTGCAATCCATTTGATTCAACATATTAACAAACAAAAAATTAGAACTGTATGATCTTCTCAGTAGAGTAGGAAAGCAGTGACAACTTTTACATATGTTTCTTGATAAAAACTCTCAGCAAATGAAGAATAGAATAAAACTGAAGGGTATGTATCCACAAAGAACCTACAGGTAACATACTTAATGGTTGTGTTACTTTGCTAAGTCAGCTATAACAACTTCTGTAGACTGAGTGACTTAAACAGAAATTCATTTTCTCACAGTTTTGTAGGACAGAACTCAGATCAACTATTTTTTTTTAAAGATTTATTTATTTATTTATACAAGCACTGGGTACAGTCAGAAGCGTGGGGGGGGGGCAGTGAGAGTATTCACCAGAGCCACAGCGGGGAGCAGAACAGGCAGACTGATGAAGTATACTGCTGAGGGGAGTAGCGGGCGCGGCAGGAGAGGTCTGCGCGCCATGTGGGACTCTCGCTGGTGGCCAGGAATCGACCGGTGCTGCAGAGGCTGTGGGCAGCTTCACGCGCAGCCCAGCGCTCAACCGCTGCACCATTGGGGAGGCCCCAGATCAACTTTTGATTGATTTCATTGTGGGAATTCTCTTCTTGATTTTTAGATAACTGTCTCTCTGT
Organism: Talpa occidentalis; assembly: GCF_014898055.3. Classification (NCBI taxonomy): domain Eukaryota; kingdom Metazoa; phylum Chordata; class Mammalia; order Eulipotyphla; family Talpidae; genus Talpa; species Talpa occidentalis. The sequence continues at coordinate 54,142,209 of NW_023601653.1, forward strand.
TTTTACCTGGTCTGTCCTCCATATTTGTACTCATGTGTCTGAACTCTCTCTTCTTCTAAAGACACCAGTCATATTTGATTAGGGACCCCATTTTATCTTAATGATGTCTTTAAAGGACCTTTCTCCCAATCGGGCAAATTCTTAACTACTTGGAGTTAGGACTTCAAAATATAAATTTGAGGAGATGTAATTTAACCTATAACAATGGTGAAAGACGCTTTCCCCTAAAATCAAGACAAGTTAGAATAGCTGCTCTCACTACTGTATTTATATTGTACTAGGGGGTTGTAGTCATTTTAGTAAAGCCATAGAAATAAATAAAAAGCATTCAGGAAGGGAAGGAAGAGATAAAACTGTGTTCACAGACAATATGATCTTCTGTGTAGAAAAATCCAATGAAACCTACAGAAAGAGTTACTGGACTAACAAATGAGTTAGCAAAATTTTGGGATAAAAGATCAAGATACAAAACTCAAATAGTTTTCTATTACTGTCTATGAACAATCAAAAAATGAAAATTTTAAAAATTTACATCAAAAATCGAGATAGTTAGGGATAAAATGTGTAAAATCTGTACAATGAAAACATTGCTGAAAGAAATTAAAGAAGATCTAAATAGGGGCTCCCTGGTAGCCCAAGGGGTTAAGTCTCAGCACTGTCAAAATATCTGCAGCCACTGCAGCCAGAGTTCGATACCCAGCCAAGGAGCTCCCACAGGTGTAGCAGACCTCCCCTGTCTCACCCACTGCTCTCCTCAGCAGTGTATTTTCAGTAGATCCACCTGTTTTGCTCCCTATTCTGTCTCTGGTGAATCCTCTCACCACCCCTGCTGCACATCTGGCCTACACCCCTGCTTTTGTATGCATAAATAAATCTTTAAAAAAAAGAAAGGAAGATCTAAATAGAGACATATACCTTTTTTATTGGCCAGAGAGTTTAAGATTGTCAATATCTCAACTTCTCCCAAACTGCTCTATCGTTCAATTCAATTCCAATTAAAATCTCAGTAGGCATTTCTGTGGAAATGGCAAAATGACTCTTGAAATGCCAAAAATTTAAAACAGCCAAAATAACTTGAAAAGGACAATTTTGGGCCACAGACCTCTCCGTCTCACCAACTGCTTCTCTTAGCAGTGTATTTCAATAAATCTGCCTTTTCTGTTCTCCTCTCTGTCTCTGGTGAATTCTTTCATCCCTGCACCTCTAGCCTACACCTGATTCTTTCCCACAACATTTGGGTATTTCTGTTGGGTTTGAGCTTCCACCTGGACCCTCTATAAGAGCTGAGCCACAGAAAAGATTATTAAAAACAACAACAACAACAACAAAGTTTGATGAAATAAATTATATCATTTCAAGATAATATAAAAATATAGAACTATCTTTATTGACCAAAGATACTCAAATAGACCAATGAACAAAGAGGTCATAAATGGAACAAAATAAAGAGACAAGAAATGCCCCTACCCATATATGAACAACTGCTTTTTGAGAAAGATATAAACAGACAATTCAATGGAGAAATTATTTTTTTCAATAAATAGTACTATTTTCAAAAAACAAAAGAAATTAACTTCAATCCCTCTCACGCCATATCAAAACGAACTCAAAATAGATCAAGGCCTAAGTGTAAGATCAAAACTTATGAAATTTCTAAAAAAAAATAGAATCTTTGTGACCTTAAGGTGGGCAAAGATTTATTTGACATCATGAACAAATATGAATATGATTATCTATAAAAAGAAAAATTAATAAATTGTGATTTATAAAAATCAAGCATGTCTGCTCTTCACAAAACAGTTAAATGGATGAAAAGACAAGCCACACAATGGAAGAAAATATATTTAAGTTACACAGTCAACAAAAGACTTATATTCAAAGAACTCTCAAATAAAAGAGCTCTCAATAAAAAGTAAACAATCCAATTAATAAGTGATTTAATAATGAAAGGTTTAAACAGATAAATCACTAAAGAAGACATACTGGTGTCAAAAAAGTACATGAAAATATGCCCAATATCACTAGTCCTGAGAAAAATACAAATTAGATTCACAGTTTGTTCTAACATAGACCAATTAGAGTAGCTAACATTAAAAAGTCCAACTATACCAAGTATTGACAAAGAAATAGAGAAACTAAAACATACATTGCTAATAGAAATGTGGAATTGTGTTTATGTACCACATCTTCTTGATCCAGTCATCTGTTTCTGGGCATTTGGGTTGTTTCCATAGCTTACCTATTGTAAATAGTGCTGCTAAAAACATAGAGGTGCAGGTGCCCTTTTGAATTAATGTTTCTGTGTCCTTTGGGTAAATACCTAGATACAATGGAATATTACTCAGCAATCAAGAAAGATAAACTCATGCAATTTGCAGTAACATGAATGGAGCTGGAAGGGATCATGCTCAGTGAAATAAGCCAGAAAGAAAAAGAAAAATACCGGATGGTCTCACTCATAGCAGGAATTTAGAAAACCTAAATAAGGGACCAGGAAAAAGACTAATTATAATAAAGTAAAAATCAAAATCAACAAGCAACTATAAACCAGAGACACACTACGGGGGTGGGAGGGAGGCGGAGAAGGGAGTAGGATGAAAACAAGGGGGAGAGGTGGGAATTATATGGGGACTATGACCAAGATGAAAATGCATACATTGTGCAAAAATGAAAATGATGTAAAAATGTATAAAATAAAATATAAATAAATAAATAGAATGTGGAATTGGTATGTCCAATTTGGAAACTAGTCTGGTAGTTTCTTAAAACTATCATATCATCCAGCCATTCTACACCCAGGTTTTTGCCCAAGAGGAACAATAACATATATATCCATTTAAATATCTTTGTATGAATGTTCATACAGCTTTATTTGTAATAGTCATAAGCTAGGAAATAATTGAAATTTCTATTAAGAGGTGAACAGATAAACAAATTGTGGTCACCCATACAATAAAATATAATTCAGCAACATAAAAGAATGAACCATTGATACAGACAACACTATGAACAAATCTCAAAATAATTATGCAAAGTGAAAGAAACCATAACCCAAAAAACCAAGAGGATTCTCTATAATTCCATTTATAAACCAGAGACATTCTGCAGAGGGGGGAGAAGGGAGTAGGATCAAAACAGGGGTGGGAAGAACACAAGGGACTGTGGTAATGGTACACCAGTGAATGGGTGGTGGGAATTTCACGGGGACTACACCTGAGATGAAAATGTATACATTGTACAAAAATGAAGAATGATGTAAAAAATATATAAAATAAAAACTTTTTTAATTTTTTTAAAAAATTCATTCTGCCTTTGATTATACTACTCTCTCAGTTTTGAAGCTCTCTCCTTCCCTACCCTAACCACAACCATTCCACCTCTATCTTTGAAATCCTTCATGTTCATTATAGCCTAATGCAAGCTAAGATAAAACACCATCTCCTCTGCCAAGTGGTTCCCCATTATTCATTGTCAACATGAACAGCTCCTGTCCTTATAATCTTAACTGTAAATTTCATTTACCCACATAATACAGTTAACTTTTATATACTCATCAGTCCCACTACACTGAAAATTCCTTGAGAGGGGCCGTTAATTTTTTTTTTATTCTATCTGTGGCCTAGCAGAGGTTTTGCTATAGGAGTACTCTGTAACTACTTCAAGGTGGATGGACACATGAAAGGAAGAAACAGAAAATAACATATTCTATTCCCTTAGCTCAAGTTCTCTTCTGGAAGAAAACTTCTATTCTAATAATTCCTTCCGTGCAGATGTGCTAAATGGAGATCATGTGTAATCTATACAAGGAGCTCATTTTAAACATGTCTCCCTGGAGATAACCTCTTAACCCAAAGGAGCTATTCCATGGTAGACATTTCAGACATTCTGAAAGACTGGTGGGAAAAATAACATTAAGAAAAATAAGACCTTACAAATGCCCTTGCATGATCCAGGGTTGGCAACCGGCCCTCACACACTGGGACAATAACTGACTTTCACAAGCTGAGTCAATGGATTTTTTTCAAGGCACCTCAATGATCTCTAGGGAGTAGCTGTATTGGAAGAATCTGACTTTCTATGTTTCTATGTTACCTGGAAAAGAGAGATTTATGTTACTCTACTAAGACTTTACAGATGGGGAAACTGAGCGACAGAGGGATCCAGAGGTCACAGAACAGCTGAAAGACAAAACAAATTGGTAAGTATTTCTCCTAAGCCCAGGCCAGAATCCCTTCCCAGGTCTTTTAGATCATATTGCTTTTATATTTCATTAAACACTGAAAAACATCTGACATCCTGAATTGGGTAAATTCAAAACTGCTGTGGATTAAAGAGTATAATATAGCAAGAGCAATAGAAACAGTTTGGGGACATGGATTATTTAATTGGATAAAACAGAAATTCCAATAATATTTTCATCATTGTCTTACTTGAAAGGCTATTTCTTTTTCTATAAACTGATCCCACTCTACTCACAAAGAAATGCAATGTATGTTTAAAGCAGAAGCAACTAAAGAGAGGCTGCAAAGACTAGGGGAAGAACCTGAGATTGAAGTTAAGAAATATTAGCTCGTTGACCACTCATAAGCCCCATGAGTATAATAAGTTATGCACTTTCCAAGACTGTAAAATCCGTGAGCCTAAGAACTGTCTTCCTTCTTGATATATCCCCATTCATTCATTTATTGATCAAATGTTTCCTGTACCTAATATACAGGGACAAGTTAGAGCCAGATGAAGTTCCCTCTGCAGAGCTTACAATTATAGTGGATGGAGACAACCAGCCAATAAACAATACACGTAGTAGATGATGACAAATGCTCTTCGGAGAATTAAAACAGGGCAAGGTACTTGAGAATAACCAAGTGGTCATTAGATTAAGAGGTCACAACACATCTACCTGAAGAGGCAACATCTGAATGATAAAGACTGACAACTGAATAATAAAGAAAACCCACGTAAACAAAGAGCCAAGAAAGAATCTTTCAGCTATAAGGAGTAGCCTACTAAGGCATAAAGGAGAATGGTGTGGTCCAGAAAAAGGATAAAACATGAATGTAGCTAAAGCTGGGAAGTGGAAAAGAGAAGTGATAGATGATGATAAAAAGGCAGGGAGGGTACAACCTAAAAGGTGTTAAAAAGAGCAAGGGGCTCAGATTTTATTCTAAGCATGACAGAAAGCCAGTGGAGACTTAGCAGCAATGGAATAGAAAGATCATCTAATTAACATTTTTATTTTTTTTTTTTTTTTTTTTACCATTTTATTTTTTTTTATTTTTCTTTTTTTTTTTATAAATTTTATTGTTATATTCCCCATACAATTGCAGCCCCCCATTCTGACCCCAATCCCTCCCCTCCCGCCCCCGCCCGCCTAAAAGTGTCTCTGGTTCATAGTTTTTTGTTGATTTTGATTTTCACTTTCTTATAGTTATTCATTTTCCTGGTCCCTTATTTAAGTTTTCTAGATTCCTGCTATGAGTGAGACCATCCGGTATTTTTCTTTTTCTTTTTGGCTTATTTCGCTGAGCATGATCCCTTCCAGCGCCATCCATGTTGCTGCAAATTGCATGTGTTTATCTTTTTTGAATGCTGAGTAATATTCCATGGTATATATGTACCACATCTTCTTGATCCAGTCATCTATTTTTGGGCATTTGGGTTGTTTCCAAAGCTTAACATTTTTAAAAGACTCCTCTGGCTACCGCCTGTAGAATGAAATGTGTGGAAGCAAGAGTATGAGGACGGAGACTAGTTAGGATAATGTCACAGTAGTACAGGAAAGAATAAATAATGACCATAACGAGTACAGTAGAAGCAGGAATACAGAAAAATGGATGGGTTCAAAATATGTTTAGAAGGCAGCATTGACAACAAGCACTTAATGTTAAATCAGATATTGCATTTGTGGTAAAGAATTTAAGGAAAATGCCTAGATTTTTAGCTTGACTAAAGAGGTTACTGTGACTTAATATAACTTAGCAGGTACTAAAAAAAAAAACAAAAAACACTGTTAAATTAAAATTGAATGTTCTTATACTACACTTATTTAGATCTAAGTAAACCACTATGAAAATTTAGAACTGGAATTTTAGACCCTTTACAATGCAGTATTTTGCAAATTACCCACACAAATCCACACTGAGTAGTTAAGAGACTTGCCCCAAGTCAGACACTTGTTGACAGAGCTGGTTTTACAACATGAATTCCTTGGAATGCCAGTTGACTATTCTTTTTTTTAAGTGCCACTGATGCATGATATGTGGTTTTTAGGTGTACATCATTATAAATTAACATCCAAAATACTATATTAAGTTCACCACTAAAATCTAACTTCATCCTTCACCATACAAGGACCCCTTTCACACAATTTGCCCACATCCCCCACGCCCACCTTCTCCTCTGGTACTCATTACCTACTCCCTAATCTTTGAATGGCACCATGCAAGTACAGCATAGCCACAGGGTATTACTATTCCTACTACCTAAAGGCAAACAGACAATACCCGACCATATCAGCAATGTTGTGATAAGTGCTCTCTTTCCACAATTGTGCATGACAAAACAGAAATATGAAAGAGGACCTATCTCCCCTCCACCTGTCACAACCAATCGAACATACAGACTGGTCCATTTTATCTTTTATGTATGTAATCCCTCTAATCCAATCTCTTTATGTCTTTATGTCTTCTACCCCCTCGTTGATCCAGACTCCTACTTCTTCCAACATAGGCTTGCTCTTTCAGTCCATTCTCCACCATCATGCAGACCAGTCTTTTTAAAGATAAATTTCCTCAACTCCCTTCGAAGAGTCGTGTTCCTTCCTGCTCAGGGAGACACATGCTAACCTTCTCTCTGAAACCTCTCCTCTTGCCCAGGCCACTCTCCTTTACTGGGATCTGGTCAATTCATGTTCTCCTTTTAAAGCTTTGCTTATTTGATTTCCTCAAGGAAGTAATTTTTGCCACCCTCACCCCCAAAAAGTTTCCCATTATATTATTTATAGATCATTTTTAATTATTTATAGCAGTTGCTGCATTTCAATAGCTAATTGTACAATTAGTTGTTTAATATCCATCTTCTTTGGTAGCTGAATGTGTTACCCCTGCTAAAATGTAAGGACAATGAAGATTCAGAGCAAAGCAGTCCTGTTTATTCCATATTTGGAATTCCTATTAAATGATTAAATTATATATATTCCTTTGGGCTGCAGATAAGAGGTATCTCGTATATTTTATATTACTAAAAAGTTTCATAAATTCTTTCTCAATTTGGCAGGAAACTGAATAATTAAAACGTAATAAAGATGCTTAACACAGAAGGGAAAAATAAAATAGAAAAGTAAAAAAGTGAGTAAATTCAAAATTAACCAATGTTACTTGAACACTTACACAAGTATTTCCTTTTACTTCAAAATACACAGTACCTTACAGACATCCAAGTTGTCTAAAATAAGTTTGTCTCATCACTGCACTCCACCACCCGCCACCTAACACTCATGCAAACTCTCTAAATACCCTGCTTTATACTTCTTCATAGTGCTTAATTACTACCCACCATTATATTATCTATCTGCTTACCTATCTGCCTTTCCTTCTATAAGGAGCAGGGATTTTAAATTATCTAAAGCTATATTCCCCCTAGCACCTGGCACATGTTAGGTACACAATAAATATTTGTGGAATGAATGACAACATTGAGTTATCTGAACAACTAGGCATCATAAGGACTATTATTTCCATATTGTGTATAACAAAATTCCCTTTCTAGAAAAGCATGAATTACTACTTGTTCAAAATTATGCAACTGGTAAATGACCAAGTCAAATTTAAACTTAGGGTTCTGTGTTCTCCAATGCAGAACTCTGCACAGATAATTGAACGGACAATTGCTGAAAAGGTCTGGATTTACTAATTCAGAATGAGTTTACTCACTTACAGTGCTATTTCTGAAGTGGGTAAAACACCTAAATCAAGATTTTACCTTCCCTGAAGACTGAGACTGGGCACCCAACCAGCAAGACATTACTTCTAGTATCCAAAACAGATCTGCAAGTGGTGAGAGAGGCATCCACTGGGAACTTGGGTTGAAGATGAGTAGGCGTAGAGGTCTTGGGAAAAAGAAATATTCAGGGAAATGGCTTCAACTGAACAAGATGACTTACAAATATCCCACCATTACCTGACCCATAGGTGCTGCTGCAATCACTGCCAATGTCAATTCTCATCAAGGGACAATTTCTGAGAAAGTGGACATAGAACTACCTGTATCAGAAACAGCAGTGTTGTTTATTAAAAATGGAAATTTCTGCACCCGCTTCCAGAGCTAACAAATCACGAACTCTGGAGTGGAGCCTACAAGTGTTTCTTTTGACAAGCACCCTGGCTGATTTTTGTGCATATAAAAGTTTGATATAAAAGTTAAAAATTTGGGTAATTACCATGTCAACATGGTAAAGAGACAAACATGTGCATAAAAGATGAGGCTGATGTAAACACTCCAAGGCCAGGCCCAATGTGATTAAGAAAAAAAATATTGAATGAGTATATCTGGTTACAACTTTATTTTTGCACACTGAACACAATCAAGGTAAAATGCCCCAAAATATTTGTTTTAATTTCTTTTTCTTCAGTCTTATGAAATTCTTATGAAAATATTCAGTAAGAATAAATCTCCAAATATCGATGAGCAGATTATCAACTGTGTTAATGGTAATAAAAAAAAACCTGTTTGCTTATTAATTAGAAAGTAATCAAAAGCAAATTTATTTTTCTTTTTTTGTGACTTCTTAGTTTATTCTATTTATCTGATTTATTGGTAAGGAAACATCAGTTGACAGATTCCTGGGCAGGTTCTTCACACTCAATCTACAGAATCATAAAAAAATACCTTCCTCATCAAGTTTTTGTGAGAACGAAATGAGCCAACTTTAAAAAGGGACCCACACTCCACTGTCTGAAGCACCACAGAAACCCAATAAATGGGCTATTACTGCACATTTAATGATTTAATTCCTAAATGAGAAGAGGCAAAGCTCTTGAGATTCCTATTGTTTTTGCCTTCTAAGATGATATTCTAAACAAAATCTCAATTTAGGAACACTCTCTGCTACCCTCTGTTATGCTACCGTGCCCCTTTATTATTGATAACACAGATAATAAGGAGCCAACCACCATTTTTAATGAAGGCATCCATAGAATGTTTTGGTCTAACAACTCATGCTCCAAGAAATAAAGCTGTGGCCTGAAGATCACAGCCTCTTTGTTAGTCCTTCATCGAGAGCCTCCCTCAACCTCATCTTCCCAAAGTCTCTATCTCCTCAGGAATGTGATTTGGTCAGGCCCCTTTCTTTACTCAGAAGTTGTCAAATCTGTCTCTCTCTAGTTATTTATTGATCACTAGAAAAGAAATATTTGATTTTTAGGTATTTCCCAAAGAGTTAACTTTTAAGCCCTTTATTACAACTTACTTGTTGATGATAGTATTTTGGGAGGCCGTTTCTGTCTGCTTCTCACTCTAAACTCTCTCTCTCTAGTGAAGCCCGGTGAAGAGCCACCCATTGATGTGTTTTGTCCCTTCATAAAGATGCTTTTGTGTCACATCTTTCCAGGGTCCCACCAAAGTGCACAGCACAGCACCACAGGATGCACCTACTCATCATGCACCTGTTCAGGGCACCACATCCTATAGTGTCACTTAACAAGGACCACAAAGGACAATTTTCTTTCAGGCCCTCAATATCTAAGTGGTTCAAGAATGAGTCCCCTAAAATCCTACAACTGAAATCACCAACCTGGCGGCCTAACTCCTCAAACTAAAATGTCTTCTCCTTGAATCTTTACAGGAGCAAGCAGATAAAGGAAGACCAGTTCTAGCTCTTGTTCCACATCCTGTGTGTTAACTAACACAGGACACAGCTTTTATGCCATTATGAACATACCAATGGAAACATTTGCCCCTTGAAAGAATCATTTTAGTCTACAAAGTAAAAATCTGCCACTAAAAATTGCAACATGTTAAAGATGAGAAGCTATGTGTTCTGAAGGTTACCAAGGAAAACCAAAGATGTGAGTTCTGATTATTAGTCCCAAAAAAGTTGCCAAGTTTTGGCCAAGCCTGCTATGTGTATACATTGGAAACAAACCCTGACTCACTTAAGACATTCTGCTAAGAAGAGTAGCTAACATTTTAGAGAAAAAGGAACCATCATGCCTAGGTTTTACCAGTAATTAAAGGGTTTTACCAGTAATTGGAGAAGGGGTGGGGATGTGTCGTCAGGGCATTTGGGATAAAGAGTCAGCTTAGGTATTATACCCATGAATTACAAATAGTAAATCTGAAATTTGTGACTCTAGATACATTAAGGGTCCTCCCCATAATTGATGACATGGCCACTGACTCTAGCAGCCAAAACCTGTTTCATTTCATGCAAAGGGGAATCTTAAAGTTTTGTATCCCCCTATTCAAGACAACTGACCGTTGAATTGATCCTTCAGAGGCATCTATTAAATGTTTGATGCCTTCATTCGAACCTGTTTGAGTCACTATGCCAGTCCTTAGGCATTCAAAGATGAAAAAGACACGTCTGTATCCTCGAAAAGCTCACAATCTAGTAGAAAAGTCAGATGTGATTGAAAAATAGGCTGGTTTACCCCTTCCAAACAACCTCCAGAGTTGTTTCAGGAATCCCTTGATATTATGATGCTCTTCTGTGAGTCTCTTCTTTCAAATCTATTTTTACTACTTGCTTGTCTTTTTCAAGTCAAAGTTAATTCCTTTGATGTTCCTTTCTAAAGCATACCCCAAAGCATTTTAGTTCCATGATCAAAATTCATGACAGCAATGGCATTTTTCTTAAAGTGCTAGAGATATCCAGTTCTAGCTCTTCAAAATCCAAAGAATTCAAAACCTCCCTGGGGATTTTAAATGACCATATGGGAAAAAACAAGCCTATGTGTAACCAAAAGCCTTAACGAGAGTCAGTTACACAGCTGCCTGTGTTGCAAAGAGAGACGGAATATCGAAGGGAAAAGAAGATGGGCTTTGAAGCAAACAGAACTGAGGTTGAATTTAAACTCTCTGGCTATGTGACATTTAGGCAAGTTGCTGAAGCTTCTAAAATGTAGTTTTCTAATGTTTAGATGCACATAAAAACTGCCTTAAACTGTGTCTGTAGGGGCTAGAAAGACGTTTGTGGTGTTCCTTTCACATAGTGGATACTATAAATGGCAGCTATTACTGCATTATTCTCAGCTTAATTATGTGTAGAAATGAAATTATTAACCATAACTTGGATAATTACACACCAATATAAAAACCACTTTAAAAATAGAGCTTAATAGTAAAAACCTAGGGAAAAAGTTGATTGGTTGGTTGGTCTCAGAAAAATAGGTCTCTTAATCTGTACACTTAAAAATACAATGATGGACCTAGCTTGATCACGGTGGAAGGATGCCCACTCATCTTGAGTCTATAAGAAAAATAAACAGGCCTCTCATCCCCTTGGCTCCTCTCTCCTTCCTCCTGCTACACACACTATGTGTGTCTCTCCTCTTTGGTTCTCCCATGGCAGAGATGAGCTTGTGAAAAACATCCGTGGGGAAATACTAAGTAGTTAAATCTTCGAAAGCAGGGATGGGGGTGCGCGAGGGGAGGGAACTATTTGCAACATCTAGGTTCCTTATTATCTATTTTTCAGTTCCCCAAATTTCCCTTAGATGTTATATAACGTGATTAAAAATCACGGGGTATGGTCCTATCTTGCATCATGATGAGAATCTCAATAGCCAAGGACCAACGAAAATACACTCCTTCTAGATTAGGGTTCTTTACTGCCCATGATCTAGTCCTGATAATTCATCAGCTCAAATTGCTCCATGATTCATTTACTCATAATAAGGCTAGAAAGTAAAAAAAAAAAAAAAAAAAAAATCACATTTAATTGTTTCTGGTAAGCTATATCTCAATTAAGTGAATCATCATCAACTATCTTATGCTGGTCAGCAGTTTGAGTGACACTTACTATACTGGATAGCATTGACAAAAATGGGAAAACAAACCCAACATTGCCAAAGTTGTAAGTGATGTGTGAGTGATAAAAAATACTCTATGATTTTGGTGGCAAATTTCAGATAATATTAGTCTATCTTATTTATCTAGTAGTAGGCATGTTCTTAAATAGCACTTTCTCAGTGGTTGTCCCAATTGCCTGTGATTTCTCAACTGAGTACCTTCCTCTGCTCTGGGTAGCATCAGACAGCAACTATGTCTCTCAGTGGCTAAATCATCAACCTCCATTGTTCAATGGGTGATCAATAAAGAGAACGAAATGAATAAATGTATTTTGTAAATTAAATGCTTTCTTGTGTTTTCCAGAACTGCATAATTTATAACCAAAAATCAATTAGTAAAACTACTTCATTGTAATATATTCATAGAATACCACAAGAGCTACAGTTAGAAATAAAAGATATCGCCCTAAAGCCTTCTAAGGTCTGTTAACATCCAAATACCCTATTGTAACTAGACTAATTATCACAACAAACCTGTTCTAATTAATTTTATTTATTTATGTGCCTCTCTTAATTGCATTTCCCTTATAGGACTCACACCTTCTAATGCTGGATGGTAAGATAAATATAAGTCTCTCTGTCAAGAATATATACTTGTTGGACAATTGCTACAGAATTTCTTCTACCAACATAAACTCTGGTAGCCATGTCCTGTTGATAAAATGGATTCTTGATTCTTGCACAATCATTTCATTTCTCTGTTAGAAGAAACCTTGAAGGAGATATAGAAAGCTGAGTCTAATTATTTAAGTAAAATTAGCTGGGGAGTTGGAGGACCACTGTAAGGAAGCTATCATTTCACCTGAGGGTGTGTTATAGGTAGGGGATTATCAACACTCTAATGCCACGGCCTGGAGTCCTGGATAATGAAGAAATGACAAAAAGCCCAGGATATCCATTCCTGGTTTATGTGTATCTTCTGTCATGGGAAATGCTAGTAAACTCAGAAAGGAAAGAATGAAGCTCAGAAGGTGGAATTAAAGACCAAGACTGGGTAAAGTCATGTTCCAAAAATGCCAGGCAGCTTAATCAGGTAAGCTAAGTGCTTCTGACCAGTTAATTCCACCTCAGGCTTCTGAAAGAAATCATAAAAAGTGAGAATCTCATTGGAATTTGCACTGAGGAAACCCATCGAAAAGGAAAGGCACCAGAAGATGAAGATGAGCTAATATTGACTTAATATATTTTAAAAATGAGTGGGACAGGAGATTTTCATTAACTGAATTCTTAAATTCTGTGTTGATTCTGGGCAAGTCAGTAATTGAGAAAATCAAGCAGGATCAGCAAAAATTTGCGATGAACAATTCAAGCCAGACCTAACTCATTTTCTCTTTTGATAAAATTACCGGAGTGGGAGACAAGGAAAGTACTGTGGACATATGTGTCTGAGTTTTAGCAAGGCATTTGACAAGCTCTCTAATTTTACCTTTACAAGCAGTGCTTTCCAAATTTGTGTGTGTATATACATACACACGTAACTTGCGCTGTGTCTCTTCAAGAAAAGAATGTAGTGTTAGCATCTCTGAAACATTAACAAAAAATGACACCCATTTTTGTTTAGGTAGATCTATTCACATCTTGAAACACAACTTTGGAACTTCTTTATTACGATAAGAAGCAGATATTAAATAAAATCCACAATTAGAAAGTACCCCGATGATTAATTAGATCAATCCCACCCATAAACAGAGTACTGAGCTGAAAAGAGGTCTTCAGTAAGCTGACAGAAAGGTCTTTCCTAAATTCTACCCCTTCAAATCAGTATCATTGACTTGTTTAAAGAATACGGTGGCGGGCCTCCCCAGTGGCGCAGCGGTTGAGCGCTGGGTTACGAAGCTGCCCGCAGCCTCTGCAGCGCCGGTTAGATTTCCGGCCGCCAGGCGCGGGTCCCACATGGCGCACAGACCTCTCCAGCCGCCCGCTGCTCCCCTCAGCAGTGTATTTCGTCACTCTGCCTGTTCTACTCTCTGCTCTGGCTCTGGTGAATTCTCTCACCCTGACGCGCCTCTGTACCCAGTGCTTGTATGTATAAATAAATAAACTAATAAAACAAATAAATAAAGAAAGAATATGGTGGCTCTTTCCAAAACTAGGGATACTGTAGAATAGGAAGAGAGAACTGATGTGTCTCAACTTACAGAATCACAATTCAAAAAGATTTTAATTGGATGAAACTATGAGTTGATTCTAATAAGTTCAAGGTAAATAAGAAATATATAGTCCTACAAGTGTTGGGGTGGAGGTGTACAAAAGGGAGGAGGTTGAGGCAGGAGAAAGTTAAATATGAAAAAAGATTCAGATTTTGGCAAAAAGTTCATTATAAGCAACAGTACAGTAATTTATAGTACTGTAATTTATAGATGTAACTGACCAAAAAAAGTCCCAATATGGGGCCTCCCTGGTGATACAAGGAGTTAAGCACAGCACTGTGAAGCTATCCATAGCCTCTGCAGGATGAGTTCGGTCCCCGGCAGGTCAGGGAGAAACCCACATGGCGCAGCAGACCTCTCCTGTCTCACCCACTGCTCCTCTCAGCAGTGTATTTCAGTCAGTCTGCCTGTTCTGTTCCCTACTCTGTCTCTGGTTAATCCTCTCACCCCCACATCTCTGACCTGTACCCTAGTTCTTGTATGAATAAATAAATCTTTTTAAAAAAAAAGTCCTAATATGCTCTTGGACATTAATAGAATTATAGAACCCAAGAGAGTAGAAGCAGTAAGCTACTTCCCCAATGCTCTGGTCTTACATCTCTGGGAATCCCACAATGTTTTAGGGGTGATACATCAAAGACATCTTATCAAGATGGATAGGGTCCAAGGAAGAGTTACCAGTAGGATAACAGGGCATGAAATGGTATCACAAAGCATTAAGAAATGAGGCAGAAGCTAGGACTCCTTAGTCTACAGAAGGAGCACTGAGGACTGCAATTGTTGTCTCCAAATATTTAGAGAACTATGTTGGTGGTATAGTGGTAAGCATAGCTACCTTCCAAATATTTAGAGAACAGTATTTTTGACACAGCAATAGATTAAAGGTTCCGGGAAGTAGTTTTGCCTAAACCTAGTCTCATAATTAGAGCTGGCCTGAATATGAATGGACTCTGAGGTTTGTGAGTTCACTGTTGCAGGTGTGTTCCAACAGAGGTTTGACAAGTGACTAATGGAAAAACAGTAGCCAGGACTAGTATGGGAGAGGAATGGACTACATAGGTTTTAGGATTTATTTACTCATACTTTGGCCTAGTGACACAGACCTGGTGGTCCTCACTTGATGGCTAGAATTGTTGGAGAGATTGAAGACATGAGACTGAGACCAGAATCCATGCACTAGAACAAAACTAAAAGGCAACACAGGTCCTCGGGTCTTACTCTCTCGATATTAACCTTGGACTTTAGGGCAGTCAGCAACTTAGAGGTAAGATGAAGCCTCAACCATTAGGACACAGTTACCAGATCTTTACCTTACCAAACAGCTTGAGTTTGAGGATGCTGATCTACCTCAAGATAACTATTCTGCCACCAGAAACAGCCCAGAAACTGGAGGTAGAGATGGGATGGTATGAGTTGGGGAGGTAATGAATTCTTCCAACCATGAGAAGGAAGAACATTAAAAAGTCCATTAATTTATGAATCTTGGACCTACAACTTTAATCTATAAAGATTACCTCCAATGTCAAAATTTTAGATTAAACAGCAGTAGATACTTTCTGTTTCAACTTCATTTAGGAAAAGAAAAGATTCCCTCCTTGGCTACAAGAATTTGTATATAAATTTGTGGAAAACAGCATGGACCATCTGACCATAAAAGAGAGTAAGTGGATTGAACTTGATGAAATGGCTATACCGTGAAGAATACATTAAAATTCAAAATACTCAAGACAAGCTGGTTTGCACATAAAATGAAAAAAAAAAGGAAAAATAACAACAATAATGAGAGCCAACACTATGTGCCATGTACTTGTCTGTGCCATATATATATATGAAAAACTTTTATTTCCACAACCACTCTAGTGTAGCTGTATTATTACATCACATTTACAGAGGGAAAACTGAGGCAAAGAGAGGCAAAATCATCGAGGCAGATACAACTAAAGGTTAATATACGTAAGCAGCACACACAAAAAAGGTGCTAATTCAAAATAGAGCACATATTTAAAAAGAAAAAGAATGCTAGAACCCATGATGCTCAGGGTATAGGAAAAGCAGACATCTCATCTGCTGATGGTGGGAGTATAAACTGATATAGCATTTCTGAAAGAGAATTTGGCAATAGGTATAAGAAGTCTTAAAAATATCCATTCTCTTCTTCAATCCAGTAATTCCACTTCTGGAACTTTTCCTGAAGAAAAATGAGTATGTGAACAAAGGTTTTTCCACAAGATTATGCATCGTGACGTTGCTTATAATGGGAAGCAAGTTGCGTCAGTTAATATGATAACTAAAATATTAAAATGTAATGCAATCTGTGAAAATGATGCAGTAAATGTATCTATACACTTGTGAAGACTTTTCTATTATTTTCTGAGTGAAACCAACAGCAAATGTGTTCTGGAACTGTATGTATCAAAATTAAAAAGATAGTTTAAGCGGTGGGATTATCAGTGGATGTTATTTTCTTCCTTTGGAGTTTTCTGTATTTTCAAGAACCTAATAAATGAGAAGTAGTGAAGAGTGCAGTTAAGAGTAGGTTCTCGGGCCTCCCCGGTGGAGCAGCGGTTGAGCGCTGGGTTGCGAAGCTGCCCGCGGCCTCTGTGGTGCCGGTTCAATCCCCGGCTGCTCCCCGGCCACCGGAGGAGGGTCCCACATGGTGCACAGACCTCTCCTGCCGCCCGCTGCTCCCCTCAGCAGTGTACTTCGGTCCTTCTGCCTGCTCTGCTCCCCGCTCTGGCTCTGGTGAATTCTCTCACCCTCCCGCGCTTCTGACTGTACCCAGTGCTTGTATAAACAAAACAAACAAATAAATAAATAAATAAACAAAACTTTAAAAAAAAAAAAAGAGTAGGTTCTCATGGCAACACACCTGGGTTCAAATCACAGCTCTGCTATTACTCACTGGGTGGCTTAGAAAAGTTACTTAATTTCCTCACCTTTAAAATGGGAATAAGACTCATACTCATCTCATAGAATTGGCATGAGAATTAAGTTAGTGTATTAGAACAATGCTTCAACTCTGGCAAACATCAAAAGAATTAGTAACTATTATTTTCCCTTGTAACATTAAACCAACTTCCCACAACAACAAAAATAGTATCAGTAACCAAATACTATTTTCAGAACTGAATGCCCTCCATGCTCATCCTATGCATTCATGAACTTTTATAGACAAGAACAAAGCAATTATCCCCTTAAAGCAAGAAAAGGGAAACTTTGCCTACTTCTGAGAGATGGTGTGGGCAGCCATACAGTCGCTTTGTCTTAGAGAGCACCTGTTTTCTTTGTATGTCTGATCTCAAGGTACTTCATAGTGCCACAACATGTCCAGATAAAAATGATCAAATTTAAGCTGTTATAAGAGGCACACGATTATGACGGAAATAAAAAGAGAAAAATATCTTTCTGAAAGTATGGGGAGGATCATGAGAGGCTACACACACAGATGAGATGAATCATGGGACTATAAGGGAAAAAATCTTCACAAAAAAAGCAAATCATTTGAATACCACCAGACCTATTCAACCTTTAATAATCAGCAACCTGTAAGAAAAAGTGAATAAGGGCCATAAACAACTCTGAGGACATAGCAGACAATGAGCCGGTTGAGCATCTGGTAACTTATCTATAATCTGTTGGAAATAGCAATTTGTTTGAGAACTTAGGTGCTAAGCATGGTGAT
This sequence comes from Talpa occidentalis, assembly GCF_014898055.3. Lineage (NCBI taxonomy): Eukaryota > Metazoa > Chordata > Mammalia > Eulipotyphla > Talpidae > Talpa > Talpa occidentalis. The sequence continues at coordinate 54,160,109 of NW_023601653.1, forward strand.
CTGCTAGAGATGAAACCTTTGAGTTCATGATTCCATTGGTCAATGCCTTGTGTCCAATTTCTCTATGGAGGCAAGAAGTAGTGTGAATTCCTAAGTCTTAGAAGCACTGAGACTTTCCCCAACACTATTGAGAGATTCTGGGGGCAGGGGAGGCGGGGGTTGCTTGTTATGGCCTCCACAGATTTGCAATGTAGACAGTACCACCTTTTGGGAGAAAAACTGTGTGTTAAACTGCATGTTAACTGGAAAAACAGTACACCTTGTTTCAACTCTTCAGATGTACATTTTGTGGGAATGTACTTAGAAAATTCAAGTTTGAACACTCAGAAATATTGTAATGGTGTTGCTGTTAATTTTAAAAATAAACCTTAAACCCATATCATATTTTTATGTTTAATGTAACACTATATCATTCTGATTTATGTGAAAATGGACTTAGGGACAATTTTTTTTTTTTTTTGTAAGTAGAGGGATTCTATACATTGCCTCATGGAGGTGCCCAGAAAATTTGGAAAGAAGGAAAATAAAACCAGCCAATGAATACATCATGCATACAGATGCAAAGTCACCTGAAGGAGACAGGATGTTTCCTGGGCCAGGAAGGCTCAATTATACCTATACTAATTACTTTAACATATCAAAAAAAAAAAAAAAAAAAGAACAGACTAGGCAAAAAGCAGTGCTCAGCCTAGCAATAGGAGTCGTCACTGAAGCATTCATTGGCAGAGGCTGTTCTATCATTGTCCAAAAAAGAAAAGATGAGGCTAATGGATTTTGAGTATTTGAGTCTTGTTGGTAAGGCCAACTCTATTGGAAATATGGATACATCTTATTACGTCAGGATGGATTCCATTAAATGTGAGAGTTATCTGACTTTCCCCATGCTGTTCACTTGACCAATAAGCAACCCTCAAATGATAAGGTAGCTTCCTATATAGTTATTCCTACAGAGACATAATGCTGCATTGACAACATCCATGATAACATTCTAGTCCTTGTGCCAACAACTTCACATTGTGTGTTATTTAATTGACTGATTACTACTTTACTTTCTTTCTAGCTTGACAAGAGAAAATCCATTTTCATCTGTGTCCATACATCTGAAGCCATTTCCCATTGAAAATTTAAAAACTGCAGTCTTGATTAATACATCAGGCTTTCTAAACTTGATTAATGTGAGTCAGCCCTTAAAAGATAGATCCTCTCTTCTTATGGAGACAGTATGAGATGAGGAACCTGACCACAGGTAACTAAGGCCATCTGTGCAATCCAAACTGATCTTCCCAGGTTGTACTGTCCCGCTATTGCTATTAGCCGAGGGCAAACATTCTACATTTCCACATGGTGTAAATCAAGAATTCTCTGTATGCTTAGTAGTGTTCATTTGAGATCCATTGGAAGACTCATAATCTGTACAGGAAACAGGGGGAAGAAACAAATATGATGTTCTAATAATCCTGGAAAAGACCAGGCTGAGGGGAACAGATTAGAAGTGCTCAGAACTATGTGACTGCAGAAAAAAGGGACCCCTTTCATAGCTAAGTTACAAACTGTGAATTCAGTTACTACCTCAGTTACATGGTGCAATCTTTGGCACGGGTTTCGGAACACTGAAAATCTGACTGAATTTATTACACCTGCCTGCCTAAAATATAATAGCCCTGCTTGTTGTCCATGATTATTATTGATCATGTAAGAGTTACGATGTTGAAGTATAAAATGCTATCATTTACTTTGCATTCACCGCAGAAATTTTGCAGTAAGTGTCTGCTACTCAGTAATTTAAATGATCTGATCTACATGTGGCATGGTGATCTTTCATCCCTTCCTTCTGCTTCCTTGAGACACCTTTTCTGATATGCTAACAAGAATCACTGACCCTCTCGTTAAGTTAGATTTTTTTCACTACAAGAATGCAAGTCACCAACAAAAGCTCCTTAAGAGGTTCACAGAAAGGAAGTAGTTAAATGATAAAAATGTGAAATGTTATGCAGCAAGCTGTGTACAATTAACTAGAATTCAAATATACACCTTGTTCCAATCCAAGCCATTTATCAGATAAAAATAGTCTGCTACAAGAATGTCATGATTAATGAGGTGAGACTCCAGCTAATTACTGTTTCCTCCAGAAGTAATTAGGTTGGCATTGCTAATCAAGATGAATGAACACTCTGACCCGCTTTTTTAAATGTAAAACTATGAGCCGCTACTGCAATAACATCATTTAGTTCAGGCAATGTAGTCTTTATTAGGCTTGTAGTTTGATTAAATTCTTTTGTTACACCAGGCTTTCCACACATGAACAGATGAATGCTGTGATGTTCAAAGAGTTTTTCACCCTTAATTAAAGACTGAAAAGGCTTGTTCAATTCACAGGGCAATACATAGGACAGCTCTAAATTGATAGCTTTTAAGTAGAGAATAACAGAAGGAGTCTTAGGGCTTGCCCTGCCGTGAGAGGTTTTTCCTCCAACTATAATTCTACTTATTAGGGTTAAAAAATGAATGTGAAATACTTTTATTATATTTTATTAAACAGCTTTTTCAGTTCATCACAGCCTCTTTTAAGGAACACAATGTGTGTATCTGCACTTACTTATTTTTTAATGCAATTAATATAAAGGGGGAGGAGTATAGTTGATTCAATACCATTAACAGAACACACTGCGGTGTGGAATGCAGGGCTGAAGAGCAGGCAGAGTCAGTAGCGCTCACTCCTGCATTTCCATCAGAGTGACTAACATTTTATACTAATGGTTATGGTAAAGTAAAAGAAATATTTTCTCAAGATGCAATTCTATTTCATTTTCTTTCCAAGGGCTAACTCCTTGGTTTGAAGATAAACTGATACCTGATAAACTCTGAAGATGATCACTTATTAATCTGTTACCAAAAACGTTACTATCTTCGCCCCCAAATTAGTTGGCTAGAGGCCTGTCTAAAATCTTGGCGACCTCCTCACTTCCACACACTTAATGTTTCCTTCATCTGCCTCCCCTTTCTTTAATCTTCAAAATTTCCATTTTCTGATTCCTAATGTTTTTCTGTAGTTATTCCAAAAGGGTAGGATTATCCCCTCTACTCTTCCTCTGCCAGTTGGTTTAGATTTCCACTTGCCAGGTTGGGAAATCCTATTTTTATATCTTCTACTTAATTATATTCCCAGTCTAGAATGCGCTGTCTCCTCTTTGATTGACATGTTTGGACCTCCTGCTGCTTTGTTTTTCTCTGCAATTTTGTATACAGGAGGATAAAATAATCTTAAATTTTGACACCTTGTCTAGGTCTAAGTGTCAGTTTCTTTTTCGGGGTTTTTTCCCTTGTTGTAGGATTTCAGAAACGGCTTTTAGTATGAGTGATTTCCATTTTTAAAACATTCTGTCTTCATTTAGAAAGACAGGAATACAGCAGACCTGCAGGTCCTGCGGTGTCTGTTCTCCTGAACTGCTTTGAACAGGCGGCAGAAGCCGGCCCGGCTCAGCCCCACAGTTTCTGGAAACCCGGCCACAGTGGTACACAAAGCCTCACCGTGAGAGAGAAAACCTAGACCCCAATGCCTGCGGCACCAGGATAGGTAAATGTGTCACGCCACGCCCCGCTGCTCAAGGGTAATTGTCAGGGTGTCATTATACACGACACTTCATTCTCTTTCCTAATTTTCCAGTTGGGTTTTGAATTTGTCATAGTTCCGTGTCATTTACTTTACTCCATCATTATTCTACACCAGACTGCCTTTCTTAAATGTGGCTCCCCTCACGTCTACGGGTAGCGTTAGAATTCGTCCTAGGATGTTGTATTAAATAGCTCCCAAGCTTTTTTAGACTTGTCTCTCGGGTTCTCTCTTTTCCTTGGTGCCTGTCTGTTTAGCACAAGGATAGCTCCTGTTCTGCCTGATAAACCCAAGCTGGTATCTTGTGCTTTCTGCCATGTGTTATTTAATTAAAACATGTAGTTCTTTCTTGGTCTTCTAAATAGTTCTGGCACCATAGTAGTTGCTGAGAGTCGGGGCAGCCATAGGACTTAACACAGGGCTCCTGACCTTGTTCTAGCCTATTACAGTTTCCTAATTTTTTTGTTTTGTTTTGTTTTGCTTTATTATGTGTTCTCAACTCCCTGGTGAGAATTAAGGATAAGCTCTTTGAGTTCAGGTACAATGCCGCATACTTTCAACATATACTCTTAAGGTTATAATATATACGGGGAATTCTTATTGAACAGAATTATAACTTCCTAAAAATAAAAACCCCACCTCAGAAGAAATTTTCTATTAGATTATGCCTTTAAGCTGAGCTCCTTCAGACACATTGGTTGCATTTAGCAAAAATGAAATATTAAACTTGGAGCAGAACATCCTTCTGGAAAGTGATTCACACTATCTCCTTCCTTTATTCTTTTAAAAAATATCATATTTAATGGAATTATTCACATTTTCCCCAACTCTGCACTCCGCGGTTTGTTTGGAAGATACTGCATGGAAAAGAAGTTAATTTAATCTTTCTCAGCCTCTCTTCAGTGGCCCCCTCCCAAGTTAGAGTCCTTGTGTTTCTAACCCAACACTGTATGTTTTATGATTCGATTTCCTCATCATAAGGCAGTATTTTTAAAAGCTGACTTACTGAATGCATAAGAAATGTCTAAACATTCACTAAAAACAGTAGCCAAACCCAAGAGTCTCGACCCCTGGGAGAAAGCAGGAAAGAAAGTCCTAGTTAGGCAGCAGAGAGAAGTTTGGAAAAGCAGAGTCTCTTCTCCCACATTATTCCCCCAGGGGTGGGTTTAGGGCAGACAGAGCTCAGGAGAGCGAAGGGCGTGTCCGACTCACTTAGAGGCACCCCACGGGCAGCAGGGCCCACGAGGGCTGAGGGCCGTGGGAAGAAGGCCCGCCCTCAAGCTCCAGGGTCACCTCAGGCCGCGCGGGCGCCTCCACAGGCAGCACTTCGCCAGGCACAACTTCTCTTTTACAACAGACCAGGAGGGCCGGGTGCCCGTGTCCGTGGACCCACAGCGCGGGAGGGTCAGGCCTCTGCCACGAGAGCCGCAGAGCGCACAGGCGTCCCCGTGCCGGCTCCGTGCAGGCCCCGCCGCACCCAAGCTGCGTCCGCTCCCGCTGGACACGCCCGGACGCCCTTGCTACCTTTATATGGTGACATTTGGTGAGGTATTTTTCGGTGCTCCAAAGATTTTCCATATAAATTAGTTGCCAATCACTTCTTCCCGCGATGCCCTTTCGACACCGGAAGTGTTTCCTAAGGACGCTCTGGAGTTACATAACCGGGAAATCTGCCTTGTAGGGCACAGTGAATGGAGTCCAGGGGGGCCTTGGCATTTGGCAGTTTGGAGATCAGTTGTTTCTAATCTAAGGCCATCTGTCTGTTTAAATTACAGTCCGAGAGAGGACCCAGAACAGCAAATACCACGAGGACCTTATCGCCTTCCTGAGGTTCAAGTAGAGCACCCCGGAACCTTGGGAAGAGACTAAAGGGGTGATGGGAGAAACCACGGCATTACCCCAGGGCAGGTTGCCCTGGACCCCACAAGATGAGAAAAGCTGCCACTGGAGGAGTAGCCTGGAGGCCGGACCGCCAGGCGAGGTATGGGCACTCATTCAGCGCTTGTTTGAGAATTGCCCGCGGGTGTACTGCAAAATGAGGGTTTCAGCCATCACAGAACTTACAAGGGGGCTAAGTACTGTAATAGAATAGACAGAGCCCCTAAACTGGTCTGAGAGACATAGGGGTGATGTGGGAAAGAGCCCCCCCAAGAAGCGCATGTTTAAAATTAAGCCAGATCCAGAGTCTTATCTGCTGTACAGAAGAACCTGGGAGTAATCAGGAGACGTGGGTTTAACCACCACCGGTAGATCCATGAAGGAAAATATGATTGAGGAAATGAGGAAAATCAGCATGATTCATTACTAGCTAGGGATTTGGTTCTAAACAATTATGTGGAAACTTTGGTCCTGGTGACTTTATACACAGAGAGTAATGCTTCTTGGATGGTAAGCAGTTGAAACAATTTAAACTCACATTTACCAATACGTGTTCCATGAATTACTAGTCCCATAGAATTATCCTGTCAAAAGAATTACATGGTCAAGTGCCTTTGGAAAGCTTTGAATACTGTCACCATCTCTTCAAGAATCATAAACCACAATATATATTTAATGAATTATATTTTATCTAATACATAGTTACCACTTATATATTTATAGTTATGATATTCTTTTATTTACATATAGTAATTTATTTAAGTGTATAAATAAGGACATTAATTAAATATATGTATATTTAAGGCACTACAAAGTCTTTTTAACTGTATTGCTTTTTTATTCTTTCTTTTTTTCTTTTTTTTTCTTTTTTTTCTTTTTTTTTAATAGGATGTTTATTTATTTATTTGTTTGTTTGTTTGTTTTGTTTATACAAGCACTGGGTACAGTCAGAAGCGCGGGAGGGTGAGAGAATTCACCAGAGCCAGAGCGGGGAGCAGAGCAGGCAGAAGGACCGAAGTACACTGCTGAGGGGAGCAGCGGGAGGCCGGAGAGGTCTGCGCGCCATGTGGGACCCTCCTCCGGTGACCTGGGAGCAGCCAGGGATGGAACCGGCGCCGCAGAGGCCGCAGGCAGCTTCGCAACCCAGCGCTCAACCGCTGCGCCACCGGGGAGGCCCTATTGCTTTTTTTATTGCAGTAACATTGGTTAACAACACTGTGTATGATTTAGGGGTGTGATTCCACACATCTGATGTATGTTATTGAAAATGCCCAGAACCAAAGCAGCCGTAACCATTCAAGTATCCAGTGGGTCCCCCTGCCTTTTCCACCCACTTTTTACCCTCCTCATCAGGCAGCCTCAGTTCTGTGGTCATATTTCTGCAAGCTGTTCTTTTGCTTCATTTCTTTACAGTCTACATATGACTGCAGCCATCCAGTATTTTTCTTTCCCCTGACTCATTTAACTTAGTGTCATCCCACTCAGTTCCATCCATTTTGTTGCAAATGGCAAGATTTCATTTTTTATGGCCGAGTACTATTCCATTCTGTATATTCACATCTTTTTTTTTTAAGATTTATTTATTTATGCATCCAAGAGCTGGGGTACAGGCCGAAGGTGTGGGGGGTGAGGGGATTCATCAGAGACAGAGTGGGGAACTGAACAGGCAGATTGACTGAAGTACATTGATGAGGGAAGCAGGAGATGAGTCAGGAGAGGTCTGCTGCGCCATGTGGGTTGCTCTCTGGCTGCCTGGGGGATCCAACTCGTGCTGCAGAGGCTGTGAACAGCTTCATAAGTTGCATCTTAACCCCTTGCGCCACCAGGGAGGCCCTGTGTATATGCATATCTTCTTAACCCACTGACCTGTCCTTGAGAACTTAGGTTGTTTCTGTAACTTCACTAATGTAAATAGTAAGGTACTTAAAAAAGATTTACAATTAAGAAATGTACATGAATATTATAACTGTGGTAATTCCCAGGCTTATTTTCCTTTGGAACTCATTTTTATGTAAAGACATTTTGTATTTCTTGGAATTACTGTTCTACACAGGAAGCTGTTGTAAATTAGACATCAGCAAACTTCCTTCTGTAAAGGATCAAATAGTAACTATTTCAGGCTTTGGGTGCTGTATCCTATTTGTCACAACTAATCAATTATATCAATGTAGTGCAAAAATAGTCATACACAATATGTCAATGAATGGGCATGGTTGTTTCTAACAAAACTTATAAAAACAAGCATTAAGCCAAATTGGCTCACATGCCGTAGTTTGCTGAACCCTATTCTGGAAAATGACTCAGTGTTGAGTAGGGCAACCAGCTACATAGAGACAACCTTAGATTGCCTTTACCCAGAGGGGAGAATCCAAAAAGCACTCAATGAGTAGAAGGAAAAGGCCCAAGAGATTACACCAAACAGAGTAAAAAAACGCTGCTGAATTAACCGATTGCTTCACCACTTAATATCATGTACTAATCATATCCTTGATCAGATAGGTTCTTAGCAACACTTTCCTGGGTAGAGTCAGTGGGCAACACTTGTTCCCCAGAGCTAAAGTGCAGAAAAATATGAAATAATTGAAAATAAATACAGGGGCTAAGAGCAGAGGTTAACAGTTGTCACAGATGTCTCTCTTCTCTGTTCCTGCTCCCTGTCTTCAAACAGTCAGTAATCAGCATCTCCCCTAAAGATACCATGATAAGGGAACTTCACGTTTGTTGAGATTTCTGCAAATATTTCACTGTCCAAAATTCCACCTTTAGAGATATGAGCTATTAGACGTTGAAACCAAACAGATCTAGTGAAAAGGAATATTATGTATATGGGCCTCCCCTGGTGGCGCGGCGGTTGAGCGCTGGGCCGCGAGGCTGCACACGGCCTCTGCAGTGCCGGTTCGATCCCCAGCCCCCAGCGAGGGTCCCACATGGCGCGCAGACCTCTCTTGCTGCACCTGCTGCTCCCCTCAGCAGTGTATTTCGTTGATCTGCCTGCTCTGCTCCCCACTCTGGCTCTGGTGGGTTCTGTCACCCTCCCACGCTTCTGACTGTACTCAGTGCTTGTATGAATAAATAAGTAAATAAATCTTAAAAAAAAAAAAAAGGAATATTATGTATAACAAGTATAGCACTCTTCTTAGTTGATGAGACAAGTAAAACCAGCATATTAGCAAGATGATTTCTGTGTGTTGACTTGCCATAGTGCTGAAGTCAGTATGGGATGTCTACCTCATTATCACCTCTTTATCCTCTCTTCTGCCCCACATCCTAGTCCTCCGTTTACTCCTCTTCTTAGGTGGTTGATACAGAGTTTTCAAGGCACTTACTTCAAGGCACTTACACATTTATTGGAAGGTTTCCATTAGGGAAAAAAAAAACTCAGAAGTAGGAACCTTTGGGGAAGTGTTGTAAAGAGAAAAAGAACTTTGGAAAGGATCAGAGCCAGAGTAATCAGCCTGAGTTTGATGGGTTGAACTTAATATTGACACTTTATCACTCAGAAAGTTTTTCCTTGCTCACATGGTAATTAAGCAAGAAAGGGAACACCTCCTTAAGCTTAATTCTCATCAACAGAGACATAATAATAAGTTCTTACCAGAAAGTGGCTAAGTTGCTTTGTAGGAACCCAAAAAAAACAAGCGTGTGGACGCTGGGGACAGTCAGAGATATGCTCACCCTGGTCACCAGTCAGAGGACCACCAGGAACACACCTAACTTGGCTGATAGACATGTTGCATTAGGACTTTCACCATGGGCAACCATGGGGCATCTCAGTAAGAAACTATGAAGAAGGACCAACCTGGGATCTTAGTTGATGCTTGTGGGAAGGTTTCGTGAAGTGGGGCTTTGCTCTGGATTAGAGGCTTTTGAGAAGTCTTCAGAATTCTAAGCTAAAGATGAAAAGAACAGAATAAGCCTAGTTCTGACTGGTCAAGAAGCAGAGGTATCCCTTAGCCAGAATAAGGAATGTTTGGTGATTTCTGTAATTTGAACAATGTTCACATTTGGGACTGTGTTTGGACAGGATTATGGAGTAGTCTTGTTTTTTTCTTGATGCATCACAGTCTCAGAGCAGTCTCATCCTGTCAATGTTCTGTAATTTTAAGTTCAGCAGGAGAAGATCATGGCCTAACTGTGAATGTCAGGCCATGCATAGAAACACCCATTTGTGCTCAGAGAGCAAGTGAGTTCCTAGCTGTCAGTAGTGCATTCTTAAGCAAAACAGATTTCAGAAGTATCTGAAGAAAGAAAGGTAGAGCCAATAGGCATGAGGACTAAGTGATTTGAAAGAGATGAGAAGTTCTAAAATGTAAAGGTTAGGCAGTGCAATCTCAAGTAATCCCACTGAAGAAGAAAAGGAGTGTCTTAAAGACATTCAAAGGAGTCACAGGAAGGGCACTTAAGTGATACAGATTTTAAATGACTTACACACAAGAACAAAGAAGAAACAACTGTATTGTTGGCTGGGACAAAACAATCTGAACCTATGAGAGCAAGCAGAATAGCCTGAGACCCAATGTAGTTGGTGACTTCTTACTGCAGAGGTTTTCATATCAGGAAGGAAAGCTAGACTAAATGACTTTTCTACAGGTCAGTGTACCAGCAGGGAATGGATAGTTGCTCACCTGGTAACTGAGAAGAGATTAATAAAGAGTACTTGCAATCATTTAGGAAGCGGGGGACGGGGGGGAGGGAATGGTGTGAGCCCTGACATTAGGAACAGCAGCAAGTTGGCTTTATCCCCAGATGTGGAGAGACAAGGGGAGGGGTGAACACGAGCTCTCAAAGAGAGATACATGCGGGAGACTGACTGCTGGCCATGTGACCTTTGCTAAAGGAATGAGCAGCCCACAATCACCTGGCAGTGAAGAATCCAGAGAAATGAACAACCAAGTCTTCTTTCTTTATCATCATTCCATTTGCTGCTGGTGACATCCCTTGTCCAAATCCACGTAGAAGCCAGAGACAAAGAAAGCTGTGGGAATAGCCTATAGAATCAGCCTCTTGGGGCACCGGGAAGGATGGCATGTAGATCTGGAGGGGGAAAAGGAATGTAAATCCTCATCAACTCAAAGATTCCACTAATCCATGGTTCTGTTAATACCACTCATTCCCAGTCAGGCCTTGCGTGAAAATGAAACTGCAACAATAGTTCCTAATTTCCTCTCTTAATGTGGACATAGCTTCTTGTTGTTGTTTTTTCACTATTCTGCCTCCAGTCTCCACTCCCCTGCCTAGTTTTCCAACAGAGATCTACTCTCCATTCTCCTTGTATTTTTTTAACAAGTGTTCTTCCGTCTGGCCCATATTTTGGCAGAGTTGATCTGCTTGTCCTATGGCCAAAACAATGATAATTCTTTGTATGTTTAATTTTTGGGGTATGAGTATATTGATTTGTATAATGATTTGTATTCAGGGCCAAAATTATTCAAAATTTGACTTCATTGACCTCTTCACAAGAACATTCCACAAGTCTATTAGTCTTAGAATATCAAAGACATTATGGAACTTATTTTAATTTGCATATGCTTGTTTATAATTAATCACAACGGGCCTCCCCGGTGGCGCAGCGGTTGAGCGCTGGGTTGCGAAGCTGCCCGCGGCCTCTGCGGCGCCGGTTCGATCCCCGGCTGCTCCCCGGCCACCGGAGGAGGGTCCCACATGGCGTGCAGACCTCTCCTGCCGCCCGCTGCTCCCCTCAGCAGTGTACTTCGGTCCTTCTGCCTGCTCTGCTCCCCGCTCTGGCTCTGGTGAATTCTCTCACCCTCCCGCGCTTCTGACTGTACCCAGTGCATGTATAAACAAAACAAACAAACCAGCAAACAAATAAATAAAGCATGCCTCTATAAAAAATAATAAAAAAAAAATAAAAAAAAAAATATATAATTAATCACAACATTCTAATTTAGAGGATAATTGGATTCAGGAAAATTCATAAAGTTATTGTTTTGGTTGAAGCTATAAGGCTGGAAATAGAAATTGACTGTAATCTCCATGAGGATAGGGACTATTTCTCATTTTGCTCACCCATATCTCTAAAGAATTTGGCTGTTCATGGTTCTTAAAATAATATCAGTTGATAAGTAATTGAATGATAACATCTACTGGATTTCTGAAATGAAAAAAAGGTGGCATCCCAATCTTGAGCATTATATATTTTTCTTCTTTTTCTAAAATTTTAAAAACAAACAAACCCAGGTGCAGAAATGAGCAAATCTTTCTGTCAGTTTATAGTACATATTCCTAATCAGTCTATTTAAAGGTCTGCTAATTTTTTATTCTATTTCCCCCTTCATTTCTGTACACCATTCATATTCCCCTCCTCAAAATAGAAGGAAATTTAAAGTATTTTAAATAAGCTTTCTATTTTGAGATGATTGTAGATTCATATGCACCTGTAAGAAATAAGTAGAGAGGCCTCTACTTATTCCAACATATCACAGCTAGGATATTGGCATTGATGCAGTAAAATACAGAACATTTCAATCATTACATGATGCTTTCATTGCCCATTTATAATCACATGCAGTTCCCTCCTGCCCACACCTCCTCCTCAAGCCTTGGCAACCTCAAATCTGTTCTTCATTTCCACAATTTTGTTATTTCAAGCGTGTTATGAAAATGGGATGGTACCGTAAGTAATTCTTTGGATACTGGCTATTTTCACTTACCACATCTCCCTGGGTTATTGTTCTTTTTCATTGCTGAATAATATTCTATGGTATAATATACCACAGCTTATTTAACCATTCATCTTTCAAATCGTTTTGATTATTTCTTTTTCTGACTACTACTAAAATAAAGCTGTTGTGGACGTTCACATAGAGGTTTTAGTGTTAATATAAATTATGTGAGTTATCTCAAAATCAAGTGAGAATTCTGGCCAGTTCTTCTTGAGTTCCCAGCAAAGAAGATGGGTGTATTACATTGCGAAAGGAAAATGAGCTTTGGGGACCAATAGTTCAGTCTGCCATAGATGGGTTGCCTACCATTCTCTGCAGAAAAACCTTTTTTGAACATGCTGTCATGTACATCTTTGTGGAGTCCCCAAGAAATAGGTACCCAGGAGTGGCACACTAGATCATAGGGCATCCACCTATTCTCCAAATACTCCCATATTGCTGTCCACAGTGACTGTGCCCATGCAAAGTAAGGCAGTTCCTTACTCTTCACATTCTTGTCAATGTTGATATTTACCTACCTTTTTAATTTTTTGTTTTCTAGTAGATATAAAGTTGTATTTTATTGTTGTTTTGATTTGCATATTACAAATTACAGATAAATAAACCTGCCAACAATCTAGACTCTATAGTCTATAAAATTGCCTATTCATAAGTGTTGCTCATATTTTTTCTCAGTTTTTCATTTATTTCTTACTGATTTTCAGGAGTTCTTTCTGTATCTATCTGTTAAATATTTCTCGGTTTAAAATGCTAGTATCTTTCTTATTCCATCATTTGTCACTTAATAGTATCTGCAGTTGTCTTTACTGAACATAAAACCATAATTTTTGATGTAGTATCATCAAATTTTTGTCAAATGGCCTGTGTTTTTTGGCTATGTCTTCCCCACAACTACTTTACAGAAATAATCTAAATTTTCTTCTGTTTGACTTATAAGTTTACCTTTAACATTTAAGCCTTGAGTTGATCTAGAAAGTATAAGAGTCTAGCAATATTTTATACCAAATAGTTCATATTTTCCCCATTAACTTGTGGTGCTGCCTGCATTGTATGTTGAATTCCCAAACTTACAGAAATCTGTTTTTAAGCTGTTCAGACTCCAGTAGTCAATTGGCATTTTCAAGAGTCAGACCAAAACTATTTTATTTCTGCTAATTGTCTAGTATTACATGATATCCTGTGGTACAAGAATTCCCATTTTGTTCTTTTTCAGATTTGATATAGCTATGTTTTCACTTTATTACACATTTTAGAATGTGGTTGACAAGTTCCTCAAAAATCCAACTGGAGTCTACATTAAGTTTGTAGACTAATTAGGGGAGAAGTAACACCTTTACTTTGATAAGTACCCCATCCATCAATATGGATGATCATTCCACTTATTACAAACTTTTATTCCTTTAATAGGATTAAAAAATTATCTATACCAAGGTCTTATGTATACCTGGATAGTTCAATTCACAGACACAACATAGTCTTTTTTTTATGATGTGTTATATTTTTAGTTAATGATGATGACATAGAGAACAATTTGTTAGATCTTTCATCTGGCAAATTTGCTGAGCTCTCATTAGCATTATTTCTAATAGCTTTTTTTGAGAGGTCCTTTTGGATTTTCTGTAAAGAGCATATCACAGTTACAATTTCAAATTTTCTATCTCATGCATACTTCTTGTCTTATAGTACTGAACGTGAATTCCAAAATCGTGTCAAATAGCTGTAATGTTAGGTTATCTTTGTCTTGTTCTTAACCTTCATAGACATGTGGATGAATTTTATGCAGTATGTATAATATTTGCTGAAAGTTTTCAGTATAGATCCTTGATCAAAGCAAAATAATTTATTTCTTTCCAGATTTTATATGATTTTTTTAAGTTTTATGTTGATATTGAACTCAAATGCTTTATTTTTGCATCTATTGAGATAAATAAAACATTTTTTTCTTCTTTGTTCCATATATGTGGTAAATTACACTGTTTTTCTGATATTAAACCATGCTAGCATGTAGTTTTACAGTACTGCTGGATTGTTAATAACATACTGCTGTATGTTACACAGTTTTGAAATTAAGATTATTCTAGTTGTACAAAGTAAGTTAAGTATCTATATCTTATTTTCTGTATGGAACAAATGATATAGGAATTTAAAGATTTTGTAAAATGTATCTGAAAAATTATCTGAGTTAGAAAATTTAAGAAAGAAAGTATTTGATTTGTTTCCATTTTCCACAATTGTTAGTTACAAATTTTTCTCTTTCCTTTTGTTCCAATTCTATCGTTTTGTATCTTTTCACTTTTTCAAATTTATTAGCACATAGTTGTTATTTTTTGTGTGTATGTTCAGTTATAGCTTCATATTTACTTCTTCATTTCTTTTTAAAAAAAAAAAAGATTTATTTATTTATTTTACACAAGCATTGGGTACAGTCAGAAGCACAGGAGGGTGAAAGAATTAACCAGAGCCAGACCAATGAAATACACTGCTGAGGGGAGCAGCAGTTGCGGCAGGAGAGGTCTGCGTGCCATGTGGGACCCTCGCTGGCAAGTGGGGATCAAACCAGCACTGCAGAAGCTGCAGGCTCTCAACTGCTGCGCCTCCAGGGGGCCCCTCTTTTTTATTTCTTATGTGTATTTATTAGATTGGTATTTGGAACTTAGAGCAATTGACTATAAAATTAGTGCTAGAAATATGTTAATTCCCCAGGTTATAATCAAAACACTTAGATCATAGTGTACTAAAAGAGATGCCACATTATATTTCAAAAAAGTAGATAAGAATGTTTTACTGTTTTAATTTTTATTTCTTTTTTTTTTTTTAAGATTTATTTATTTATTTATACAAGCACTGGGTACAGTCAGAAGCACGGGAGGGTGACAGAATTCACCAGAGCCAGAGTGGGGAGCAGAGCAGGCAGAAGGACCGAAGTACACTGCTGAGGGGGGCAGCGGGCGCAGGAGAGGTCTGCACGCCATGCGGGACCCTCCTCTGGTGACCGGGAAGCAGCCGGGGATTGAATCAGCGCTGCAGAGGCTGCGGGCAGCTTCGCAACCCAGCGCTCAACCGCTGCGCCACCGGGGAGGCCCCTCATTTTTATTTCTTTATAAATCTCTTTTATCTTTTTAATATTTTCATAGAGGCTGCTTTGAGTTTTGTTAATTTCTATTTTTATCACCTACTTCATTGATTTCTACCTTTATGCTTTCTATTTTCTTCCCTCTTAAAAAGTTTTTCTCTATTAGCAGTTTTAAGCTTCTTAAGCTCTTTAGATCATTTGTTTATAACAAAATATCCTCAAAGTCTGTTTTAACTATCTATACATATTTTGTCTTGCAAATTTTATTATTCATCAAGTCTAATTTTACTTTGATGTCCTTAATACTTCCTATTTATGATTAAGGTCCTTACAGTAATATTGGTTTTCCAGATATAGACATTTAAAAGTTACTCTTTCATTATTTGTTGGTAGGCTGAGAATAAGGTCAATATGACCTTCATTCTTTGGAATTTACTAGAATTTTCTTAATGAGTCACAGTTTCTGTATATGTTCCTTGCATTCTTTTCAAGAATCTATATTTCCTGCTATTGACTAAACCTATGAAGAGACATATATTTATATTTTATAAATAACATGTATAAAATCTGTAAAATGTTATATCTAATAATATATTTTATTTATGTTTAAGAAAATTAATTACCCTATTCAAATTTTCCACACCGTTTTTATTGTCTCTTTGATTTACCAATTTCTGAAAAGAGTCAATTAAAATCTCCAGCTGTGATTATTGAATCATGTGTCTCACCTCATAAATCTATCACTTGTTACTTTGTATATTTTGAAACTATGTTATTAAATATGTGGTTATATTATATTTTTGTCTTTTCCTTTTCAAATATGTGCTTATATTATATTTTTGTCTTTTTCTTTTCTGTGATTTGCAATGCCTCTTCATCCTTTATGACTTAGGCTTGAATTCCATTTGTCTCACTAAAGTTGTTTCCTCACTTTTTATTTTAGATCACATTACTTAGTAAACATTTTCATTTCTTTGAAAGTTC
This sequence comes from Talpa occidentalis, assembly GCF_014898055.3. Lineage (NCBI taxonomy): Eukaryota > Metazoa > Chordata > Mammalia > Eulipotyphla > Talpidae > Talpa > Talpa occidentalis. The sequence goes on from NW_023601653.1 coordinate 54,176,337, forward strand.
TGTGTCTTCTAGACAGTATGCTGCTGTATTTTTAATATACACTGAGATTTCTGCCATCTTATTTCATATTTTCTATTCATTTTTTTAACCTATTTCCCCTTACTTTGCAGTCTTCCATTCATTAAGTCAAAATTTACTGTTCATTATATCCCAGACTCTATGAAGATACGTAATAACGTGGAGCTTTTTTTGATAAATGATGATTTCTCCCCAACAGAAAAAAGTAATCCTAATGCTTGCAGTTTTACTGCTCTGTAAGACATAACCTATTTTGTCTTTTATTTATTAAGCTTATTTCATCATGCCTTTGATGGCTGACCATATCAATTTTTGTTCCTTGAATTTTTCTTTAAACCAGCTTTCTACTGGATGTGTCATTAATGGGCTAACTAAATCTTTGACATGTTCTTACTTTATATCTCATAAATAACATTTTTATATTTGTATATATAGTCAAGTTTTTAACCTTTAGAAAAGTATACTGTAATGATCCATCAGGTTTTTCCCAATGAGGCGGACTTATGTGCCTGTGTCTGTTAAACTGTGTTATCCAAGAACTAAGTGTACTAGCCAGCCTTCTCTTCCTGGGAGCACCTCGATTTGTCCTGCAGTGAGTTTCAAGGGCAATAGAGCTTTACTTCCACTGATTCTCCTTTTTTTATTCTTCTGATATTTTGTTTTTATTTTTGTTTCCACCTGTTATTCTGTCTGTGTTTTATCCAGTGTGTGGCTTTGTCCTGTCTTTTTCTACCTTCCAGTCTAGGAATTAGATAAATAATACACCCTTAGGCCCATCTCAACTAGGTAGTCTAGAGGTCTCCCTCTGTGTAAGTGAGACTGGTCTGCATGCAGCTGATAAGTCCTTCTCCACTGCTGCATTGTAACTGTTTGGTGATCTCTCCTGATACAATAGGGCCTATTTTTTGTTAGGAGAGAGAAAATAGAAAATCTAGTTTGTTTGACTTCCTGGTTTGTTGCTTTGTCTGTTTGTGAGCTCAGCCAAATTAGGAAAAGAGAATATGCCTTCTGAAAAGATCTCTTTTTGATCTGGACTGGCAAATTTTTGTGTTTCTGTTTACTTTAGAGCTGCATCTATAATTGTACAGTTGAAGCTGCAAGTTGTCTGTGTGTCTCTGTGTCAAAAATTGAGAAAAGCATTTTCCTTTCATTGTGTCAACTTGAGAGATTTTCTTACCTCTGGAAGATATTAATATGTTAAACTATTAAATAAGAACTATTCTGCTTGGTTATTGAGACCAATGAGGTTTTGCATAAATTTAGTATTTTCAGAATTCTTACAAAATGAACTGATCTTCAGTGCTCCTAAGTGTGTTAGTCTTAACAAACAAAAACAAAGTCTTTCACAGAAACTGATAGCTCAAAAGCATTTATAAAGAATAATCCAAGTTCACATCAAAAAGGTGAATTTTACTGGATAAGTCATGAAGTACTTCTATAATTTTGCTTCAAAAGAACTTCGTGTCTTCCCTAATCTTATCAATGTAGAGTATAATAAAATATACTTTTTTAATATTTCTATTTCCTTCTTACAAAGAAAATAGGAAAAGTCTAAAGTTCGTAGACTTTATATACTGGCTTCTAAGTTCAGATAAGTTGCTATTTTTATCATTTTTTTTAAATTGAGGAATTATATATTCAACTGAAGAGAATTATAATTCTGATAAATATTTCATGTCAATAATAATTATGCCTGTAGTGTTTCAGCTGAATCTTTTTGTCCAAGATCTTTTTTAGACACTAAACTAATATTAAATTGAGCTAATTATTGGGCAATTCTAGGATACTTACATAACTTTGTGCTTTTATTTCTTATTTTTGCATAATGTAGAGGCTATACCTCTGAGCTCTGTTGACAAAGGTGTTTGCTACTTTCAGAAGTTATAAAAAGCTGTGTAACTGTGGAGGACATAGGTGCTCATGAGTTCTGTGGTCTGCTAAAATGCTCATGTATGATGGACAATTCCCAATGACCTAGCTTCAGATTTTGTCTGATCATTAGAACTTAATTACTTTGGTTAAACACTGAGTTATTGGAGCCATACTAGAAAAGTGATGACAGAGAAGTATAAATGTGCAGTATGTGTGTTCCCCACCTCCCCCCCCAAAAAAGGAGAATGGTTTTATTGTAAAATAAAGCATCTTCTTGTTTCAGAATATGGAAGGGAATAATGAAAGACAAAACTTAAATAGATACGGAAAGTTCTAGAAGATTACAGAAACTGAGCTTCATTTGCTTTGATCTGGGAAGAAGAATACATTTAAAAATCAACAAAGAATGCTTAATTAGATGCTTTAATTCAAAATACAATTTTTTTATAAAAGACTACAATTAGGTTTTCTGTTAAAATGAAAAACTGGTCTGAGCAATTAGTCTGCTCTTTATAGGAAATAGTACAAAGGTATTCTTTATATTTTCTTATGTGCTCTGGAAAGCAGAGATTCTGTATCTTACCAGATTAACTTGCTGTGATTTTTGCAGAATGTTTCTATCCTTAGTTATTTTTTTAAAGAAAACAGAATCAGGAACCTTAGAAGAAAAACAGTAGAAATCATACAATCTGAAGAAAAGAGAGAATAACAAAATGAAAAAAAAGAAAGTAAACAGAGCCTAAAGGATTGGTGGGACGATATTGAAATGTGATATTGAAATGTCTAACATGTGTAATTGGAGATACAGACAGAGACCAGATAGAAGTTTATTCTCTGACATGTTGGGAACTGCTTACACTGCCTGAGTCTAAATTTGTTGACCATATATACATAAATGTGCACAAATGCACATAAACCGGCAAGTTAACTTTCTTCACTGCATTGGAATAAATGAATAGGACAAAGAGACAAAACACCATGTAACAGCACATTTACATGATCAAAAATAAACTTGAGATTATTTGAGAACATGGTGGGTAGGGATCAGTTAAGAAAACTTGTCCAAAATCTGAATATAAAGCAGAGGGATTACAGCTTATCTTTTTCAATATCATACTGTAGCTTTCTCTAATAGTTCTGGTAATTATTTCATTACCAGTCTATTCCATTCCCTATAACAATGTACTTCTGCTTGGACCTATTATTAACCACTGATTATCATCCTGACTCTGAAGTTAAAGTTTAATTTATAGATTTTGTCCAGCAGAGATATACATGAATTCTTTGGTGCATGTTCACTTAATTTTTGTAGAAATCATAATTTTAATTTTTTGAAACATTTAATTTGACAGGATGAAATCACTGAAATTACATTTTTGGAAAGTCAAATGACCACATATAAAACTTTGATTGTAAGCAGAGATTGACACAGAATCTTCTCCAAAAAGTCATTTTGTGTGTTTGTTTTTAGGGGATGATTGAAGTGGCTTTAGATAATTTCATGTGTTAGCTGATTTCTTGAGGCAAACAAAACCTAGATGTATAGGATTAAATGGTGCTTTATAAATCATTAAAACCATCCTAAAATCAATTCAAAAATTGACCAGAAGCCACTGCACTTTGCTCCAAAGAAAAATAACATGCTGAGTAAGCAGCATAAATGCTACTCACTTTCCTCCACACTAAAGACCTGCTGGGTCAGCACGGGGACGGGTAAAACTCCAGCAGACAACAGCAGTAAAGGCCAAAAACAGCAAAACCTGGAGACTAGAAGCCAAAAGATTGGTAATTTCATTTATTCTGATGTTAGTAATTATTTTAATAAGTTTATAGGAAAAGCATAATGACAGAATGTGATGTCAAATCATATACAAAAGGCTGAAGTGTGCACGTAAAAGCTCTCTAAAAAGTTAAGAGAAACGGGGCCTCCCCGTTGGCACAGCGTTTGAGCGCTGGGTTACTAAGCTGCCCACAGCCTCTGCAGCTCTGATACCATCGCCGGCCCGCGGGGCCAGGATCCCACATGGTGCGCAGACCTCTCCTGCCGCCCGCTGCTCCCCTCAGCAGTGTGTTTTCATCAGTCTGCCTGTTCTGCTCCCTGCTGTGGCTCTGGTGAATTCTCTCACCCTTCCGCGCTTCTGACTGTACCCAGTGCTTGTATATATAAATAAATAAATAAATAAATAAATAAATAAATAAATAAATAAATAAATAAATAAATCTTAAAAAAAAAAAAAGTTGAGAGAAACAGGGCCTCTCCTGGTGGTGCAGCTTGTGGTGCAGCGGTTGAGCGCAGCGCTGTGAAGCTGTCGGCAGCCTCTGCAGGGCCAGTTCCGATCCCCACCAGCTGGCGAGGGTCCCACATGGCGAGCAGACCTTTCCTGTCTCGGCTGCTGCTCCCCTCAGCAGTGTATTTCGTCAGTCTGCCTGTTCTGTTCCCTGCTCTGTCTCTGGTGAATCCTCTCACCCTTCCACATCTGGTCTGTACCCCGGTTCTTGTATAAATAAATAAATAAATCTTTAAAAAAAAAGTTTAAGAGAAACACCATAAATTCTTATAAGATGAGAAAATGCCATCTGAAGTTGATCAAGAGACCTACACTCATATCAATTGGAGATTTTGACTTCAAAGTGTTTTTTTTTTTTTAATAGAGGCATGTTTTACTTATTTATTTATTTGTTTATACAAGCACTGGGTACAGTCAGAAGCGCGGGAGGGTGAGAGAATTCACCAGAGCCAGAGCGGGGAGCAGAGCAGGCAGAAGGACCGAAGTACACTGCTGAGGGGAGCAGCAGGTGGCAGGAGAGGTCTGTGCGCCATGTGGGACCCTCCTCCAGTGGCCAGGGAGCAGCCGGGGATCGAACTGGCGCTGCAGAGGCCAAGGGCAGCTTCGCAACCCAGCGCTCAAACGCTGCGCCACCGGGGAGGCCCGACTTAAAAGTTTTTTTAAGCAGCCCTGACAACAGAAACGACAGCTGCATTCCCTACACAATCCAGCTTCTTTATCCTTCTCTTCCCGTCTATTCCTGACGAAACCAGAATCAGTTCTTCTAAGCTCTGTAATAGTATCAGGGCTCTTACCCTGTGATATTATTCTAAATTATATATATATATATATATATTAAAGATTTATTATTTTTATTTATTTATGCACACAACAACTGGGGTGTAGGCCAGAGGTGCGTGAGGTGAGGATGCACCAGAGACAGAGTGGGGATCAGAACAGGCAGATCTACTGAAATACACTGCTGAGGGGAGCAGTGGGCAAGTCAGAAGAGGTCTGCTGCGCCTGTGGGTTAGACCCCTGGCGGGGGTTAGAACTGAGGCCCCAGTGGCTGATGATAGCTTGATAGCACTGAGACTTTAACCCCTGCACCACCAGGAAGATTCCCCTAATTGATTTTTTAAATGATTTTTTTAATTTTATATATATTTTTACATCATTTTTTATTTTTGCACAATATGCATTTTCATCTTGGTTAGAGTCCCCATACAATCCTTGTTTTGATCCTCCTCCCTCCTCCCCCCATAGTATGTCTCTGGTCTTTCTGGGCCTCCCTGGTGGCCTAGGAGTTGCATCTCAGTGCTACCAACATGACAGCCAGTCTGAGTTTGATCCCCTGCCAGGGAACTAACCCACATATGTTGCAGCAGCCCTCTCCTGTCTCACCTGCTGCTCCCCTCAGCAGTGTATTTCAGTAGATCTGCTTGTTCTGCTCCCCACTCTGTCTCTGGTGAGTTCTCTCACCCCTCACACCTCTGGCCTGCACTCCAGTTGTTCTACACTAAATAAATAAAATAAATAAAAATATTTTAAAAAATGTAAAAAAATAATAAAGTATCCTTCCGATAACTCTGAAAATTAAGCAGACTTCCCTGGGCTTTATATATCAGTATGGTCATTTTCTGCCCCATCCCAAAAAAAGTAATACAAATAAAATTCCAGAATATAACATATAATAATGGGAGCATTGCTAAGTGGAGACGAGATGCAGGCCTAAAAAGCTACCTAAGAAAATGGAATAATGAACAATTATGTAAAAAATGAAAAAAAAGATATAAAATTATTTAAAAAAGAAATAAAATGGAATAGCAATACTCTCAAATTCAGATTTTTTAAAATAACTATTTATTTGCTTTTCTATTTGGGCCTGAGATGGCTACTTCCAGAAGCTATGCTGGCAATATCATAACAGTTATGAAGTAGAAAAGAAATGGAAAGTAGGTAACATATCAAGATCATTTTTTTTAAAGATTTTTTTAATTTATTAATGCATACAAGCGCTGGGGTGGGAGGTGGTGAGAGGGTTCACCAGAGATAGAGTGGGGAGCAGAACAGGCAGATTTAATTAGATACACTGTTGAGGGGAGCAGCAGGCGAGACAGGAAGAGGTCTGCTACACCATATGTGGGTTAGCTCCCTAGCCAGGGAGCGAACTCATGCTGCAGTGGCTGGTGATAGCTTGATAGTGCTGAGACTTAACCCTTTGTGCCACCAGGGAGGCCCCTCAAGTTCATTTTTTCTCTCATAAAGTCCATGAATTATGAAAGAAAAACATGAAGAGAAAAAAAAAGAACATAGCTTTGAAGAAGCTTGGGGGAAAATTATGGTCTGGGGCGTGTGTGGTTTGTATTTTGTTTTTCTAAACCTGCTATGTTCTGAGCTCTGTGTTGTGGAACTGTGTCTGTATTCCCCAGCTCCTTAGCATACATAGTGCTGAGAATATAGTAAACGCTCCGTAAATATTTGTTAAAAATATGATAAAATGAACTAATTAGTAAGCCATTAAAAAGTGCTTGGATGATTACCGTAACTTACAAATCAGATTTCAATTAAGACTAGAGATAAAGCAGTGTTCCTGGACAGAGCTTTTCCAACTTAAATGTTTGTTCAAATCACCTGGCTAGCTATTAAAATGAAGCTTCTGTCTCAGTCATATGGGGTGGCACCGAAGAGTCTTCATATCAAGCAAGATTCTAGTGATGCTGATGCAGCTGGTTCAGAGACCACATTTTAAGTATGAAGGTTCTGGGCAATTGCTTCGTGTCAACAGAAGAGGCTCAAGAGTCACCACAATGAAGAGGTGTCTTAGGCAGATGATTGGCAGGAAGGAGGAAGCCTTGACTTCCTCCCAATAGTGAGAGGGATAGATGGCCACCCCAGGACTGTGCACGGTCCATTTTCCTTTTTACTATGTGATGAAAGCTTGCTTTCTCCTGTTTAAAAAAAAAAACAAAAAAAAAAAAAAAAAAACAAGAATCAGCAAGCAGATGGGTGATGGGAACAGAGACTATCTCCTGTCCTTAAAATAATTCTAAGGCCATCCATAATAGTAATTCATGCCAGTTTATCTTGTTGGGAGTCTTATTTTATGATATATACTTTTTGGTTGATATTTTCCCAACTTGAATTCAACAAGTCTAAAAAATTAGTAAAATGATCAACAAGCCACCTATGGCTTGTTAGACAGGCCACCTATAGTATTATCTACCTCAAGAGATGAACAAAATGAGTAGTTGAGTTTTGGGAGAAATTGAAAAATGTCTGTGACCAGTTAAAGATGTAGCCTTAATAAAAATAATCAATATTCAGTGCATGTGTAATACCATTTTGCTTACTCTCATGTAATTCTGCAACAATTCTTATAAAACCGTTAGGATCACTGGCCCCATTTTCTCCCTAAATAAAATAAAGCGCAAAGGGGACAAGTAAATTGTCCAAAGTCATACAGCTGTTAAGGGGTAGAATTCCTCCTGGAATTCAAGTCCAGGAGGGCTGGCTGCATAGCCCAAGCTTTTGCCACTGAGTTGTAGTCCCAAAAGTCAGCAACCAACATTTATTCAGATGAGCCTAACACCAGGTTGATTATCTCACCTATTGACATAAATCCATGGCCATATTCAGTTCTACTTTGGCCAGTCTGGAAATGCAGATAACATCAAACAGCCAAAAAAATATGAGTGAATCCAAAGAAGAATTTCTTAAATTTTGTTGAGAATATCCGGGGGCCAAATGGTGTAAGCTTTCCAAATAATTTGGTCATAAGGAGGGATATTTCATCTAACTAGCCCCTCTTGCTCTGATACCTAATTACCAAACCTCTTGACTGTAATTTCACTTTTCAAGTCTTCTTTTTTCCTCTCACATGGAGAAAGTTAGCATTGCTTAATAGCTTTCTCAGAGTAAGTAGTGAGTTGGTGGTCTAGTTTATACATCAGTATTTTGTGAGTTGGGATAAATTAAGTCTATTCAAATTTAGTCTGATTAGTTTGACAAAAGTGTCCATGCTAAAACATAGCAATCACATCAAAGCTGAGACCCTGTTGGTACAGCAGGTGACCTCGTGGCCTTTCAAGATTGTCCTTTTTTTGGTTGGGACGGGACCCTTCTTCCACTCTCAGGGTTGGGCTCACCAACTCAGTTTGGAATTCCAGCCTCACTGCCACTACCTACGCACTGGGGCCTTTAGTCAAGACCACAGTTCCCTTCCCATTAGCAGGACTGCTTGGAGGGGTCCATAGGATTGTGAGTACTTTGTGCAAGTTCCCAGGCCATAGAGGGGTTAGCACTAAGGAGATAGCAGCAAAAGTATAACTTCCTGCCTCTGTACTCTGTACTTGGGCCAAACAGTCCTTCACTTTCCATTACCTCTCTCTTTGTTGATTTCAAATGAGCTCAAGCCCCTCAGAGCTGGAAAAAAGCCCCTCCTCTGCCTTCTGCCTCTCCAGTTGCATTCAACCCTTTCAGTCCCACAACCAGGGAGACAGAACTCTCCACTAGAGCTAATGAACTTCCCTGGCTGGCACAAAAACATTTCCTTACCCCTGTGACCTCCATTTGCACAGCCTCACACCCCAGCTTTGGAGCATGGTGATCCCTGCAGCTTCATGGCAGGGGCAACTGGGAGGTGTGGTGGACCGTACCCAGCCTTTGATCCTGGGAACAGGGACTGAACATTCCAGCTGGATGGCTCCAGATAGGTCACTCAACCTCTTAGAGTCTCCCTCAGTTACGTCATCTTTAAATATCTCTGATAACTGTGTTGTAATGATTAAAATGACATCCATCTAAGTAAGCTGTCCCTCTATTTCACAGGACAGAGCTGGTAGCCATCCATACAGAAGTGTCCTGATGCTTATTCTGACTTCCCCAGCTCTCCACTATTCACCCTACCCTCCCAGCAGACGCAACTTCTTTCAACCTCTACTGACAGATGCCTCCCAGCTTTCTCCCTTACCTTCTTGGCCACTCAGCAGACCATGGCAGACCACTAGCATTCCATTGTCCTCTGGGTCCACCAAGCCTCTTTTTTTTCTTTTCTGTTTCTTTTCTTTTCTTTTCTTTTCTTTTCTTTTCTTTTCTTTTCTTTTCTTTCCTTTTCTTTCCTTTCCTTTTCTTTCCTTTCCTTTTTTTGTGTTCTCTATATGCAAGGTGGCAGCGGGTATCAAGTAGATGGTAAATACAAAGTAGATGAAGATTTACACTCAGATTTTAACAGCAGAAAGTTGGAAGTTAAATAACTGTCAGACAAAGTAGGAAAGAGAATGGGCCAGCAAGGGTTTGGGAAGAGATTACAGTGTGAAACTTTGTAGTTTGCAAATGCAGTGTGATGCGTGGTGTGAGGCTATATATTGGCAGCACATGGAAGGATTTGAGGAGTCAGGCATGTGGGCAGAATTTGGGGTGCTCTTCTGCTCATGGAAATTCCTCTCTCAATCAAAGAGATCGAAGTATTTGAGTAAAATAATTAAAAAGTACTATTTACTACTCTGTCACACCTCTGATTGAGCTCATCCAGCTAACCTAGCCCTGCCCCTTGCATCCATTCAGAAGTGCCCTGATGCTTACTTATTCTGACTAAATGGATTACATTTAGTTAGGATGGAAATGTTTCCTGATAGTGTAGATGATCACTACTTATAAAATGCAGTATTCTAGAATGCACAGTTTTAGCTGAAATATAAGCATGGACTTCCTTGTAGTTTCTGTTATTAATATTACTGAAAAATAAGTTGACTAGAATTTTTTCCTTTGTATTTTTTTATATTTTATTTTATATAATTCTTACATTATTTTTCATTTTTGCACAATGTATGCATTTTCATTTTGGTTATATTCCCCATACAATTTCCACTCCCCTTATTTTGGCCCTAATCCTTCGTCTCTCCCCCTCCCTGTAGTGTGTCTTTGGTTTATAGTTTCTTGTTGATTTTGATTTTTTCTTTATTATAATCAGTCTTTTTCTGGTCCCCTATTTAGGTTTTCTAAATTCCTGCTATGAGTGAGACCATCTGGTATTTTTCTTTTTCTTTCTGGCTTATTTTGCTGAGCATGATCTTTCCAGCTCCATCCATGTTGCTGCAAATTGCATGAGTTCATCTTTTTTGATTGCTGAGTAATATTCCATTGCATATTTTTAAAGCTCAAAAGGAAATCTTAACAAGAGTGGCTGAAACAACTCAATGTCCACATTCAAAAGAATGAAGTTGGACCCCTACCTCACACCATCTGCAATTGCTAAATTGGATGAGTTCATTATAGATCTTGAATATTAACCCCTTATCGAACATGTGATTTGAAAATATCGTCACCAATTCTGTTGACTCTCTTTTTAATTGCTGGTATTTTCTTTCACTGCAAAATCATTTTGAGGTAGTCCCCGTTGTTTACTTCTGCTTCCGTTGATGTTGAGTCCACAAAGACATCAGTATTCGTTGATGTCATAGAATGTATCAACCGTGTTTTCCTCTCCATGTTTTATAATTTTGGTTCTTTCATTTAATTCATTTTTTAAAAGATTTATTTGTTTATTTATACAAGAACCAGGGTACAGGCCAGATGTGTTGGAGGGTGAGAGAATTCACCAGAGACAGAGCAGGGAACAGAACAGGCAGACTGAGGAAATACACTGCTGAGGGGAGCAGCAGGTGCAACAAGAGAGATCTGACATGCCATGTGAGACCCTTGCCAGCTGACCGCTATCAAACCGGAGCTGCAGAGTCTGTGGACAGCTTCACAGTGCGGTGCTCAACTGCCTGCGCCACCAGGGGAGGCCCTTTAATTCATTCTTAATTTATTTTTGTGTATGGAGTAAAAGAGTGATCCAGTTTCATTCTTTCACATGTGGCTGTCCAGTTTTCCCAATACCATTTGTTAAATTGAGTTTCCTGTCTCCGTTGTATGGTTCTTTGCACCATTGTCATAAATTGGGAATCAATATATATGTGGATGTATTTCTGGGATGTCAGTTCTGTTCCACTGATCCATGTTTCTATTTTTATTCTAATACCATTCTATTTTAATTACTGTTATATTATAATGTTGTTTAAATCAGATGACATGATATCTTCATTCTTTTTCCTTAAAATTGTTTTAGCTGTTGATATATGGGGTCTCTTATGATTCCCTATACATTTTGTTATCTTTTGTTTTTTGGTTTTTTTTTTGGAAAATATTGGAATTTCATAGGGATAGCATTGAATCTGTATATTGCTTTTGGGAACATAGTCATTTTAACTATTTTTATTCTCCCCATCCATGAGCATGAGATAGGTTTCTATCTCCTTTTGTCTTTTCTATCTTTTAACAGTGTCTTAATAGTGTTTCCTGTATAGATCTTACATCTCCTGTGTCAAATTTATATCTAGATATTCTTTTTGATGTGGTTGAAAATGGGATTGCTTTCTTAATTTATTTTTTCTTCTCATTTGTTATTTGCATATAGGAAGGCAACAGATTTTTGTGTATTAATTTTATAGCCTGCAACTGTAGTGTCCTCATTTGTTGTTTCTAATAGTTTTTTGGTGGTTCTTTAGGGTTTTCTATATGTATATATTATATTATCTGCAAATAACCATAATTTCAATTCTTTTTTTTCCCAGCCTGGATGCTTGTTATTTCTTGTTATCTAATTGCTCTGGCTGAGACCCATATTGCAAAGTTGAATAAAAGTGGTGAAAGTGTGCATCTTTGTCTTATTCATGATATTAAAAGTTTTCAGTATTTCACTAAGTATGATACTGGCTAAGAGCTTGTAGTTATCTGACCTTTATTATATTAAGGTATGTTCTTTCTATACCTGTATTGTTAAGAGTTTTTAATCATAAGTTTATGCTGTATCTTTATCTGCATCTATTGATATGATTATATGATTTTGTCCTTCCTTTTGTTGACATCATGTATTAAATTCATTGATTAATACATGCTAAACCATCTTCACAACTCTGATATAAATTCCACTTTCCCATGGTACCTGATCTTTTTAAGGTATTGTTGAATTTGATTTGTGATTATTTTGTTGAGAAATTTTGAATCTTTGTTCCTCAGGGATATTGGTCTATAGTTGACTATTTTTTGTGATATGTTTGTCTGATTTTGATATTAGGGCCTCATAGAATGTGTTTCCCCCTTATCAATTTTTTTGGAAAAATTTGTATGAAATAGTCTTAAGTTCTTCTGTGAAAGTTTTGTAGCATTCATTTATAAAACCATTTGTAAAGACTTTTGGTTGGGGGGGCGGAGTGTTTTTTTATTGCAATTTCCATAATTTTGATCAGTCTATTCAAGTTTTCTACTTCTTCCTGGTTAAGTCTTTGTGAACTGTATTCTAAAAATTTATCCATTTCTTCAAGATTATCAAATGTATTGGTGTGTAGTTGTTCTTATGTTCCTTTATATTTCTGTGGTAACTATTGTAATTTATCTTCTTTCATTTCTAATTCTATTTATTAAATTTTTCCCTCTTCTTTAAGGTTTTTTTTGTCTTTTTTAATTTTATATATTTTACATCATTTTTCATTTTTGCACAATGTATGCATTTTTATCTTGGTTTTTTTGATTTTTGATTTAGTCTATTCAAAGTACTAGCTCTTGGTTTCATTGTTCTTTTGTGTAGTCTTTTTTATATCTGTTTTGTTTATTTCTGCTCTAAATTTTATTATTTACTTCCTTCTACTAACTTTTGGTTTTATTTGTTCTTCTCTTTCAAGTTGATTTAGATGTAAGGTTTAATTACTTATTTGAGATTTTTCTTGTTTATCAATGTAGGCCTGTGTCACAATTAACTTCCATTTTAGTACCACTCTCACTACATCCCATACATTCTGATAACTTGTATTTTCATTTATATTCTCTTCCACATACTTTTTAAGTTCTGCTTTAATTTTCTGGTTGACCCAGGGATTTTTAAGAAGCATATTGTTTGATCTCCACATGTTTAAGGTTTTTCAGTTTTCTTTTTGTGGTTGATTCCTAGCTTTATAGTGTTATGATTGGAAAAAGTACTTGGTATGATTTCAATCTTCATGAGTTTATTGACACTTGATTTGTGTCCCAACATATGGTCTATCCTTGAGAATGTTCCATATGCATTTGAAAAAAATGTAAATTCTGCTCTTTTTTGGTGGAAGCTTCTGTAAATGTCTATTAGGCCCATCTGATGTAGCTTGTCATTTAAGGTTATTGTTTCCTTACTTATTCTCTGTCTTACTGATTTGTCCACAGTTGTAAGTGGGTTGTTAAAATATTGTACTATTACTGTGTTGTTGTGTCATTCTTTAGTTCTATTAGTAATTAGTTTCTGTATTCTCTGTATTTTGATGCCTCCATCATTTGGTATGTAGACAGATACATAAATAGTTGGGTAGGTAGATAGCTACGTATAGAAAGTTAAATCATCTTATTACGTGCTTTATCATTAAATAATGTATACCCCTATCTGCTTTTACTCTTTTAACTGGAAATCTATTTTATCTAAATACAATTGTACCTGCCCTGTTTTGATCATTATTTGCTGGTTGGATGGCTTTCCAACCTTTTAATTTAGGCTTGTATTTGTTTTTAAAACTAAGATGAGTTTCCTGTTGACTGTTAAAAAAAAAATAGATTTTGTTTTCAGATCCATTAAGTCACTTGAGCTCTTTATTGGGCCATTCAAGTCATTTCCATTTAAGGTGATTATTGAAATACAAGTATTTAGTACCATTTGTTATTTGAGGTTTTGGGGGGACATTTTTATAGTTTGTGTTTGTTCTTTTGTTTTTCTCTTAATCTCTTTTTTTTTTTTTTGTATTTTGATACCTTCCTTTTGTGTCAGGTTTGAGTTCCCTTTCCAGTTTCTTATGTGAGTTTCTTCTGTGGATTTTTGCTTTGAAGTTATCCTGAGGTTTATGTGTACAGTTCTATACATGTGACCTAGTGAAGAGATTGATTTCAAACTTATTTTCATGGTTCACATTTTTTATTCTCCCCCTCCATATTGTGTGTTTTTGGTGTTCTTACTTCTTGTGTACAGTTTCTTTTCATTTTGTAAGACTCCCTTTACTATTTCTTGAAGGGCTGATTCAGTGGGATGAAGTATTTTAATTTTTGTTTGCCTATAAAGCTCTTTATCCTCCTTCAATTCTGAATGATAGTCTAGCAGGATAAAGTGTTATTGGATGGAAATCCTTTTCCTTCAAAATTCTAAATATATTTTGCCATGCCTTCTGGCCTAAAAGATTTCTCAAGAAATCTGCAGATAATTATATAGGGGTTAACCTTATTGTTGGATACTTCTATTATTTTTTTTCTGAGTATTTGTTTTAACAGTTTAATTGTAGGAAATAATGGAGTTTTTCTGTTTGAACTTCTTTTGTTTGAAATTCTTTGGACCTCTTGGATCAGGTTGTGTATTTCCCAAGTTAGAAAAATTGTCAACTACTATGTCTTTAAAAATATTTTTTCTATGTCTTTTACATTTAATTCATCTCTCTCTTGTCACATCCAGTGACGTGGATATTTTTTCTCTAAATATTGTTTGATAGGACTTGCTCTGTTTTCATTCTTTTTTATATTTTCTCTTCTTTATTTCTGTATCTTTCACTACTGCATATTCAAACTCACCAGTTCTATCAGCTACTTCTTATCTACTGTTGAATTATTATTGCCTTTTTTAGTTCACTTATAGAATCCTTAAAGACTATTATTACCATTTGAAGCTTTCACATATTTTTTCTCTCCTTTTTGTAGTTCTCATTTTTCTCATCAATTGTTTTTCTTATTTCAGTAAGAATAGTTAGAACTATTGCTTTAAATTATTGTTTTTAAATTTTATATAATTATTCTTAAGGTAAGTTACCTAGCTCTGCTGATTGACTTCTCCTAGGGTGGAGGTTGTGGGGTGGGCAGGAACAGGATTGTTCCATAATTTGTGACATAATTTGTCTTTTTATTTTTAGTTTTTATAGGTTGAGTTAAACAGCTTTCTTTCCTTAACTTGATATATTACCATTACATTAAGATCACATGTTGAAGCATCCAATCCTCAGTTTTTTGTCCAGGATCCTCAAGTCTCTATTGCTTGGTAGACTGGTACCTGTGCATCTGTTTGGATGACTGGAGCATAGATTATAAATCAGGACTTCAGGAACCAAGAAATTGCTGCTAGAGAGTACTGAGAATGGAAGCCTCCTGTGGGGCTGTGAGTGCCAAAGCTAAGAGAGTGTCTGCAACAACCCACTCCCTCGGCCAATTCCTTAGTCAGAATTTCTCTAATAACCTCAGTTAACACTAAGCCCTCAGTTATGAGTCGGCTCTGGTTTGCAAGTTCTGCAAACAATAGTTTTACCCAAGGTTTCAGGCAGAAGCAGAGCCATCTGGGAAGCCCAGCCCCAATTGCAATAATAAGCAGAAGTGTGACATGTATTTCTCATGGTACATAGGTGTCATCCATAAAAGATTGCCTCCTTTTCCGATTATCTCAATCCTCCCTCAGGGATTGTGGCACCGGGAGGGGGCTACTGTGGGGATAGAGCCACACCCAAGGTTTGTTCCCTGGGCTTTCTTGTACTGAGCCTTCCCCTGAGGCATAAGCACCTGCTAGCAGGGCCTCCTTGATGCTTTAAACTCTGTCTACAGGCATCAAGCATTGTAGGTGGGTATTTCCCAGCAAAGGCGTCAGGCAGGTTGGGAAGGTGTTTCACACCACAAAGCAGCCAATTGTAGAGAGGAACCTCTTATGGGAGGGGCGTGGGCACAGGCAGACCTCTTCCAGTTCTCATCAGGTTCTTCTAACCACTCCCTCCCCAAAGACTTGAGAGCCAAGCTACCTTTGTCCAGAGCCTGCAGGCTCAGCTGACAGTCACCACCTTAGATAAGCACTATGCTGGCATAGGGAGGCCTCAAGCACCCCTAGTGAGAAAATATACCTATTTTGTGCCCTGCTAAATATATGTGTACTCATTATTTCTTCACACCTGTGCAATTTTTGAAAGTAGGGGAAACATGTTAGTGACCTTAAATTCTAAAACATACAATTCAACAAAAATATGGAAGAAATAGAAAACAAGGAGAAATAAGCATTGACTAATAACCTGTGTTAACACTATTTAGGGAAAATGACTTTGAACCAAGATTTTTCATGCTCCCAATAGAAAAAGTTGAATAGAAACAGAAACCAAAATCAGACAAAATCAAGGAGAAATTTTTTAGCCTTAGAAAAAGTCAGAGTTCTTTGACTCTGATTCATTTCCAGAAAAATGCTTTTACAAATGGTCAGACAACTGAGCATCTGAGATCTAATTGTGTCACATTTAACAAACTTGTTGGATATTCTCCTTTTAGAAGAGCAGATGGAGTAGTCGTAAGACTTTGAGACACCCCTGAAGAAAGATGTGACAGTCCAAAGGACTGACTTAAACGAATGTTTAAACAATGAATGCTTTCCTGTATCAGCAAGGATTTCACAGCCCAATCTCAATGAGATTTTTCATCATTCTTTAAACAATGCCTAAGTAATGTTCCGGTTTTAGAAAAGGAGAAAAGACAAAAATTTAAGAAGTTCAACAAAAAGGCACTGGTGACAAAGAGTGTCACAGGGCAACCCCAGGGGAAAGTGGTGACCTGATTGTCACCTGCACACTTCAGAAAAGACACACTGAAATTAGACACACTGAAATTTTTCTAAAAAATGTTTATATACAAGGGGAGTGCAAAAAGGGAGAACAGAGAGAGAAAGGCAAAAAGAGAGATTAATTGCTGACGCTTCCCACCAGCTGTGCCTTCTGAGGGTAGACAACAGGGTACAAGCTGGAGCTGGAAAAGCAAGAGAGCAAGCACATGTATGTGTTCGGTTATAAACCAAGCATGGCCGCTTAACTCTGCCCCTAGTTCCCAGCATCACCTCCTCCCCATTCAGGAAGTCAGGTTTATGGCATGCTTGGAGTTGTAATCCTCTGCACCTACAATCTAGTCAGCGTGGAGGTGGGGTTTAAGACTTCACTCACTGACTTGGAATTTGCTCCTAGCTCTTCCTCTAACAAGAGTTCAGCATAAAGTCAACACCAAGGAGAAATGACTTTAGATAGTTTTTCTTCCGTTAAAAATTTCTGTAAAGTACCAGCAGTGCAAAAAATAATATAATAAACACTTACCTATCTACTCCACAGTTTTAATAAATGTTAATACTGTGTCATACTTGCCTCAAGTCACTTTTGAGAGAAATACTTTACACGTAAGTTGAAAGTCCCTATGTTTCCCTTCCCAGTCCCATTCTCCACCCTTTCTCCCCAGAAGCAAACATTATTATGAGTTTTTATATATGTATACATCTACTATACATATATATTCATAATATAAAAGTAGATTGTTCTATATATACACTATGTGTGTGTGTATATATATATATATATGGAATATACAGTATTAAGATGTGGGCTGGAAAAAAACTACTCATCTATCTCTTATAATTCATATATTTCAAATATAAAACATATTCTTAAAATGCTTTTAACCTGAAAAATTTTAGAGGATAAATTTTAGAGTTATTTGGCTAAAAATTAGTGACCATTTCTTCTTGGAAAATAATAAGACTAGAAACAACATGTAAAGCAAAGTGAATTATAGTGAGTTCTAAAATCTAATTTATAAATTCTGAGAATAGGAAAGGATTTCCAAAATGGTAGTGTGGTAAAAAATGCCACCACAAAGCTCACATTCTATAAGTTTAAAATTAGAAGTGAAACAAGTCTGAAATCGATTTCAGAGGTGAACCCAGGTACAGTAAAAGATTATGATAGTTCATCGAGCTCTCTTTCATGCATGCTAAGCTACTCTCTGGGAGTAACTTACGCAGTTTCAGAAATTACATTAACTCCCCAAATCTCCAGGGTACTCTTTAGTAAGTTATTACCTGGTGTACTAAATTTTCTTAGCACCTAAATTATTCTCACAACATCAGCTATTCCCTAGGCTTAAATTATGACCTCCATAAACCATACAGTTTTCTGATTGCTTAAGAGTTCATGTGACTCCCAAAAGTGCTCACTTTATTCACAAAAGTAATTTAGGCCACATAGAAAATCCAGCTACACGAGTGAAATTCTCTCTGATGCCACTGTGTCCATCTACTTAAAGACAACAGAGCATAAAAGGTCAAGCTGATATATTCAAACCTATTAAAGATAGTATCTATTGACTGTGCAGTCAATCCAAATGGCCATTATGATTGGCAAGCAAAGCCAATTAAAGAATGGTTCACTTATTGGTTTTATGTAGTCAAAGCTTTCTTAAGTTATAAATGCTCTAGAAGTCTGGCCCTCAGTCAAACTTCCTGGGATCATTAACAGTCCCTAGGTAATTGTATCAAGAGAGTTATCGATCCCAGTATTCTGGCCAAATTCTAATATAGAGAATGATAGTCTACCCTCCCCCAAATTCCTTCAGATTAACTTACTTTTTCTGACAGGACAGTCACCCTCATCTTCTAATGGGCTTCTCTTAACCAACCCCAAGTCACTGTGGGAGGCCAAAATGAAGTCTCTCTGGCCCATCTCAGTGACAAAAAAACTTTGATGGGTCCCTAAAGCCTCTTCTCCCAGCTCACACACACACAATAAAAAAAATACATATCTACTCTTTTTTTTTTTTTTTAACAAAATGTGTGTTTTTGGTTATTTCATTAACAGGTTCAACTGAGCAGGACTTCAACAGATAGTCATTCACAACTATCTGATCTCTTCATAGACCATCCCTGTAGTGACAGAGAGAAAGTGAAGTTTGAGGTTTGACTCCAGCAAGAAGAGGAGAAAATAATTACCTTTATTATTATTCCCCTTGAAACATTGCCCTTACTGGTTCAGAAATGGAGGTTGAAAAACACCCAACAATTCCATTATTTTTAGCCCATTCAGAAACAGAATTGTTACTCTTTCCCTGAGAACATCTAGGAGAGATGGTCTTTAAAGGGTACAGACAAACCTGAAGTGAAGTGGCTGGGCAGGTGAGGTGAGTGGATATGGCAGTCCACCAATCTGTGAAATCATTAGGATGAGAAACCACAGACTACATGATTTTTCAGATCATCATCAGTTTTATAATTGTGTCATTAAGATGCTAAAAAGGATTTGTTTAATATTTGAAAAATCAGTGGATTCAGGAATGATTTGAAACTATGGCTTGATATCGCATAGGTTTAAAAAGTCATCATGTAAACATTAGCAGGCTGACAAAATTTTGGCTTCATGCTTGTTTTGGTATCAAGAATATATAGTTCAAACTACCTACAAACTCTAGGGAGAGATTTCTTTGGTGCTAAGAGTTAAAGGCAATAAAAATGACCATAGCTCAGAAAGCTCTAATGCCATTAATAAGGCTACTTTTATTGTAACAAACATATACATAATGCATTTAAACTACAACATATTGACTAAAAATGATATGTCTAGTTAAGACATAAGCACATATTGAGGGTCTAAAAATCATCTTCTCTTTTAAGCAATACTGACACTCATTAGCACCTTTGAATATAATTTCATGCAATTTAATTTTTTTATTTATAAAACTGTTTCCAGGTGTGATTATTATTCATCCATCACAAGATATATTTTTAAAAATAAAAACTGACAGCATTCACTTCCAAAACTTATGTGTGCTGGTAGAATAGTTATACAATGAAGAGATTTTGTTAATGAAATTTTTTTTTTCAGTATTAGGTTTCAGTACCTAAAATTGTTTGGAGCGTTCAAAAGAATTTTAAACTGCAAAGTCCAGTATTCTCCTTTAACACTCTTCACTATTTCCTTGTGGACTGTCACTGTGTAACCTGAGGTGATGTTTGATCATTCTTTCTCAAGTTCCTTTTCTTAGTCTGCATAACCAGAAATTCTAAAGACAGGGAGAAATGGTGCCTTGATATAACAGTGGGCTTATAGTTAGCAGAGCAAACTGTGACAACAGACTATGAAAGAATTACTTCAGAAGGAGAGTCCTGAAATTGAGAAAGCTTGGTAAAATTTCGGACAGACTTTTTATTTGTGATTCCAGGCAACAAAACTTTGACAAATTACCCCAGCGCTAAAGAACTCCACAAAGGTATTCCACTTGAGGTAGAGATACAATTATTATCATTCATTCATCCACTGAGCAATGAGCATTAAGCATTCAAGGAGCAAAGGTGCTCACTTACTGTGCACCTCCCAGCTGACTGGCAATCTGCTAGATGGTGGGGAACCAAGGATAAAAAGGATGGGTATCTGCTCCCATCTGGTGGAAGAAACAGATAAGAAGGTGGTGATTAACACAGAGTGTGGGAGATGAGCTTCTCTTGGGAATGGTGGTTATTCGGGAGATACATGAGCCCAAGCTGCTCTGCAGGAATATAGTTATATTCAAGAACATCAAAGAGCAAAAGATCTGTCTCAGGGCTCCTTGGAAGCCTGATTGAGCATCAGAACCGGCCAGCAGAGACCCTGTGGTCTCCAGCTTAAAGAGCCCCATTGCGGATTGAGAGCCTCAGGCAGCATGTCCTAAGGGGCACTGAGGCACTTTCTGCTTACTGCATTGTTTATTTTTTCCTTCTCATAATTAAACCTTTACTAATCCTACAAGGTAATAATATTTGCAAATGGAGAACACCTGGCTCTCCAACATGATGAATTTTCCAGGCTTCTGAGGAAAGAGCTGTTCAAGCCAAAAGCAATCTAAGACGCCCCCAGAAAGTAACACGAGCCCGTCCTAATGTGAACACATGGGCACAGGGGTTAAATGTATATTCAGCACAGAGAAAGCATGAATATTGTGTGTGTGTGTGTGTGTGTGTAACCATAGAATTCCAAGCTTGTAGAGTGTGCTTTATATCTATATCATATGTTATCCAGATACCAGTTGTATATTATAAGCTGCATATGCAATACCATATGGACACCATAAAATATCACATGTGTTGTCAAGATAATTTTACATTTAGTGTGTGATTAAAATGTCCTATATTATATACCTTTCTTTTTTGTGTATACATGAATTTGTCTGACAAATTGCTTTCATTATCAAATTCAGGTATAAATCAAAGTAAAGCCGTTTTACTTAAATTTAATAAAAAAGCAATATGGAAACGTGAATGCAGTTTTTTTCATCACTAGATTTTTCTGCCATGCAGCATTTAACACTGGTGCAGCTGTCAATACCCATTCATCTGCTATCGGGCAGCTTTTTCCTTTCACTCACTGTGACATTTTTAAAGTGGCAAAAAAAAAAAAAAAGCTTAAAACAGCATATTTGTCACTTTTTTTCTTTCTAGTGACCTTTTAAGCACTAAGGAAAATTATATGTACTAAACCCTTTAATCGTTACATATACTTTTCCCAATAGTGCTTTATATAGGGGTATCATTTAATTAATTTTTAAAAATTTACATTGTACTTGCTGATGTTCACTTAATTATTCAAACATTTAAACATAAGTAAACCTCATAGCACTTAGCTATGGCAACCATGTAATGCAACTGCAATTTATATTAAGAATGATTTTTATAAGTAGAATTTCAGAAATAACTTGTACATACCCTCAACTTCCAGCATTTGATAAATAGTACATGAAATAACTTCTCTGCAATAAACAAAAAAGAGCTGGGAGTCGGGAGGCATCACCAGGACAGTTTTGAGAAGGCAGGTGTAAGACTGAGTCTCAACTCTCTTTAAGATCAGCTGTATGACTTTGAGGGAGTCACAGAGTGTCTCTGATGTGCTCCTGGTATCTCAGCATGTTATAGGACACTGATTATGTAAAACAAGAGACCTCTCTCCAGCAGGGAATGATTGCCACCAAATTAACAAATGTTTGTGAATGTGTTCTGAAATCTATAAAAAAAAGTGAAGAGCAATAGGACTTTAAGTTCACCTGAGGGGAAAATGGGAGTGGCGCCGCCACAACCATGGGGAAAAAGTGTGTAATCACCAACAGCGCATCACTCTTTTTTTTTTTTTTTAGCGCATCACTCTTGAGCCACGTGTCTCCCTGCACTACTTTCGGGAGGGTGTCCCCATCCAGCTGAACTTCACCCCATGCTCATCCTTCTTGTCGCTCCACCCTTTGTAGTCTTATACCTTGTTTATACCTGGGGTAGATGGGGCTTTGAAAAATCCAAGAGGAAAAATCCAGCTGTCAATGAAAATGGCGAATGAGTGTCTCATCTAGATAACAGTTCCCTGTCTCTCAAAGAGACCACACTGACAGGGTCATACACATTGGAGTGTCTTGAAGACACAACAAACTTCTGTGGGCTGTGAAGAAGAAAAGGGAGGGAGGAAGAAATCTTAAAATCTTATAATGCACCTGAAAGAAATCAAATGTTTAAACAAGCTAAAATACTGGCATTAGCAATACTTTATTTAATAAAGTCTGTGTCCTTTCTAAAAATAGAGACAGAAACAGGCTGCCCCTGCTATAGAAGGGCTTAAAAATTCTTGAAGGATGATCATCCTGGTCTTCCCCCTCAGTCTCGTTTTTATTCATACGACTTTCACTCTCATTGGCCTGACTTTGCAAGTGCCCGAGTCATTTTTCTCCTACCTTTTCTACCCTGAGGGCTCCAATAACAGACAGAGAATGGACCTCACACTCTAGGTCAGAATGTCAACTTCACCAATTGTGAGTTTTCTCCAAGAGAGACTTATCTTCTTAAAGCATCAGCTTCCTTGTCTCTACAAAAGAGAATACATAATACCTGGCAAATAGGTTCTTTTGTGATCTAAAGTGTATATTCAGGGCCTGGTACAGAGTAAGCTCTCAATATATGGTGTTCATCACTGTCCCAACAAGATGTGTTTCACCACACTTTGCTGTAACAGTTGCGGGTGGGAAGGGGGCTTTACTGATTTGCTGTTCAGCAAAAATCCCGCCAGGAACCCAGATGTAGGTCTCCCCTCTGTCCCACTGAGTTAGTCTTCCTGGATTCGGCATTCTAGAGAAGTGAGGACTGGAAAGAACAGTCCCCTTCAAGGTGTCTGTTGCCCTCCCCACCATATAGACAGGGAGATGGGGGCATGGGCTGAATGGGGCCTGGTGATAATAACACCACCCTAGTAGATTACAATAAAAAAAATATAATAAAGAGCCATCATGTTAGGGAGGTTGGAAACAGGATCTTGGGCTGGATCTTAAAATCTTAAAGGGTGAATGAAATCCCCCTTGCTGACAGTACTAAGGAGAGAGATTCCCATACAGAAACAATAGCATGTTCAAGTCTTAGAGGAATGAGATGGCATGGATGGTTCTGGTCACTGTCACCGTAGCACAACATAAGAGCACTTGGAGACAGACAGGGATGATCTTCAGGCACCGACCAGAAAAGTCTAGGTTTTGTCTCTGGTCAACTAGTAAAGATCACTTTAACGTTTGTGTGGAGAGTTGGGAGAGTGCAGAATGGGAGATTAATGGATCAATTTTGCAGTGGCCTAGACAAAAAAAAGTGTGATCTTGAGCTGAGGCAATGCTGAGGCAGCTGAGGTCTCAGAGGGATAAGGGGACAATGAGATGAAATCAATGGAACTTAGACTCTAAGGAGGAGAAGAAAGGAGTTGAAGATTAGACCTGGTTTCCAGGCTGAGTGCTTAGTAGACATTTGAAAGATAACTACATCCTATGCACTTCAGTATGAAAATGCTTGAACACGATTGCATCAGAAAACATAAGGAAGCAGCCACATGTTTGCACTTATTTACAATAAATGTTTGGATTGAAGAGACATTTTTTGTTTATATTTGACATTTTGAAATAAAGGCTAAATAACTATGTCCTATATACTTAAAATCAACTTGAATGTTTAACAGCTACAAATGCTAGGCCATCTTATGGGCAAAGACTAGCTTTTCCAAACAGGGAGATAACTCTCAGTAACATAATGTCATACTTGATAATGTTCTCAACAAAACATGATATAGTTTCCCTGCCATTTATATGCTGGTTGTTTTCCTAGGAAATTCTGTGTATGCTTAAATGGTGCAAATGTACTATATGCTTATAGGTGAAATGGCTTTAGTTACTTTGTAGACTTAGAAAACTGTAAACCAGCTTTCTTCACCTACATGACTGGCTCCCTGGAACATTTGTGTTTGTACAGAATGCAGAACAATCCTTTGTCTGACAATG
Organism: Talpa occidentalis; assembly: GCF_014898055.3. NCBI lineage: Eukaryota > Metazoa > Chordata > Mammalia > Eulipotyphla > Talpidae > Talpa > Talpa occidentalis. Next base: position 54,200,630 of record NW_023601653.1, read on the forward strand.
TCCCGGCAACATGAATCTGGAGCACCCCTGCTCCCCCATATATTCTGGTGGCACCCTTGTCATTGTGGCGCTTCAATCATTGGGACAATTCAAAACCTTTCAACAAATTTCCAAACACTTCTCTGGGGGAGAGTATCATTCTGACCTCCGAGAACCAGTGAGCTTAAAAAATGCTTTAGGAAAACACCACAGCATCCTCTTCCTCAGTAACTGGGGGAAACATTTTGCCCCAGAAATAAAAAATCAACCTTCTAAAAAGCTTTGATTCTACTCATTGAGAAATCTTCTTAAGATCTGTCTCAAACTCTCTTAGATGCAGGATCAGAGGCTGTAATGGCTAATCAGAAAGTAAGCAGAGGAGAACGGCATTCTCTTATCAGCATCTAAGGGTTTGGTTTGGATTCTGTTTTCTTTCTGTTCCATAAATGATCAGGATGGAGGTTACCAGAGGAAAAGAAGGGAGGAGGGACTGGGTTGAGAGGGCTTACTAGAGGGTGCCTGGCCCCTTGATGGAGGACCTGGTGAGAAGAAGTAATCCTGGGACCTACACAGTATTGTAAATGAACGTGAATACAGTCTTTTGTTTGTTTTCTTGCAAAGCTTTACTTTTTTAATATTTATTATATATATATTTTTTACATCATTGTCCATTGACGTACAATGTTTGATTTCTCCTCTCAAGTGTAGTCCCCATAGAATTCCACCACCAATTCACTGTGCACCATCACCATAGTCCCTTGTGCCCTTCCCACCCATTTTGATCCCTCTCCCACTCCCTCCCCTGCAGAATGTCTCTGATTTATAGTTTCTTGCTAGTTTTTTTTTAATTACTATTATCTTTTTCCTGATCCTTTATTTGGTTCCCCTGTATTCCTCCTATAAGTAAAACCATCTGATATTTTTCTTTTTCCTTCTGACTTAGTTCACTGAGCATGATCCCCCCCATCTTCATCCATGTTGCTGCAAATGGCGTAAGTTTATCTTTTTTAATTGCTGAATAGTAGTGAATACAATTTTTTAAGAGAATAGTTAAACTCCCTACGTTAACATATCTTTTTTAAAAAAAAAAAAAGTAGAAGGGAAAGATAGCATCAATCCATTCTTCAGTCTTTAGGAAAAGCCTCGTCTTTGTGTCTGAATGTTTGCATGGCCCTCAGCAATTGTGAGTAGTAACAGGCCCTGCTCCTCTGAGGGGATAGCTGGGGCAAGACAGGAAAAAAAATGCCATATCTTTGCTTCATGGTTGTCCTCATCCATGGGTTTGTTGGATCCAGTGGTGCTTATGTAAGTTTTTGAGCGCCAACCTAAATTTTCTGGAATTTTATAAGCTGCTTGGCCTTCATAGTATTGAAACCATGGAAACTGGCAAACACTACAAATCAGGGCTCTTCCCACTCCCCAGCGGCTGTTGTTAAACCTTTATTGGTACCTGGCTGGTTGAAGTTCCCTTCTACCCAGGTAGAAAGGAAAAGACTGTCGTCACTGGGGAGATATTTTACGAATGCCCATCATTCTCTGCTTTCTCTCTAGGCTCACAGGCTGCCCCTTAAAACCTAGTGCTTGCTGAAAAGGTGGCTACTTTTTGAGGATGCCTTGGTGCTGTTTCTCTGAAGTATCCATGCAAGTGTCTCAGGGGCGAGCAAGCCTATGCACTGGGCACTGATACAGGCAGCAAAGGAGGCTCACCTTAAAGAGACACCTCTGGGAATCCTAGCACCTCTGCCAAGGCTGGCCGTCCCACCTCCTCTTCCAGCAGCTAACTTTTTATTCCAAACTTTGATGAGGTTATACAAACAAATGCACTCCTTCTTCACTCAATCCTCTACCCCGGCATCATCAAGCTTGAGGAAAAGCCACCCCCTCAACAGCAACTTGAAACTGACAAATCCCTGAGATTCAGTCCCTGCACCAAAAATAATTAAGAGGGTTTTTTTGTTGTTGTTGTTGTTGTTTTTAAGATTTATTTATTTATTTATACAAGAACTGGGGTACAGGCCAGATGTGCAGGAGGGTGAGAGGATTCACCAGAGACAGAGCGGGGAACAGAACAGGCAGGCTGATGAAATACTCTGCTGAGGGGAGCGACAGGAGAGGTCTGCAGCGCCATGTGGGACTCTTGCCTGCCAGCAGGCCGGGATCGAACCGGCGCTGCAGAGACTGCGGACAGCTTCACAGCACGGCACTCAAACGCCTGCGCCACCAGGGGAGGCCCAAGAATTAAGAGTTTTGTCAGCTTCAACGCACTAGAGACTTCAGAAGTCAGTCAAATTTGCTGCTACACACATTTTGCTGAAGATGCCAACCGAAGTGGAATGGCAAAAGAGAATTCCAGGGAGTTGTAAGAGTGGAGATTGCTGCCACAACCTGAGAGCACGCACATGGCATGCCGTCTCCTTTCTTCACCCTGCCCTCTGGGTTAGGTCAGCTTTAACTGTTTCACAGGCAGCCATTTTAAAATGGTCACATAAATAATCTAGTTCTGGAGACATTTGGGGAATAAGCTAGTTCTGGAGACATTAGTCTTCTCACATCTTAATCATGTTGACTCCAGATAACTAAAATATCTCTGAACCACACCTGTGTGTAGGCTTTTATACACATGACCCTCTTTTAAAATAGGTCCAAATAATCAAACATCCATTTAGTTCAATTGAATTCTAGAATCTTTAAAAACAATTAAAACTAAAAAAATAATTCCTTACACTATTTGCTCCTTATATCTTTTTTCCTTTCTCTTGTTTTAAATTGATTTATTGGGTATAATAAGCAGTAAATTTCCTCATGCTCTTGTAATGCCTCTCACCTACCTTGCCACCTACCTGCTTCCTCAGGTAACACCTGATCTACTCTGTAAATATTTTCATTTTCAAAATCTTATAAAAAAGGACTCATATCCTATGTTCTCTATATGTGACCTCTTTCACTGAGCATAATTTTGAGCTATATCTCTGCTATATATATATCAATAGTACCACCTTTTTTTTTTTTTTTAGTTGAGTAGCATTCTATTGTATAGATATGCTGCAATTTGTTTATTTATTCACCTTTTCAAGGATTTTTGCCTGTTTTCCATTTGGAGTTTATTTCAAATAAAGCTGCAGTGAACATTCATGTAAAAGTGTTTGTGTGGGGGCCACCCTGGTGGTGCAAGGAGTTAAATGCCACACTGTGAAGCTACCCCCAGCCACTGTAGCACAAGTTCAATCCCCAGCCAGGGAGGAGACCCACATGGCACAGCAGACCTCTCTTGTCTCCCCCACTGCTCCCCTCAGCAGGGTATTTCATTACATCTGCCTGTTCTGCCCTCACTCTGTCTTTAGTGAATCCTCTCACCCCCACATCTCTAGCCTGTGCCCCAATTCTTATATGCATAAATAAATAAATCTTTTAAAAAATAAATAAATAGAAGTTTTTGTGTGCACATGGGTTTTCTTCTCTCTTAGGTTAATACCTTAAAGTGAAATGATGAAATAATGTAAGTGTATGTTTAACTTTTTTGAAAATTATCAGCTCTTTAAAATGAGTGTATCATTTTATATTCCCAGCAGCACAGTTGAGAGTTCTGGTTGCTCCCAATCCTGACCAGCATTTGGTATGTCAATCTTTATAATTTTATCTATTCTTATAAGTATGCAGTGGTATCTCATTGTGGTTTTAATTTATATTTCCCTAATGAATAATGATATCAAATGTATTCATGTGTTTGTTTCATCTAATTTCTTTGGTAATTCTGCCTTAATTTGTTGTCTTTTCATTTTCTTAACAGTATCTTTTGAAAAATAGAACTTTTTCATTTTAATTAGGTCTAATTTATTGATATTTTATACGATTTTATTTTTGGTGTCATGGCTAGAAAATATTTGTCAAACCGAAGGCCACAACAATTTTTTACTTATGTTTTTCTTTTAGCAGTATTATAGTTTGGATTTAAGATCCATCTTGAGATTTTGAATTAATTTTTGTATATAGTGAAAGTTTTGGATTGAGCTTGGTTGGTTTTATCTTGTTCTGAATTGTAGCAGCAGCATTTGTTGAATAGGCTCTCTACTGAATTATCTCTGCACCTTTGCCAAAAATCAGTTGTCCATATAGGTGTGGGTCTATTTTTGGATGATATTTTGTTCTGTTGATCTCTCGTCTATACCTATCCCTTTGCCATAGTTTACTGATAACCCAGCTTTATATAATGTTTTGAAATCAGGTGGTATTGGCTTTCTAATTCTGTTCTTCATTTTCAAAGTCATTTGGCTATATTCTAGGTCTTTGCATTTCCATATGAATTTTAGAATCAGCTTGTCCATATCATATACAAACACATACACACAACATATACACTTGCAAAATCTACTAGAGTTTGATAAGGTTTGCACTAAATCTAGTGATCTATTTGGAGAAAACTTATAACTGTCTTTCTATATATGTGCAACAAAGATTCAAAAATTAAAAATAATACTACTTACAATAGCAGAAAAATGTGAAATATTTACAAATAAATTGGATAAAAGATGCAAAAAACCATTCTGAAAAGTACAAAACAAAACATTGCTGAGAGAACTACAGAAGACCTAAATAGCTGGTGCGGTATCGCTTGTTCATAGATGAGAAGACACAAGGTTGGAATGATTTCCTCTCTCTTTTAATACCAGAAAACATTGCACTTTAGCTTCTCTTGAGGTGGAAGTGGCAATTACTATGTTTTCCCTAAAAGTGAGCTCCAAGGTGGTAAGAATTAGGACAGCCCTCCAGGGCAGTACCTCCTCCATTGTCTTCCCTTGGCCTGCAGCATCATTACACCTGGAAACTTTTTAGAAATGCAAATTCTGGCTGTACCTCAGACCAACTGAATCAGAAACTCTGGAGTAGAGCTCCAACACTGATTTGAAAAGCCCTCTGTGTGATTCTGACACATGCTAACATTTGCAAACTGCTGGTCTGGAGACTGCAAAGCATCCATTTCAACCTAGTTGGCTACATATCTTCCTGGAACCCACTCTCCCAGGATTGCCAGCCTACCTTCACACTCTTATATGTTGGAGAAAGGAGTATCTTCTCTCTTTGTTTTACCAGCTTAACCTCTCCCTGACTTGTTTTTACATGATTTTAATCCGCCCTGTGTTAGGGAAGAACACATTTTTAGGAGGAACCGTTTATCTCAAAGAGAATATCAAGATAATCACTTCATTTAAAGGATCACTTCATTTAAACTGTCCACCGAAGAGTACATTATAATAATGGGCAGTGGCTTTGATCCTGGGCAAAATTGAGAAGGGGCCAAGAACCCAGGATTTATGAGCAGAAAAATGCATGTTGCCCCTTCTAAGGATCTGGGCCTTGGGTACATCAAAGACAAAGTAATCACTCTAGCATGCTCAAAGATTTTTAACAGGTGAGAAATTGAGGGGATGGGGGAGGAGTAGAGGAGGGAGAAAAAGAGAAAGGATTTCAAATAACAGACTCCCAATCATACTCCAAATTGCTCTTATCCTCATGGGCAGATGACCTTGTCAATCAGGCAGGGCCCAGAACTGAGTTGCCAGGAGAACAGGTTCACTGCACCCCCCAGCAGGGAAAAACAAGCAATAGATTGACAGGGCTCAGAGGATGGAAAAGGAGAGGACAGAAATTCACAATGTACCGTCCCAGCTGGGTAATCCACCAGGTCAGGATGACAGAGGTCATTGCCTCTAAAGAATCTGCCTGCCAGACCATTAAAGCCATCAGGACCAAGTAATAGGAGCAGCCTACCCAGTGTTTCTCCTTCCTCTCTGCTCCACAAGAATATATTCACCTCACTCCTCACCAGCTCCTCATTCTGGAAATTAGTTCATAGCATGCCGGGAATTGTAGTCCAAGATATCAGAAGTGTTGACAGCATTGAAGTGGCAGGAGGTAAATGGCATTCTATCCCACAGCCATATTTCCTTTATAAATTTTAACATTTTATAAAGTTGGATAAATAATGAAGTTACCTAATATGCTATATTCAAAGAGTTATAATTTACAAATTGGCATGTGATAGTTTTGAAAAGTAAAATTTGAAACATTTTCTCTTTTTGCGTAGTTCCTTTTCCTCTAACTTTGAAGAGGAACTACAGTGTTTTTTTCCCCTACAAAGTATTTACTTTCTTCAGTCCACTCCCATCATGTAGGTACTTTGGTTGTTAATAACAACAAAAACTACCCTGAAGAGTTTTTCAAAGCAATTGAAAAGGTAGGAATAGCCCTCATTGCTGAAAGTAAGATAAATTATGACTTAAATAATATTCATACTTGATTATTCTAATCAAGTCTTCAAGTAGGAAAAAAGATAAGGAACCATGATCTTAAAGGTTCTTGTTATTTTAATCAGATGGACTAGGATAAATAGATAGATAGATAGATAGATAGATAGATAGATAGATAGATAGATAGATAGATAGATAATCCAGGTAGATAATTTGGTAAGCACCTATGTTGTATCAAACAGCCCATTTAATTTTTTTTTTTTTAGCCCATTTAATTTTGAACAGCACAATTGTTCGGAAGTCATAACTTGCACTGAGGTAAAATCCTCTGTTAAATAGCTTCCACACAGCTCCACTGCAAAAACACACAGGGCTAAGAACTGGAGATATAGACACACTTTCCTTCTGGGAGCTCACAGTGTCTTGAGGGAAAGGCCAGGGGGCATCCAACAATGAAGTTGACAAATGCCAGAATAGATGTAGAAAATGCTTTGAGAAACTAGAGGAAGAAGCCACTGACACTGCTGAGGGAGAGGTCAGATAAGGCTTCAGAGAGAACATGGCATTCAATTCCTAAAAATCAAATAGAATCAAAAGAGAAAGAACATACCTGGTACAAGGAAGAGTATGGATACACACATAAAGCACAAAAGGAAGTTTTTTAGGAAACTTGGAGTGCTCACTGTGTCTAGAGTGAAAGGTGGTGGAGCAGAAGATAAGACTGACAAAATCCAGGGGCCTCCCCCAGTGGCGCAGGGGGTTGAGCACCGCGCTGTGAAGCTGTCTTGCAGCCTCTGCAGCGCTGGTTCGATACCCAGCCAGCCAGGGAGATTCCCACATGGCAAGGCAGACCTCTCCTGTCATGCCCACTACTCCCCTCAGCAGTGTACTTTGGTCCTTCTGCCTGTTCTGTTCCATGCTCTGTCTCTGGTGAATTCTCTCACCACCCCCCATGCCTCTGGCCTGTACCCCAGTGCTTCTATAAATAAATAAATCTTTTTTTAATAATTTTTATTTAAATTTTATTTTTATATTCCCCATACAATTACAACCCCCTTATATTGACCCCATCCCTCCTTTCCCCGTCTCCCACCCCCCATAGAGTGTCTAAATAAATAAATAAATAAATAAAATAGTCACTTAAAAAAAAAAAAAAGACTGGCAAAATCCTGCAGGAGGGAAATTAGGAAGCTATTTTACACCATGGCCGGGAATCTGGACCTTCTTTTATGGGCAAAGAGGGCACAGTAAAGAATGTTAAGTGAGGGGAGAGGAGGGATTGGGGTCAAAATAAGGGGGGTGCAATTGTATGGGGAATATAACCAAGATGAAAATACATACATTGTGCAAAAATGAAAAATGATGTAAGAAATATATAAAAAATAATAAATTTTAAAAAACAATGTTAAGTGAGGCATGATTTGATTAACGCTCTGATTTGAAGGTTTACTCGTTCAACAAAATATAAAGAATGGAGAAGAGAAAGGAGAAAACAGGAAAGAACAGAAAGAACTGTAAATGGTTGATACTTTTCTTCCCCTTTCTTTCTCCTACTCCTGTCTCTATTCCTTGCTCCTGCAAAAGGAAGTATGTCTAAACTAAGGCAGTGAAAGTGAGGACACAGATGAATCAACAAATTTGAGAGCTAAGAAAATAAGATCAGCATCAGTGGGTAGTGATGAGTTCCATGCGGAGACTGGGGAGAGGGCTCCAGTTCTACCCCCTGGAGCATCATCATAGTCTTCCCTAAGACAACCCTTCGGTCATTTGAGAATAATTATCACATTCCTGCCCTCACCAGTCAAACCAGTCCAACTCTCTTCAACCTGGTCACAGTAAAAGGTCATTGCGCAGTTCTCAATCATCTATCTGGTTGAATAAGGCAAAGGGGGTGCCTTAGCTAAGGTTTCTCAACTGAACAATATACTCAAAATTCCACATGCCTCCCCTGTCAGCCTATAGGTGTTTACACCAGCCAAAACGTCTCCCTCACTGTTCAGTTGTCAAGAAAATTTATTAATGCTTCTAAATCAAGAACAAAAATAAAATCACTCAGAAATAAAGTTTAACATTTCATATTTTTGGCACTCAAAATATTCTTCTATTTGTGCTATCCTAACATGAGCATATGACTTGCAAAGTGAAGTAGCCATAAATCAGGCTACTCTAACACCCTCCTCACAGACATTTGTCAGGAAAAGTAATTAGTATACTGGCGAAGAGAACACTAATAAAGCAGCACATTTCGTTTCATTTGGTCCTTATTCAACAACTGCAAAGAGTTCCAAAGCGAAAGACAAAGAAAATTAGAATTATCTTTATCTTACATCAGCCCTACTAATGAAGCACATTTCTTGATGCTGGCAAAACTCCTGAACCTAATCTTTATTTTTTAACCTATTGATCCTTTTCAACAGTGACAGGCTTGTTTTGCCACAGGAGCCGGGTTTCCAAATTGGCCTGAGGCAGGCATGTGGGTCCGAAACAATATTGTCCTTGGCCTGGTCTTGGCAGGATTGGTGGAAATCAGACAACTGTTATGTTTTGGAGTTGTGGGCTAATAGTGCCCTCTGTTTTCCATTTTTGCTCTCATCACCAGCACGACCAGATGGCCAAGAAGCCACTAGAACAGAAGTATTGTTCCAACATAGTGGAGAAAGACCAATCCAGTAAACACAATCACTTCTACCGAGTGGCCTAACATAGCAATCTGGATGTTTCAAGATGAAGGAAAGCGAAAGAATACATAGCAGTCACCCCTGAAGCCTTCCTTCTTCTACTGGTATGCCTGGTCTTCCTTAGAACAGGAGAGTCTCTGGGGATTCCACCACACTCCAAATCTCATCCTCCCAAATACCAGGCTTTATGGCATGGTGGACCACAATCAACATTAGTAATACTCTGAAACATTAGTAATACCTGAAACATTAGTAATACTCTTCTTAAACCTCCTGAAGATTCCAAGTCAGTGGATTCAGGATGGATTCTGTACTTTCCAAAAGTCTTTCCAGATGATTCTGACAGTCACATTGGAGACCCATTTGAGGAGTCTGAAGTGTGAGGAATTTTTTAGTGAATGTACTGGACAAGACAGTAACCAATTAGGTAGCTTGTGGGTTTATACGGTTTATATGTTTCCACCCCAAGTGACTTCCACACCTCCTGGTGGATATGGTGGGTATAGTGTTGATTTGTGTGGAAAATAGAGGGTATAGTATGAGCCCAAATTGAAAACCTATGCTCTATGGAACTAAGAATCAGGTTGCTGCCTGGAGAAAAACGAGAAACCCTCCTGTCTGGTAGTGTGAACATGTAGCTCTAGAAGGTGCAATTATAAAACCCCTGTGTTTTCACCTTCATGATGCTTTCTCTGCTCTGGAAGAAATTCCAGAAAGATAAGCCTATTTTTCCTGGCATTCTTACATAGTGAAGTCATTTTGCCTGTCATTTTAAAATTTAACATGACTCAAAACTGCAATTTAGCTAAAATTTCTCTCCTTCCCCATTGGGATGCTCACTCCCTGCATTTTCAATCTTTCTTTTCTTTTTTTTTTAGTTCCTCCAGCCTATCATGCCACTTCCCCTCCACCAAGCACCAAGCAAGACTGCAGGTGGGACTATGGGTTAGAAGCGAGAAGAGATAAAGTGACTGAGAGGAAGGTCGGGCATGACCAGCATTGCTGCAGTCTGATAATGGTTCCCTCGGGCTGCCTGTCTCTTACTAGTGAGAAGCACTGAGGGCTCTTTGGGAAGCTTCTGCCTTGGCTGAGACCCCTTACCTGCAGACTTCGGAGTCCTTTGCTCTGGCCCTTGGCTCTTGGCTTCCTGCCCACACGAGTTCTGGAGGAGCGCTCTCTCTGCCCTCCTTAGCCGCAGTACTTGGGGGACCTGAGGAGGTTCAGTGTCAGCTTTTGTTTTCACATGCGTCTCACATTTGACTCACGAAAAACACTTGAATGTCTCCCCTGTCCACTCTCCAAGCGAGAAGTTCTAACCAGAGCCTGTTGCTCTTAGCTGCTTCAAGCATATGTCAAACACCAGTCTACTGTGTCCCCCAAACAGCAGAGAACACATCAGGATCCCCAGTTTCTCCCTTTGATGCCCATTTTGCTTGATTTAATATAAGGAAAAAGCCTCTTCCCTACCCCATTCCTATGAGGGAAAAGGATGAACAGCACACTAACAACTCTAAAATATCCTTGTATCTCCAACATGTTTCTCTCTTTCAGAGACTGGAGGTGATGGTCTGCAAAATCAGCTCATATCTACCATCTCAAATTTTGTTTAAGTGATCTTCATGCATACACTCTCTCTCTCTCTCTCTCTCTCTCTCTCTCTCTCTCTCTCTCTCTCTCTCTCTCTCTTTGGCATGTGGTGCTTCTATTGTCTTGAGGCCTCAGATGAAACAGGGATTTAGAGTCCCGTTTTACAATTGGGTGGCTAAAGTCCCAGTCCCTTAGACTGCCAAGATGAGAAGGGCAATGGATTTCCATTAGAGGATCTGAACATGCCCTGCTCTCAGCTGGCTCTTTGACATTTGAAGTCTGGGCAGACTGGCAGGTCCCATTTGCCAAGGAGCAATTACTTCTGCAGTAATTAGGTCTGAAATCATGTTGCCTCTTTGAATCAAAAGCAGTTATCTGCACAAGATAACATTCAACCCATACAGACACAGAAGAGTAAATAAACAACCGGTGTTTCTTCAGCCCAATGCAGCACTAACTTTCATAGCAGATAAAGATAGAGTATTAAAGATTACAAACCATTTCATAAAGAAATTTATTAAGTAAAGCCTAAATCTGGAAACATACACTGAAGTTATTTTTTATAATAGAAGAAAAACAGAAAGACAAAGATGGTAAAAGGACTCTTATGTGGTAAACTAGAAATCAAAATCATAAAATTTTAGATATACTAGGGATTATTTCTATTTTACTTGATTTTTAATTTTTTATTAATTTAAAATTACATTCTAATATCATATAATTTTCAGCTATATATTGTCTAGAACCAGCATGTGTGTGTATATATATACAAAACATATGTATATATATAAAAGCATATATATATACACAAACATATATATGTATATACAACCAATGTCTACTACATTAAGTTCACCTATAAAAGTCGGTATCTGTCCATCACACTATTATCCCCTTTCCCCAAATTTAGCCACCCCCTCCCCTCTTCCTTACTTATACCAGGAATCCTAAAGACTGGCTAGTTCAATCCTTCTGTTTTATATAAAATAACAACAGTAATAGACAATTCTATTGTCTAGCATTTGCTTTGTTTTAAGTACTCTCTATATATATTGTTTCATGTAATCGTAATGTGTGAAAGGTTGTGATCGAGTAACACTACGGTTCTTGCATCTTCACTCCCTCCCTCACTCGCTGCATACCCTCAAGTGCACTGCGGTGGGCAGGGTGGAGTCCCCACCTGGTTGATGTTGGACCAAGCCAGCCATGTGACTTGTTTTGATGGATAGGTTGTTAGCACAAGTAACTAGTAGAGAAATTAAGTATGTTTGTGCAATTTGACCTGGCATCTTGCAGTCTTGAGATTGTTGCTGGTCCAGTGAGAATGAGGAAACATAGGGAGCTGACCTAAATTGAACCTGAAGCCTAGAACCATGGCCAACCAAGGAGCATCTTGAAGCAGATATGTCCCAACAAAAGTGTAGACTCATGAGCTAGGGAAATTAATGCTGCAAGCCACTGGGCTATGAGCAGTTTGGTATGTGGCATTATCTTGGTGATAACTGACTAATACAGAGCCCAAAAGAAAGAGATAGTATTCCTCTTATCATCAGGACTAAAATGAAGGTCAAAATAAGCATATTTATAATAGTATAATAATAAGCATAATTATAATATAATATCAGTTTTCACCAATATTGCCTACTTGTCTCAATTGAGAGAGATACCTTGACTCCAACCTGTGGTCTCTTCTGGAAGTTAAGGATTTTACTTGGTAAAGAAGTCTAGAAAGAACTCATAAAGATTCTGAATTACTGGAAGTATTAAAATTTGCACCCCGCGCCCCCCATACTTTGGCGTCTACTCTGTGTGAGCTGTAAAGGCAGCCAAATGGACATCTACAGCTGGACTCAAGCAACATGCCAGCTTTAGGGTGAACAAAAATAGTGCGTGGACAAAGGCTTTTCATGTAAAGTGAACCATCAACCCCCAGAACTAGAAACATATGAACCCTTGACACTAATCAATGGTGTTCATTGACCGCTTATGCAATAATAGACAGAAGGCAAAGGTAGCTGTGGGAAGCAGGTGCTTGGGGAGTGGCTGAAAGTCAAGTATAACAGAGAGGTCTTCTCTAAAAAAATTTTATTGTCAGAAACCCTCAGGGAAGCTCAGAAGTCCAAATTCCTTGCTTCAAACTCCAAAACAGTCAGAACTGCCTAGAAAGTCATCATTTGTTTTAAAAAGCAATTTAAAATGTGCTAACAAACTAAAACATCAGCTTCCCACCAATTAAAACTTACAGCACGCATCATCATGATGTAAAAATTTTAAAGCATTAACTTTCTAGATATTTAAACCAGAAAATTATGACAGGTAAAAGACAAGAGCATGGAAATTGGAAAGGAAAAATCAGCAACCACAATTACTTACAGATTACAGAATTTTACATACATATATTATCTCAAAAGATGAAAGTATTACAAGTATTAAAAGACTTTAAGAAGGTAGCTGGATATAAGATTATTAATTTTTATATCAATATTTAAAAGTCAGTTGCACTTTGAAATATCAGAAACAGACATTTTAAATATACAACTGTTAAAAATACTGCTTAGAAATCAACAATAAAACAGTTGTCTGAATAGCAACAAAAGCTATGCAATATCTCTAAGAAGAAAAATGTAATAATTTACCTGGGATGCAGGAAAGATTATTTAAATAAATGAGAGATATGCTATGTTTGTGGATTATATGAACATGTATGTATTGTAACCATGTCTGTTATCCCTAACTTGTTCTATTTATTTAATTTCAATCATAGCACAAAAGGGTTTAATGGGATTATAAAAGCTAATTTTTTAAATAATATGCAGATTAATGGATGGAGCGAGAGATGGATAAGTATGTGACAAAGCCAAGTACTATAATGTTAATTATAGAATCAAAGTCATCATTCATGGATGTTTGCTATAAAATTCCTTTACCTTTTTTTCATTTTTGGAACTTTTCATATAAACTTTTCAATAAAATGTTGGGGGACGAATCATATGGAAAGTTCAGGGCTAAGAATAGCTCAGACATTCCTGAAAAGGAAGACTAGGTGCTTCACTGCACAGGAAAACTTTGAGTGAAAGCTATAGTGATGAAGAGAGTATAGCATTGGTGTGTGAACAGAAAAACAAGTGAATGGAATAAACAGAGAAAGGAATTTATGAAACTTCTTTCTCATGTCAGATCTGATAAGTAGATCACTAGGAAAAGGAGAAACCAGTCAATAAATGATGCCAGGAAAATTGGCTAAGCACATGAAAAATAATAAAAATGTTAAGACAAGACTTTAAAACCTTTAGAAAAAAAACAGAAAAGAGCTATTAAGTATTTTTACAAAGGAAAGGGATTTTTTTTTAATGACAGAAAAAAGCATAGCTCATAAAGGATAAGACTAGTACATTTTATTCCATTAAAATTAAAAACGTCTGTTCAACAAAGAGTAGATGATCCCACTATCTGAAAACAGTTCTTTTCAACTCATCTGACTGATGAAAGATTAATATCCATATTTTATAAAGAAATTTTATAAATCTTTGAGAAAAAGGCCTTGTAGAAAAAATGGATAAAGACACAAGCAGATCAAAATCAACAACAACTATGAACCAGAGACACTCAATGGGGAGAATGAGGGCAGGAGGGGAGGGATTGGGGTCAAAATAAGGGGGTTGCAATTGTATGGGGAATATAAAAATGAAATTTATTTAAAAAAAAAGACACAAGCAGGTATCTCACAAAGGATGAGACCAAAAGACCAACTGTATATTACAATATTTCAAATCATTAGTCATAGAGGAAATGCAAACTAAAACCACAATGACATTCCATTTCATACAAATAGAGGGAAAACATTTGCAATTCTGACAGCTTGGCATGTTGGTGAGAACGTGGAGCACATCAGGAATGCTCTGAATGTGATTAATGGGAGTATAAACTAGTCAGATCACTTTGGGAAAGACTAGGCATGACCCAGTGAAATGAAACATGTGTTTTGTGAGCCAACAAATCCATTCTTTTTTTTTTATGTTGGATTTTTCTTTTATATATTTTTACATCATTTTTCATTTTTGCACAGTGTATGCATTTTCATCTTGGTTATAGTCCCCATTCAAATCCCACCCCCCTTGTTTTGATCCTACTCCCTACTCCCTCCTGCTCCCTGTAGTGTGTCTCTGGTTTATAGTTGCTTGTTGATTTTGATTTCTACTTTATTATGATTAGTATTTTTCCTGGTCTGTTATTTAAGTTTTCTAAATTCCTGCTATGAGTGAGACCATCTGATATTTTTCTTTTTCTTTCTGGCTTATTTCACTGAGCATGATCCCTTCCAGCTCCATCCATGACGCTGCAAATTGCATGAGCTTATCTTTTTTTATAGCTGAGTGTTATTCCATTGTGTATATGTGCCACATCTTTTTGACCCAATCATCTATTTTGGGCATTTGGGTTGTTTCTATAGCTTGCCTATTGTAAATAGTACCACTATAAACATAGGAGTGCCGTTGAATCCTTTGGGAAAATACCTAGGAGTGGAATTGCTGGATCATATGGAAGTTCCATCTTTAGCAGACTGAGGAATCTCTACACAGTTCTCCATAGTGGTTGGACCAGTTTGCACTCCCACCAACAGTGCAGGAGAGTTCCTTTTTCTCCACTTCCTCACCAACATTTGTTGTTGCTAGTTTTTTTTTAATATGTGCCATTCTCACTGGTGTAAGATGGTATCTCATTGTAGTTTTGATTTGCAATTCCCTGATTACAAGTGATGTTGAACATTTTTTTAATATGCCTGTTGGCCATTTGCATTTCCTCTTTGGAGAAGCTTCTTTTCAGCTCTTCTGCCCATTTTTTTACTGGGTTATTTACTTTGCTTTTGTTGAGTGTCATCAGCTCTGTAGATTTTTGTGATCAGTCCTTTATCATTAGTGCTGTGTGTAAAAATTTTCTCCCAGTTGGTGGGGTGTCTCTTTGTTTTGGTTACTGTCTCTTTTGCTATACAGAAGCTCTTTAATTTGCTATACTGTCTCTTTTGCTATACAGAAGCTCTTTAGTCCCAGCTGTTTATCTTTGCCTTCACTATCACTGCTTTGGGTGATGAGTCTTTAAAGATGTTATTAAGGTGTATGTCATGTAGTGTTTCGCCTGTATTTCCTTCTATATATTTTATGGTTTCAGGTGTAAAACACTGTTAAAAGAAGATGAAGAAGACACAAAGAAATGGAAAGACATCCCCTGTTCATGGATTAAAGAACTGAACATAGTTAAGAATGGATTTTAGGTCTTATGTTCAATTCTTTAATCCATTTTGAGTTGGTTTTTATGCATGGTGTGAGGTAGTAGTCAAGCTTCATTGTTTTGCATGTAGAGACCCAGTTTTCCCAGCACCATTTATTGAACAAATTTTCTTTGCTCCATTGCATATTCTTTGCTCCTTTGTCAAAGATAAGTTGACCGTAAATCTGTACGTTTATTTCTGGATTTTCTGTTTGTTTCCATTGGTCCATGTGTTTGTTCTTGTTCCAATACCATGCAGTTTTGATTATTATGGCTTTGTAGTATAGGCTTGAGATTGTTGCTGAGATTGTAATAAACATTTTGGTTAGCTCCCTGGCTGGGAATCCAACTCATGCAGCAGTGGCTTCTCATGATGTATGTATAGGATGTTCATAACAGCAATGTTTCAAATAGT
Organism: Talpa occidentalis; assembly: GCF_014898055.3. Taxonomy (NCBI): domain Eukaryota; kingdom Metazoa; phylum Chordata; class Mammalia; order Eulipotyphla; family Talpidae; genus Talpa; species Talpa occidentalis. The sequence continues at coordinate 54,216,799 of NW_023601653.1, forward strand.
AAAAACTTTACAACAGGGCCTCCCTGGTGGTGCAGGAATTAAAGTCTCAGTGCTATCAAGCTATCACCAGCCACTGCTTCATTAGTTGGATCCCCAGCCAGGGAGCTAACCCACATGGTGCCACAGACCTCTGCTATTTTGCCAGCTTCTCCCCTCAACAGTGTATTGCAGTCAATTTGCCTGTTCTGCTCCCCACTCTGTCTCTGGTGAATTCTCTCACTGCCCCTTGCACCACCTCTGGCCTACACACCAGTTCTTGTATGCATAAATAAATATAAATAAAGCTTTTAAAAAAAGAACTTTACAACAACCAAAATGTTTATTACAGTAGAACAGGTTTGAAATAGTCATATATTTACATAATTGAGTACTCCATAACTGTGAAGATGATGAAATGTGAGTATATATATCACAAAAACATGAGTTTGAGCCAAAAATAAAGCAAACACAGAAAAATATATAATGAAACCATTTGCAAAGTTTATGACAAGATTAAACTACATATTATTGAGGCATACATGGGAACTACAATGATAAGCAAAAATTATTAGCATCAAGTTTATGGAAGAGTATTCTTTCTGTGTCCATAGCAATGGCAAATGTCCCAATACCTGACCAATTTTCTGTAAGAAGCATGACAAGCACAAACCCCAACATGATGGTATCAGAAGGAAGAAGATTCTTAGAAAGTTCAGGGAAAGTGGTGTTCCAACAGGAACTGGAATGTCTCTAGTGGATGCTCTGGCTGATATTTCTGGGAAAAAGCTAATACTGCAAATAGGATTGTATAGAAGCTTGAATGCTTTGAGCCCAAGTATGGCTCTGAGAAAAGGCTGACTCTGAGATGAGAGCGTTTTCAACTGGGAGGAGATGAGAAAGGACTGAGTCTCTTAGGTCTAAGCTTCATCTTTTGTTTTACTATAAAGACAATAAAAGTTTCAGCTTACATTTACTTCAGTTGGGTGCAGCCTGGTGCCCCTCCTCTAGCCTACCACAAAGAGACACCCCTGACTTTTCGTAAAATATTTGAGAGCAAAAGCCAAAATGCAAAGGAGAGTAAAATTTAGGGGAGAGGATTAGCCTGTTCCCATCGATACCACAACTTGATCTGCGTACAATTTCATTCGTAAATGTCCTTGAAGTCATTTACGAGGGGCTGAAAATGTGGTCAGTGACAGAAGTCATTATGTCCACTGGATAAATTCTTCAGGAGAAGAAAGACTATTTCTGATAAGGAGAAGGAGCATGGCTTTTCCCAAGGAGCCTCTGTGTTAGTCTCAACACTAATTGTAGAGAAGAGGTCAAAATAGAGTGGCCAGGATACAACTCAGTTTGCTGAAAAGGCCTTCCGACGAAGGGAGGCAGAAGAGTGCCAGGCAGAGTAAAGAGGGTGAAGATTATATTAAATTTATCTCTATTTGTGGCACCTGATGACTTCTCATTCAATTTGTGAAAGGGCATGTTTTGTGATTTGAGCATCCCATGTGAATAAATTGCTAACTTCATCTCTTGACTGACTTGTAAATCTTGTCATTTTCAGGGATTAGCTACTTGCTAGATTCATCTATCAAAATTAAACTAGGTTTTCAGAGACCTGCCCTCTAAAGCCCAAGAACTATGAAAGATTAACCTTTTGTGGATCCTTCCAGACTGAGCACCAGTAGGTGACATCAGTGATTAATAGGGGCTGCAGAAGGTCTGGGGGAGAGTCATCACTTCCTCAGCCTTAGGAAACATATCCTGGTACTCTCCATGCCAACAGAACATTTCCATGGAATATTTAAAATAGCCATAGGGATCCTATTTTGCACTAGTACCAGAGGTTTTTTTTTTTAAGTGTGTTACATCTCCACAATGTTGTAAAACATGGTCCATTTATTCGGCCTTTTTTAATCATTCCAGAATCACCGGTCACAGTCGCAGAACCAGACATCAAATCCAGAGTTAGCTGGTCATAGCTTTTCTGTTATGCTGCTCTGAAGAAAGTGCATCAGGAATCATTTTTGTCCCGCTCACCCGGTACCACGTGAGGCACATGGTCTGTTTGCTCGTCAGCACTGCACATCCTCTGCTATCCTCTTCCTCCTTGTCTATTTACAGTCTGCAGTGCTATCTTGAGGCCTTAGAGACATTTCATCCAAATACCCACATTCACACAGAATGTTCCAACACCTTCCCAGTACAATCCTTGACATTTTCTCTTTCCTCCGAGAGGCGCGTGCTGTGAACCTGCTCCTTCTTGCATGTGAAATGGCAGCTGGGCTCTTTAATGGCTCCCTCAGATCCTCTAGCGCCTTTATTCCTCAGAACAAACTCTCTGCCTCAGTTCATCACAGGTCTGATGACGCCCTAAATAAAGTTGCCGCTGAGACCTTGGATCCCACTACAGGGTACAGGTTCGGCCAGATGGAGGTATAAAACAGCGTGTGTGCCACAAAGTATTCCCAGATTCCCTTAATTTCACTTTATGGAATCATTCCCTTTGAATCCTCAAAACTGGTGGAGAGCGATCTTTTTGTTTGCCCTTGGGGGCTACTAGCTTACAGAAGAATCACTTAACTGGGGATCAGATTGGTGACATTAACTCCATTCATTCACAGGCATCTGGCAAAGCTAACATTACTGAGCATGGAAGGTCACCATGTCACATATGATTTAGGTGCCTTCTTTCCATCACTCTTTTCAACAATGAAGAGATGTGTTCAGTGATCAATGTCCATTTAAGTATGAGGAGATGGAGGTACAGGGAGTGTGCTGAACTTGCCCGAAGTCATAGAGCTAGTCAGTGGTGACCAAGAGTCTGACCCCAGTGTGTCTAACCCCAGAGCCTGACCACCTCCTCCTGTTACTAGCTCTGCCATAGGTCCTTTGGGCATGTGCCTGGGTGAGTCACTTGGATGCCCAAGATATGGAACCGCTCCCCCCCCCACCTCTACCTGGGCCTTACATTCCAGGAAAAATGTCAAAGCAATCACAGAACAGTTTGGTTTCCATGTGGATGGGAAAGCTAACTTGGCCTAGAAGATGGAAGAAAGCCCCCCTAAAGGAGTGACATTCAGGCCACATCATGATAAAGAATATTCTAGGTAGAAGAACAGGGTGATGTGCGAAAGGACAGTGTGAGACGGGGGCATGTTCTAGAAGAGGCAAGAAGCTTAGTAGGATGGTAGTTGAGACTGAGGGAGTGGAGGGAGGCAGTGCAAGAGAGTGACTGGAGCCTCGAGTGATTGTCCTGAGCTGTGTTTGCAGTGCTAAAACGACTGGGTGTTATTTTTCAGGTACGAAAGCCGGTTGCTTCCTAGTCTAAGGATTGCATTATTTATGTTGACATCTGGGTATTTTTTTTTTAAGATTTATTTATTTATTTATACAAGCACTGTGTACAGTCAGAAGCGCGGGAGGGTGAGAGAATTCACCAGAGCCAGAGCGGGGAGCAGAACAGGCAGACTGACAAAGTACACTGCTGAGGGGAGGCCCTGTTCGTTTTTTTTTTTAAGATTTATTTATTCATGCATACAAGAACTGGGGTACAGGCCAGAGGCGCGGGAGTGTGTGAGGATTCATCAGAGACAGAGCAGGGAGCAGAATGGGCAGATGACCGAAAACACTGCTGAGGGGAGCAGTGGGCAAGACAGGAGAGGTCTGCCACACCATGTGGGATTCTCCCCCGCTGGCCGGGATGGAACCAGTGCTGCAGAGGCTGCAGACAGCTTCACAGCACTGCGCTCAACCACCTGCGCCACCAGGGGAGGCCCAGTAGGGTATGTTTTTAAGGAGTGTTAGCCAATCAGAAGTATGGATAATGTGATGGAAAGACCAGAAGCAACGGCACCTGTTTGGAGGCCAAGACAGAGAGAAAGACCGGGGAGAACAAGACAAAGGCCAAGAAAAGGCCATAACTGGATGCATTTTAAAAAGTCGCTACACATCTTTTATAGCAGTGATTTATTTAACTGATTTATTTTGTCTCCCATTAGATTATATGTTCCATGAGAGTATGAATTTTTGCTGAATCCCTGGTGCCCAGGACACCTCGTAGATTTAGACTAAAATAAGGAATCTAGGAATTGATTGGAGTTCGTGGATGAGAATTGCCAGAGTACAATTTCTAATTTGGCGAACAGGATGATGGTGGTAGACATGGAGACGAGTTTGGAAGTGTCTACAGAACTGCAAGTGGAGATGTTTTGAAACCCATTTAAGGTTTGGGACGGGAGCCCCAAGGAAAAGTGAGGCTGGTGGTAGAGATTTCAGAGTCCTGAGAACAGAATTAGAAATGGTGCTGACCCCATGGAAGTGGATCAAATCTGATATAGCACGTGAGGGAGGGAGTGGGGCAGAAGGAAAGACTAGGGAAACCTTGAGCAGCCACAAAGTTTAAGAGATACGAGAAAAAACAATGAATGAAACGAAGAAAGAGTGACATGCTCAGAGAGGAGGGAAAGAGGGGTGTGGGAGCACCAGAGGAGAGAGGCCTATGAGCAGAGCCTGGCTGGCCAGAGTGCTGGGTCATTGGTCATACCCAGATGAGAGAGAAGATCAAAGAGAGGCCATTGCCTTTGGAGACCAGCCGATCATCAGGCTGCACTAGAGCACACGTACAGGGGAAGAGGCCGAAAGAGGTGACCACAGGCTCAGGACCCCTTGGTGCCAATCAGAGAAAAGCAGAGGGAGCTCTGCTCCAGTCACGCCGGCAGGCAAGTGGAGTCCTTCCCCTGGAGCTGTGTCTTCATGCAGGGCAAACCTGCCCGACAGCGCAAGGTGGTCCTTGCTAGGAATTAGGTGAAGAATTACTGTAGGAGAGTGAAACCAGTACGCGGGGAGCAACGCAGAAGTTGGTCTAACGCAAAGATGATGACAGATGGAGCAGGCCGCAGGAGGTGGGGAGAATACTAGTAAGGGGTAAAGGTTTGAAGCAGAGGAAAGAAAACTTACTAGAAGCAAAAGAGAAATGATGATGTGCTCTGTTCTGCTCGATCCCCCGAGGTTGGAGTGACGCCACGCTAGCCCCGTGAGGAACTAAGGAAGCAGGTGGTTCGCTTCTTCTCAGATTCTTTTAGAAAATCACAAAGTTGCTTCACTGCCCTATTTAAAAATGGACTTTGAGCACCAAAATCAATCATGGCGGGAACTACAAAGAAAAACTTCATTTCCTCAAATAAATGAAGTGAGAGAAAGGAAGCAGGAAACAATACAGTAAGAGACTGGAAGGGAAAAAAACCTGTCGCAATGCATGCACTTTATTTGGATATATATCCATCAGACAAAGTTATTTTTTTTTAAAGATTTGTTTAGTTATGCATACAAGAACTGGGGTGTAAGCCAGAGGTACGGGGGATGAGAGGATTCACTAGCGAGAGTGGGGAGCAGAACAGGCAGATCTATCGAAATACACTGCTGAGGGGAGCAGCAGGTGAGACAGGAGAGGGCTGCTGTGCCATGTGGGTTCCTCCCTGGCCTGGGATCGAACTTATGCTGCAGTGGCTAGCGATAGCTTGATAGTGCTGTCTTTAACCCCTGAGCCACCAGGGGAGCCCCCAAAGTTATTTTTTAAAGTTGACTTTGGGGAGAAACATTGGAAATTTGGACATTAAATGGATTTTTGTAATATTTAGGATAATGCTGGTATTGTGATAATGTTTGAGTTCTCATGGATGAGAGAGATATAGACATATTTACAGATAAACTTTGATGTGGAAGTTGCTCCAAACTAATATGGGAAGCAGGGATGAGGGTGGAAATATAAGGAAAATAAGATAGGCCGTGAACTGATAAACTTGCAGATGGACTATGAGTGTAGAGGGATTATTACATTATTCTGTGCACTTTCATGGCAGTTTTAGTTTTTCTAATTTTGTTTTAACTTAGTGACGAAACAAAATTCTGTTCAATGAATAATGAAAATTGTGCTTTACTTCTAAGGCTGGCCGGTAAAGAGATAAAATGGGAAATAAATGAGAGAAACAGTTTAGAAGAGAGACTACACAGGCAGAGAAAAAGAGAGAAAAATGAAAAGGATGAAAACACAGAGACTTGTGAAAGGACATTACCACCTTGTGGTCTTTCGGGATATTGCCCCTAAATACTCCATCCGTGATGTTTTTTCACACCTGTAGGCATTTGTGGGGTTTTTGGTCCCACCCTTGCAGGAAGTTTGACTGAGTTGAAGGCCATATCTAAACTTCAGGTTGCAGATTTCTTATTGGTGAGTTGCACTACCTTGACTTTCCTCATGTTTTGAGACTGTACCCCCATATCTTGCCCATGGTCCCTGGATTTACTAAATTTTTTTATGCCAAATTTCCCATTTTATATACTCAGAGTTAGCTACTAATTTGTTACATCAGGACTTTATGAACAAATATTTGTTCAGCTTATCCAGATCCTTAATGGACAGGAAAGAAAAACAGCATTACTGGGTTATAATTGATATAAAAACCAGACATATTGCATATATGCTATTTAATGGGTTTGGGGTTATGTGTACGCCATCACCATAGTTAAGGTGATAAATATATTCATCATCTCCATTTATTATTTCTTCTTTTACCATTGTCTCCAGTCTGAATAATCTTGATTTCTAACTCATCCAACTCCTTGGGCATTCTACCCCTTTTTCTCTTAGGCCTTTCCTAATGCCATGGGAGTTCGTTAGCTTGCAGCACATGACAGAGCAGCACAGTGTGTTCAGATAGCTTGGGGAGTGGCATCATAAGGAAAGGATTCGGAAGATGGAACCACTATCACTAAAATGACCCACACCAGAATTCCAAGTCTCATAATTAACAATGCCAGTTGGCCACATGCTCTCACTACCACTGAGGATTCCTTTATATTCACCTCTTCTCCATCCATACTTCCTCAGTGTGAGCTCTTGCTCTCCTGTCTCTGGCATGGGCAATGCACTCCCAGCTTCCAGTTGGTAGATAGCCCCTTCCAATTGATCCTCTACACACAACATCCACTTAGTTCTCCAAAATGCAGCTCTAATCCCACGACCTCTGCTTCCAGTAACTTTTAACACCCTCAAGAAAAGAAACCTAAATTCCAACAGCCCTCCTCCTCACTGTCGATACGAAGCTTGCTGTCTAGTCTTATTCACTGCACTTCTCCCAGCGTACACAATGTCCAGTCACACGAAGTTACTTGCTGTTCTGAAAAATAATTCTATATGCTTCCCGATCCCTTGCCTTGGCACAGATTCCTATCCTCATCTGGAAACCTGTTGTCATGCCTGCTCAACTTCTCATCTTGGCTTGGCTTGACTCAGATCTAACACTCGTGGCTGATCTGTCTCCAACTAAATGTCCCTGTCGCACTTTCACACCTGACTCACTGCTATCAGGATGTGTTGGCCGGACTCTCTAACCCCTACTCCAACACCTTGAAACTCCAACATAACTGGAGCATTCCCAGAATTTTGCAAGGGCCCAGTAGGTGCTGGTATGCATTAAAGACTGGCTGCCTTCTGCTCCGAAGCTTTTTGTGGGACTCTGATCTGCAGTGACAGAGTAGGTGGCCAGAATTCTCATGAGAAAAGGAGATACTATTGGGGGTTTACTGCGTTGGTATTTTTTTTTTTATTTATACAAGCACTGGGTACAGTCAGAAGCGTGGGAGGGTGAGAGAATTCACCAGAGCCAGAGCAGGGAGCAGAACAGGCAGAAGGACCGAAGTACACTGCTGAGGGGAGCAGCGGGCACAGCAGGAGAGGTCTGCGCGCCATGTGGGACCCTCACCGGCCGGCCAGGTATTGAACCTGTGTTGCAGAGGCTGTGGACAGCTTCGCAACCTAGCTCTCAACTGCTGCACCACTGGGGAGGCCCGCGTTGGGTATTTTTAATTACAATTAGCCAGTGGTAGGAAGGATTCTCTCAAACTTCAGGTAGGAATAAAAAACCATTCAAGTCTTCTGGAAGTGAATTTATCAAAATATTCATATAATTAGACCCAGAATTCCACTTGTAAGGATTGTAATTGACAACGAACGTAAAGATTTGAATATAAGAATGTTAAAGCATTATTAATATAAGTATTTAAATTTATTAACCCAAAATGTCTTGAATAGGTGCAAATTGTGATATTACCATAAAAGAGAATTCTAGGCAGCCATTACACTTGATATAATATGAAATTGAAAATTATTTTCCTGAAAAGCAAAAATAAGTTCTGGCTATAAAAAAAACTGTGGCCAATTTTAAATTGTGTGTTCACGTCTACCATGGACGAATGCAACAAACATTTTTACATACATACTTTTAAATATAAACATAAGATACCCATACCTAATAAAAGTCTAGGAAACACACCAGAATAAAAATAAGCTTATAAATTATTGTTGCCTTCTCTGTATTTTCAGATTTTCCCCCAGTGAGCAATTATTGTCTTGGTAATAGTAAAGGGGATAAATAAAGGTTATTCTTTTTAAAGGGAAAAGGAAGATAAAGGAAAAGAGGCTGAGTCCCCGAGGTCATCAACATTGGGAGCTGGCCTGAATTTAAGAGCACCTGAATCTTAGTAACAGAAAGACCTATGGAATTTTACAGGTTAAGCCAGTTGGTCATATGTGCCTTAGTGTCAAGCCCTCAGATCAATATATACTTGAGGTCAGTGTCAATGAATGGAAATGATTTGGAGAGGAGGGCGCCAGGAGGAAGAGGTGATACCAGTCAATAACTTGGGTCAGACTATTCACACAACCCTTCCATCCTTGGTTGCTCTGCCCTTTCCACGTCTCCAGTCTCACACAGGAACTGGGAGAATATTAGAAACTGCCTTCACTCCTGGAGAACTGGGAGGTTATCTGTGGAAGTCACACAAGCAGACTATCTAGGCCTTTGTCTGTCCAGTATGTCTGGATCTGTTTCAAGGACCTGGGTTTCCCTCCTTTAACTGGAGCTCAGTGGGCAGGTTGATTCTTTCCAAGTGCTTGGAAATTTATTGAATTTAGGTTGGCATCAAAGATTTTACACAGGAGGGCCTCCCCGGTGGTGCAGCGGTTGAACACTGGGCTGCGAAGGTGCCCGCAGCCTCTGCAGTGCCGGTTCGGTCCCCAGCTGCCAGCGAGGGTCCCACATGGTGCAACAGACCTCTCTTGCCGCGCCTGCTGCTCCCCTCAGCAGTGTATTTCGTCAGTCTGCCTGTTCTGCTCCCCGCTCTGGCTCTGGTGAATTCTCTCACCCTCCCACGCTTCTGACTGTACCCAGTGCTGGTATAAATAAATCAATCTTTAAAAAAAAAAGATTTTACCCAGGTTGATTTACAAAGAAACCCATTAAAGAAAATCTCGTGTCATTAGAATGGATATTGAAAATGATTTTGTTCTCAAAACAAACACACACTAAAACCCTGAGTGATGGAAGAGGAAACTGAAGGTCAGGGTGTTTAGTTTTATGTGTCAAAATGACTGGGTCCAGGGATGCCAGATAGTTGGTTAAACATTATTACTGGAAGGGTGTTTTGAAGAGATTAACATTTGGAGTGAGTAAAGCAGATAAGTCTCCCCAGTGTGGGTGGGCATCATCCAGTCTCCTTGGGGCTGAATAGAAAGCAAGGCAGGCAAGATTTGCTCTCTGCCTGACTGCTGGAGCTGAACCATAGATTGTCTGCTCTTGGTGCTCCTGGTTGTCAGTCCAGGCTGCAATCTTCATCATTGACTGTCCTGGGGCCCCAGATTGCCAACAGTAGGTCTTAAGACTTTGCAACCTTCATAATCCTGTGAATTAGTATCTTTTATATGTATGTAGAGAGAGATAGATATATAGAAAGGGAGATAGAGATAGATAGATATATTGACTCTGTTTCTCTGGAGAACTCTAATACTAAAGTGAAGAACTGGAAATAGCAAGAGACACTGACTTTTCCAGAATTTTGGCTACAAAATTAGAGAAAGGTGCAGGTGAAGAAGTTGAGTCTTCTTTTCTTTGTTATAAAGGTAAGATGAAACTTTACTATTCTTAGGAGGAAAGCTGTTGAAGGGGAAACATTAAACAGAAAGAACACACAGGAGGCAGGCACTGGTGTTGCGTAAAATAAAGTGCACCAGACGGAGTCTACTTCTGGAGTTGCAGACCAGTAGATGATGAGGATGCATAACAATTTGGTAGTTTGGAAGATATCATGTAGTGAGCTTTTTATTCAATTCTTTGTGAAATGTGAGGGAAGATCAGCTAGGGGGTGTGTAGAAGGGTGAAATAGTGGTTTTAGGAGCTTGACCTAGTTCTTGAAAAGCCACAGCCCATAATGTCTTCTTGGAAAAGATGCATAGTCCAAGGTACTGTTCTCTGGGACCAAGACATGGAGACAGAGTTGGGAGAACGAAGGATCATTGCCAACTATGCTAGTCTCTGTTGTTGGCTGATTTGACATTCAGAGGCAGCAGATCCTACTTGGTACAGTTACGCCCCAACTTAGCCTCTACCACTGCTCATGTGCTCTAACTTCCTTCATGTGCGCTAGAGCAGCTAGTGATAAACCCTCGCTAGTGTCAACAGCCTATTTTGTTTAGTGCCTCTTCCCTGATAAGAGTCTCTCTGGGGCGTGTTCACATAGGATAGAAAGAGCTTTACACTCTAGCCCTCTCCATATATCCATCCACAGGTCTCTGTCTCAGACCTGTCACCAATCTTGCAGTCCTTTTTCTTTCCATCTCTGACCAGCCTTATTTGGTGTGGTACAGTGTAGCGGCCTTCCACATGAAGTGAATGTGCTGTGGACCACCAAGAACTCTGTCCCCCGAAATACTTTCCTTTAGCACTGTCTTTCAAAACCACACTGAGGGGAGCAGTAATCCAGTCGCTGTCCATATCCAGCTATCTTCCAGACCAAGAACGGACCTGATTAAAGTCTCTGCCAGATCAATGGGGTGCTCCAAGGTAAAGGCACCCTCTGGAGGAGAACCATATAGGAAGTTGCTAAGTCCTTGACCCATCATGGGATGGGGGCTACCCTGAACGGAGTGTGGTGTCAGTTTGAATGATGAGGCAGAGCTTGAGGGAGCTGTCAGTTTATCACACTGCACAAAAGCAACTTCTTTCTTGGAGGGAGATCTGAGCAGCACTTTTGCAAATCTGCCACAGATACTGATTAAGTTCAAATACTTACCTTGTCAGGATAAATAAAAATGAGCATGGTTTGTAAATTAAGGTCACACACAATAAGAAAACAGAATATATAACTTTTAACTCAGCAACAGCAGATTTTATATATACAAATGAAAGTGAAACTAAAAATAGAAAGTAAAAAGAAATAATACAATAGATAATATGAAATACTGAGAGAACTTAAATATTTAAAATTGAAGGTAAATGCTTTAACTCGCCAACAAAAAGACAAGAGACTCAGAATTAAAGGGTACACAATATGTTTAAGAACATTTGTCAGAGCTAAGAAATAGAAAAAAATAGAACATAAGCTATGGGAAAAAAAGATTTATCAGCATATAGGATTATGAAACAAAATAAAACTAGGAAAACTGTAGTAGCAGACTGACACAATATATGTATTCTTTATGAGACAGGTGGTGATAGATACAGCTGTACAGATGTTACTCATTGATAAAAGGAACAATAAGACAATCCAGAGAGCAATATGACACTTCTTGGTCCAAATCAATATATACTCTATGACCAACAAGTCTTTTCTTTGGACATATCCCCGTGAATTGTTTGTCATGTCCATTAGCAGATATATTATGAGAAGTTTCATCTTGTTGCTGGTGGCAGAGTTGCAGGGAGCCCGTGTCCATCACTAAGAGAAAGGGCAGGTGAAAAGTGCTGTGTCCTATGAAGTATTTACGCAACGATGGAAACACTATCTTAAAGGTACATATTCATACAGCAACAGAAATTAATCTATTTTTTAAGATTTTTAATTTATTTATACAAGAACTGGGGTACAGGCCAGAGGCACGGGGGGTATGTGTGTGTGTGAGAGAGGATTCATCAGTGACAGGGCAGGGAGCAGAACAGGTAGACTGACTGAAATACACTTCTGAGGGGAGCAGTGGGCGAGAAGGAGAGGTCTGCCACGTCATGTGGGTTTCTCCCTGACCAGCCGGGAATCGAACCCGCGCTGCAGAGGCTGCGGACAGCTTCACAGCGTGGCGCTCAACCCCAGAAATTAATCTTTATAATACTTGCGGGGGGGGGGGGGAATGTGAGAATAAGGATGACACCAATACAGTATTAGTCATCTTAAGTAAAAATAAATGGCCAGAAATCTATTCATATTGTAAATCTACAAATAAAAAGGTTCACAATAAAAGGAGCAAGTGACTAGGAGTGGAAGATGTAGATAAAAAAGGGAATCAGCAAATGAAAGACCAAACTAAAGGGGCCTTTCTAGGACCAACGGTGACGCCATTGCTGCAACACATGAGTGTGATTAATTAAACCCTCTGCTCTGGAAGCCAACTGCTCTTGAAGCAGACTACCTCGGAGGCTTTGAAGGTACATCAACTAGCAAAGTCATGTCACCCAGCAGGGCCACCCAGGGGCAAGAGTGGATGAGGCGCATAGTTGGATCTTCCCAAGCCTAAGAACTGACTGGCCCTTACTGGGAGGAAAACGGAGGGGCTCAGCTATTGAAGCTCCTTGGCCGGAGGGTTGGAGGAGTCTGAGGAGCCGAGGCTAGTTAATAATGACAGGCCACGGGAGGAATGTGTGGACAGAAAAGTGTAGCCGAGGACTGGCATAACAAAGTTCTCAGGTGATGAACTGGCACAGACCATGACTATGCAGATAGGATGTTGACAGGAAATGGCAAGGAAGAGCATGAACTTTGAATGTCCAGCCTGACGTTCTTTGCACAGTCCGTTCTTAAGCACAGTCAAGTTGTCTGTGGTGAGAGCAGAAGTGGGATGAAGATGATGATCGCATGTGTGTTGGATACTGAAGACTTTCATGAGTAAGGAGACGTAACTAGGATAAGAAATGACATTAAGGACAAGCTGTGGGTGGCCCAGGCGTGTTTTGTGAACCTCACGGAAGGCAAGTGTGTAATGGAAAGCAGTACCCCTGGGGAGCTAAAATAGCCACAGTGCCCTAAGCCCTGCACACAGGCGTGAAGGAAAGAGCAGCCTTTGCTCTAGGGACTAAGTGTTATTCTCAAGAGAAAGCTGTTCTCAGTTAAGGTGAGGAAGAAAAGTACCTGCCTGCCTTAACAAAATAGTACAGATTGGGTGACATAATAGAAAAAAATTTTTTTCACCATTTTGGCGCCTAGAAGTCTATGACCCAGGTAACAGTTAGGCTTCCATGAGAATTCTTCCTGGCTTGTGCTCACGTGGCCTTTCCTCTGCGTCCGTGTGCCCAGAGTGCAAATGAGCCCTCTGGTGTCTCTTTTTATAAAGACATTAATCCTGTGGGATCAAGGTCCCATCTTTACGAATTCATTTAACCTTGAATACTTCCTTGGAGGGGCTATCTCCAAATCTAAATAGCCATACTAGAGGACAGGACTTCAACTATGACTTCTGGGGATAACACACTCAGTCCATAACACCAGACAAAAACTAGATGGCTATGGCCCCTACTTTGGAATAGTTCAAATATAAAAGACTAGGAAAAGTAAACTCAATCTGAACCCTCAAAGACAAAGTGCCTCCCTGTGGAAATCACTGTTCAGATGAGATGTAGCTGTACAGGAGGTGCCGATAATGTGCCTTCAGGGGAATTTTAAATAGGGAGGTCAGGACAACAAAGGAAAAGAAGTGGTGTGCCAGAGTGACAATAAAACCAGAGTCCCAAATTTCATATGAAATATTTTCAAGTGTATAGTTACTATAATCCAGCATTTTAGATCTAAAAGAGACTATAGTCTTTTAAGAATATTCTTTATTCTTTAAGCTGAGCATTTTAAAAATGAGCATATGAAGTCCACAACACCCACAGTCACTGAGTGGGAGTTCTTGCCACCCAGCTGGGGATCTCTCAACAACAGGACACTTTACTTCTAAGTTTCTGGCTATATCCACAGATCCTGAGTTCACAAGGAACAAGAACAGAAACTAAACTCCATTCAATCTTTACAGAGACTGGTACCATTAGCAAGTAACCCCCACTTGGCTTAAATTTTTTTATTGCAAAAGAAAAATGAGCTGATGTCAATACAGTATCAGGTGACAAAGATAATGTGCTCCTCCAACCAAGGGAAGAATCTCCCTGGCAAATGTGGTCAAGTGGTTACATTTTCCTGTTAATTTTCCTTTTTAAAATGTTTCAAAGCTGGAAATCAAAACTCTTTTTTAGCAGGATTGCTTTAGGTTCTTGTTAAGGATGTCACCAAGACAGCCATTTACAAGGCACCTACACAGCCTTCTGCTTCCATGTAATGAAGAAAAAAAAAAAACTTGCAAGAAGCACAATGAAATTTTACATTTTTCCTCAAGTGTTACAAAACTGGGGGAAAAAAAAGGATGGTTTGAGTTAGATTCTTAAAATGTGGTGAAATTAAAATGGCAATCCTTTATTTTTTTTTTAAAGATTTATTTATTTATTCATACAAGCACTGGGTATAGTCAGAAGCGCTGTGGGCGAGAGAACTCACCAGAGCCAGAGCGGAGAGCAGAACAGGCAGAAGGACCGAAGCACACTGCTGAGGGGAGCAGCGGGCGGCAGGAGAGGTCTGCGCGCCATATGGGACCCTCGCCGGAGGCCGGGGATCGAACCGGCGCTGCAGAGGCTGCGGGCAGCTTCGCAACCCAGCGCTCAACCGCTGCGCCACCAGGGGAGGCCCGGCAATCCTTTATTAACTAATTACTAAATAGTGTTTTTATGAGACTACTTTTTCAACTACTAAGATTCACAATATAGGGGCCTCCCTGGTGGCACAAGGGGTTGACGCAACCTATGAAGCTATCGGCAGCTACCGCAGCACAAGTTCCATCCCCAGCCAGGAAGGTGACCCACATGGCGCAGCAGACCTCTCCTGACTCACCCGCTGCTCCCCTCAGCAGTGTATTTCAGTGAGTCTGCCTGTTAGGTTCCCCACACCTGGTCAATCTTTTCACCCCGCCCCCCACACCACTGGCCTGTTGTACCCCAGTTCTTGTATGCATAAATAAATAAATCTTTTTAAAAAGATTCACAATATAAACAGTTTAGAAAACCAGCTAGAAACTGCAGTTAGGGACTGGAATATTTGATTCATGATTTTGGTTGAATATATATAGTAAAAATACTTGGCATGTCAAAGAATAGTTTTAGATTGATTCCTCTTTTGTGACATTCTGGTTGGATTAAGGAGGTCAGAGGAGATAGTCTAATGCAAATGCCAAATCTTTAGAAAAAACTAGATCGTTACCTATATAATGAATTATTGATGGCCACTTTAAAACCTAAAGTTCTGATATGTTAATAATGCTTGGCTTGGGTTTCACTGCCATGTAGACAATATAAGAAAAACAATTACAAATTTCCATTGAAATTCATCCACAGAGAAAAAAAACCTTTTACTACTTGTGTCAATGTCATGGCCACAACGTTTTTGAAATAGTCTGAGTGGGGCTTGAAAAGCTGCTGTGAGGCTAGATGATACTAAAACCACTGAATTTTGGTCACCTCTAAAAAGTCAATGTCATTTAACAAAGCCATCTAATTTAATTTGGGCTCAACTAAATACTTTAAAAACAAACCCCACATGAGAATATAACCAAAAAAACAAAACAAAAAAAAAAAGAGTGAAGTTCACCTTCTCCAAAGGTAACCCTCCCGTATCCGATTCTCTAAAAAAAAGTTGGGATAGTCATTTCCCAGGTTTAGCTCTTTCCAAGATCAAATATTGTCTTTTTATTTTATTTGCCTGATTATAGCCATTTTCTAACTATTCAGATACAGAGTGAAGTCCCACTACTTACTGCTACTCTGTAAGGTATTTATAATGATGTAAGGTATTTGTAATTATGAAACCACTTTGAAAAGTTTTGTTTTCTACAAAAGAAAAACTACACAAAATGAGTTGAAGTAACAAGATTCATGAATACACGGCAGTTAGAACCCGACTTTATTGTTACAGCCAATTTTTATTTACAGAATATAAATCTCTTCAAAAAGATACATTCCTTCATTTAATCAATGGTGAAAGGCCTTATTAAACAGAAATACAGCCTAAACATCACACATTTAAACAGAAATATAAACAGCATCATTAAATTTATGAACATATAAGCAAAAATGTATTTTTACTTAAGCAGTTACATGAATGAGGCTGTTTTTAATTTTCTTCACTGGCAACCCCATTCTACCCACTAAGCAATTTTTACTTAAATTAACAGTAGTAAAAATGTAGAAATTATAAACATGAAAATATGCAAGAAAAACAGGAAGTATCTTCATTACCAAACAGATTAACAAGTTCTCAGACACTCAGATACTTTCTGAGGCCTATCAAAACACCTACATCAAAGATGCATTCATCTGAGAGGTATCAATACATTTTCAGTGCTGAGACAGTGTGTAGCACTTACAGTATATACAAGAGCAGCATAATACTCTGTTTCACATTTGATAAACACAAATTTAAGCTTTATGCCACAATTTTCCAATTCAACATACAGTTAACGCAATGACAAATACTCATTTTGCTTTTTTCTCCAGAAACTGAATAAGAAAATTGTTTAAGAACATGGAGCAATGCCATGTCTTCTTCCTTATATTAATAGTATATTGTGAAATGCAAATACTTCATATCATGGAAACTTGCCCATCTGTACAAAGGCTCCTAAATACAGTACAGTTAGTTTCCTTTGCCGAATCGACCAATTTATAGTAATTTTAGAGTTTACATAAGTAAAAGGAAATTTCTTCAGATTATTGGACAATTATGTGTGTCACTACCTAAATGGAAGTAGCAAACACCACAATCATGGCAAATAAATGTTCTCATCTCCTCCAATGCTGTTGGGGGGTTCTTTTCCAGATCGCTAGAATGAGTTTATGTGGATGTCACTGGGTCTCAAACTTCATTTTGAGTTCGTTTATTAAAGTTCCTTTATTAAGAGTTTTGAAATTTAATAGGACAATTTAAATCAGTCAGCTAGTCCAAATCCAGTATGTATTGTTTTCTTATAAATACCTATTAAGTGTTTTTGTTAAGATGATTAATGATACCTATATATCATTAATGGAGAAGATATAAATAAAAATGTCTGTTTAGTGACTAGGAACATTTTACAGAACAAGTTTTTCATAACTTGTTATGCTATAGAATTCATACTGAACACAGATTTTATTTTAACCTGCTATTTGATAACATCAGTAGCATAGTAAGTGAATTCAGTATAGAAAAAAAGTGAAAGCAGATTTCAGGACAGAAACCTACCTAAAAACTTGAATTTAAGATGCATCAAATACAAAAAGGTATTTTCTATAAGCACTATCATTTTTCTCCATTCAAGTAGTTGAAATTTTCTGTGCATTTCAAATAATGATCCAAAAATGAACATTTTTAGGTTAAGAACTATGTTCAGAAAAAACCTAATTATATAATTTCAGTTTTCTACTAATGCAAACCCAAGCATTTTCTTTCAGATCAACACATTTACAGACTAAGTTTCAAAGATGGGAAAAAATTTATTTAAAGTAACTGATACACTTTCCTATCCAAAGACATCAAACCCAACACAAAACTAACCACACAAGTGGTATGTAAGAGAGAGAAAAAAAGGTGGCTCAATACAACATCTTTCTTTTAAAAAAGATTGCCTTAATATGCAACTAACTTTCCAAAGGACATTCTAAAATCTAATGAACTAAAGAAAAATCAGAGCAAATCAATTTTGAAATAAAGATAAAGCGGCTTTACCACATTTTTATAATATTCCTTTATGCATAATAATTACTACCACTTGCCTTTTGTATAAAGTAGTGCAAGTTGCTGCCAATAACAAAACTCTCCTTCTAGCATAAAGCACTGTTGACTTTGTCTATCAATTGAATGAGTGATTAATAAAGAGCTTAAGTCTATATCACTTTGGAATGCAGTATAAAATGCTTATTAAAAGCAATTTAAAGCAGAAATGCAAACTGACAGTATTCTCATTATGAAAGAATTAAGAAATGGTACAGTAGGCTTTGTGTAATATTAAAAAAAAGTCTATATAATTGTAAAAGTAGAGGTATTTAACGACTTGAGCTTTTTAGGGAGAACTTTTTTCTTTAAATTTGAAGCTTTAACATTTATTAAGTTAAAGTAAATATTTTTAGTTCAGTAAAAATGGAAATACGAGTCATTAAAAGATTACTTATGCTTTTTGTCTTTTACAATCCCATAGTGAACAACTTTAGGGAAACCAACTGAGATATGCTTAAGTTACAAGCATATCTAAGTATAAGCTAAAAGCTATTATTTTTCATATTCTTTGAAAATATGAGACTTAGATTCACATTGAGGTCTATAAAATTTCAAGGGTTATTTTTGTAGAAAAAGGTTTAACAACCTTGAAAATAGCAAAGGATTAATACTTCAGAAGTTTGTGATCAGTGTATTTTTCATTTGCTTTAGCTGGGAATAATGACTCAAGAAACGGAGCTCTAACAGTGTATTAATTTACTGCTTGCAAGAAATACCTTCACAAAAACTAATGACCAACGAAAGAATGGAGAAAAGTCATATTAGGCACTGAGAGGCTAAATAAATTAGTGACATTAACAAAACCAGATAAGCCCTATTTCCAGTTCCTCTTGTTATCCCACTGTGCAGCCAGGTATGTTGGCTATTTCCAGTCTAAAGCCAAAGAGCTGGATTGCTTTATTACAGAAAAAGTTCTACAAAAGGGAACAGAATGCAAACAATACACGATCTCATATGCAAGATACAATTCACACTAATTTACAAATTTTTATTTACACTGTTTTATATACATTCCAGGCAGACCTAGTTGATGAGTTTTGTGCTCATAATGATCTCAAATGATCATGTGAACAATATAAATTACTACCACATCTCTTTGATTTCCAGAAAATGGTGGTAGCATGGGTAAGAGGGGGGTAAATCAAATGTTACTGGCAGGTAAGATCATACATGAGTAAGGAATAAAGAGAAAAAAAAAAAGTTATGGGATTTTGCTTGTTAAAGCATCCAGGCCACTATGGTCTATTGACTAACAGTGAGTACACATGAATGCCACTTCTCTAACAACCATTTTCATATTTACAAAATGAGTTTACTCCCAACCAGTTGAGTTATTAGGTAAGGCATTCAATTTCCTTAGCTTAACATAAAAAGGCGACAGACAGCAAGCCACAGCACAATTTTAGAGGGATGTTTTTCCTTCAGAATCCCTTAAATGGTCAATTAAAAAGGAAGCATCAGTCTGCAGCGTGATCCCAAAAACCTACACAGGAAGCAGAGCATCGCAGCCTCCAACATCTAGCCAAAGAGTGGGAGAAATATCTTAAATTTCTTATTTTGTTCCCAAGATCCACTGCATCCTCCTACGGCTGAGAGAAAGCCTTTACTAACCCTTTTACATGCCCCTTTACCTGAATCTCTCTAATCTCTCTGGAACTCTTACAACTGTATCACAGCTAGCAGCAAGCAGTCTACCAGCAATGGCTCAGTGAATTGCTATTCAAAATAGTTTGAATAGGGAGTAAAGTAGAAAAATGATCTTTTCTCCTCTCTAGTTCTCCACGATATACACTGTTTCACTTTAGAAGTCAGAGAGCAAAACAAAAAAGAAAGGAAAAGAAGAAGGAATATTACATTTCTTCATCGCTCTAAGAAAATTTTCCAAACACAGACGAAAATTCCACTAAGACCAGTTTTTTCAAGTTCACTCTAACATTATATAAAAAGTTATAATGTTTAATTGGTTCCATTCATTTAGGCAATAATGTAAAATCCTACTGCTCTACAGTACTATGGTTTATAAAGACAGAAGTGAGTATCTGTAACACTGGGGAGGTAGAACACAAATCCCAGTCTTAGTCTAACACTATTACAGACACAGACAGATTTTAATATTTATGTAACTAGAATTTACCATTTAAAATGGCCTTTAAGTGTTTCTACCTACTTTATTAGCTTTAAACATCTTGAAATAATCCAAGTATTTTAAAGCACTTATCTGAGAATTAAGTCATTTGGAATAATACATCAGGCTCCCCAGAAGAGTTCAGAGGATAAATTTGTAGTTGCATATTTGGAATATGCAGATCCATTAAGCCAACTTTGTACATGGGCACTTATGTGACCAAAGTGCAAAGCTTGTCAGACTAATTTTCTAAGTAAAGTTCACCATGACTGCTCAGCTCCATATAGCAGTTTTCAAAATTTGAAGCCTACTTATCTATCCCAAAGATCTAAACGCCCTTCCATATAATTGCCCCACACTCACACCTAAATAAAATTAAAATTCAAGGTAAGGCAAAATCAAAAGAAACCAAAACAGAAGCCCTCCTACATATTTCTGCTTAATTCACATTTTTTGTATCAGCTTTTAAATGTACAAGATCAATGCCCTAAATGTTCCTTATTTCTTTTAACCACATCAACATATTTCTCTGACTCTACGTGTGTCAACTAATCTGTTGTTATTCTAAAGATATGAAACCTAACTAAACCATGAAACCAAAACGAAAGGAATGAACCTGGAGAGGTAAGGAGTTCGTCTAAATGACATTCTCTTGTTCCCAAGTATGATAAACATCTTTGCTTCAAAAATCAGCAATTTATCTACTAGCTACCATTTAATAACACATGAAACACAGAAAATCTCAACAAATGAAACAAAATTTTTAGTTAGGAACAATTTGATGTAATGAAAATTTTAAATCAAACTAGTAACTTAAATGACCATATTTAGTATATGAAAATATTATTTAATGCAAATGTTGGTAACATGAAATCATATCTATTCCAGGATTATATGGTAAATATTAATATTTATATGCCAGACTATGTAGGGAGGGGGATTTTAATTCTAAGTATATTCCCTAAAAAGAAACCTTTTCAATACTCAGTTCAAAAAGATGTACCACTAGCATAAATGGTGAACGTATTTCACCCTCCTAAACAGGTATTTTTCTATGAATATCCTAAGTTATCTATACCAGTGCCTGGCATTTCAAGAGTAAATGATTCATTTTACTTACAGTGCATGAAAATAAAAAGGTTACACTGTATCTAGAATTTTACTAAAATTAATCTTATTAAAGTGAAACAAACTTTCTCTGCAATATTCTCATTGTTTACACTCAACAGACTAATGAAAACAGATGAACGCATTCACAGGAACATGTTAAATTCATAATAAATAATTCACATATAACACAGATTAAATTATCAAAGAAAGGATTAAACTGGCATCCTTATACCTTTTTGCAGATTTAACAAATTTCTAATCCACCACATACTGATAGCTGTAGGTATATTCTTGACATCATTCAGCCTATTTAAAAAATAGATTGTTTAGAGGCATAATTCGTAAAGCAAGATAACCAAATTAAATAACAGAATTTTAACAAATATTGGCTTTTTGGATTTCTTAAGAAAAGATTTACAAGCATTGTTCAGCTACTTGAGAATAATTAAATCTCTTCTTTACTCAGGCACTTTTAATGCAGTAACCTCAGGCTTCATTTTAAAGTATTGGTTAAAACGAACAATTGCATACCTAGTGAGAAAGAGAGTAACAACAGAATTAGTCAAAGCTGAAAAACTTAATCCTTCATTTATTTCCACTCACCCTCTAAGCTGAATTTTTTTAAGTTTAAGGTTTCAAAGGACATATTTTTAGTTTATTGCACCACCTACTGGACACTTTTCTAACACTTAGAGCTTTTAACAGATTATATCAAATTTCTTCACAGACCAATTAGTAAATGTATCCAACTTTTATTATATTTGACTGAAAATAGTAACTTCAGTGTCCCCTGAGTTCTAAATCTTAACCCAAAGAAAGTACAGACAAACGTAACAAATAAGGTAAAATTAAACTTACCCAAGGAAATCAAACTCAATAGTGGAGTATTTGGCTTGAATCAAAGCCCACAATCCCCAAAAGAAATGAGAAGCCTAAGAAGGGAAGAACAATCAAGAATTATGATAACGCATGACTTTATAAAACAAATATCGAATTGTACATATTTATTTCCTTCTTCATTAATTCCATGCACTGCACTTGATGCTTTTATTAATATATCTGAAGAGGGCCTCCTTTCACACAGGGGTGTTTAACACAGACTTTAACACAGGGGTGAAAGTCTCAGCGCTATCAAGCTATTGCCAGCCACTGCCCAGCCAGGGAGCTAACCCACATGGCACAGCAGACCTCTCCTGTCTCACCAGCCGCTCCCCTCAGCAGTGTATTTCAGTCAGTCTGCCTGTTCTGCTCCCCACTCTGTCTCTGATGAATCCTTTTACCCCCCCATACCTCTGACCTACACCCCAGTTCTTATATGCATAAAGAAGTAAAAATAAATCTTAAATAAAAAATCTGAAGATACATGTAGTTATACTTACTGTAACTGAAGTTAGTTATGATCTAAATGACTATAGATCACACCAAAAGAGTTAATAAATGCTAACTGCTTATAAAGTAGAGCAATTCCTGAAACCTGTTTTGTGCAGGCAGAGTTCAGCAACATTGATAAATTTTGGTTTTGTATTTTTAATAATCAAAGCCATCACAGGCTTTCCTAGATATTATCAACATCCTGTTTCTTGATATAAAAATATAGGCAAGAAGGAAAATCCAAATCTTAAAAAAGGTAAAAAATGCTCAAGTAGTGACAAACCTCTGAAAACCATTTTTGTGGACCCAATTCTGTAACAGGACTTTCTTATGTCCGAGAAAAAATGGGTCTTAACGACTTAAAGGGATAAAGATGAATGTTAGGAGCTGCAAAAGAATTGTGTGTCTGCACATGATAATCTATTTTCAGTTACATATATAATGTTTTGAGATTTAGATCCATTAATAAGACTTTACTTCCCAAGCAAAAGTTTAACAAGAAATATTATAACTAGGAAAAATATCTTAGTATCTTCAAGACAAGGTTTTTGGGTCAACTCAATTTACCATAATGACAACAACAAAAGGTCTCTAAAAAAAAAAAATGACTCGCCCCCTGCAGCTTCTGCTGCGCTGCTGGTTCAATCCCCAGCTGCTCCCCAGCCACCAGAGGAGGGTCCCACATGGTGCACAGACCTCTCCTGCCGCCCACTGCTCCCCTCAGCAGTGTACTTCAGTCCTTCTGCCTGCTCTGCTCCCCGCTCTGGCTCTGGTGAATTCTCTCACCCTCCCGCGCTTCTCACCTTCCAAGTGCTTATATAAATATAAATAAATAAATAAATAAATCTTTAAAAAAAAAAAAAGACTCAACTTCTATGATCTTGGGTTAAAAAAAAAAAAAAAATGCTAGGTAAACCAAAACAGTATACAAGAATTTCTTATCTGAATTAGGAGTTTTGGGAGTTCAAGTATGGGCTATGCCACTAATTCCCTTCACATCTTTTAATGACTCCCTTTTTTTAGTGTTATACACTTAAAAGATGAGACTAGTCACCAAAATACCTTGATAATATATGTGTGGGCTGTCTTCTTCATACAAGTGACCACAGAAGTGCCACAGAAGAAAACTGTATTTAAGACATGTGCATAAGAAACAAGAGGAGAAACTACCAGAGGATGTACACAAGAAGGTGTTAATAGGCAGAAAGGAGTAACCTGTGCAAAACAGGCTGACACTTGGAGTGCACAGAAAACAATATGATCTGCTGGAGCAGAAGTGAGAAATAAGACAGAATTTATAGACACTATCATTTGCATTTCATTCTGCAGGTCACAGGGCGCCATAAAGTAGGAAAGTGACACAACCAGATTCACAAATTAGATTCCAGTTATTACAAAGATCATTTTTAAAATGTATGAATTAAAGACATTAAAAATATGGCAGCAGAGACCAGGAAAGGTGAGAGATTAAGGTCTTAATCAAAGAGTCATAAAATTAAGGAGTAGAGGTTGGAATTAAAAGAATTTTAGGAACCAAGAGTAAGAGAATTTAAAAATAGGAAATAAACATGAGAATGAAGAAGGGGAACACAGAAAATTCTGGTTTCAAAATATACCAACAAAATGCATAGTGCTTTAATCAAATCAATACAACAGGATAAAAAATAAATTATGTGATAATTGGCAGGATGCACAAAATAAAATTCAAGTTTGGACATAATGTGATCAAAGACTAATGGGATCCCAGAGTCAGTACTGATCTGGGGCTCAACACAGAGAAGAAACTCAACTTGAAATCTTTAACAGAAAAATACCAGATAAACTTATAAGCTAAAAAAAAGAAACTATAAAAAGTCTTAAAAGTAAGGTACATCAGGAGTGGTTGGTAATGTTAGTGACTAGGACTGGTGAAGCCAAGTGTGAGAGTTCAGCTAAATGTATTACATCCTTTCTTATGAAGATAGCAATAACGTAAGAAAGTAACCCACACCTCAGAAGAAAAAGGACAAGAAAAATACAAAACAGACATGAGCAGAATTTAGATAAAGTAAAAGGAATTCAAGTCCAACTTAGCCTGATAATATAGTCTAATAGTTTCTAATGTAATAGTATCAGAATCTTAAAGTATAAAAAACTTAACATTTAGTAATAATGTAAAAATGAATTTGTAAATTCTGAGGGACATATTAAGTGAGGAAAAAGTTACTTCCAAGTTTTATGTCTATTCTTTATCCTTTTTCTGTATGCTGTCCATTTCACTGCTATTTTAATCAAGTTAAATATCTTTCTTTTACAGATCAGGTTAGTAAGTTTCCTCCTAATTCTAATTTGCTAAAAAATTTAAACAGGATGGCTGTTAAAATTATTTATAGTTATTTTGTACACTTTATTTGCCCTCCTAAACTGTAAGTACTTTGAAGAAATGTACTATGTTTAATTCCAGCTTGAATTCTCCAATCTAAATGACTAGTGTAACACTAAGTTTCTGATATCTCATTAATATTTTTAAACAATTTGGTGATCAAGTCACAATTGTGTTTTTCAATACATATACAACCACAGTATCCCAAAACAAAGGTGTTAAACAGCAAAAATTTTCTAGGGAGCCCAAGTTAGCTCTTGAATAGTAAATAATGGGATTGTTGTCTAAGAATTTATAAGCTAAGTGAACATTATGTGGAAACTAATCAATTCAATGCATTGAAAATAATTTAATTTCTTAAATGGGTATATGGAAAACTCACAAACTCGCAAATTGAAACAACCATAATATTCCTCACATTAATGCAGGAGTTGGCTAAACAGAAGCATTAGGTTGATTCTGAACTTTATTAATGACCTCATGGGGAAAAATACCTCCATTCTCTGCTTAAAGATTATGCTTAAGAAAAATAAATAGAAACAGCAGGCATCTTAGGACCAGCTGGAGAGCATGCCACTAATTTAACCAACAGTTCTACTGAAAATAGGTATCAGAACAGCAGGTTAAGTCACATTTTAGCCTACCCTCCTACTTGAGATGTGCTCTGAATGGCCCTGGGGAAATAATGCTCTTAAGATTATGGAAAAAGTATACCTATCAGCCACTAATGCAGTCTTTTTGTCAGGACTGTATAGCAAATATTACTCATGTCCACTGAATTACAGAATTAAAACTAAAAAGAAATAGTTAAAATAACTTCAACCTGGCATTTAACCTTAGCTGAAAGCTTATTTTCAAGAGGTAAATTCAATGCATTTTAAAAAATTAATAAATAAATGAACTTAGAGTAAATAGGTCTTAAAAATGAGGTATTGAAAGGTCAGAGACACTGAAAGTAACTTTATCAAAAGAAGGTTAAGAAGACAAAATACTGGGCCTTCCTCCTGGTGCAAGGTTAAGTCTTAGCACTATGAAGCTATAGTCAGCCACTGCAGCACAAGTTCGATACCTGGCCAGGGAGTTAACACACGCAGTGAAGCAAACCTCGCCTGTCTTGTCTGCTGCTCCCCTCAGCAGTGTATTTCAGTCAATCCACCTGTTCTGCTCCTCACTCTGTCTCTGGTGAATTCTCTCAGCCACCCATCCCTACCCCCATACCTTTGGTCTACATCCCAGCTCTTGTATGCATAAATAAATCTTTTTAAAAAAAAGACAAAAATACTGGGTAATCATGAAAACATAATTCTAGTGATTCTTCCAATGTATTTTTAACGGGTTAACATTAAGATCTGGTGATTAGGGCCTCCCTGGTGGCACAAGGGGTTAAGACACAACCTATGAAGCTTCCTGCAGCCACTGCAGCACGAGTTAGATCGCTGGCCAGGGAACAACCCACATGTCACAGCAGACCTCTCCTGACTCTCCCGCTGCTCCCCTCAGCAGTGTATTTCAGTAGATCCACCTATTCTGTTCCCTAATCTGTCTCTGGTGAATCCTCTCACACCCCCACACCCCCCCACACACACACACACCTCTGGCCTGTATCCCTGTTCTTGTATGCATAAATAAATCTTTTTTTAAACAAAAAAGATCTGGCAATTAAATCTTGTGGAAAATCTCATTTCCAATAAATCTGTCACTGATTATATTTTTCTTAATGTAAAGACAACAGATATTAAAAACAACTGCTTCACACATTAATCCTAACTTGAATTAGAATCCATTCACTGAATAATTACTGAACACCATGTGGCCATCACTGTTGTGGAGATTGGGGATGGAATAATCAATGAAACAAAACCTTTGTACTCAAAAAGTATAATAATATAATAGGGGAATTACAGAGCCTCCCTGGTGGCACAAGGGGTTAAGACGCAACCTATGAAGCTATCTGCAGCCACTGCAGCACAAGTTTGATCCCCGGCCAGGGAGCTACCCACATGGTGTAGCAGACCTCTCCTGTCTCGCCCACTGCTCCCCTCAGCAGTGTATTTCAGTCAATCTGCCTGTTCTGCTCCCCACTCTGTCTCTGGTGAATCCTCTCACCCCTCTGGCCTATACCCCAGCTCTTGTACACATAAATAAATAAATCTTTAAAGAAAAAAAAATAGGGGAATTATAAACAATCATGTTTTTTTCATTATCTTGAAAAAGAATTCACAAAATTCAAAACGGGAAAGTTTTAAAAGATGATGAAAATTTAGAAACTTGTAAAATTATATTAAAGATTTACTATCAACTTACCAATGCAAACTGGTTGACTTGAATGAAGAGTACTTCTACCTCCTTTTCAGAAACTTCATTTCCAAAGCCCTTATATTCTTTGTAAGCTTCAAGGTAAGAACGCAGCCACTGGCCCTGTAGCACTCTATCTGGATAGAGACTGTAGTCTACATCACTCACACCTAGAGTGGGAAAATGCATCAAAGATTTAAAAAACACACACTCTTCTGCCAACTTTAATACAGCTTACCACCTTATTTTTTCCAAAAAAAAAAAAAATAAAATAAAATGTTTCTATTTTTGGCTGAAATACTGGATGTTAAGTAAATAACATTTATTAAACCAATAAACCAATCATAATATATTCCAACTTAAAAACTACTCTAAAATACTGCTGATAACCATAATCAATTTTCATTGCTTCAATTTAAATGTGACGCTTGAGCCATCACCATCAGAAGTTCCAAATCTTCTTTTTAATAAGCATCTAGGAGTTTCTGACACACTGATGTATAGAGCATTTCCTAGAACTGTGGCTCTAAAGCTTTTCTGACACTATTCAATGGCATGCAGTGTATTTTATGCCGAAACCTCATACACAGAATTGGTAATAAGTCTCACAAAACAATCTTTACCCCCAATACACCTTCCAACTCTGATAAATTCTTTTTCATTCCTTGCTTTAAAATAATTACCCAATAAACTTGATTTAATAGCATACAGCTTGAGAATTTAACCCAAAGGATAAGTTTATATTATTTTGCCCACCATTTAGGGTTCTTCACAAGTTGACACAAGCCTATTTCTCTGGTGTTATAAACCTCTATCCTACATAAATTTTATACCCTGCAAAAAGTATACTCACCTTGAAGTTTTCTTACCCCATCCTGCAGTGCCCTCCCTTCTCTTTAATCTGCACATCTAAATTCTACCTGACTTAAGTTTTAGCTCAATTTTTTCTCCACAAAGTCAAATTAAGATCACTGGAGGGCCTCCCAGGTGGCGCAGCGGAAGAGCGCTGGGTTGCGAAGCTGCCCGCGGCCTCTGTGGCGCCGGTTCGATCCCCGGCTGCTCCCCGGCCACTGGAGGAGGGTCCCACATGGCGCGCAGACCTCTCCTGCCGCCCGCTGCTCCCCTCAGCAGTGTACTTCAGTCCTTCTGCCTGGTCTGCTCCCTACTCTGGCTCTGGTGAATTCTTTCACCCTCCCGCGCTTTTGACTGTACCCAGTGCATGTATAAACAAAACAAACAAACAAATAAATAAATAAAAACATGCCTCTATTTAAAAAAAAAAAAAAAAAATCTTTAAAAAAAAAAAAAAAAAAAAAAAAAAAAGATCACTGGAGCTTCTTCCTCTTTCATACCAAAAGCAGTGACAATCCAGGGTGCCTCCCTGGTGGTGCAGGGGTTAAAGACACAGTGCTATCAAACTATCACCAGTCACTGCAGCATGAGTTCAATCCCCTATTATAAGCCAGGGAGCTAACCCACATGGTGCAGCAGACCTCTCCTGCCTCGCCCACTGCTTCCCTCAGCAGGGTATTTCTGTAGATCTGCCTGTTCTCTGTTCCCCAGTCTCTGGTGAATCCCCTCACACCCCCACCCCCGACCCCACACCTTTGACTTATATCTCAGTTCTTGCATGCATGCATAAATAAATCTTTGGGGGAAAAAAGCAGTTAACAATCCAGATTACTACTATGGTAATAACTCATTACATGTTTAGCTGCTTTCCCTTCCTAGTAATATGTGAAAATCTGTATAGCACATATATGGGGACAGGGTATGTTTATGATAAATTTCGTGAAGGGAAATAACCGGAAATACATAAATTAAAATCTTTCCTAAGTTTTTCCCCCCAAATCTAGTAATCCAAAATATATAAAAATGCATGAATGTGTACAAATACAAATTCAGCAATGAAAAATTCCTACTAGGTATAACTCATCCAGTGAATTTCTAACCTTTACTTTAGAGCATCTCATGTTTCTAAATATAATCAACAGATAGATTTTTAATTTAATTCTACTTATGTTATATAAAACTAAAACTTTTATAATTTGATAGTGATATTAGATTCATTTTCAAGGACAAAAGTAACCAGCTTTGCTTTCCTTTTTTTTTTTTTTAAATGGACCATCTTTTTTTTTTTTAAGACTTATTTATTTATACAAAAACCAGGGTACAGGCCAGATGTGCGGGAGGGTGAGAGGATTCACCAGAGACAGAGCAGGGAGCAGAACAGGCAGATCTACCAAAATACACTTCTGAGGGGAGCAGTGGGTGAGACAGGAGAGGTCTGCTGCGCCATGTGGGATTCTCGCTCACCGGCTGGGATCGAACCCGCGCTGCAGAGGCTGCAGACAGCTTTACAGTGAGGCGCTCAACTGCCTGCGCCACCAGGGAGGCCCCTAAGCTTTTCAATTATTAATAGCCAAAGGGAGAGTGGGGGAATTCTTGAATTTTTCTAATTTAACTCAAAGCCCAAGTTACACAATGGAAACAGCAAAGGCTTTTAAATAATAACAAATGGTTTCAAATCTTAGTTCTCTTTAGTTTTCTGGGTCCTTTGTGAGCTACTGTCCTCCTCTGTAAAATGGAAATATGACCTGCCCTACATCACAGTTATAGGGGAAGAAAATGAATTAAGATTTATAAACTACCTAGTACTGTGTCAAGTCTTAATAGAAGCTACAGTCATTATTTTGCCTTAAGAAACTAAGAATGAAGTCATCTCTTTCCTACAGTAATTTTTTTAAAGTTTAAAAAAAAACTTCAAATGGTTAAGTTTAAAAATAATGATCTTTTTTAGGCCTTCCCTGGTGGCACAGCGGTTGAGTGCTGGGCTACGAAGCTGCCCACAGCCTCTGCAGTGCCAGTTCAATCCCCGGCCGCCGGCAAGGGTACCACATGGCACGGCAGACCTCTTCTGTCTTGCCCACTGCTCCCCTCAGCAGTGTATTTCGTTGGTCTGCCTGTTCTGTCCCCCGCTCTGTCTCTGGTGAATACTGTCACCCTCCTGCACTTCTGACTGTACCCAGTGCTCGTATAAATAAATAAATAAATATTTTAAAATAATAAAAATAAAAATAATGATCATTTTTAAAGAAAAAAGCAATTCTAAAAGTATTTCAAAGTCATATATGCTATTCTGCCCCTACATCTTACCTGCAAATTCATTGAAATGATTTCCAATATCATATGCCAGGTAGTTGTATCCAGAATATTCATAATCAATGAACTGTACATCACCTATGTGAGACACAAAAACAAAGACATAAGAAATCATATATAAGATTAGAAAATCCCTATGCTATTTGTAAATAGCTTCCAATATTTCGTCTCATTGTACGTGCTTGGTTACATGCACTTCTGAGACAATGCAGGGTAAGGCTGTGAATTTTATGGCAATGAGCTTTACAAAATTCAAATTATGTATCTTGGTCAACAGCTTCTTTGTGAACACTAATGTCAACTATATTAAAAGTCAAAAAATAGTCATTCTCCAACTTCAAACAAAAATAAAATATGTTTTTCACCACATGGGGGCATCAGTTACTTAAAATTTCAAGTTTAATTAGAAGTGAAAACTCACCCTTGGAAACTGTTAACAATCTAAGCATTTTTAACAAAAAATTAATCTATGATACTTCAACAAAGAACTGACAACCTAATCTACATATGGAAATCAAATGTAAACTTTGAAAGCCTTTAATTCTGTGAACTCTACAGTTATCTATAACAATATATGCCCATCAACTTAATAATACCCCTAATTTAAGAGTCTGCTACACTTCCCTGGCATGCTATGCCACTAAGTTTCCAGTAGCAGACCTAAGCAGCACTTAGGCAGTGGTTTTATCTTTTAAAAAGAGCAAGGTATATTTATTTTTAAGCATTTGAAATTTTTTTATATAAGCTATTCTAAACTACTGTTAATATATATGCATGTTTCAGTACAATTCTCTGAAGACAATGCTGTTCAAGGGACATACTACTGTTAGGAACTCTTCATTTTTGAATAATGAGTATTAGAGTGCATTTGGCTCCACAAAGAGAGCTCCTAGTACTTTAAAAAGAGAAAAGAGAGAAAGAAAGATGAGACAGTTAGAAATGTTTTAAAAAAATTTTAAGTGGGTCACTGTCAACACCAGGGATCACAAACTCAAAGGCTTACAGAGGCAAGCAGTAAAATGGATACAAAGCAGAGATGGCTGTAAGAATTGCTTCTAAGCTGCTTATATTGAGAAAATGCATAGCATATGCTTAATTACATCATGTTTTAAACATGAAGCTGAGGTAAAAAAACAAACTCCTGGTCTATACACATGGCATTTCCTAAATAAAAGAGCTTTTGGACTATAATGTCTTGATATAGATTACATGTTTAATTTGGGGATGGATGTAGACCATATTCAAACTGAGAAAAAAATGCAGTATGTAACAAATGCAATGATGTGATGGCAAATGGAGTATTTTACATAAAAGCAAAAAAATTTTAATGAACTTTCACTTAATAATTGTTCTAAACTTCTATAAAAATATTCAAGTCTAGAGTAAAATAAAAATCATCAAAACCCAGTTATCAAAATCTGTATGCATGTTGACATAATAAATGTAAGGTTTTAAAATACTGCTACTATAATTAAAATTACAATTCAACCACCACACCACAAGTATTATATACTCAAATTCACAAAAATCTATCTCACAGAAAGTCTAAAGTTAACCCCAAATCACATTATTAAACTGTAGAGTGGGAAGACAAAATACGTTTTAACCAAATTATTAAAGCACAGAATGGGAAATCAGACATGTTTTAAATAAAATGTTTTTTCTACGTACTGTTTGAAATGAGAGTGAAGACCACCTCATGATAAACACTTTGCAGTCATGAAAACAAAATTTCATTCCCAAAAAGTGTTTAATGACCAGGGAAATTGTGTTATATGAAAAAAGACACAAAATAATAAATACAGTGATCCAATTTAACATATTTTCAGAGGGTGAAAAAATATATATATACATATATAACACATGGGGAAGTGGGGAAAGATGAGTAGAAATAAACTAAAACAAAATGTTTCAATTGTTTTCATTACAGGTGATAGACAAGTGCCCTTTTTTCCTTATATTCTGATATAAGGAATATAGCCTTAGATTTTTAAAATTCTTTACAATAAATATTACTTTTAGGAGGAAAAAAAGAGTTAAAAAGATGAATCCTCTAAATACAACTGTCAAGAGATAAGAGACTAATAAGCATGATGATGTGGGACATATCTATCCACCTGGCCTTCCTTTAAGAAATCAGGATTCAGACGACTTACCAAACTGCACAATTGAGCCAACCAAACAATTTTAATATATTATTTAAAAAATTGCAGCTGTTGATTGCTATAGCTCTTTAAGCACAAATTCTTGTAGAGCTCATATTAACTGTTATATGCCAATAAAAATACACAGCCCAGTCCTGAAGCGTACTTTTGCCACATTAACAAAAGCTTCGATTCCAATTTTCAAAATTATATTTAGAATTTGGCAAATATAGTTAAAATGGCAGGTAAAACATGCCTGCTTGCATAATAAACACAATTTAAATAAAGCATAGGTTATTTTAACAAAAGTTAAAATGTTTCAGTATAAAAATTTTAGCAAGGCTTTTTGTAGTAGCATTAATTCATTAAAACTAGCCTTTATCTTTAAATGCTATGTTGAGTTTATAAATAATGAAATTTAAAAAAACAAGAAAATGAAGCTAACAAGATACAGATGAGGCTGTTACCAGGCTCCGTGCATGTGAACAAGTGATGCGATAAATCTCCAGTCAGTGCGTTTAAGAAGCACGGGGTGCGCCGCCACATGGCAGCAACAATGGCATACCTAATCTGTAGCAGATGAAGAAAATTTGGCAAACTCACATTTTACAAGACACAAAGCTTAAAAGGAAAAAATTAAAAAAAAATCTGCATTAACTATTCTTTGTCAAAACTATTGCAAACAAAGTGGAACTCAACCTTAAATTTAATCTTTTGCAACAAAGTAAAATTAAAGAGGCCTACTCTTAATCAGGTGCCAGAAAAATCAAATTACTGTAAATGTTTTCCTACGAACAGAAAGTATACTGACCTTTTTTACTTCTACAAATTTAATTTCTGATTTCTAAAATTCCCAATTATTGGGGAGGAACAAACACATTACCTACCATTAATAATCAATAGTTCACATAAGCATGACTCTGTCATAAATTCTTTAAGACATAAGTTTCTAATTGGGGTTTCATGAGTGGGAAGAGAGTAAGAATAATTCCTAAAATTTCCTAAGGAGAGTACTCTCAATTTTCTAGATCATCAAGGGATCTCTGACCTCTAAAAAAGTAGAAGGAACACTGCTTTAAGAGCTAAGACTCCATATTATTAATCTTTAGGTAATTAGCACTATGACATAAGGGTAAGTCATAAGATTAATGAATAAGACTATAATTTGAATTTTCAAAAGCTAATTTTTATTACTATATTTCTTGCATACCTTCACAATAATGGAATCCACACTTCACTAACAAAAAAAAAAACTGTTCAAATCTGAACTGAAAATAGTCTTTGAATTTTTTAAGTACTTTATTAAATTAATAATTTTTATTATTGCTTTATTGTAACTAAGGTTGTATAATACACATGACATTTTTATTTGGATTCCTTTATTTTGTTGTTGTTGAGAAAGGGATAAAAATAAAAAGCAATATAACTAATATGACAATCTAAAAATCTCTCCAACTCTCTCTACTTGTTTCATAGTGTTAAGGCAGAAAGAGAAGAGACAGAAAATGTATCCATGACTACACTAATGTTAGCAAATACTTTCTCTTATACAGAAAAAGGGTACATTCTGCTCTGGGAAACTTTCCCTTCATCCCTCTCTCAGCATCCACCTTCACCACAGTACTACTCATCATTCTAGGCACATCTGTTTGTAAATCTTTCTCCTCCACTACATGGCGTATAGCTTTCTGGAAGGGCAATAGGACACTTTATCTCATCATGCAGTCCACAGAGAAATCCCTGCCATGCAGCAAGTCTTCAAATGCTGACAGAATAAATGGAATTTCTGTACAGAATATTGATATACAATGATAACTCCCATGTCTGGGGCAGGGGTGTGTGAAATGCTAAAGAAAAAGTAGCATTTCTGACATTCATAGCCACATATATGAACATAGAATAGGACTGAATGTATGAGTTAGAAAAATGAAAAACTAAATTACTATTTTAAGTAACTGTTCCTGGCAGTTCAGGTTTTTACAGTACAACGTAAGGTTTTTATTAACTGAGGGATATTTTATGTTAGATTATCCTTCATAAAAACATCCTGGAAAATACATGTACAAATACAAAAATTTGTATTTTCTTACATTAAAAAAAAAAACCAAAAGACTCTTAAATAATTAGAATATCAGTAAAACAACCACAATTTCAATAATGCCTTTTCATGAATAGAGTGGGTAAGATTTAAAGCCAATTATTTATATTATTTAAAGAAAAATTTGATTTACTCTAGAATTCCCAGAAAAAGCACTCTTAAAAACCACTCATTTATATTTTCCTAATAGCTGTATATCATGTAGTATGTATTAATAGCTGTAAAACAGTTTACTGAATTATGCTGACAGAGAAAATAACGATTGCCATTACTGAAATTTATTATTATATATCAGATCTTTATATGAAACTTTATGAAGAAATGGGGGCAAGGGAGAGAAACAAAACAGCCACTAATAAACATCTGGACAGCATCAAGACATAAAACAACAAACTCAAAAGCTTTAGCAATTACTGTTAATATGTCAGC
Source organism: Talpa occidentalis (assembly GCF_014898055.3). Classification (NCBI taxonomy): domain Eukaryota; kingdom Metazoa; phylum Chordata; class Mammalia; order Eulipotyphla; family Talpidae; genus Talpa; species Talpa occidentalis. The sequence continues at coordinate 54,251,745 of NW_023601653.1, forward strand.
AGTAAAAGAACTAGTTGAATTTAAAATACTAGATTTGAAGTCAGTCAATAAGCAATAGTACAATTTGTTCTTTATTATTAATTTAAAAGATGACTGGCAATTCTTATTACGGTTGTGGAACAAAAGCCACGGCTTTGATTTCCTTATTATATAACAAAGTCTATCATATCATTAAGCATTCTTTTCTTACCTTTTTAAGATGTCATTTCACTGAAGGCAAGGAATGGGCCGCTGTTTACCAACCACCTAATTCCTGGCACTGACTAACTTTTCAAAAATCTTGACAGCTACCATCAACTTCAGAAAGGAAGCTCACTCTTCTGCCATATTCCTGAGGCCTGTCAACTGACATGGTGAGAACAGGTAGAAGCAGTATTTCTTCCTGCAATGCCTACCAGTTCCTGTAGCAGTCACATAAAGCCCATAAACTACAAGGAATTCATAGTTTTCATGTGTATGTGTGTATGGATATATATACACACATCCACATATATATATCCACACACACACACACACATATACATTTTTATATTTCTAGTTAAAGTAGAATATGTTAAGCTGCATTTAAAGACAAAGTGAACTGTCAAACCTATGAGCCATGATTCCTCTAGTTATAGGACAGTTACTCTGCTGACTTACAGCAACCATCTTCAGAATTAGATAAATTTGGAAAAAATGCATCCTATAAACATAATACAGGTGTTGGCAAACCATTTAACCTCAGGACAAATGCAGCCCCATTGTCTGTTTTTGTAAATGAAGTTTTGCTAGAACACAAACACACATTAATTTATATATTACCTATGGTTGTGTTTGTGCTACAACAGAGAATATATATATGATATAGAGAGTCTTTAATATGACTATCGAGTCCCTTACGGAAAAAGTTTGCCGACCCCTATCCTAGTATAATAGGTGCAATATAAACTGTTAAGTTCCTTGTCTTCTACACTTTAAATGCATTGTTTAAATTCTTGTCAGACCATCATAAGTAGATATTATCTTTAAGTTACAAATTAACCAAACTAAAATTCTTCATTATCAACAGTATAAATCTGTTAGACACGCAGATTCCTAGACTCACTTAGAAAAACTCTTGTTCAGCTGGTCTTGCATTGGGCCATAAACTTGTATTTTCCCCCAAGAATCCTGGGTGATTTTTGTGCTGATATTCAAGCCGTTAACATAAACAACTTAATACAGAGATAAAATGGCTTGTCCAACACTACTTCCTTCCAAATGTGATGAAGGGGGCATCTGGACCCAAATGTTTCTGGTTCAAAGAGTACACTGTACTCTTTTTGACTTCTCATGATTGTAAATAGGCTTCAATCTATATGCTTTCAAGAGCTGTATTTTTACTATGTTACAATATATAAAATCTAAGTTATTGTGATTGAAAAATCACATGTGGAAACCTCAAGATGATCCAGCATATATACATACAGTCATAAAATTTTAAATCTGCACTTGAGAAATTACAGATCTGACAGATATACTACAGAGAGATACTGAGCTTGATGGTGCCAAGGCCTGTCCACCAGCTTTCATCTTTTTTATAGATTTATATCTCATAGATTGGTATAAAAAGGTGAAATCCTGAGATCAAAGCACAAGAAATACTCAAAAAGTGGTTAACAAATCAAACACTTCTGTGTATATAATATGAAGCTCTATGTAGAAATTCTTCTAATCCCACAAGACTCAACTTGGCTTTTAGATGCTATTAACAAGGTAACTAACCTGTTAAGAAGGTAAATATCACCTTGCAGTCCATATTTCTAAAGTTAATTATCCTTCTTAGAATATTTACCATTAGTAAAGCAGTAATGCCAGTCTTAAACATTTTTTCGCTTGCTAAATTTATAGAATTTCCTTTTTTTTTAAAGTAGGAGACATAGTATCTTTTTCATATAAACAAAGACAAATATGTCATACAGTTACATTACTTCAAAACCATTAACTCCTAATTTAAAATAGAATGGACAAATGATCAACAAAATGGACTTCTTGCTATACTTTTGAGGGTTTTAGATTTTTGCTTGAATAGCACTCTAGCTATATTTCTTCATGCTTATATATCAACTAATCACATAAGAATTCATTTTTTAATAGGTGTCACAGGGTATAAATTAGAAGCCCTAACAGACACAATAAAAACATTGTTTAGGAAAAAAAAAAAGAGAATGTCACTATAGGTAACACATAAACATAACCACAAAGATAAGAAAAGAAGAAATGGTACATAATAGACTTCTATAAAAGTGGGCAAACCTTAAAAAATATATGAAAATAATATACATGGTAAGTGAAATGTGTTCTTCTGTGTAGGACAGAAAAATTAGATGTGAAAGTATGAATGAGGTAACATTTGGTAAAACAAACTAAAGACAACCTTTCAACTCTTAAAGCCAAATTGAAGCATAAAGATTTTATTTGAAAATATGAGGTTTTCATATCACTGATCAAGTTTAGATAGGCAATTGGTTAAATAAAAAAGTAAAAATGCATTTCTTATTAATACCTAAAACAAAGTAATCTGATTTTTTTGGTCCCTTTTGAGCTTATAAACAAGTTTGCTCTGTGAAATGAATATGCAAAAAAAACTTAGAAAATAAAGATATGGAAGTTAAAATTATATTTCAAAGGAAACAACAGATTCTCTTTGATTAGCTTGCAGTTAAAAATAAAGCTGAGTGTCCACTTCAAATGTAAGATGAAGCCCCTCACTTGAAATTCTATTATATAAATGTTCATTAGGTCTTGCACTGAACTTAATATTAAAAGCTAATACATTGCTTTAGTGCATAACTAATACTTTTGTCTCACAAATGGCATTGAGATTTGGTTACTAGTATATAATAAAGTACATATATATTGTAATAATTATACATAATAAATAGATAATAAAAAATTAAAGGACACTGTCAAGTACTTAGTTTTACGGTACACCTGAAAATCTTTTAAATGATTCCACACAAAGATTTAAGACATTCAAAATTAAGATGGCATATCAGTATATTTTTAAAAATAAAATCTCTGATCCACATTAAACTATCAGATATAAAAGGTACTCAAATGTGGTTTTGAATATATGTTTCATTCTACCACCCTTGACAGTGTTCTTTGTTTGGTTTTCTTCAAGTTAAGGTAGTTACAAATATCAACAACATTTGCATTAGTATAGTGTCAACTTAAAATCTAAGAAGGATCACAAATAATGTAATATAATGATGATCAATTAGTTAGAATTCTTTGGCTTTAGTTATCTTCACAACAGCACACTTTTGATTCAAAATAATCTTCCAGCTATAAGTAATCTCTTCAAGACTGGTTTCCTATAAAATGCAACATTTTCATAGTTTTCAAATAGACATTTGAATTAATACTAATCCTTCAGCCAAAATTGTATTTTCATATTTCAATTTAGTATTGAAGGGTACCTATCATTTAGCAACCAAACCCCAAACCACTTTATCCAATAATATAATACAACCAAGTGTTTTTTAACTATGAAAAGAAAATTTGAATACAGCAAGATATAAACAATCACCAAAAAAATTCATGAAAAATATCACTGTCTACCTAAAAAAATGTTAACACTATTTATTAGAGCTTCTTGATTATTACTCTAGTAGATATAAATTTCACCAACTACAAATAACATTTCCTCCAGCTGGGCTCTCTTCTTAGCATCACAGTATCTAACATATCAACATAATAAACAGGTAATTTTGTTTCTAAAACTGTTGTCCTTCCCAAGATTGAGAAAATTTCTGTTTATGAAGCAGTGAAATGTCAGTTTTGTCAATAACCCCCATTACAAGCATGTGCATTTTCAAACCATGAATTACCAAAAAGATTTTACAGTTAAGTTTATAGTCACTTTATTATTTTTCATTTAAAACTCGACCAGGAACAACAAATTATCCTAAGAAACCAAACTAAAAATCATTTTATATAAAGAATATATTCCTCATTTAGCACAGTTACCATCACTTTATAACCCAAAAGAAAACCTTAGGAGACTTCATGCATGTTTTTAATCTTCCATTTGAATTAAACTTATTGATACAAAGATCAAAGGACCATTAAGAACAGAAATCAACTTTACTTACTGGTAAAGTCAAATACCTACCTTGTTTCTCATTGTAGATTATATTCTTACACAATAGGTCATTATGGCAAAGCACAACAGGTGAGCCCAGGTTGGAAAGACTCTCCTTCATCCAAGTCATCTCTTCCTGAAGAATCTGAGAGCTTGGGATATCACTTAGAAACCTTTTAGTTTTAAAAGAAGAGTTATAGCTTGTTGTATTAATGACATTTTTCTTAGTTTGACTAAAGATTAAAATCTATTTTTAATAAGTTTGTTAAGCTTAATTGCACATACTCATTAACTAAAACAACAGGCCAATTATTCCAAAAAGAGTGAATAACCTTAACCATGAGCTTGAACACAGTTAAAAGGAAACTGAGCAACAGATAAAATGTAGGGTGAAAAAGAAAAAATCTATCACTGTAAATTCGAAGAGGTAATAATATAAACATTTACCAAGCACTATTCCAAATGTGTTTGGTATTTTCTATCATTTTCTACTCATCTCCCCTTTATATGTAGAAAAACCAACACAGAGTTTAACAAAAAGAGTGTTTAAGTACATTTTAAAATTGCAACAATACATAAAAGAACTGAAATATTGGGCGTCCCTGATGGCACAGGGGTTAAGTCTCAGTGCTATCAAGTTATCACCAGTCACTGCAGCATGAGTTCAATACCTGGCCAGGGAGCTAAACCCACATGACACAGCAGACCTTTCCTGTCTCCCTCGCTATCCCCCTCAGCAGTGTATTTCAGTAGATCTATTTCAAGCTTGGAAAGGAAAAGGTGAATGCTGTATAAATCAGCTAATCTCTCAGTGAAATTCACTTTCAAAGTCAAAAGATATTTCTACTACTGGTAATTCATTATTACATGATCACATAATCATGACAGACATATCATATAACATTAATATTATCCATTATACAATCTGCCTGGAAGTGGTGAGGCTGCAAAGGGTGGGAGGTACTAGGAAGCAGGACTAGAGATCACAGCTTTTCATTCTATGCTTTTCTGTATTTATGTTATATTTGTATTAATTTGATTAAAATCAACTCAACTAAAAATAGGCTGCTAATTTCTTCAGTAGCATCAGGCTCAAAAATTGCTGTTGTCACTTTCTCTTCTTAAAAACATTAACCCAGGTTCTCATTTTTCTCTGTGGTCTCTCAAATTAAACTTTGTTTTTCAACTTTACAATATAATAAAGATACTGTACTACTAAATTTAATAAATTGTTTCTATTCAGGTGGTTGCTACCTGTATTTTCCTAACCACTGCATTCTTTTCTAAACTGAGCTTCCAAAAGTACTCCTTATTAGTTCTTTTCAAAATGGTGTTAACTGTTCAAGAATCTATTAAAAAGGTAGAGTTGAATGGAAATAGTATGAGTCAAGGGATTATGAACATGGCAATTACAATCTTCTTATAAAACAAATAGGAATGTGGGCCTCCCTGGTGAGGAGGGGGTTAAGTTTCAGTACTATCAAGGTATTGCCAGCCACCCCCTGGCCAGGAGCTAACCCACAGGGGGTAGCAGAAACTCCTTCTAGCCCACTGCTCTTCTTAGCAGTGTATTTCAGGGGATATGCCTGTCCTGCTCCCCATTCTCTGGTAAATCCTCTCGCCCCTGCACCTCTGGCCTGTAACCCAGTTCTTTTATGCATAAATAAATAAAAATCCTTAAAAAACAAATAGGAATGATAGAAAATAAGAAAAATACTTGTTTCTAATGTTCTAGTTGAATATCTTCTATTGGGTAGAGTGCTTTTGCCCTGTTATTATAGTAAATCTCCAGCTTTTCCAAAGTATCACTAATCTCAAGAATTTAAAGTATACCTTGGATAATCTAGGAAATGTAACTAAATAACATTCTTTGAGTAATAATTATCATTTTAATATAGCAGTTGACATTTATTTAGCACTCATTCTAAATCTAAGCACTGCTCTAAGCACTTTGTATATACAAACTCAATCCTCACAAAAACCCTAAAAGGTAAATATACTATTCTTAATTATTTCAGTTTTACAAATGAGGAAACAAGTTATTGCCCAAGGTTACAAAGCAGAACTAAATTTGATCTCAGGCATTCTACCTTCAGAATCCTCTGCCCTTAACCATAACTTCACGTTACCCTAAAAAGTCAAGAAATGCGTGCATTCTCTACTGCTACCTATGTCATTATTTTTAAGTGGTTTTCCCAAAATCTTTCAATAAACAGCTAAAATAAGATTTGTCATTTCCTGAATATCTAGCAGACTAGACACACTTCCAAAAATTTGCCTATTTCAGTTAAGGGGTGTAATATACCTATCAAATTTAAGGTCTGATAAATTACCTGAAATAAAAACATACACAGACCAAAACAAACTAATCTTTGAAATAATCAAACTAAACAGAACAGTCCAGCTTTTCCCCAAATATTTATTAAAAACTGTTTAAAAATAAGAAAAATGTATAGGTCCCTGTTTGTCTATGTTGTTCTTAAAGACTTTCTGAAAACAAAACCTGAAATATTCAAGTTAATACAAAGCCTGAAATATTCAAGTAAGCTTTAGAAACAAAGAACGAAATAAAATTTCCAATTGTGTACTAGTACTAATCACAGTACATAAAAATGTCAATATAAATTAATAATAAATGGTAATTTACAAAGTTTTTATACAGAAAATTATTAAATACCTTAGTCAGTGTGAACCTGAGGAGCCAGTATTAAAAGTTAACACCCCAATGAATGAGTCTTCAACCTCTTTACTGGACATAGTCACAGTGAACCAGACAACCCAAAATCTTTTACTCCAATATTAATAGACTGCACCAATGTAAAACTCTAGGTCTACATTTATACCAAAGTAAAGCTTAAAAATAGTCTAAAATAAAAAGAAATATTTTTAAAGGTCCCCACTGCCAACTCATACTATGCAAAAATGTATCTATTCATAGTAATCTTACATTTACTTTTTAAAAAATGTTTTTTATCTGTTTCTTGTCCCTTCACCTCTACTCGACCCCCAACCTCCACTTTTGCAGGGTTGTGTTTTTTTGGGTTACTTTTAGCTGTTGTTGCTGGCTGGGAAAGAGAGGAAGCTATTTCTGTAGAGAGTGAATTAATGCTTATTTTAATTAAGTACAAAGAGATTTCATACCCAGAAACCCAATAGTTATCTTTGAAGTCTATTATCTAACAAAGCAATGTAAAACATAATTTCAAATGTTTAAATAATTTTACCTTTTATTGGTGGCTTCATCTGTAAATCCTGTGGGAATAAGAGAGAAATATTTTCCCATCTTCAGCCATAGGTTAGATTTGGGAATCCAGCCATTATGTGCATGGATAGCATGAATTTTAGCAAGCTGACGTGCTATTAGCCTATTTGAAACAAAATGATGAGAAAAAAATTAAGCATTATAAAATTCATATGTATCCCCAAGTAAACTAAAAAACCCAGTGTGCATTTATTTTATAACATATTTCATTTTTCCTTATGTAAGATTCAAAATTATTCTGCAAGTAAACACTCAGAAAGCAAACAAGTGTTCAAAAGCATCAGTAGAAAGAAAGGTGGCCTATTTTGATCATACAATGTTTGGGACCAGCAATGTGGCAAGAGTTAGATGTTGGCCAGGAAGCTACCCACATGGCACAGCAGACCTCTCCCTTCTCACCCACTGCTCCTCTCCGCTCCTCTCAGCAGTGTATTTCAGTAGATCTACCTTTTTTGCTCCCCACCCTGTCTCTGGTGAATGGTCTCACCACCCAGCACCTCTGGCCTACACCCCAGTTCTTATATGCATAAATAAATTTTAAAAAACATTTTAAATTAATAAGATAAAATGGTCATAAAAATGTAATTCCTGGGCATCCCTGGTGGCGCAGGGGTTAAAGTCTCAGCACTATAAGCTATAGCCAGCCAGTGCAGCATGAATTTGATCCCCAGCCAAGGAGCTTACCCACGGAGTACAGCAGACCTCTCCCTTTTCACCCACTGCTCCTCTAAGCATGGTATTTCAATAGATTCACCTGTTCTGCTCCTCACTCTGTCTCTGGTGAATTCTCTCAACCACCACACCTCTGGCCTACATCCCAGTTCTTGTATGCATACATAAATAAAATAAATCTTTATTTAAAAAATATAATTCTTGGGCATCCCTGGTGGCGCAAGGGGTTAAGACACAACCTATGAAGCTATCGGCAGCCACTGCAGCACAAGTTCGAACCCCGTCCAGGGAGCTACCCACATGGCACAGCAGACCTCCACTGTCTTGCCCACTTCTCCCCTCAGCAGTGTATTTCAGTCAATCTGCCTGTTCCATACCCCACTCTGTCTCTGGTGAAACCTCTCACCTCCAGCATCTCTGGCCCATACCCCAGTTCTTGAATGCATCAATAAATAAATCTTTAAAAAAAAAAATGTAATTCTTAAAAAGACTTTAGATTAGAGTACTTCAATTGTTTTTCTAATAGTAAATTCCATATACAAAAAAAACTATAAAACTCTTCACTAAGGTAAATTAGCATTATTTAATAAATCATTGTTTTTTATATATAAGATAATAAAAAAATTAAAGATTTCTGATTCTCACTACCATAGAATGGTGCTTCTACCAAATCTCAGTAGGAAAGATTTTACTGCACTAATATTAAGACAAATGTTTGAAAATCTCAAGGTTTCAGGGAACTTCCTCAAATATCCACTAATACTAATTGCTCCCCCTCTTAAAAGCTTCTAATAAATTAAGAGCATTGTAATAGGAAGTTTCTGAAACTGAAAAACAGAGACTCCTACCATCCCAATAGGTTCATTTTTACTACACCCTTTGAGTTTTCACATAAGCAAATCATTGCCTGATTGTAGCTACAGTTCAGCTGTAAGGCTGCTTTTTTTCCTCTTAGCCCTGCATCAGCCATTTTGCATGCTTTAGACATGCTTTTATCATTTTGCAAGATAATACTTATCTGTGTTGATGTACCTTAGTTGTATCTAAGAGTTGTCATTACAGAACACAGCATCATCTCTTTCTTGACTATGTACTTACTACCTTTGATTTCCAAGAGAGAACATTATCAACTTTACTTATAATCCACAAATACCAGTACCACAGTAATACCCTCAACATTGGAAGTTGGTGATTTCTGGTTATGCTTTTTGATAAATGTGCAATAGTTCAATTAAACTGCAATTTCCACATTTATGTCTGTTGCTGTCAGGATTCCCAGAGCAAGAGGTGGTTTTTGAGAAACACCTGATGAGAAAATTCCTAATAAAATTTAAAAAATTATTCTGAAGGTGGGCCTCCCCGGTGGCGCAGCGGTTGAGCGCTGGGTTGCAAAGCTGCCAGCAGCCTCTGCAACGCCAGTTCAATCTCCAGCCACCGGGAAAGGGTCCCACATGGCGTGCAGACCTCTCCTGCTGCGCCTGCTGCTCCCCTCAGCAGTGCATTTCATCAGTCTGCCTGCTCTGCTCCCCCAGCTCTGGCTCTGGCGAATTCTCTCACCCTCCCGCGCTTCTGACTGTACCCAGTGCTTGCATAAATAAATAAATAAATCTTTAAAAAAAATTATTCTGAAGGTCTGAGCAATACATGATTACTACAAAAAATAGTTCAAATAAAAAAAGACCATGAGGGCCTAGGAGCTAACCCACAGGCGCAACAGACCTCTCCTGTCTAGCTGGATGCTCCCTTCAGCAGTGGATTTCAGTAGATCCTCCTATTCTGCTCCCCACTCTGTCTCTGGTAAATCCTCTTACCACCCGCCCACCATACACCCCAGTTCTTGTATGCATAAATAAAAAAAACAAATCTTTAAAAAAAAAGACCTTGATGAATTTCCCCTAAATTGACTTACTTAGTTAGCAAGTAACTTGGTGCAAGTGGTCTTCCTATCCATTCCCTCAGCCTCATCTATACTCTGCCTCATCCTTTAAAGTCCAGGTCAAAGGTGATCTGTGTAACACGGCCTAATTTCCTAATATACACAGTAAACTTACTTTTTCTGAAAACCTTTTCTGTTCTCCTGTGTAACTTTATTTATCTCACTTTCCCCCCAAGATTACTGTCTGTCACAGACTATAACTTACTAGTAGTACAGCAGGAACTAATTATTTTTCCTCTTAGACTAAAACAGATATTCCAATGTCTTTTATATTCAACGTAAAAAAAAAAAGTAAATACTCTTTATCATAACCATAACACAGGCAAACAACTTTGTCTAAATAAGCCAAAGCAAGAGAGTTCTGTGATCTCTAATCAATATTTACTGAAATTGTAATTAATTGGCCCAGACTGAGAGACCTATTTCTCTCGATCTCTGTGAACAATAATGAAGATTTATAAATAAAGGGATGACTTAGTAATAATGGCTCAAAATGTGACATCTAAACTAACCTCAAATTGGTAGGAAGCACTTATTAATAAATCAAAGATCTTTTTTCACCATAAATATAAAAAATTCTTTTTTTTAAAGAAGAAAAGCTAACTAAGCACATCATCCTAAATTTACACCCTTAATCTCAAGGGCTCCATAACCATCATTTATTCAGTTGCATACCTGATTTTTCACTGTACAAACTGAAAACAATAAAACCACATTCCTTCTTAAAGTTATATATAATTCAGCTTTTATTAGTTCAAAAGTGCCTTTCCTCAATTGGCTTTTCTTTTCGTATTTTCTGTTTTTAGTCATTAGCAAAAAACTGCTAAGCACTTAAATATGCTGTAAGAGAATTACAACATAATCTTAACTAAATAGGAAAATAAGGTAAATAGCAAGTACTCTTAAGGCCTACTAATCATATCCTATGACAGAGTTCCTTACAGTTATCTTTTGTTTCCTTTCTCAAACTCCATTCTTCTGCTTTTTTTCAAATTGTGGGTCAGCACAATATATCACTTATTACAAGCCAATTGTCATAGAACTGAATGTACTGCTATTTGATTTCTAACAGTATACATTCTAACTTTCTATGTTATAGGCCTACATTAGTAACACAGACACACACTCAAGACACTTCTAAATAAGCAGATCTAATTAAGTACCAAAAAAGACAAAAGATCAAGAGCAGTTTTAGGTTTACAGCAAATTTAGGGGAAGGTGCAGAGGTTTCCCATACAGAGGAAGTGAATGCCCCTACCAAAGTAGTACGTTTGTTATGAGAAACCCACATTGACACATGACTATCACCCAAAGTCCATAGTTTACATTAGTGTTGTACATTCTGTGGGTCTGAGCAAAATCATGTCATATGTACCATTCAAATCATACAGACATTTTCATTTCCCTAAAAATGCTCTGATGTATTCATTTCTCTCTTCCTCCTAACCCTTGGCAATCACTGACCTTTTTACTATCTCCATAGTATTGTTTTTTCCTTGTTATAATTGATTTAACATTATCATGTTTGTGACTGTATCAAATACCAAAGCAAGCTTTGACAAAACTTCAGTGTTCTTGGAAAAAAACTTTAATTATGCTATCTTTCTACTTCAAATTACTTGAAAATATCAATTATGAGCTTTCCCTAAACCAAAAATTCTACATTAAACTTAATGATAATTTTGCCAGCAGCTCAACTGAAATTTTATAGTATTAAGACAACTGAGAATTATGAATGTGAAATATATTTTAAGTATAGACTTTACGAAAGACAGTTAAGACCGCTATACCAGTAAAAGTGGCATTAGCTTTAAGCAATTTTTTTCTTAAACCTTATGGATACCAACTCCTAAAACTAGTCTTTTCCTCCCACTACAGCTATTAGGAAGTGTATATGATGCTTTTCTAATACCTTATAGAATATATTTTTGTATCTGATTCTAACTCTAGCTTTCCCTTTGGCCTAAAATTATTCATTTATTTATTTTTAATCCTAGCATAGACCTCTCTCTCAACCTCTGTGAATGATATTGAAGATTTATAAATAAAGGGAAAAATATATATGCAAGGCTAAACACCACAAAAATTTGACATCAACGAGCAGACACAAACAGGATCCTTCAACACATTCTAAGCAGTTTATTTAAAAAAAGAAAAGAGAAAGAATCTATCTGGTAGTTGGAATGTAAGATTTCCATATATCTCTATGATACTGGTCCATTCCACTCTTTACCACGTGTTAACTAATTCTTAAAATATGATCAAGGACCCTGGAGACCCAAGACACTTTCAGGTGGTTTATAAGGTTAAAAAACTGTTTCATATCCTGTTCCATACCTCATTCATTATCATTCTCTCACAAATATATAGTATAAGTTTTTGAGAAGCCACATGAAGATATGTGATAATATCATTACACTGACAGCTTGCAAAAATATCTCTTCTTAAAAAATGTGTTTTAATTTCTAAGATAGTAAATATTGTATACTCACATAAATGAAAAGGTCCTCAACAGCCTTTAAGAGTAAAGGGGTCTTGAGACCAAAGTATTTGAGAAGTTCTGGTTTAAACTAAGAATGAACTTTCTGTTTTCAAATCAAATCTACCCATTTGCAAGAGTTTTTAAGATAATTTTAAAAGATAGCATTACAGAAAATTGATCAAGCATAAACAAGGTATTTTTCCTATAAAAAATGTAATGCACTGGAATTAAATAAAAGGAAGCATAACAGAATTAATAGAACCTTAGTAAGAAAGAACTATAAATATAAGCAACTAATAACAAAACTTGGAAATAAGAACTGTATAACATTTTGATTTAGGTACTACTTTAAAAAATTAAAGGGGGGCCTCTCCGGCGGCACAGAGGTTGAGCGCTGGGTTGCAAAGCTGCCCGCAGCCTCTGCAGCGCTGGTTCGATCGATCCCCCCCACCCTCCCTACCCCCCCACCCCCTCGGCCACCAGAGGAGGGTCCCACATGGCACACAGACCTCTCCTGCTGCCCACTGCTCCCCTCAGCAGTGTACTTCGGTCCTTCTGCCTGCTCTGCTCCCCGCTCTGGCTCTGGTGAATTCTCTCACCCTCCCGTGCTTCTGACTGTACCCAGTGCTTGTATAAATAAATCTTTAAAATAAATAAATAAATAAAGGGAAGCCCCAATCCCATGCAAAAGGATAATCCAAAACCTCTTGAACTCCATTCTTTTGCAAAGAGTCACAAATCAAAATATCACATAGAAATTTCTTTTCCTGGGCCTCCCCTGGTGGCATAGGCGGTTGAGCGCAGCGCTGTGAAGCTGTCTGCAGCCTCTACAGCATGGGTGGGGAGAATCCCACATGGCGCGGCAGACCTCTCCTGTCTTGCCCGGTGCTCCTCTCAACAGTGTATTTCAGTCAGTCTGCCTGTTCTGTTCCCTGCTCTGTCTCTGGTGAATCCTCTCACTCTCCCGCACCTCTGGCCTATACCCCGGTTCTTATATGCATGAATAAATAAATCTTTACCAAAAAAAAAAAAAAAAGGAATTTCTTTTTCCTTTAGAAAACCAACACAAAACAAAATACTAACTAAAAAACATTTCTAAGTTAACCAAGTAAATGTTCAAAGAAAGGACCATTCTAAAAATATTTCTTCAGTGCACTTAAAAAAGAAAAATTATTTAGAAAAACAGATACATACTTGAAAATAGCAGGGTTGCAGACATGCTTTGTATCCAATGCTTCTCCCTGTATAAATTCATAGCACAGTCCATTGTTGAAGGTGCAGTAGAGCTGAGGTGCACAGCCATGAGCCTGCAACACTCGGAAACTCTTCACTTCCTCATCTCGGTCCACTAACAATTCAGTTTTATTGCCATAAATTCGCACCAGGACTACATCCTCCATTGCATTACCAACATAACAGCCAATAAGTTTATTTGTGATTCCATCTGTGAAAAGCTGCCAAAAAGAAAAAATTGGAGGGTGGGGAGGAGAGCAGTTACAATTATATACTTCTATGATACAGAATAACCAGATAGTAAGTAAATACTAATTAAAATAATCTAGATTTTTAGATGAAAAAACTTTTCAATATAATGTTGCCTCACATGTCTATACTTTTAATTATTGATTTAAGCAAAAAGGAAGGGTACTATTTATTACTCTATTACATGTCTTCCTTGTTAAAGACAAGAGTTAAATATATTTTTCTTGGTATCTATTGCCTTGTACTACAATCATTGCAAATGTTCCTAAGTGTATATACAAACATGATTTCTTCTATGTCTAATATATATGAAGTATCTGAAGGTAAGGACTTTCTCTTCCTAGTATTGTATATGACATAGTTTAAATATACAAATATAATCTACTCTAATTTACATTATGATAAATGCCCAAGTTATTTAAAAAACCCTGAATTTAAATGTTAATTCTAAAAGTCACATAACATAATATGCATTAAATTGGGTTATAAAATTTAAACTAGAATACTACAGCCAAAAAAGGAAGTAAAACCTTAGAGGAAAACAAATATAGAGATTTAGAGCATATTTCCTGAAAAGGCCTTTTGGGAGTTTACAAGATCTTTAAAAATCAAGTATTTCAGTCATCTTTCAGATCTGAGCATAAATGGTATACTTAAAAAGCATGCAGATAATGAGCATCATTAGTTCTGTAAGTTTCTATTCAAAAACTCACTTTCTACTATATTGGCACTAGAAGTAAATTTTCTGTTTATCCAATTATATTTCAGAGCTTTTGGAAGCTCAGAGATGAATAAAGAAATGAGAAAAAGGTGAAAGCAAGAGCTAAGGACCTTGTTTCCAAGACAACTGGGAAAAAAAGAGGATAAATGATAAATTTTAAATGTGTATACATTGACCTAATGCCTGAGAATGAGGGTAAATTGTTCTATTTCGGTAGAACTGTTATAACAATAAATGACATCTGAAAAGCCTTTAGATCTTCAGATGAAAATCTGAAAATATTAAATTAATCTAATAAGTTTTTACATGTCTCTCAAGACTTGACTGTTGTCTTTATTTACCCAATATGAGCTAAGATGAAGACTTATTTTGGTTTGGTTTTTTTTATTGCTTTATCAATAGTTTACAATACTGTTTAAGTTTTAGATATAAGCTTTTTGCTTGACTTCTCTATAGACTGCATTGTGATCACCACTAAATCCCAATTTCCACCCACCATCATATAATTGACCTCCTTCCCAGCCCTGTCTCCCTCTGGTATCATTCTGTTGTCAGAATCTAGAGGATTTTTCCCCCTTACCTTTGTTTATCTTCCACATAAGTGAAACAAGTGACTTACTTCACGCATCATAACCCCTTCAAAGTCCATGCATGTTGTTACAAAGGCAAGATCTCATCTTTTTTTTATAGCTGAGTAGTATTATTCCACTGTGTACACAATATCCTCTTTATCCCCACTACTCTGGCAATGGGCATTAAGGTTATTTCCATAGCCTGGCTATTGTAAATAATGTTGCAGTGAACATAGGAGTGCCGGTATATTTTCGTACTGCTGTTTACTGAGGAAGTATAAACCTATTCTCCTTTATCACATACAGTGTTGTAGACCAATACTACCTCAATTTTTAAAAAAAAGGAAGCTCCATTTAAAAATAAAAACAAAAGACAACAAATTGCTGTTTACATATTCTTAGACTAATACCCAGAAGTGGAATAGCTGAATTTTGAATTATGACTTATAAAATCATATGGTAATTCTTGCTGAAAAATCTAATTACTGTTTCCATAATGGCTGCACTAATCTACATTCCCACCAATACAGAAAGTGTCCCTTTTTTACCACATCCTAGTCAACATTTGTTTATCTGTTTGAAATAGGTCATTCTCACAGGTACACAATAACTTTATCATTATTAGGGAAGTACAAACAAAAGATTTATTTTGAATATTTATGATTTTTAGGTATGCTTTTCTAAATACTTGGCTGCTTTCCACCTAGATTTTAAAAAGATTATATGTAGGAAGGCACTGACCAAAAAAACACCACTTATTAAACTAAATGCCAATCGTCACTTTATTAATGTGGTGAAAAGCATGCTGTTGTTACAATGCCGTATCAATACACACGCTATTCCCTAACTTCTTCCTAAGACATACAGAGATCAAACATTTCCATTACTGTGATAAAGACTGTGAAACTAACATCCTGAAATGCTTATAATTAGTAACACTCTACATTCCTCAAATGCCAAGACTCGTAATCTTTGTTTTCTACATCCTCATAACAAATAGTAGGTACGTAATTCTTACACTAGAAATCAAATACCATTCATGTCTTCTTGATGTAGTTTATAACAAATGCATTCTCTCATCCTTGCCTATAATAATTTAGTTCCATAGTTGTGCATACTACATTGTACATTTATATGTACATACAGAAACATAGAGCTGAAGATATATATAGAGAAAAGGGTTAGAGATGTGTAAGATTACTAAGCACTTATTACTGAGGCTACATAGACATTTATAAGGATGACACAAGATCACAACCCCAGTGACACTAACCACAATGAATTGATAATCATCATAAACCCCTAGTGTAAAAAAATCATTTACAAATAATATAACTTCATACCTATAAAAATATTTTTTTGTATAAAGGTAACATATTCAACAAAATATTAGGTAATTTAAATCTGCTTTCTTGGGCCTCCCCCGTGGCGCAGCGGTTGAGCGCTGGGTTGCGAAGCTGCCCGCAGCCTCTGCAGCGCCGGTTCGATCCCCGGCTGCTCCCCGGCCACTAGAGGAGGGTCCCACATGGCGCGCAGACCTCTCCTGCCGCCCACTGCTCCTCTCAGCAGTGTACTTCAGTCCTTCTGCCTGCTCTGCTCCCCGCTCTGGCTCTGGTGAATTCTCTCACCCTCCCATGCTTCTGACTGTACCCAGTGCTTATATAAATCAATCAATCAATCTTGTATAAATAAATCTATCTTTAAAAAAAAAACTTAAAAAAAAATAAATAGATCTGTTTTCTTGTTTCTAAGTACTTTGTACTTTTCTTTTGGCTTACATGGCTTTACATTTCTTTTTTCCACAATGAACGAGTTTACTTGTGAAAAAACTACATTCGTGATAAAGAGATAAGGAGCATAACAGCAAGGAGCTAACACAGCACATGAAGCAAAGCCTTAAGATTCTGCTGAACATAGTTTCACAGACCACCACTAGATGAGGCCACTCTGTGACCACTGGGATGGCAAAAAAAAAAAAAAAAAAAAACAAACAAACAAAACACTCTGCAATCATGTCTGCTTATAGACAAAATTGTCATTTTTCCAAGCCACAAAAATGATCAAATGCCCCTAATCTGCCTAACATTAGTAAGTGCTGTTCCTTTTCCACTGACAGCTTTGACCCTGCTTCATTCCTCTACCCTGCAGGTAAGATAAAGATACTGACAGCCACAGACTAGCAGCCCCCCTTACTTCCTGGCAGCTCTCAACCCAGAGGAAAATTTTATTTCCTTGAACCTTCCCCCAAATCAGCAGACAAACCCAAACTCCATATAAAGCTTTTCTCACAACCACTCACTAAGACCTCCACCATTCCCCATGGTGTAAGTTCTCCCTTACATCAGAAAATAACAAACCCAACCTCATCACCTACAGTTATGTTCCTGATGGTCTCTCAATGGAGAACAATGATTAAAGATACATAAATAATGCTTTTTGCCCTCAGATGGTTCACACCTCATATTGAAGCCTACAAATAATTCAATGTGGTAGGTATGTATACTGTACTAAATACACAAAATTCCACCTCAACATAAGGTGGACAAAACTAATACAAATCTCATGGAGCACCTTTTCATGGCTTTATTAAGGACATATATTCATATTTTTAGACAAAATCAACTGACTTAAAGAGACTAATTTTCTTCTTTATACAATTCAGAATCCTTAAAATTCATTTTTTAAATAATTAAGTCAATTTTAACATGATTATTTTGCAGTTATCAAATTATATGCCCCACAAACATGGAAAGATATTTATGAAAGACCATGTGGAAAAAAAAAGATACAAAACTGTACATATGGTATGGCTACAACTATGTAAAATATGTATGGGTAAAGTAGAAGGCAAGAAAAAAAGTTGTTTTTTAAATATAATATGGAGAGGAAATGGGTTTTTTTCTTGCTACTCAATGTCTAATAATATGATACATCTTTTTAGTGAAACAATTATTTCACATTCTTACAGTCCCTTGTAAAAGAAAATTTGTGTACTTGGTATATTATTTTCTCAGAGTAGTACTGACTTACAGAAATTCTGATTCAAAATATTCATTCTTGGGCCTCCCTGGTGGTGCAAGGGGTTAAGCTCTAAGCTCTCCGCAGCCACTGCAGCACGAGTTCCATCCCCAGCCAGGGAGCTACCCACATGGTGCAGCAGACCTCTCCTGATTCACCTGCTGCTCCCCTCAGCAGTGTATTTCAATCAATCTACCTGTTCTGTTCCCCACTCTGTTTCTGGTGAATCCTCTCACCGTTCCCCCCTACACCTCTGGCCTGTACCCCAGTTCTTGTATGCATAAATAAATATTTAAAAAAAATTTGTTCTTGTTTATGTAATTTTTTAAAGATTTTTATTTATTTATGCATACAAGAACTGGGGTACAGGCCAGAGGTGCAGGGGCGGCTGAGTGGATTCACCAGAGGCAGAGTGGGGAGCAGAACAGGCAGACTGACTGAAATACACTGCTCAGGGGAACAGTGGGGAGACAAGAGAGGTCTGCTGCACCATGTGGGTCAGCAACCTGGCCAGGGATCGAACTTGTGCTTCAGTGGCTGAGGATAGCTTCATAGTGCTGACACTTAACCTCTTGCTACTGTGATTGTCACTAGAGGGAAGCAGAGGTTAGGACTAAGAAGGGAAAAACAGAGTTACTCTGGACTGCTGGTCACCTTTCTTTCCCAGTGTTGGGGCTATACAGCATTCGTTTTGAAACAATTTATGTCTCTTGCTTGCTCTGTGTGTTTGCTATATCTCACAATTTTCAAGACTGATATAAATTTATTTATAGCCCATGTGATATAGAAAGTAAAATAACTCCTCATAAGACAAAAATCTCAGAAACATAATCTTAAACATAGGTCCTCTATTACTTTCGCATCTTGGTTACAAAACAAAAAACCCTTAAGCTCTCCTTCTTCCATCAACCCCAACTAATGAACAAGGCCTGCACATTAAGTTTCTAAAACGTCAAATTTGTCCCTTATTTTCATTCTCCAAGGCCACAGTACTAATTTGGGCTGCAATACCTCTTGTCTGGACTAACATCATTATCTCTCCAAGGTTTCTCAAAGATTTTTTAATGCAATACACAGAAATGTATTCATAATCTAATTCAGTACACAGATGTTTATATAAAATGAAAACAACCTCCACAGAACAATACTTACCTTATTACTTTCCGGGCTCTCTGATCTATCACATCTTATCTTACACCTCATCTTCTTAAACTGTTGTGGTCTCAACCCACTGTATTGATTTAGCATCCTATCAAAGTGTGGTTACACCAGTTTCAAAACCCATGTCCTAAGTGATCATTCACCAATTCAAACATTTCCCTCAACTAATACTGCCTGCATGTATGTAGCCTGCCACCTAAAAAATAAGTGACATAACTCACCTAGTGAAAAACATTCACGTTTCCCATTATGTCCCATATAACAAAATATCACCTTCTTAAAAAGGTGCAAACGCTTATGTATTCATTCCCTTTTTCAAAAATTACTCCCACTTCCTTTCTTATTCATGCTCTATTCTACCCAAAATTCTGATAGTCTAGCTTTTTCAAAGTAGTCTTCTCTGCCCAGAAATGCTTCCTCATTCCATCTGATCAGGTCTTTCCTTCCATGCTGCCCTTAAATATACCCTCCTCTATGAAGCCCCTCTGCCTATCTTCTACAATTAGTTGTACAAAGGAACAGCGATGGAAATTAGCATTGAACCTTGTACAAAAAAATAAAATACATGTCAGAATCACTGAAGATCAAAGCTTATGATTCTTTGAGAATAATTTTTCAACTGACAAATAGGCAGGCTGGAGGGAGGAGGGGTTGGAGATCAGAAATAGACACACAAAAGCCCTAAAACATGCTATGAATAATTTTATATATTTCATTTAATTCTCATTCTATCTTCCAGGGTAGAGAGTAATTCCATTTTATGGAGATTTTAAAACTTGCCAAGGGTTAGAAATGGCTGGGTCAGTATTCAAAAACCATAAGGTGAAGTGGTTCTCTTAGTACAAATCCCACAGTTGTTAATACCTGAAAATGAATGAGCACATTAGGTTCCTGACTTTATAGTCACATCCTAATAAGATACATGGGAGCCTATCAAACATTATATATCTTTGATAATAAATATTTTAGGCGCTATCACCTAAAATTACTTACTTGAATATTCTATTACAAACACTGAAAACAAGTGAGAAGGAATATAGAAAAATGGATCTAACCATTGATATTGAAAGCTATGCTGAATGAAAATGATAACCCCACATGTATCTGTGAGACTCAAGATCCCTAAATCATATCCTTCCAAAACACTGAAAATATATTACTTAAATTTATCTTAAAATTTTCTTTCTTGGGGCCTCCCTGGAGGCACAAGGATTAAGTCTCAGCACTATAAAGCCATTGCCAGCCACTGCCTGCATGAGTCCAATCCCCAGCCAGGGAACTAATCCACATGGTACAGCAGACCTCTCCTATCTCACCGCTGCTCCCCTCAGTAGTGTATTTCAGTCAATCTACCTATTCTGCTCCCCACTCTGTCTCTGATGAATCTAATCAACCCCTCTCCCGCACCTCTGGCCTGCATCCCAGTTCTTGTATGCATAAATAACTAAATCAGGGGCCTCCTTGGTGGTGCAAGGGATTGAGCACAGCATTGTGAAGCTATCCACACCCTCTGCAGCTCAAGTTCGATCCCAGGCCTGCCAAAGAGCTACCCACATGGCACAGTGGACCTCTCCTGTCTTGCCTGCTGCTCCCCTCAGCAGTGTATTTGGGTCAGTCTGCCTGTTCTGTTACCCACTCTGCCTCTGGTGAATCCTCTCAGCCCCGGTGCCCCTGGCCTGTACCCCAGTTCTTGTGTGCATGAATAAATTAAAATAAATAATAGGGCCTCTCTGGTGGCACAAGGGGTTAAGCACAGCACTGTGAAGCCATCTGCAGCATAAATAAATCAATCTTTAAAAATAAATAAATAAATGAAATAAATCTTGTTTTAAAAAGTTTTTTTTTTTTAAAGAACTATTCCTTTATTTTAGGATTTTTATTTATTTTGCATAGAAGAACTGGGGTGTAGGCCAGTGGTGGAGGGGCGGGAGGGGAGTGGGGGAGTTAAGAGTATCCACCAGAGACAAAGTGGGAAGCAGAACAGGTGGATCCACTGAAACACACTGCTAAGGGGAGTAGCAGGAGAGACTAGAGAGGTCTGCTGCACCATGTGGGTTAGTTCCCTGGCTGGCGATAGAACTCAAAAACTCCTATCACTTAAAGGACCGAACTCATTTTTTAAATTAAGAAAGTTATTAAATTAGAACACTAAAGAGAACACAAGTTAGAGTAACTATCTGGGTTTCAGTACACTTATAATAAAATATCAAATGTTAAAATAAAAGGGGTTATACATTTTTAATAGGTTATCTTGGTTCCTGCCTTCAACAATGTTAAAGAGGAGGAATTTGAAATGTGAAAACTGTTACTTTTCACAAAGATTGGCTTCCAAGATAGTGCAGACTGGAGATTCTAAAAGCCAGAAGTGACGTTTTTTGATTTGGGCATCCAATTCAGAGTAGGTGCTCAGGAGCAGCAATAATTATCATGTAAGACAGTGTTTATTTCATTCTGAGAACAGCCCTTTGATGTAGGAACAACTGGATCCACTGATCAGCCCAGGATACTGATGCTTAGGAATTAATAGCCAGGGTAATAAACTTAACAAAACACAGTGCCTGGACTCAAAACCCGCACTATGTTCAAACCCAATGCTCTTGACAAGCATAATTTATTACTTAAGGAAAAATTAATACAAGTTAATATAAGGTACTTTGTAGCAAATGAACTCATTGAGATTATCTATTCTAATAAGAATAACTAAGGTAGGGGCCTCCCCGGTGGCGCAGGGGTTTAAGTCTCAGCACTATCAAGCTATCGCCAGCTTCTGCAGAGTGAGTTCAATCCCCAGCCCGGGAGCTAACCCACAAGGCGCAACAGACCTCTCCTCTCTGGCCTGCTGCTCCCCTCAGCACTGTATTTCAGTAGATCTGCCTGTTCTGCCCCCCATTCTGTCTCCCTAATCACCCCAGTTCTTGATTGCATAAAGAAGTCTTTTTTTAAAAAAAGGATGTTAGCAAAAAAAAAAAGATTAGCTTTAAAATGGCACTTAGTAATTATGATCTTATTATCCTACCTATCAAACCTTTGCCATCTAACTATAGTCCAAGTTAAAGAAAAATTCACATGGTGACAGGTAAGGTAATGTAAAGGTCCAACTCTGCAGAGGGGAAGATTTGGACACAACATCCTCAAATATGCCAAGCACTGATTTCATCAAGTCTTTCAAAAGGAAAACAATTTTAAGAGTCCTGAGAACTATTCTGTTGGGCATAGCAATATTACTGGATTCTTAATTCCTTTATAGAACGACCAACCAAAGAAAAATAGCTAAGTTGAAAATCCAGATCTTTAAATAGAACATGGAGGCAGTTGTTATTAAAGGAAAACTGAAGTGAATCCCTTTTAAAAATTAATGTCACTTGTGGAGAATGTAATGCAAAGTTATCTTTCAGGAAACTTAAACCAAGGGTTTTTTAAATGGGCTAAGGTTTTTATTCTTAAATTAGTTTTACAGAGAAATGGCTCCCCTTGCCTTAATCATAATACACAAACAAACTTCTTGGTAAAAGAATAATTCATAAAGTAGGTTCTCACTCTAAATCTGCATTTACAAACTGCAAATTCAAATCCACTAACAGAAATGCCAATATACATTTCACTAAAATATATATTAACAGTATACATCTGCCCCACTAGATTACTGTTGAAAGAATATTATGTCCTCTCACCCTCCCGCACATCTGGCCTGTGCCCCGTTCTTGTATGCGTGAATAAATCTTCTTTAAAAAAAAAAATATTATGTCAAAGTACTTCATAAACAGTCAAGTATTATTACATGAAAAGCACGGTAACTGGTATTAATTTAGGTATGTGCCTATTTTATGAAATTACATTCCAAAAAGCTCACCTCCATCCCCCCATAATTTAATTCCTTTATTCATGAACATATAGAAAAACCAAACAATTACATTTGTTAAAACCCTATCTAAATGAGGCACATTACTCCATATTTACATAAATTTTAAGCAAAGATGGTCCTGTATCATTCTGACTGTATCACAGTCTTTTTTGTTCATTTCTAGATTTTCCAATATGTTCTAGATAGTTCAGATGGCAGAGTAACTACCAGGTAACATAAGCATTACTAGAGCAAGCTTATGAGGTATGTGTAAAGCATATTTTAAATTACATGAAAAACTGAGGAAAAAAATCTTCCCCCAAAATGAGCTACATTACTGATATCCAATTGTTTTAATCTATTAACTATATAATACATATATCTCCTCTGAAATGTGAAGTATGAATTTTACCTTTATACATAAAAGAAAACAAATCTCAAAAGAAAATATTCCCACTGAGATTTACTAGAGAAATCCATATGCATCATAAAAGCAGAGTTTGTAATGACCTGGAATATGAGAGTGAGATCTACTAAGTTCAAAGATGAATAACCATTAATTCAACTTAGTAGTTGTCTTAGCTTCTGGGCATGTATTTCTAACTAATACATCCTTAGGACAAAATAAATTGTAATATTTACCTTGATTTACAAATAAATTTATTATATATTTGGATTATGAGTTCAAATCCTACAGCGCTAGACAGAATATTCGATTCCAAGTAATTTCCAGCAATCAAAAAGTTTAATGTTATCACATTTTGTCCTTTTTTATCTATATCCTGACTTTACTGAGTTTCACCAAAAAAAAAAAAAAAAAAAAAAAGCCTACCTACTTTGATTGTTTGGGATATTAAATGATAAAAAACAAAATCACCTAGCCCAAAACCTGGTAAACAGCACCTCAGGTCAGCTATCATTACTGTCTACCAATGTATCAACTGAAACTCTAGTTTCCAACTTTATTTTTTTTAAAGCTTTATGTATTTATGCATACAAGAGCTGGGGTACAGGCCAGAGATGGCAGGGTTGAGGGGATTCACCAGAGACAGAGTGGGGAACAGAATAGGCAGAATGACTGAAATACACTGCCGAGGGGAGCAGTGGGCGAGTCAGGAGAGGTCTGCTGCGCCATGTGGGTAGCTCCCTGGCCGGCCAGGGATCCAACTCGTGCAGTGGCTATGGATTGCTTCATAGGTTGTGTCTTATAACCCCTTGCGCCACCAGGGAGACCCTACCCTCCAACTTTAAAGCTGCTTAAAAAGTAGCATAGTTAGCCAGAACTGAATTATCAGGAAGTAACACTGCCTTTAATTAGTATCTGTTTAACTTAAAATTGTTAGCCAGACTACAAATGACTTTAATAAGTATAAGGATATTCTATAATAAGCAACAAATTAGTTAATGAATTATAAACTAAGTCTGGAGTTTCAATTAATTTAATTTTCCTTAAATAAGAAATATACATATATTTTTAATTACACATGGAAAATCACTTTGGCTTCACTATGGATTCAGTAGGTAGGAATCCTATCACAAAACTATGATCAAACAACTTTTTTCCCAAAACATACCGGGCGTCTTAATGTGCTCAAATTTCCTCTAGACAAAAAGTGAAACTAACACTCCAGAAAGTCCAGTGTCAAGAAGAGTTCTAGGTCCTGGGGCACTGTTCATATTTTATTCATCTATGTACAGAATATTCAGCTATGTTTATGTATAGGTGGCTACTTGAGTAAATATTCTGAACACTGTTAAGTCACTAACATTGCTAAATAAACTAAAATTAGTCAACAAAATAAGGTAGATGATTTGGCCACTTCAAGTGAATGTTCTGATGTTAGTGTTCAGATTTGAGGCAAATCCCAAACATCCCAGCCTTTAAAATTATTGGCTTTGTTTTGTTTTAGCAACAGAAAAAGGGTGCACTTTCCCATAGTTTCTGAAACTCCAGAAGTTAAAAACAAACTAATCAAAATATCATGTATTCTAAATCATAACTTAATAGAAATTATTTATTAGAAAACAACTAGATGCTTAAGTACTATTTCAGTGAATACAGTGACTCAAAAAAAAGAAATATGTTTGAGCCACTGGTCATACTAACATCAGATATTGTTCATTTTATTAATACGACTTATAAGAATATTCTGAATATTCTGTGCACTGCTACCTAAGAACCCCATCTAGCAATGCATCGGGTGCTCTCGCCAATCCCACGACTGGAGACGATACAACGCAGGGTGAGGTATCAATGGGAGCAAATCGGTAGGCAGGGGAGGAGAGCGGGGAGGGAAGGAAAGAGGAAGATCAGAGAGGATTAATTACTGCATTACTTGTGGAAGGGAAGGAGGAGGCTCCGGCCGAGCCGGCGGAGCCCCGCGCCCGGGGAGTGGGAAAAGTGGGTCCTGCGGTTAGAAAGGACCAAGGGGTGGGAGGAGGGGCAACTCTGAACAGGAATCTTCCCGACGTGGAAACGGGTGCGTCACTAACGCAGCGGCTTTGGGAAAGAGAAAATCTTCCCTAGGCTCAAGCTCAATTAGCAATTGTGGAGGAAGGGGGAGTGACCTTCGGAGGCGTGACGGAGGAAACCCAGGGTCACCCCCCGAAGGACGGGGAGAGCAGGCGCCCCCGCAGGTCCGGCGGGCCACGGCGGGTGGGGAGGGGAGGGAGGGCCGGCGACCGGGCCGGGGGCCGCGTCCGGACCCGGCGACCCCGGGCGGCGGGTGGGCGTTACCTGCAGGGTCACCTCCTGGGGGTCCCAGTGCGGCCGCAGGTGTTGCAGGAGGCTCAGGGCCCCCTCCCGGCAGCGCTGCTCTTCTTGATCCTGCACCGTGACGTCCAGCTTGGGCACCTCCGGGGAGCCGGGCGGGACGTGGATGTAGTTGGCCATGGCCCAGGCGACGGCGGAGACTACCACCACGACGACGGCGACGGCGACCACGAGAGCTGCGGGCGCCGACAGGCTGGTGGCTCCTTCCGTCCCGGGGCGCCCTCGCGGGAGGGCTGGGGGCGCTTAGACTGACGGGCGAGCGGCGGGAGACCGGCGGGAGGCGGCGCGGGCGCCGACCCGGGGCTGGGCAGCAGCTGAACTGAGCCGGGGCCGTTCGCAGGGACGAAGCCTCTCGTCTGCGCTCCCCCGCCGGCGGCCGCAGAGCACGCCGGGACTGGCCTGACGCTCGCGTCACGCTGGGGCGGGGCCTCCGCC
The DNA here is from genome assembly GCF_014898055.3 of Talpa occidentalis. Lineage (NCBI taxonomy): Eukaryota > Metazoa > Chordata > Mammalia > Eulipotyphla > Talpidae > Talpa > Talpa occidentalis. The sequence goes on from NW_023601653.1 coordinate 54,278,208, forward strand.
GGCGTCGCGAGCGCGGACGGCTTCAGCGCCGGCACAATGGGGCGGCCGTCGCGCTGGTTCCCGGGCCCGCCGGCCCGCTCGGCGCGGCGTCCCGCTGGTTCCCCGCCTCTGCCGCCCCCGGGCCTCCCCCTCCGGCCCCCTCCCTCGGGCTCCTGAGTCCTGCGGAGCCCGGAAAGGCCTTGAAGCTTCAGCTCACCCGATCCGCAGGGCCCCGGGATCGAGGTTTGAATGAGAGCAAAGTTTTTCTGGGAAGCGAGGCGCGGCCTGAAATACACCCGGGATCGTCGTCTGAACTTGGGCAGAGTCTAGACGAACTGGATTCACCGCGTCGCCTTGATCGCGGAGCTACTCCGTGCTGCGGACCACATCGCGGGTTGGGCGGGCGACTGATGCCCCATTAGCACCCCAGTGACGTCGTCATGGTGTTTTGGATAAACTTAGCTGAGATACCTGGTGGAGACAGTACCGACTGCATAAGTTATTTTTAAGGTCAGATGTTTGCCCACACTAAGAGTTACAGAGAGCCAGGAAAAGGAAGGAATATAGTCTTGAAGCTCAGCGCTAGCATGGTTCTGCCTGTTTTAGGATATCCCTAAATGGGCCTTGAAACTGCTGCCTTCAAGCTTTAGTGTGTGTTTTAAAGCAGCTGTTTCCCCTGTTAAGGGATTACTGGAAGTTGAGTTAGTCACAAGTAATTTATTAGAACCCCCTAATTTTCTTTATGATTGAGAAAATGAGCTGAGATTTGACCTCTTAATCTGTCTTCCTTACAGCACTCACTACAGGGTGAATACATTTGTGAATGATAAATTAAGTCACTGAGGGATTCAGGTTAACATTGAAAATGCTTTATTACCTCATTATCATGACTTTTCATTCTGATTATTCCGAAAGAACCTACTTACCTTCGTAAATCACAAATAGTTCGCCGTGAGTTATCAGTTAACTAAAAAGAGGAAAAAGAAAATACTTTTATAATACAACGAGAAAACTGAACATTTTCCAGATTTAGCCTTTTTTTAAATGTATTATCAAAAAAAGCTAGATTATGCATTCCTTCCAATTTGGGGTAGACATTTTTCACATTTTTAGATAGTATCTCGTGCCTTCATATAAATTTTATATTTTTTTTTACTAAAGAGTTCACACTTTGAGAACTTAGATATATTTTTGAATTGTGATAGGATTTAATATCAAATGATAAAAAATTATTTCAGGAACTGTACAATTTGTAATTTTAAAGACGTGTCCACTAGTAATTAGAAAGGGGAAAAAAACAACCACTAGGTACCTAAGAATAAAACTAAAAAAGGGTGGATAATTCATTTAAAAGAAAAATGAACCATAGCCTCATACCAAAAAGTGCTATAAAGACCTCAGTTTTCACTGAATCAATAAATAGAATCCAATTAAAACCAAAATCTCAAGGTTTTCATAAAACTTGTTAAAGTGACATTAAAGTTAAAGATGCAAACTATGAAGCTACCCCCAGCCACTGCAGCATGAGTTGCATCCCCAACCAGGGAGCAACCCATATGGCACAGCAGACCTCTCCTGACTGGTCCGCTGCTCCCCTCAGTGTATTGCAGTGTGTTTCAGTCATTCCGCCTGTTCTGTTCCCCACTCTGAGTCTGATGAATCCTCTTGCCCCCCCACACACACTTCAGGCCTGTACCCCAGTTCTTGTATGCATAAATAAGTAAATCTTTTAAAAAAATAAAGTTCTTATCAAAACATAAGGTCCAAGGCAAATTGCTATGATTTTTTTTGTGAGCTGAGGGAGGGTCGGAGAACAAGTTGGGAGAACCCATGCCACAGGATGGGTTTATTATATAATGATTTAGGAATGAGCAAACAGACTAGAACAAGAATTTCCAGAAAAGACCAACACATATTCAAGAATAGTATATATGACAAAGGTAGCATTAAGTATTCAGGAAGGATGGGTGACTCAATACATGGTATTAAAGCCATATAGGAACATTTTTATCCTTTGTGTAAAAAATGAATTCTAGGAGATTAAAAACCTAAATTTTAAAAAGCAGAGCTTTAAAAATATCTAAGAAATACCAGTTATCAATTAGATCTATCGATTTTATGCAATTCCAATCCTAATGCCAGCAAATTATTTTATGAATATTGACAAAATGATTCCAAAGTTCATATAGAGATGCAAAAGAAGCAGAATAACTAATGATTCTGAGGAACCACAAAATCAGAAGTCACCACCCAACTATGAGGTTTATTACAACTACAGTAACCAAGACTATGTGATATTGGTAAAAGAATAGAGAAATGGAACATGTGCACATATGAAAGAGCAAAAATGTAAATTAAAACAAAAATAAGACCAATAAAAAAATGGGCAAAGAATCGAGACATATCTCATCAAGAAGATATAGAGAGCAAGCAAGCATATGAAAACATGTTCAACATCATGTCATGAGATAATTGCAACTTAAAACAACAATGAGCCTATTAGAATGGCTAAAATCCCAAATATAGCACCAAATGCCGACAAAGATTTGGAGAAATAGGAATAGTCATCACTGGTGAGATGCAAAATGGGATAGCCACTTTGGAAGATAGTCTGGCAAATTCTTATAGAATTAAACAATCTTATGACCTAGTGATCTTGCTTCTTGATATTTACCCAAATGAACTGAACACTTACACCCACATGAAAATCTGCACACAAATGTTTTTAGCACCTTTATTCAAAATTGCCAAATCTGAAAAGGCAGCCAATCTGAAAAGGCTGTATATGCTGTATGATTCCAACACCACGGCCCTCTGCAAAAGCCAAAACTGTTGAGACAGTACAAAGATGAGTGCTTTCCAGGGGTTTGGGCAGCAGGAAGGAAGGAAGAATAGGTGGGGCACAGGGGAGTTTTAAACTATTTAAAGTATGATACTGTTACGGTCCATACAGAATATTAGGGATTTGTCAGAACTCATAAGAATTGCACAACACAAAAAAGTGAACCCTAATGTAAACTATGAACTTTAGTTGACAGTTCATTGGTTTTGGCCACCAGCATACTGCCTTGCTATAGTTAGTGCAAATGAATGAATGAAGAAAAGTATAATATAGGATCAGAACCCTATGATTACAAATTAAGGATGGATTTGCTAAACAAGACTTATAAAGCACTCATCATGAAGGCAAGGACTGAAAAATTTGAAAATACTAACATTTAAAACTTCATGAAATTAAATGAAAAAGTATAAATAAAAAGATAACAAAGATATATGTGATTAAACAAGAATTCAGAATACCACCAAGTAATAAAACCAAATGGAAAATGGACAAAGGTGATCAGCTCAAAAGAGGAAATCCAAACAGATAATAAACTTGTGAAAATATGCTCCTCTAACCAAGATAAAAAAAAAAAATAGTCTCCATCAGTTTGGAACTTTTTTTAAATTTTGACAATGTCAAGTGTACACTATCAGGAGGAAGGTAAACTTACTTGAAGAAAAACAACTTGGAAAAATAATTTTGTAGAGGCATTCTTTCCCATCGACCAACTTTAGTTCCAGGTAAATGCTAAAATGTCCCTCAAATGTACATGAAAAAGTGTTAGAACAATGCACACTGCAGTATCATTTGCAATAACTGGCAACAACCTAGCTGTCTGTCAATGGAGAAATGATTGGACGAATGGATAGATTGATCAATCAATGGATCTATACGTAGGTAGGCAGACATACATGCATACATACTCAGGAATATCCTACAAGAGAAGGAAGATGGCAGATGGAATTTATGCATCTAGTTATGTACATTCTCAGGTGAGAGAAGTCAGAAATCAAGCAGTAGCTCTGAGGACCAAACAGCACCTCTGGTTAGACTGCAAACAGTTGACATCTCTTTTTTTCTGCACCTATTTTTATCTCTATTCTACTTCTACTTGTCTGTTTTTGCTTCCTTGTGATTTCTGCCTACTAGTTTCTCTTCCTGGGTCTCCCTATCAGTCATATATTACTCAAAAGTTGTTCCCAAGGAGACCTTTCCATTGCTTCTTTTACCACCACAACCAGTTTTATTTTGAAAATATCACTTGTCACTATGTTAATCATCTTGAAATTGATGTACTTACTTTTTTATTGTCTCTTTTTGACTACCATGTTAGCCCCAAGAGAGCAAAGCTGTGATTTGTCTTGTGTCTTGCCACTTTTCCACTGCCTAGAATAATTCCTAGAAAATAAAAAGTAAATAATTGCTAGAGTAAATAATTGCTAGAGTCCTCCCTAGAATCCCAGTCATTTTCCTATTGAGGGGAGCTAGATTGTTGCTAGTTTTTAGCTATTATGAACAATAGTGCAGTGTACAGTCTTGTATACACTTTCTTGTGTGTATGTGTGGATTTTCCATACCAGGAATTGAAATTGGTAGGGGGTAAAGAATGCCCACCTAGTTAGCTCCTGAAACTGTTGCCAGTTTCCCATAAGAACAGCCCTCAGACAGGAGTGGTATTCACAGATCACCAGAGAGTTCTCTGATTAAGCTGAGAAAAACACACATCAAGCAAGGACTGCTTCCTAGGCAGCTGGCCAGCCCATAAATTATCTTTGGCTTTGGAACAAAGCCTTAACTACAGGATGTCAGTAAAATTGTCCAGCACCTTGCAACACATGTCTAGAGGATATGAGATAGGTCTGAAGATATCATTATACAGTGTTCAACACATTTTAGTTCTCTTCCTGTACTTAAGCATGACACTGTAGCCTCCAGCACTGGGAATGACCTGCCTCCCATATCTGCTTCTTGAAAGCCCACTCATTCTTCAGAGCTTAACTCCCCAACAGTAATCTTCATGGAGTCTATCTGGATTTTCCCGGTACAAATTTACTTCTCCCTTTTATGCATTGTTAGAATGCGTAACAAATTCTGCCTCATACCACCCACATTGTGGATTTAAGTCATAAAGATTGTGCCACATATAAAAGACTAATAAAACTGTTTATAAATTGTTAAATAATGAGCATTTTATATAAGGGAATGAAAGGAACCCTGAATATAAACCCAGAGGCTCTGGTCATAAATGTTTTAATTACAATGGAATTAATGTTCATTACCAGAGTAACAACATAAAGAATTTGCAGAAGAAAATACTCTGTGAGATTATGTGGGTACACCTAGTAGCTAGATCATCCAGCAAATCAAAAGCATCATTTAAGGTGAAATCATTCTTGCACATCAGTTTGCTAATGTCACTGTAGAGTGAACTGAAATTCAAAAATGCAAAACATCTGTGATAGATGATATTCAAGGACATGAATGATGTGTCTGTGCTGTCCTCATCCTCTCTGAGCCCCTCCAAAAAATAAAACAAAGAGTCTCTAAGTACTTCAATTTTCAGAGATTCTGCCTAAGGACAAGGCTGCGGATCCAAAGTTAAGGTAGCCCAAAGGAGCTGTCTGTAAAAGGACAGCAGTGAGTAAGTAAAACATCTAACAAAGACTATGCTGCTTACACATATCCCGAGTCAGTTCAACGAATTTAATGGATATTTAACTCTATAAAATGTGTCTATTGGTGCTTATTCTAGCTTGCCTCCTTTTCATATCCCTTGAATCAACTTATAACACTAATTCAAGCAATGGATTAACTCCTTGAGAGCAAGAATTCAACTATTTTCCTCTTTATATCCTTTATGCTCTCAAGATAGTGTCTTGCAAATTACAATTATGGATTTAATTGAGCAGAGAAACATATCAAATTATAACCATTTAAAATATGTAAGGAGGAAAAAACTAAAATTCTTATGTGAGTAATAGAAGAGGATGCACGTTGCCATATGTTAAATCATAACATAAAGCCGCATATTGTTAGATGGCACAGGAAGAAACTGATCAACATAAGAAACATCCTATTATATATGGGCATGTGCATGTAACAAAATAACATTTTAAATCAGTGGTGTAAAGCAGATTTATTGAAAATAATGTGATAAAAGATTTTTCACAGAATTTGATAAAGCTGAGTTAGTAGTCATTATTATTTAATTGGTATTAATAAAAATCTCACAATTTCTAATCAAAATTTCATCTTAGTTATATATAAATCAATAGCAAAAATATCAGATTCAGTGCTTTTCTTTTTTTTTAATCTGTTTTTGCCCAGGGCTTAGTTAGTGATTGGCATTCAGTAGGTACTTACTAATTATTTGAATGCTAAAATGAGTGACATGTTGAAAATGTTCTACGTAATACTTTATTTTTTTAAAGATTTATTTATTTATGCATACAAGAGCTGGGGTACAGGCCAGAGATGCAGGGGGTGAGAGGATTCACCAGAGACAGCGTGGGGAACAGAACAGGCAGACTGACTGAAATACACTGTTGAGGGGAGCAGCAGGTGAGACAGGAGAGGTCTGGGTTGCTCCCTGGCAGGCCAGGGATCAAACTCCGTGTTGCAGAGGCTGCAGGTTGCTTCATAGTGCAGTTCTTAACCCCTTGCACCACCAGGAAGGCACCTGCATAATACTTTAAAACAATGTTTCAGACTCCTAAAGTAACCTGAGGTGAATGTATGTTTTTTCACTATCATTGCCACTTTTCTTCAAACACAATTATTTTAACACTAATTCAATTCCGAAGTGAAATGTTTAGTAGCTCTATTCTTATGCCTACTTTGTCCTCCATAAGATGTCTTTGAAACATTAAAATGTGGAAGGATTTCAGAGCAATTGTGTGCGCTGTGGGCTAATGTTCACTATTTGTGTGCTAAAGCATATCAAAAACACACATAAAGCCAGGATCACTTGCTCCAGCTACACCTTCTACTCTTGCTCCAAAGGATGAAATGTTGCCTTCTTGCCCTCTAAGTACAGTTATAGAGCCAAAAGGATTTGAGCTTTGTAGCTTAAATATGAGCTTAGATTGTCTTGCTCTAAAATTTGAACAATTATTTTGATCTCTTTAACCTCAGTTTCCTCACCTGCAAAACAATGATAGGGAGATGCTGAGAAGATTTAAATAGATGATTGCCAAAACTTCCCCATAATGCCTTATTATCTGATTATTAGCCTTTTATCTGGAGTAAGCCAAATGCTACATAATAGCCATTATTAAATGAGGTGGTGCTATTATTATTAGATATTAGATACGAGAAGGCAAAAAAAAACAGTTTTAACTTAATTCAAGTGAATTGTTTCAAGGCTTAAACCTTAGTTCAGTAAAGGGACTTCAAAATCCAGAACTGAGTTATGGCTCTGGAGTACACCTAACCTAAGGTGCTTCTCTCTTCTCTTTTGAGATAGATTAATCAGTCTAGAGGAGAGTAGTCCACAGGCAGGGTAAGGAGACTATCAAGGACCTACTTTCTCTGGTTCTTTGTAATCCACTCCGTCTGCTCATGTTACTCTCCCTTTCTTCCCATTGTCTATTTTAGAGCTGCCCTGAGTAACATGACCTTGAAAGAAGGCACAAAAGCAAAGAATGAGAGTGACATCCTGACTCAGTGACAATGTCTACAAGATATCCTAAGATGAGCTGCTACTGAATAGAAACATATACTTACTGGTGAAGTGATGAATTTCCAGTGTTTTATCATCAAAACTGTGTTTCTCATGTTTAAAATATTCCAGGGAGGAGAAGTGGGGGAGGGGGAAGCAGAGCCTCATAAAATCAATCTCGCAGTTCTTTCAAGACTGCTAAGCTAAAACGGAACAACAAATGTAATTAGTATTCTTATGTGCCACCAATAAATACTTGGGGCAGGGGCCGAGGGGGAGGATCATATTCAAATTGCAGTGAAAAGAATAAACTACCTAGAAATAAAGATGTATGAGAACTTTTTCCTTGATACATCTTCATTTTTTAAACTATAAAATGGGAACATGCATGTACAAATAATATCTTATATTTGTTTATACTCAGCAATAATTATCAATAACCTTAGCTCCATATGATTCAGTTAAAATAATTTAATGCAAAATAACTATTAGGCGAAATAACTAAATAGTCAAACCACATTCCCAATAACTTTAATATTCACACTTGGATCCACATTTAGCAATTTTTAATCTTTACACATCTTTAAAATGTTTTGACTGTTAAGGCATTTTTCAAAAATTTCTGCTTTTCTTCTGATGTATTTTCAGTTAAGCACATTGCTTTGAGCTATTCAAAATAGTGAAATTTAAAAGTAATATAGTTACTCAAAACATAAGTAATTTGTGATGTGCCCATATAGCATAAATTTGTGCATTCAATTAACATTCACTTACAAATTGTATTTACTGTATTGAGAAAATGTATGTGATGTGTTTTTAGGTTTAAAAATGTGGAGAGAGGGGGGCGGAGCAACATGGCGGCGAGGAGACGCTGCGAGTAAGATCTCCCATTAAAAAAAGTGAATAGGGAGGAAAAGCGGCAGGTCCCAGTGAGAACTGGGACACGGAAGATAAACGGGTGACGCCAGCGAACTGCCCGAAGAAGAAAGTGGCCATAAAAGAGGACCAGAAGGGAGGGAAGCGCAGAAACTGCTCCCCTCCCCCGCCCACAGAGGCGGCACTCTCCGACCGGCAGAGAGGAGGAAAACACACTAAAACGACCAACAAGAAGAAACGACGCAGCAAGCGGGACTGTGAGTGGAAAGGAACTATTGCAGCCACCACACCCCGTGAGCGAATGGCTCCGGGCGCCATTGAAGAGAGACCCCGCCCCCGGGGAGGAGACCAGCACCAGCACACAGCCCCGGGCTGCCCGGTAAGCCTGTGCAGAAAGGTGGCGCGCTGGAAAAACAGGCGCGGATTGCGGTCAGGATTGCGCGGAACAGCAGCGCGCTGGAAAACCAAGGGCGGATCGGGATCGCGCACGGAAAAGCAGTGCAGTTGAAAAGCAAACGCGGATCCAGATCGCAGCTGCCCAGGTCCCTGCGCCTGCGACCTAGGCTTGCGGGGAGACGCGCAGAGGCCCTCACTGAGTGAGCAGGCCCAGGCGCCCAGGCACGGGAGCGGGACTCAAAAGGCGCCATTCCCGCGCCACTGAACTGGGCTACAGCCTGAGTCCTGGAACTGAGGGCTTTGGAACTGACACCCGGGGCACGAAACTAGGGGCGTGGGTTCCCCACGATGGTGGGGCACAAGGCAGACACAGCACCCCAAAGCCGTTGAGGTTTACCCTACCATTCCCACTCTATTCCCTGTCCCACGGGGTGGAAAATCAGCTCCCCAAGGGCTCCAGGAGAGATCTCTGGCGCCACCTAGCGACTTGAAGCCAGCAGAGGCACCTAGAGGAGCCAGTGGCCAGCTGGGGAGTTAGCCCACGCCGGGCCCCTTCCGACCAGTAGTCTGAGCCCACAGGGGGAGCGAGCACCCACAGCCGGGGCAGACCAGGCGCGCAGAAGAGTGTGCCTGAGACCGAACGCACAGGGAGTGTGTCCCACATCACCATCTTAGAACAGGGACATTTCTTCAGTAAAGACTACCTGCAGAAGGCTTCCTCAGGAGCCAGAGGTGAGCGGGGGAAGTTCGCCCATGCCAGACCCCCTCTGGCCTGCAGTCCAAGCCCAGAGGGGGAGCAGGAACCCACCGCCAACGCAGACCAGGTGCACAGGGGAGTGTGTCCCCACATCGGCATTTTAGAACAGGGACCTTTCTCCAGTAAAGACTGCTTGAAACTGACAGATGACTCCTGGAGGAACCAGAGGAGAGCAGAGAAGCTCACCCAAGATGCCGGCCAGTCCCAACTACACAGTGTCCCAACGCATACGGCAAATTAGAAAACAGACAGTAGGGAGGAGAAGAACCACACGCAACCTAGCAACTCCCCAGGGAAAAAGCACACCACAAAAAGAAAAGCAGCCCCCAGATTGCAACGACAGTAACTTGGAAGAACTTCTGAGCCTTCCAGAAAGAGAATTTAAAATTGCCGTGATTAAAAAACTGACAGAAGTCATAAAGGAAAACAATGATAAGGGAAAAATAATCAACCATCAGATGAATGCAATTGAGTCCCTAGAGAGGGAAAACAATGGTCAGAAGAATGAAATTGAGTCCCTAAAGAGGGAAGTAAAAGAAATGCAGGAGATCAAAGAATTAATGGAAGAACTAAAGAATTCTGGGAAAAGCAATGAAAGCAGAATAGATGAAATGGAAGAACGAATAAGTAATCTTGAAGACACAGAAATAAAAAGAACCAAAACAGAAAAGGAAAGAGAAGTACGAAGGAAAAAGAACGAAGAAAGACTTCGGGAACTATCTGACTCCATGAGGAAAGGAAATATAAGAGTTATAGGAATACCAGAAGGAGAGGAGAGAGATGTAGGAACAGAGAAAATATTCAAAGAGATAATTGAAGAGAACTTCCCAAATGTGAAGAAGGAACTGAAAATTGATATACAAGAAGCAAGAAGAACACCAAACTTCCACGATGAAAGGAAAAATACAGCAAGACACATAATAGTAAAGCTCCCAAGAATCCAGGACAAGGAAAAAATAATGAAGCTGGCAAGAGGGAAGAAACAGATAACATTCAAAGGAAAGCCAATCAGGCTGACATCAGACTTCTCCGAAGAAACACTACGGGCAAGGAGAGAATGGAGGGACATAGTCAACAGACTCCAAGAAAACAGATGCCAACCAAGAATTCTCTATCCCGCAAAGCTCTCCTTTCTCTTTGAAGAAAGAATATGGACCTTCCCAGACAAACAGAAACTCCGGAATTTCATTGCAACTAAACCCCCACTCCAAAAAATACTACAAGGAGTCCTAAAGCCAGAACCTCAGAGGGACGAATAACAATGAAAGAAGGCCAAAAAAAAAAAAAGTTATTAAAAGAATAAATAAATAAAATCAAAGGAAAGACAAACACAATGGCAAATACAGATGCTAACATATCAATATTAACTCTAAATGTAAATGGACTAAACTCTTCAATAAAAAGACACAGAGTTGCAGCCTGGATTAAGAAACAAAACCCAACCTTTTGCTGTCTCCAGGAAACACATTTAGCTACAAAAGATAAAAATAGGCTCAAAGTTAAAGGATGGAAAACAATCCTACAAGCAAATGGACCAAAAAAGAAAGCAGGAACAGCTATACTTATATCAGATAAAACAGATTTCAAACTCAAAAAGATAAAAAGAGACCCCAATGGTCACTACATTATGATCAAGGGGACAATACTTCAAGAAGAAATAACACTCATTAACATATACTCACCAAACGAAGGAGCACCAAAATATATCAGACTACTGTTATCCTCTCTGAAAACAGACATCAGAGAAAACACATACGTAGTGGGAGACTTCAACACACCACTATCAACAATGGATAGATCAACAAGACAAAAAATAAGTAAAGAAACCAAAGCTCTAAATAAGGACCTAGAGCAATTGGGCTTAACAGACATCTATAGAACATTAAACCCCAAAAAAACGGAGTACACATTTTTCTCAAGCGCACACGGATCATTCTCCAGGATCGATCACATACTGGGGCACAAGACAAACATCAACAGATACACCAAGATTGAAATCATATCAACCATCTTTTCTGACCATGAAGGCATCAAACTAGAAATAAACCATAAAAAGAAGGCAAGGAACTTTCCTACCTCATGGAGATTAAAAACCACACTACTGGAAGACCACTGGACTAATGAGGAGATCAAAGAAGAAATTAAAAAATTCTTTGAATTGAACGACAAGGAGGACACCAATATCCTAAATGTATGGGATGCAGCAAAAGCAGTAATAAGAGGAAAATATATAGCAATAGAAGCTCACATCAAGAAACAAGAAAAAACTCAAAGAAACAACCTAATCTCGAAGCTCAAAGATCTAGAAAAAGAACAACAAAAAAACCCCAAAACCAGTAGAAGAAAAGAAATAATAAAAACAAAAGCAGAAATAAATGAAATTGAAACTAAAAAAAAATCCAAAAGATCAATGAAACCAAGAGCTGGTTCTTTGAAAAAATCAATAAAATAGACAAACCCCTAGCCAGGCTCACAAAGGAAAAAAGGGAGAAAGCACAAATAAACAGGATCATCAATGAAAGAGGAGAAATCACAATGGACACAGCAGAAATCAAAAGAATAATCAGTAACTACTATGAACAGTTATATGGAAACAAGTTTAACAATCTAGAGGAGATGGACAAATTCCTACAACTCTACAATCACCCAAAGCTAGATAAAGAAGAAATAGAACACCTAAACAGACCAATTACAAGCAGCGAAATTGAAATGGTAATCAAAAACCTCCCCAAAAACAAAAGCCCAGGACCTGATGGATTTACAAATGAATTCTACCAAACATTCAGAGACGAATTAGTGCCTATCCTTCACAAACTCTTCCAAAAAATTGAGAAGGAAGGGACAATACCAAACACGTTCTATGAAGCCAACATTACACTAATACCAAAACCAAACAAGGACAACACAAAAAAGGAAAACTACAGGCCAATCTCCCTAATGAACACTGATGCAAAAATCCTCAATAAAATTTTAGCTATCAGAATCCAACAATGCATCCATAAGATAATTCACCACGACCAAGTAGGATTCATTCCAGGGACACAAGGATGGTTTAACATCCGAAAATCAATCAACGTTATCCAACACATCAACAAAAAGAAATATAAAAACCATATGATAATATCAATAGATGCTGAGAAAGCTTTCGACAAAGTGCAACACCCATTCATGATAAAAGCCCTTGAAATTCTTGGGATACAAGGAACATACCTCAACATCATAAAGGCCATCTATGACAAGCCAACAGCCAGTATCATTCTCAATGGTGAAAAGCTGAAAGCAATTCCATTAAGATCTGGAACAAGACAAGGATGTCCACTCTCACCACTGCTTTTCAATATAATACTGGAAGTCCTAGCCAGAGCAATAAGACAAGAGAAAGACATCCAAGGAATCCAAATAGGAAAAGAAGAAGTCAAACTATCACTATTTGCAGATGATATGATAATATACATAGAGAACCCCAAAAAGTCCACAGAAAAACTAATTCAACTCATCAATCAGTTCAGTAAAGTGGCAGGATACAAAATCAACACGCAAAAGTCAGTAGCCTTCCTATACACAAACAATAAATCTGAAGAAGAAGAAATCAAAAAAACCACCCCTTTTATTATTGAAACAAAAAAAATCAAATATTTGGGAATAAATCTAACAAAAGAGGTAAAGGACCTATACAAAGAAAACTATAAAACACTGTTAAAAGAAATAGAAGAAGACACAAAGAAATGGAAAGACATCCCCTGCTCATGGATTGGAAGAATAAACATTATTAAAATGGCCATCCTTCCAAAAGCAATATACAGATTCAATGCTATTCCAATCAAAATTTCAATGTCATTCTTCAAAGAAATAGAACAATTATTGATGAAATTCATATGGAATCACAAAAAACCCCGAATAGCCAAAGCTCTCCTGAAAAAAAAAGAAGGGAATGGAGGCATCACACTCCCAGACTTCAAACTCTACTACAAAGCCATAATCATCAAAACTGCATGGTATTGGAACAAGAACAGACATACAGACCAATGGAATCGAATAGAAAATCCAGAAATAAACCCACAGATTTATGGTCAACTAATCTTTGACAAAGGAGCAAAGACTATGCATTGGAGCAAAGAAAGTTTGTTCAATAAATGGTGCTGGGAAAACTGGGTCGCTACATGCAAAAGAATGAAGCTTGACCACTACCTCACACCATACACAAAAATCAACTCAAAATGGATTAAAGAACTAGACATAAGACCTGAAACCATAAAATATATAGAAGGAAATATAGGCGAAACACTACGTGATTTGCACATCAAAGACATCTTTACAGACACATCACCCAAAGCAGTGATAGTGAAGGCGAAGATAAACAGCTGGGACTACATCAAATTAAAGAGCTTCTGCACAGCAAAAGAGACAATAACAAAAACAAAGAGAAACCCCACCAACTGGGAGAACATTTTTGCACCCAACACTAATGATAAAGGACTGATCACAAAAATCTGCAAAGAGCTGATGAGACTTAACAACAACAAAGAAAAGAATCCAGTCAAAAATTGGGCAGAAGAGCTAAAAAGAAACTTCTCTGAAGAGGAAATGCAAATGGCCAATAGGCATATGAAAAAATGTTCAACATCACTTGTCATCAGGGAAATGCAAATCAAAACTACCATGAGATACCATCTTACACCAGTGAGAATGGCACATATTAAAAAAACTAGCAACAACAAATGTTGGCGAGGGTGTGGAGAAAAAGGAACTCTTCTGCATTGTTGGTGGGAGTGCAAACTGGTCCAACCACTGTGGAGAGCTGTGTGGAGATTTCTGGACCTACTAAACATAGAGCTTCCATATGATCCAGCAATTCCACTCCTAGGTATTTACCCCAAGGACACAGAAACATCCATTCCAAAGAACACCTGCACCCCTATGTTTATAGCAGCACTGTTTACAATAGCTAAGCTTTGGAAACAACCCAAATGCCCAAAAATAGATGACTGGATCAAGAAGATGTGGTACATATATACCATGGAATATTACTCAGCATTCAAAAAAGATAAACACATGCAATTTGCAGCAACATGGATGGCGCTGGAAGGGATCATGCTCAGCGAAATAAGCCAAAAAGAAAAAGAAAAATACCGGATGGTCTCACTCATAGCAGGAATCTAGAAAACTTAAATAAGGGACCAGGAAAACGAATAACTATAAGAAAGTGAAAATCAAAATCAACAAAAAACTACGAACCAGAGACACTTTTAGGGGGGCGGGGGTGGGAGGGGAGGGATTGGGGTCAGAATGGGGGGGCTGCAATTGTATGGGGAATATAAAAATAAAATTTATTTAAAAAAAAATGTGGAGAGAGAGAGAGAGAGATCTGTAGAATAGACATCATTACTCTAACAGAAACCATTTTTTTTCTTGTCTTTTTTTTCTGATTATCAGCTTGTAAGCATAGGAAAGCATTTTGCCTATTTCAAGTAGATTATGTGCTTTTTTTGCTTTTGAGTTGTAGAGTTCCTCATATACTTTGAGTATTTACCCCTTTTTTTGAAATATGGTTTGCAAATATTTTCTCCCTTTCCATAGGATGTATTTTCACTCTGTTAATTGCCTCCTGAAAAGAGGTTTTTTAGTTTGATGTAGTCCCACTAGATATTTTTGTTTTCATTGCCTATGTTTTTGGTGCAATTCCTGACAAATGACTGCTAAGACTAATGTTCTGAAGCTTTCTTTCTAAGCTTTCTTTTAGGAATTTTATCATCTCAGGTCTCATGTTTGTCTTTAATTAATTTTGAGTTGATTTTTGTGTATGGTGTAAAATAAGTGTCCACTTTCATGCTTTTCATGTGGTTATGCAGTTTTCCCAACCCCCTTGTTAATAAGTCTATCCTTTCCCCATTGCATAGTCTTGGCACTCCTGCCAAAGATCATTTTAACATACATGTGTGGGGTTATTTCTGGTCTATATGTCTTTTCTATTCCATTGGTCTCGATATACATGTTTTATGCCCTCACCATACTCTTTTGATTATTGTTGCTTTGTCATTTATTTGGCAGTCAGGAAGTATAGGGATTTCAGCTTTATTCTTTTTCAAATCTGTTTGACTACACAGGGTCTACACGGTCTTTTATGGTTCCATATGAATTTTAGTGGCTATGGAATTGTGGTAACTAAGATTTTTTAATGTGTACTCTGTGCCAGACTAAGTTCTAAATGTTTTATTTATTTTAACTTAATTCATCTCACAAAATATATAAGGTACATTGGTTACTTCCATTTTACAACTGAGGAAATTGACACAGAAAGGTGGGCAAAATAACTTGCAAAAAAAGAGGCAGAGCCAGCAATTATCCTGATTATCCTGATTCCAATCAAATAGCTGGACTAGTGTAGCAAGCTTTTGAATCAGCTTTAGGCTTACTTTAATGGTAAAACTGGACAAGTTTAATGACCACTTACACTTAGTTATCTCATTGTAAAGTGAGAATGATATTTTTAACTACCTCATCAGATTACTAGCTAGATTAATGGCAACATGTAAATCACTTGCCACAGTGACACATAACACCTGCTAACTATATGTTTGCTACTGTTAATAACATCAGTCAAACTGGACAGTTATTCCTAATGGGGAACCTTGAAATACTTAAAAGCAACTGAGATTTTGCATGAATAAAAAGAAAAGAGTTGTTACCTAAGACCAAGACCATGTTCATACCTGTAAAAATACACAATAAATCCAAAAGAACTCCATTTTTTTCTTGTGCTATGGTTTCACCAATATAACATGGTGTTGGACACAAATAATAAATGTTTCTTGGAATGAAAATTGTTGTAAAGTCATAAAGAGGCCACCACTTGCTTCAAATTGTGAAAGTTGATTTTGAATCCACATGAGTTATATATCACTAGAAGTCTTGATTGATAATAGTAGATAATGAAAAGTTAATGAGCTCCTTGACTCCCTGTAAGCAAATAGTAGAGTCCAAGGTCTATATTTCATTAGAGTTGTGCTAAAAAAAAAATCTGCCATACATATCTGAGAAGATGTCTAATAAAAAAACCCCAGAACTTCCTTCCCAAATCAAATATCTCACACCACAAACCAGCTAACAATGGGAGTGGGATGAGCAGAAGTGGGTTACACTAGGCTGAGTTTAAAATACCTCAGTCTGACTGGAAATATTGGGAACTCACAGAGATGTCATTAAGAGATGAGCTGGGGATTTGAGAGAAGGGCTGTTGAAAAATATGTTTTATACTTATACCCTACTGAAAAGTTATTAAACTTGTTAGGTATATTTTTATGGCAAATGGACTTTGGAAATCTTTTAGAGCCCTTAAAGATTTATAAGAACCCATAAGACATTTCAGAAGAAAATATGTATATTAATCACCTGATATTAACACAGGTAACAAATAACACATTAAAATGTTACCTTATTTGTTTCACTTAGTTAGTATTATGCTAGAAATATTCCTGAATTGTGATTAGTAATTTGTAACAAAAACAGTCAAACACTGATACACACACACAAAGGTAAACTGTGTGAGATGATAGATGCGTTGACTAACATTATTGTGATAATCATTTCACAATATATATGTATAGCAAATCATCACTTTGTACACCTTAAACTTAAATAATGTTATATGTCAATTATATCTGAGGATGAAAAGAAAATGTTTTGAAACTATCAGTAGATAGAGGTGATGGTTACATAACACTGTGAATGTACTAAATACCTCTGAATCGTTCACTATAAAATGATTACATGATTTTATGTCTGTCAATTTCATGATACTAAAAAAGGAAGGGAAAAAAAGACCAGTACAAATGTCATCTCTAGTGAAGTTATAAATAATAAATCTCCATATATTATAATCTGGTCATGTTTCTTTTTTATCTAACTGAATGTGTGTTAAGGTTAGGAAATTCATCTTAATTGTTTTTGTATCCCCTTCATAGCACAATGCCTGACCTGAAATGTAACAAGACTTAAGAGATGACTAAGCTAATGAACAAATTAAGTAAGTCACATGTATTTCTCATTATTGAAAAGTTAAAGTTAAGTTTTGGATAAGTAGCACATTTGGAAAAATGATCGATGTTCCTGAGCATGAAATCCTTGAATGTGTTAGGTATTAAGACCTTTTTTCATGTGGTTACAGGAGATTTACCTAACAGAGCTGATAATTGACTTTATTGCTCATCAAATTGCTGACACTAACATAACTGTTAAAATTATGAAAAACATCTAAATCCTGTTGGCTTGTTAAAGACCAGTCTGTTTACTGTAGGCAGGGATGAATTCATTTCTGTGAAGTCAATGAACAGTTCTGAGAGATCTACATTTCCCAGTAACATGATCATGAGCAGGAGGGTAGAATATGACCCAAGGCTTGCAATTCTACACCAGTGTTTTACTTCTTCAAGTAACTCATTAACTATTTGTATTGGTAATGTAAAGTGCATGATGATTCTGAAATAACTAAGTAGACTGATAAACTAATAAACATTTTTGGAAATGGGGGACTCTTCATGCTTTTATGCTGTCAAACTGCTCTGCTGATGGTAATTTGTCTTACATTTACTGAAAGGGTCTCTCAAATTTTTCCGTTGTGCATAATTATTACAGCTTCCCATGGACTGCAGTTTAGGGTTGTAAAACCTCCATTTGAACTTTGTTTTGTGATTCATTTAACAATGGAACTTCCAACTTGGCGCATACTCAAATATGTGCATGGAAATATTCTTCAAGGAAGTAAACCATGATGAATTTTTGAAAGTTGATTAAAAAAAACAAATTCAGTTATTGTTTTGTTCAGATTCTTACATGTAACAGTATGAACAGCATTGTGGGGAGCAGAAAACTTTTCCTTTTTTCCCAGTTCTTTGGCTGGTCTAATAATCAAGTTGACATAAAACATATTAACAAGAGTAAAGCATTTAATGTTCTACCTTCAGAAGTCTCACAAAGCATGACAGGCTTCCACTTTCATGTCAGGCAAAGGCCTCTATACCCTCCTGAGCTAAAGAGAAAGGGGTAGGGGTGTGGAGTCTCAAAGGGGAGGAAGACAAATCATAGGAAAATGAGAAGAACAGATACTTAGTAAACAAATGTTTGCTTTACCATGCACTTAAGTCTTCTGGTAATAAAATGTTACCTCTAGGTAATACCTCTGCTTCTGGTATAGGTATAGACCATTTCCCTAAATAATTTTAATCAATTAAGAGAGAGATTGAAAAAAAAAAAAAAAAAAAACAACTCCTGCCCCCTTCCTCAGCTGCTGCTAAGGTGCTTGTTCCTTCCCGAAAAGCTAAGGTCGAGTTGGGGTGAGGCCCTCACTTCTACCAGCAACTCTGCTCACACCCCCAGCCCTAGCTCAGCATGGCCTCCACTCAATGCACCCCTTCAGCTACTCAGTCCTCATTCTGTATGATCACAAGTTCACAGTCCCAGAGGATAAGATCAATGCCATCGTTAAAACAGTCACTGTAAACATCGGCCCTTTTTAACCAACTTGTTTGCAAAGGCCAAGGCTGATATTAACATCCCAAGCCTCTGCTACCATGTAGGGGCTGGAGGCCTGCCCCCTGCACTGCTGCTGCACTAGCTGAGAAGAAGACAGTGCAAGCGAAGAAAGAAGGATCTGGGGAGTCTGATGATGACTTGGGCTTTGGTCTTTCTGAATATATCTCTTTTGTACATATTCAACAAGAAGCTAGACTCTGAAACAACCACAGAGCAGCAGCAGAAACCTCTTCTGCAGTCTACTCGACCTCAGTTCAAAATAATCCACAAGCCAAACTGGCATAATTTGGGGTGACACATTCTGCTCCCCCACAGAAAACCTTTTAGAATGTCACTAATGTAATATTGGTATCATATCTCAGTTTTGCAGGTCTGGCTACAGGTACCTTCATATCTGTTGTCTTATGTAAAGTGTCCCATTGAAGATTAAAATTTCCTCAAATAAAGATGAAGGGTGTCCCTGGTGGTGCAAGGGGTTAAGTCTCAGCACTATGAAGCTATCAGCAGTCAGACCTCTCCTATCCCACCAGTTGCTCCCCTCAGCAGTGTATTTCAGTAGATCGGCCTGTTCTGCCCCCAACTCTGTCTCTGGTGAATCCTCTTACTCCCTGCACCTCTGACCTATACCCCAGTTTTTCCATGTATAAATAAATAAAAATAAGTCTTAAAAAAAATAAAGATGAAGTATTTCAATCTAGTATGCTGCTTTCCTATTTGGGGAAGGGTGGGAGTGGGTGGGGCGGGCTGCAGCTGGTGGCACCTAGTACGCCTGCGCTGAGTGCTAGGCCAGGGCCAGCACCTGAGCCAGCGCAAATCCGGTTCCCAAGTGGGTTCTGACGAAGCCTGACGTTCTCACTCCAACCTGCTAGGTGCTGCCCCCGCTATCATAGCTAAGTATCTGAAAAAGTTGGTGGAGGTGAGCCAGGAAAAGAACCAGCAGGAAATGGACATGAGTGACAAGGCAGCTCCAACGTGCTATTGTCACCGGCTTGTTCTATTTGTCCTACGTCACGCAACTGGTCCTTAGCCACAACAAGCTGACAACTGTGCCAGCAAACATCACAGAATTGAAGAATTTGGAAGTGCTTAACTTTTTAAATAACAGATGGAGGATCTGCCTACACAGATTTAACAGTTTTCGGAAACTCAAACACCTGAGCCTTGACGTGAACAGATCAAACACCTTGCCTGGTGGATTTGGCTCCCTATCAGCTCTGGAGGTCCTTGACTTAAAACAACTTGCATGAAAATTGTCTTTCTGGAAACTTCTACCTTACCACCCTGCGTGCATGCTAAGTGACAATGATTTTGAAATCCTATCGCCAGATATTGGTTAACCCACTAAGTTGCCGATACTCAGTGTAGGGTAAAGAAAATGTCAGGCTTTTCTGCCCTTCCGCCATCAGGATAGATGATGGATCCTTGTCCTGAATGCATGCCTGATGGCGGGCACCTGGAATAGGGTGTGGGCATAGGTAGATGGGATTCAGCTGAGCTAACACTGTGCTTTTAAGGGTGGCGTCACGCGGGACGCCAGCAGCAGCAGTAGAAGCCGAAGCAGAAGCCAAAAGAGAAGCCGAGAAGCAGCAGAACGAACGCTAGAGAACCCAGATAGAGTGAAGACTTGCTGGGGGCTGGGAGGCCTGCCAGCCCCCCAGCCTGCCATATGCCTGGTGAACCCCAATAAAAGACCTGCAAAAATCCACTGAGGACTCTGACTCCTCCTTTACCCGGTCTGCATGGGATCCCAGAAAACCTGCACTGTGCCCAGTCCTGCCTTTACACTCAGCCTCAGGAATAACGACTTGGTCTCACTGCCTAAGGAAATCGAGGAGCTTACTCAGCTTAAGGAACTCCACATTCAGGGGAACCACCTGACAGTGCTGCCCCCAGAACTCAAAGAAGAACTGATTCTGGCTCTTGAGAAGCTCCTGCTTTAAGCCTTCAGGGAATGTTGCCATAAGGACCCTGCTATGATTGAGGCGTCTGGCACAAGAGCAGTGACCAGCAGGGAGAGGTGGAAGGAGGTCTTCTTGAGAGGAGCCAGGGAGCAGGAGAGGAAGGAGGCAGGCGCCCCCGCAGGGGTAGCCAGGAGGCATCTGGGCACCGATATGTGTGTTTGCATCATTTACAGGTTAAATATTTTCAGGTCTTATTTGTATTATTTTAGTGTTTCTGTGTTGATCCTCTAAGAAGCCAAAAGGATGTAGGAGGAAAGGCAAGTTTTTGTTGAGCACGAAACGGCCCATGGAGTGTCTAATACCTTTTCGCAACAGCCCCAGCAGGCTGGGAGCGTTCTCCCTTTAATGAGACCTGATGGGTTTACTCACCTGCTGAGGTCACAGATGCTGCACTGGAGCGTAGGACTTACGCCAGTCTGTGAGCACTACACCAAGGTAAACAAAGGCTGGGCCATTTGCCCCTTTTGTTTTATTCCCTTCCTAGAACAAAGTAAAATATGAATTAATCTTTATAAAGAAATAACATTTTATTTTTTTAAAAAAAGGCTCTGGGTTAAACATGAATGAAGACACATACCACCTAAGAAAAAATGGTTGCCAAATGCAGAAATATGTTCACTAAATAGAGTGGCAAGTGTCATGCCACTTGTACAAAATTGAATTTGTCAACTGACTGTCAACATTTTTAAAGTTACCTTTAAATTAGATAAGAGATACATGCTTTTTATACAAGGTATCAAAATTTACCTAACAGTTTCATGGAATTCATCTTATTTATATAATGTAGCCAGGGAGAGTTCTTTGAACAATTTTTAAAGATGGAGGAACCAGGGCGTATCAGGAGATTGTGACTTACTGGGAGTTATAGTATTGACATGACTTGTTTTTGACAGAATCAGGTTTTTAGTTCAGCTCTCTTTTACTTCAAAAATAAGTATTCTTTTCAATAATGATGTATCCATAAATTTATCAACACTAAGCCAGTGTAAGGCAGGACTGGGCACAGTGCAGGTTTTCTGATCCCATGCAGACCAGGTAAAGGAGGAGTCAGAGTCCTCAGTGGTTTTGTAGGTCTTTTATTGGGGTTCAGCGGGTATATGGCAGGCAGGGGTGCTGGCTGGGGGGCTGGCAGACCTCCCAGCCCCCAGCAAGTCTTCATTCTATCTGGGCTCTCTGGCGTTCTCTGCTTCTGCTTCGGCTTCTCCTTCAGGTTCTGCTGCTGCTGGTGCTGCTGCTGCTGCTACTGGCGTCCCCCCCGTGACGCCGCCCTTAAAAGCACAGTCTTAGCTCAGCTGAATCCCATCTACCTATGCCCACACCCTATTCCAGGTGCCCGCCATCAGGCATGCATTCAGGACAAGGATCCATCATCTATCCTGATGGCGGAAGGGCAGAAAAGCCTGATATTTTCTTTACCCTACAGCCAGTAAAAAGATATCATTTATCATTAGGTGACTGCAATAATTCCAAACACATGCCTTAAATTACTTCTTTGAAATTTTTGAATTTTGACTTGCATTATTTTACATGCTTATACATTTTTGGTGGGGTAAATATTACTTTTGTTGGGGCCTCCCTGGTGGTGCAAGGGGTTAAGTTGCAGCACTATGAAGCTATCTGAAGCCACTGCAGCACAAGTTTGAGCCCTGGCCAGGATGCTAACCTACATGGTGCAGCAGACCTCTCCTGTCTCGCCCGCTGCTCCCTTCAGCAGTGTTTTCATTCTGTCGGCTTGTTCTGCTCCCCACTCTGTCTCTGGTGAATCCTCTCACCACTGCCCTCATAATAAGAATCTTTGAAAGAAAAAAACTAAACAAATATTTGAAAATAGGAAAACAGATAATGTCACTAATACCCAAATTTGCTAGAATGCAAGCTTTGGTGTTACACTTGAGCTTAACATCCTTGCGAAAGGCAAGCAAGGCACCCTATTCTATCACCTGGGCTTCAGCAA
The DNA here is from genome assembly GCF_014898055.3 of Talpa occidentalis. Lineage (NCBI taxonomy): Eukaryota > Metazoa > Chordata > Mammalia > Eulipotyphla > Talpidae > Talpa > Talpa occidentalis. The sequence goes on from NW_023601653.1 coordinate 54,301,143, forward strand.
GAGTGCTGAAAAGTAATAACAAAACAAAATTTTTAAAAAGATGTATTTCAGAAGTAGTACTAAATGAAAACCCAGAAATTTATGTCTACCTTGTTCATCTTTTGTTTCCTGGCAAAAAGAACTAATTATTTTATGCTTTAAGAGAAATTAAACTGAGCTTCAATTACATAATTTTTCCTTTTGATACAAAATTATGTTTTCCACACATAGATGAATATCTCTATCAAGGAAGGTAAGAGCTCCACCCAACACAGTTCATTAAAATAAAGACAAAAGAATAATACTCTTGATGTGGATGTGAATGCTCATAACCAGAAAATCTAGGCTGAGCTAACATGCTACTTTATTTTTTTTTTAAAGATTTATTTATTCATGTAAGAACCGGGGTACAGGCCAAAGGTGTGGGGGATGAGAGGATTCACTAGAGACAGAGTGGGGAACAGAACAGGCAGATGGACTAAAATACACTGTTGAGGGGAGCAGTGGGTGAGTCAGGAGAGGTCTGCTGAGCCATGGGGGTAGCTCCCTGGCCGGGGATGGAACTTGTGATACGGTGGCTGCAGACATCTTGGAAGGTTGTATCTTAACCCCTTGCACCACCAGGGAGGCCCCCCTAAAGTGCTACTGTAGTTACTAATGTACAACTACCATTCTATGCTAGCCAGTGCACTGCACACTTTATGAACATCATTCATTTTCACAAACACTACTAAAGGGAAGCATAATGAGGTATACATAGTTCTCTTTAAAGAAAAGAAAACTTTACTAAACTTAGCAATATGTTTTAGCAAATGAGTCTAAATCTGAAGATTTTCAACACAAGGGATTATTATTTTAAAATGGAGTGTTACAAATGAAATATAATGTCACATATGAAAATCTGATGAAATATTATATGGCACAAAGGAAACATGGACACCAAGGCTAACAAGAAACAGGTTTAATGCACCAGTGCTGACTCAGCAGATTCATATCCCAAAGCTGAGCCCCTTCTTTAAGAAGTCAGGGGTTTATATACACTGTCAGTTTCTACAAGGTTCCGGGTGGGTTTGTTTTGGCACCTATACATGGTCAAATATGTCGTGGCTACAAACTGAGAGGTAAGTTGTGCAGCTGCGTACCAAGGATGAGTGAAGGGTCAGTAGTCATGGGACCCCCCCCGCCCCCCATTCTGCCTCATGGCAGCACATGATCTAAGATTCATATCAGGGACTAAGTTGCATACCAGGAACTGAGAAAAAGGTTGTTATTAAGGTCCCCTGGCTACTTATCCCAGGTTACCATGCTTCAGTATGATCTGGGAAAGAGTGAAGAATTGCCCAGAGAATAGTGAGCAGGCACTGAATCATTTCCAAATACTGTTGTTTGTGGGGAGGCTAAAGGCACTGAGGCTCCTTAGCACACAGAAGAGAATACTTAGACAGCTGTCTTTGGAGGGATGAAGGGCATTTTATACAGTACAGATTAGATTTTATTTTTGCATCGCTTCAAAGCACAGAAAAGGTCAATGAAATGGTACAGGGATATTTTGTGATTTCCTTTCTTGTTACTAAAAGTACTCAAGATTAACATTATCAGAGTAGAGAGGTCTTTGTTCTTCTTAGATATATTCCAAAATAAATAAAAAACAGCTGTACTGAAAAATGAGAGGCAAGAAAAGAAGGAAAGAGGGAGGGAGGGAGGGAGGGAGAAGGGGAAGATTGAAGAAAGGGAAGGAAGAAGGATGGATGTGAGGGATGATCTATCCAAGATACTTTAAGAGGTAAATGCAAAGTGATTTAAGATAATGATCACGGGCTTCCCTGGTGGTGGCGCAGCAGGTTAACGGCAGCGCTGTGAAGCTGTCCGCAGCTTCTGCAGCACGGCTTCAATTCCTCGTTGGCCCGGGAGATACCCACATGGCACAGCAGACCTCTCCTTGTCTCGCCCGCTGCTCCCCTCAGCAGTGTTTTCAGTCCATCTGCCTGTTCTGTTCCCTGCTCTGTGTCTTGTGAATCCTCTCACCTTCCTACGCCTCTGGCCTGTACCCCAGCTCTTGTATAAATAAATAAATCTTAAAAAAAAATCACTATTTTCTTTCCTTTTTTTACTTCTACCTCCTACTCCAGTAGTCATGTATTTTCTTATGAGAACAGCAAACTGTGTCCAATCTATGATTTGTCAAGCATATAAAAAATAAGAAAAATAATCACACAAAAACACTAAAAAAACCCCCACCCATATCTTGATGAAGCTATTCTCACATATTGCATATGAAGTATTTGCATATATTTCTGGTGGCAGAAATTTTTAAGCAAAAAATAAATCTGAAAATGTAAAACATTTAAAAACTTCATCCTATAATTCTACTTCTGTGCCTCTCTCTATCCTAGCAAAATAATATTAAAACTGTGAGTACAAATACATTCATCACAGTGGTTTTTGAATAGCAGAAAGTTGGAAATAATATATTGATAAATTATATCAATAGAGCTACATTGGCCACAATGCATTCATTGAGTAGCACTTTATGCTGTTATGTTTCAAGTTGTAAGTATTCATGTGGAAAAATATTTGTTGATAACTCTCAAAACATATAATTCAAAGAGCCATAATATCTCCCCTTTTCTCAATTATTTTCCTTTCTCTTCACTCCTTTTTTGTCACTTACTTTATACATTAAATTTTTCCCACTCCTTTCCAATCTGGAATTCTGCATCTCAAAAGTCCATTAATCCAGTCTGGCTGAGTGACCTTTTCTCTATAGGAAAAGGGTGGGTGGCTGGACAGAGAAAAACCAAAGTTAACATTCCCTTTCTTGGTAGAGGGAGGGGTCATTTCGACTTTAAGAATTTTTTATCCTGGGACCTCCCTGGTAGTGCAAGGGGTTAAGATGCAACCTACAAAGCTATCTGCAGCCACTGCAGCATGAACACGGTGCAGCAGACCACTTCTAACTCGGCTGCTGCTCCCCTCAGCAGTGTATTTCAGTACATCTGCCTGTTCTGTTCCCCACTCTGTCTCTGGTGAATCCTCTCACCCCACCCCCCACCACACACACCTCTGGCTTGTACCCCAGTTCTTGTATGCATAAATAAATCTTTAAAAAAAATTTTTTTTATCCTGTGCAATTATGAACAGGCTCACGGAATCTAAGATACCAAAAACTGAAAGTTGGTATTTAAGTATAATTATCAAACTGGCTTTTGTTTAAATGTATTAACTTAACCATACTCCTACCAAAATCTATCACCCACACCTTCATCAATGTTGGGTATTTTATTTATTCATTTCTGTTTTCTTGTGAAATTATGAAAAATTGTTTTAAATACTAATAAACACACAGTAACAATAATACTAACATAGATGGAAGTGCTAAAATGTAAAGGTCTAGAAAGTTTCTCCAGACACAAAGGCCAGGATTTTGCTCTAAAAATGAAAACTTTTGTTGGAACTATTTGCTGGGATCCTGCCATGTCCTTGCTCTGATAAACAAGAATGATTTGCATATATCCTAGTTACATGGAGAGGCCAGAGTGTTGAAAAGTAGCCAGTTATTAATAAAGAATATGTCAAGAGGGAGGAAAACAGAAGAGCTTAAAAATACTTAAAATTGCTTCCTTGTTTTTGATTTTTAAAAAATTTCCATTTCTAAACATAATTGATATTACTAGAGCCCCGCTGCTCTCTTTGATTAAATGAGAAAAGATTAATTGCTGCACTTTGCACCTTGCTAGGTACTTCCTGTCATATCCTGTTTTCTGTTAATGACTTACTTAATAATTCAATTAAAAAATCAGCAGAGTTATAAGTAAGTGGGATGAAGTCTCATGAGACTCTGGATTTGCTTTAAAATACTTTAACTACAAAAGAAAAGAAAAGGGGGCAGGGTAGATTAAGACAGTACGGCAACATACTGATAATTTTAAAATTGGGGCGTTGTTATTCACTGTACTAGTATTTCCACTTTTGTGAACGTTTGAAATTTTTCATCATAGATTAAAATCAGTAGTTACATTGAAGGTAATTGCAAGCTCTTAGCTTTTGAGAATAAAGTTTCATAGTCTACTGATGAAGATTTTTATGTTATACCTTTGTTTACTCAGAACAGTCTGGAGAGTTTCTGATAGCTGAAAATTTCCTAAATGTTCAAGCATGAAAAAAACAGATGCATATGATATCAGATTCAATACGTGCTGACATTTGCACTTAAAAATAACCCCAACTTACGCTGGTTGTCACAAGTGAAAAATACAGCTACTCCTTGGAAATCTGCTCTGAAAATTCTTAACTTGTTCTTCCCCACCTTCTATCCTCTTGCTGTGGTGCCTCAGTCTGGGAATTAGCCTTTTAACTCCTTTCTCCTTCACACTACTGCTCTCTTGTTGATTCACTTGATGGAAAATAAGCTTGGGAGGATTCCAAAAGAAAAAGACTGTTGGATCAAAAAGAATCTTCAAAGAACCAGGGCAAGCAACAGGAGTGGTGGTAACTAAAGAGAAGAAACAAAGGAACGAGCGTGTTTTAAGTCCTCTACTATGGGATAAAGTAGTAGTATGTATATTTTAAATGTGTCAGAGAAGACTTTTGTTGTTGTAAAGCATGGAGATGTGGGATAAGCAGCCAGGGGACCTTAGTAACAACCTTTTGCTCAGTTCCTGGTATGTAACTTAGTCCCTGATATGAATCTTAGACCATATACTGCCATGAGGCAGGATGGACCTGGGGGGTCCCATGACTACTAACCCTTCACTCGCCCTTGGTATGCAACTATGTGACTTACCTCTCAGTTTGTAGCCACGTCATATTTGACCATGTATAGCTGTCAATGCAAACCCACCCAGAACCTTGTAGAAACTGACAGTGTATATAAGCCTCTGACTTCTTACAGACCGGGCTCAGCCTTGGGATACAAATCTGCTGAGTCAGAACCAGTGCATGAAACCTCTTTCTTGTTAGCCTTGGTGTCCACATTTCCTTTGTGCCATATAACAGTTGTTGGCAACACAAGCTTATTATTATATCTCTCGAAGAGTCACTGGAGTAGTCCTATTCTTTATGCAAGGGAAATAAAAGCCAACATCTTTAATGAGGGTGTAAAGTTCTGTGATGAAGATGTAGCAAATATCTTTCCATGCTTTGTCACTCACTGTGATACCTGGAATACAAAGGTGGGTAGAGGCAGACCAGTTTTCAGAAAGGAGCCTTTTGGGAGAAAATAAATCCTATATATGCTCTCTGGGGATATCCTATCCCCTCCTCCCAGATATGAATGCTGCCCAGGTGGAGAAGCTCTATTCACCCAAGGGCCAGTGGTAGAGATACGCAGCATGTCTCCTAAAATAATGTGGAGCTATGTGGGATGTTATTCCAAATTCACAATACACGAATAATACAGAAGTAAGCAGATGGATGACATACTTAAATTTTTTTCAACATAAAGAAGTAACTGGTACTTATATCTTTCCCTTCAACCAAACAAAACTTTGACTTCATGTTGGATTTTCCTTTCCTTCACTTCCAATGCTTTGAAGTTATCTGGAAATTTAACTCCAGATTACTTTTTTATACCCAGGAAAATTGTCCATGTATAAAATGGTGTTGCTTATATTTTAGAATGGGAAGAAAACAGGATATTATTTTGACCTATTTTGGTCATCATTTGTTAATACATACAAAAATTGTGTTGTATGCCAGAAACTAGTGTATTATCATATGTCAACTATACTTCAATTAACAACAATGAAAAAAAAGGAAAGAAAGAAAGAAATAGCATACAAATAACCCTGAGTTGGTAACTCTGAAAGAAGTTAGTGGGTAATAAGTACCTGCAAATTCTTTTATTTTTTCTACTATTTATTTATTTATTTTTTTAAAAGATTTATTTTATTTATGCATCCAAGTACTGGGGTATAGACCAGAGGTGGGGGTGGGTGAAAGAGTTCACCAGAGATAGAGTGGGGAGCAGAACAGGCGGATAGGCTGAAATGCACTGCTGAGGGGAGCAGCAGGCCAGATAGGAGAGGTCTGCTGCGCCATGTGAGTCAGCTACCTGGCCCGGCATCAAATTCATGCTTCAGTGGCTGTGGATAGCTTCATTGTGTTGAGACTTAACCCCTTTTGCCATGAGGGAGGCCCGTCTCTACTTTTTAGTAAACATTAGGACACTTTCAGAAAGCCTCTTTAAAAATTCAAAAAGAAAACAGAGTCAGTTGTAGTGGACAAAGCAAGAGGGATTCAAATGTTCCAAGGTCCCAGACTTGACTTCTAAACACTGACTGAATCCCTGCCTATCTCCTTATCTAAATAGTTCTGTCTCGATTCCCACCCTAAATCCCATTTTTTTCTCTTGAATTCTCATCAAGTATCTCACCTCACAGAGTTGTGTTCCTGTCACTGAATTCCCATTATATTTACCTCTTTTCTATTGTTACAGTGTATTTAAACTAAAAAGGAACTTAGGAAAAAGATGAATCCTTAAAGGACTTAATGTATTTTATATGGAAGACTGAACAGTGACTAAAATTGAAGACTGAACAGTGTCTAAACTCTGACTTGTTCAGAACATTTGCGTTCTCCCCACTACCTCTCTCTGTTTCTCTTTAGCTCAGTTACTGCCATGGACAACTGAATGTGAGTCTTAGGGTTGTATTGATCTACCTGGCAACCAGGAATTTCCAAGGATAAAACGCTGAAGACACACCCTTTGATATGGTAATGAATGAAACTAAGGAGGTAGTCCTAACACAGAGTACATTTCCCTGTATGTGGAATCATATGTCAACAACAGCCTTACTACATAGCAACTGCAGCTTTATGGCCTCTATAATGAAGTCTTTTTGCTTTAGTCATAACAAGCAAACATCTCTACCATTCAAAGAATGAAATAATGAGGACATATAGAGGAGAAACAAGTACAATATCAAAATCCACCATGAATACAGAAGCCAGATTTATTTATTTATTTATTTTTAAATTTTTTTTTCTTTTTATAGAGGCATGTTTTATTTATTTATTTGTTTGTTTGTTCGTTTGTTTCGTTTATACATGCACTGGGTACAGTCAGAAGCGCGGGAGGGTGAGAGAATTCACCAGAGCCAGAGTGGGGAGCAGAACAGGCAGAAGGACCGAAGTACACTGCTGAGGGGAGCAGCGGGCGGCAGGAGAGGTCTGCGCGCCATGTGGGACCTTCCTCTGGTGACCGGGGAGCAGCCGGGGATCCAACCGGCGCCGCAGAGGCTGCGGGCAGCTTCGCAACCCAGAGCTCAACCGCTGCGCCACCGGGGAGGCCCCAGAAGCCAGATTTAACAAATATTAACATTCATCCATATTTTCCTAAGAAATAAAACATGCAGGGCCTCCCTGGTGGTGCAGGGGTTAAAGTAAGTGCTATTAGGTTACTACCAGTCACTGCAAAATGAGTCTGATCCCTGGCCAAGGAGCTAACCCACATGGTGCAGCAGACCTCTCCTGTCTCACCTGCTGCTCCCCTCAGCAATGTATTTCAGTAGATCCACCTGTTCTGCTCCCCACTCTGTCTCTGGTGAATCCTCTCACTCCCCTGCATCTCTGGGCTACACCCCAGTTTTTGTATGCATAAATAAATCTTTTAAAATAAAATAAAATGTTAAAAAAAGAAATAAAACATTTGAGATAAAGGCCCTCTCTCCTTTTTTTTCTGTCTCTTTCCCCAGAACAATTATCCTAAGGTTGATTTGTATATTCTTCCCATCCTTGTTTTTATACATTTTTACCATACTCATGCATACCCATTAACATTATGTAGTGTTATTCTGTATGTGTTCAAATGTACACAAATGTCTTATAATACATAGTATTCTTCAAACTTTTTCATTGACAGTTTTGTATTTGAGATTTATGTATGAGAATATATATATAATGGATTCATTTTAATTGCTACATAGGATTCCAAAAAGTGAATAATATGCAATCTGCTTATGTAACTCTTATTGAAGGGCAATTAGGTTATTTACAGTATTTTGGAAATTACACCAAATTAGCTGTGGGGAATATATTTGTATATGACTTGCCATGTGTGGAACCCTCTTTAGTGCAAATATTTGAACATGAAATAATGTTAATAGGATAAATGTTACAGATTCCCATTGCACAGAACTGTGTTGCTTTCCATTCGTGGAATAAGAAAGGTATTTGGTTCTTATTCCCAGCACAGAGTTCCTAAAACCTTTGAATTTTCCTAAGAGATGAGGAGATGAGAAAGACTGAAAACTGAGTTAAACACCAATGGCCAGAATTATGCCTACCTATAACTTTATCATCATTATCATCATACCCCGCCATGGGTCCTCTATATTTCTTCCTAATAGTTGGTGTCCTGAGAGCTGTTCCTGCTTTTTCATCTGCCACCAGGGCCAGATGAAGCTATTCTATACTCTACCCGCAGGAGTCTATTATTTCTACCTTCTTCTATGCCTTTCCTGGAAATTTTAGTGTAGTAGGTTAAATTCGAGTTCTGCAAACATTAACTTCACTCCCCTTCTGACTTGGAATGGACTTTATGTCCCTGCTCTACTGACTTGAGACTTGGCCATGTGATTTCTTTGGCTGATAAGTATGATAAGAGAGGAAGGAATAAGAGCACTGGCTTAACATGCACCCATAAACTTGTCTTGTCTTGTGCTTGTCAGTGATTTGATCTGGGTGGTTGCTATGGAAACACAGGAAGTACACCTGAACCCAGCCTGCAACTTGGACTTGGAACCCAGAGCCCAGAGATAAAAGCAACCTACAGACTTGTAAGAGAAAAAAAAAACAATGTTTGGAGTTTGAGCCACTGAGTTTGGGGGTAGCTTAATCTGCAGCACTGTTGGCACAATAGATGGCCAAAGCACTTGAGTGGTTTACTCCCTTCTCCCTAGTTACCATCCAGGTGTGTTGGGAAGAGTTTGAGTCACCAAAACCTTTGCTCCTTAGGTTGTATGTTGCTCCTGTAGAGGTGCATATGTAACACCCATGTTTCAGGTGTGTCAGAGAATTAAAGCAAACAGATCAAGGCAGTGAAGAGGGCAGACAATGTATTAATAATGGCACCTGGTGGGAAGGAGCCTAGAGGACTGTGGTGGAGGATCATGGGTGCTCTGGTGGTGGGTGTGGTGTAGAAACACAAATCTGAAGAGGTGTGAAACTATATTCCCAAAACATATACAGTGTTTTCTTTTTAAAAATTTATTTATTTATGTATACAAGAACTAGGGTACAGGCTGGAGGTGCAGGGGGCGAGAGGATTCACCAGAGACAGAGTGGGGAGCAGAACAGGCAGACTGACTGAAATACACTGCTGAGGGGAGCAGCAGATGAGACAGGAGAGGTTTGCTGCGCCATGTGGGTAGCTCCCTGGCCGGCCGGGGATCTAACTCGTGCTGCAGAGGCTGCGGACAGCTTCACAGTGCTGTGCTTAACCCCTTGTGCCACCACGGAGGCCCCAAAACATACAGTGTTATAAAACAACATTACCACACAAAAAAAAAAAAAGATGAAAAAAGAACTTCAGAACTATTATGATTCTTTAATAAAAATATTAATGTAAAAGCTACAATCACTCAGGAAAGATTTTAAGATTTTCTAATTTGGCATTATTCTCAACAAAGCACAATTACACAAAAATCTTAATCATAACAGCAAATGTTTTGATTTTTCTAAAAACAAAAACACAAATTTAATAAAATACAACACAAAACAAAAATAATGACATCTTGGCATGTGGACGTTTCAGGGCTGAGGAAGACAAAAAGATTGCAGCCTGGGATCCCAGGAATACCTGTCTGAAGCTGTGGCATAATAGGGTCTCAATAAACATGATTTTTTTTCTATTGAAACTGTTATTTAATGGATTGATCTCCCATGAGGGCAGAGACCAGGTCTATCTTGTGTGTGTGTCCCCAGCTCATATTGGTTAGTTAACAAACAATAATAGGGGGCCTCCCTGGTGGCACAAGGGGTTAAGCACAGCCCTTTGAAACAATCCACAGCCAATACAACAACCAGTTAGATCCCCAGCCGGCCAGGGAGCAACCCACATTGCACAGCAGACCTCTCCTGTCTCGCCGGCTGCTCCCCTCAGCAGTGTACTTCAGTCATTCTGCCTCTTCTGTTCCCCACTCTGTCTCTGATGAAGCCCCTCACCACCCACACCTCTGGCCTATCCCTCAGTTCTTGTATGTATAAATAAATAAATCTTTAAAAAAATAATAGAATCATGAAAACTTGAATAGAAAGCAGAGATTGTGTGACCTAAAATGTACACAGGTAGTCCCAGAATACCCTGTAAGCCATGACTCTCTACCAATAGTCACTAAGATCTTTCTCCTTTGGTGTCAATAATAGATCTAATTAAATATTAGGTACAAATAAAAGATCCACTTAATAAAATTGGAAAAAAAAAACCCAACCTCTCTTTTCCCCTCCTTCCCAGTATTAACTGGATATAAAGCCTTTTATTCCACAAGTAGAAATAAAAGATAATAAAAGAGTTAGGTTGTCATGCTGGGTCTCCCTGGTGTTTATTATTAAACTTCTCTATGGCTTTTTCTCTTAAAAAAAAATCCATTACCAAATTAAGATTATGAAAGAGTTATATCTGTGTTTAGCTCTTACATTTAGGTCTTTGATCCATTTAGGGTTCATTTTTCCCCCTCACTTCCTACTCCTTTGACCTTTCTCCCTCCTTCCTCTTTTATAGCCATCAAACACTATTAAATCATTAGTATGAGGGTGGTATTTGAAGTCCAGAGAGCACAGGCACTTGATCTCAGAAGACTGCAGAAAGAAGAGGCCTTAGTAGAACCTCAGAAATTCAATGAGGTAGGGATAGGACGAGAGTGCTGAATTCCAGGGAAGGCTGTTAACTTAACACTACTCTTTTTTAAAAAAGTTTTTAAAAAAATGCCAATATCCTAAGTCATAGGAGAAATGCAAATTGAAACCACCATAAGACATTGCTGTGTGTCCATTAGAGTAGTTAAAATTTAAAAGACTGAAAATGGTAAGTGTCCAGAATACAAAGCAACTGGCACTCTCACACTGCTGGGGGAAAGCAAATGGTGGGGCCATTTTGGAAAACAGTTGGGCAGTTTCTTATTCAGTTAAACATACACTTCAAAGTATAGCCCAGTAATTCTACTCCACAGTATTTATCTAAAGAAAATGAAAGCATTTACCTATACATGGACTTGATCCTAAATATTTATAGCAGTTTTATTCATAATTGCTCAAAATTGGATCCAACCCAAATGTCCATCAGTAGGTAAGTGGATAAGTAAATATGTTTCTTTTTATTACTAAGTAGTATTGCCATTGTACAGATTGTCATAATTTTACTTATTCCTTAGTTGGTGGACATGGGTTATTTCCAGTTTAGGGGTGATTATAATTAAGCACTATAAATTTTTATGCAGAAGTCTGAATGGATGTAAGTTTTTATTTTTGTTAGGTAAATACCATGCAAGTAGCATTCCTGGGTTAATTATTAAGAATATGTTTAACTTTATAAAGAAACTGCCGGGCTCTTTTCTATATAGCTATACAATTTGTTTTCCCACCGGCAATGTGTGAGAGTTCCAGCTGTTCTGTATCCTCACCAGCATTTGATATTATTGTTAAAAAAATGTTTAAGGGCCTCCCTGGTGGCACAGTGGGTTAAGATGCAACCTATGAAGCTATCCGCAGTCATTGAAGCACATGTTCAAGCCCCAGACAGGGAGCTACCCACATGGCACAGCAGACCTCTCCTGACTCGCTTGCTGCTCCCCTCAGCAGAGTATTTCAGTCATTCTGCCTGTTCTGTTTTCACTCTGTCTCTGGTGAATCCTCTCAGCTGCCACACCGCTGGCCTGTATCCCAGTTCTTACATGCATAAATAAATAAATCTTTAAAATAAGTAAATAAGTAAATAAATAAATAAATGAATCTTTAAAAAATGTTTAAAACTCTTTCTAATTGGTATGGCTAAGAACTGAATCATATGTTCCACCCTCCCAAATTTATAGGTTGAAGTCCTGCCTTACCAAGTGACTGTATTTGGAGACAGCTTTTAAGGAGGTAATTAAGGTTAAAAGAAGTCATGAGGGTGGGGGCCTAATCTAATGGGTCTATAAAAAGAGGAAGACACACCAGGATCACACAGGCACAGAGCACAGGCCAAGTCAGGACACTGCCATACAGAGGCTATCAGGAACACAGGAAGAGAGTCTATTCAGACACTGATCCTTGATCTGGGACTTCCAGCTTCCAGAACTGTGAGAAAGTAAACTATCACTGGTAGTTTGTGGTATTCTGTTATGGCAGCCTGAGCAGGCTAATATGGGTATACAGTGGTCTCTCATTGTGGTTTTGATTTGCATTTCCCTAGAGGTAAATGATATTAAATCTTTTTTCATGTACCTATCTGACATCTTTAGCTCTTCTTATGAAGTATGTGTTTACACACAATTAGGTATATTAGTGCACCAACCCCAATCTTAAGTACATTTTGTTACACAGATTAATTTGTTATGATCATTGTCTTTACCATGATACTATATTTCACTACTATGTGTTTGAATAATCCTTGCAAAAATCAGGTTTTAATACTGAGATTTTTTAAAAATATTTTTATTGCTGTTTATTCTTATTTTTTTAACAATTTAAAAAAAATTACTTATTCATACAAGCACTGGGGTACAGTCCAGAGGCACAGGAGGGTGAGAGAATTCACCAGAGACAGAGCAGGGAGAAGAACAGGAAGAATGACCGAAATGCACTGTTGAGGGGAACAGTAGACGCGACAGGAGAGGTCTGCCGTACCATGTGGGAATCTCCCTCGCCGGCCAGGAATCAAACCAGTGCTACAGATGGCATTTTGTTATGATTGTCTGAGCTGGCTAATTCAGATAGGAAGATACTAGAAGATTTGAGTCAAGGAATGACATGACCTGACCAGGACAAGAAATGGCATCAGATGGCATGAAACAAGATGAGCAATTCATGAGGGCAGAGGAAAACTGGAAAAAAAGATGCCCTGCAAGCTAAATGTAGAAAGTGTTTTAAGAGAAGGAGGGTGTGAGGTTAACTATGTCAGCTGATAGTAGTGTCAAGATGCTGTGGCAAGGACAGGGAAATGGTAAGCACCCAGGGAGAGAAGAACCAAGCACCAGGAATAAGGCATGGAGCAGAGGAAGGCGAGAGCACCCAGAGCACTGAGTGTAGAATCTGCTCTCAGTGAGGGCAAAGGCCCCACTGCTTCTGAAATGAGGCAGTAAACAAAGGATGAGGGCAACTGCAGGTAGGTGTGTAGGTGCAGGAGCAGGAAGCTGAGGGAGTGTCAGCTTCTATTTTCACTTACAAGTAGGAGGTGAGGCATCTGTTGAGATAGGGGTGCAGTATTTGAAGGCTTGGAAGAATGAAAAAAGTGAAAGGCTGAAGAAAAGAGGAGAGGGAACTGACTAGGGCAGCCAGAAGGATACCCAGGTTATGTTGAGTTTCCAGGTGGGATTAGAGATGCCGAAAATAAAATTCCAAGCGCCAGTCTATATAATCGATGGATTTTCTCTAGCTAATATTTAATATCCCAGGTTTTGGTAGAGAGAAAGGAAAGACTTGCTGAATCAAGGGAGGAAAATTTTTTCTGGAAAGAACTAAATGTTTTAGGATTTGTGGGCTATGTATCTATCACAGCTAAGGAACTCTGCCTCTGCGGTGTGAAATTAGCCATAGACAATATCACAAATCAATAATATAGCTGTATTCTAATAAAACTTCACTTGTGGACTCTAAAATTTGAATTAAATACAATTTATATGTACCACAAAACATTCTCCTTTTGTGTTTTCTCAGCCATTTAAATATATAAAAAATAAGTATTCATTTGTGGGCTATGGAAAAATAAGCAGCCAATGGATTTGGTCTGAGGGGCCTATTGTTTGTGAATCTCTGCACTAGACTATGTAGCAAATTAGAAAAAGTTGCACTCTTGGGTAAAATTCTGAATAGAGCCTGAGTTCGTTTTCATTTTTTCCCATTGCAGTGTGCTCTTGTGCAGTGTACAACATGTACCTATGTGCATGCGATGATGCTTATATAGGTCGAGTAAATGAGAGCACTGAGGATATTGGCATGAAAATGGCTGAAGTGATGTGTCACTGCAGTGTAAGCTGAAGAGGAGTGAAAGTGAAGCTGAGAGACACCTCACTGAGTAGGTCAAGGGTCATTGTCTTGATGAGCTCAAGCAACTGATGTAGGGACTCCCGGTGGCACAAGGAATTAAGTCTCAGCACTATGAAGCTCTCGGCAGCCACTGCAGCACGAGTTCGATCCCTGGCAACTGAGCTGACCCACATATGGCACAGCAGACCTCTCCTGTCTCACCCACTGCTACCCTCAGCAGTGTATTTCAGTCAATCTGCCTGTTCTGCTCCCTACTCTGTCTCTGGTGAATCTTCTCACGCCCCTGTACCTCTGGCCTACATACCAGCTCTTGTATGCAATAAATAAATTTTAAAAATCCTTAAAAAAAAAAGAAACTGATGTAATAAGAGTGACTGAGGGAAGAGTTGGAACTGAGATTAAAGTCCTAGAGAGGTATATGTGTATTTAAGGTTTTAAAGCAAAAATGTTCCAGGTAATAACAGGATGTGCATGACTTGTCCAAAGGTCAAAGTCTTTGATGGGAAATGGAGAATAACCAAGTTGTCAATAGTAAAGGTTAGAGGTTATTACTGCCAATGACATGAACTGTAAATGAATAGTATGGGTAAATGTGTAATGATCTGAACGTGGTTCAGGGACAAAGGGAAGATTTACCAGTTGCTCAAACACATGCCTGACATTTCCTGTTCCTCTCGTTCCCCAACATTACCTCCCAACTTTCTGCTCCTACACCCCTATGAATAAGTCTTATAAGATCCTCTTTCCTCCCAAGGATCTGGTCTGGCAGGAAAGCGATAATGGACAGACTTAGAGGCTAACTGGCAAGGGAAGCTAACAAGCTAGGGTAACAATTTTTGCTTAATTATTTTCACATATTTCAGTTGCCTCCTGGTGTCTCCAGTTGAATGTATCAGAGGTTTCCTGAGTTTATTATATTCTAAGCAGAATTTCATTTCCTCCTTGATCCACTCTACCATCTCCCCCTCCTAAATTTTTGCCTCTTCTTGAGGATACACTCTTAGTAAAAGACATTATCAAGTCTCCTCTGCCGCAACTCCTTTCATAGTCTTCCTTAATCCATTCAACTGTCTTCACATCCAGTGCCACTACTCGGCTTCAGGCTCTTGTCATCTCTCACCTTACCAAAAAAAAAAAAAAAAAAAAAAAATCCTGATAAAAGGGAAAGGATTTTTGCAGAGCATTAAATGACACTATTTTCCTTGCCTCTGCTTATATGCAGCTGCCTTGAATTACAAATCCTAGTATGCAATGAAGTGGACTTCCTGATGGAAGGGGTTGGGGCTGGGAACTAGGGGTGGAGTTAAGCCAGCATGCTTGATATATAACTGAACACATGTGGACTCAGGGGGGTTTGTTTTCTGTTGCCTGACTTGTACCCTGGAACTGCTGGGAAATGGACTTGGGGGAGACATGGAGTAGAGGAGAGACACATGGGGAGACTGACAATGGAAACTATTTTCTTGATTTTGCATTTTCATTTGTTCTTTCTCCCAGACCTGCTTTACCCCTTTCTTGTTCCCTGCCAGAAGGTGCCTTAGATTTGTGGCAAGTTTTTTGGCCCCAGTAGCCCTGTTGTGTGGTCCACCCTGTTTGGCTGGGCATTTGCCCACAAGGGGATAGGTAATTTGGGGTGTTTTATTAGGAAATATTAGGAATATCCTTTTTTCATCTTTCCTCTTTACACATACTAATTCTACTAAAGATCTATCACACTAAGAGTCTGCTTCCTTTGTCTTTGTGCAACAGGTGGCTGGGCCCCTTTGGAGTGTGCACCTTTTAATAATTTGGGGCCCTGGGTCATTTTTGATCACACACTAAAAATCTTTACAAGAATCTCCCTGCCTTTTTTGAATTTATTCAGAAATTGTTCATCATGGATGTTTTCACATTAATTTTGATTTTTAAAAAATATTGCCTTAAAATATAATTTATCGGGCCTCCCCGGTGGCGCAGTGGTTGAGCGCTGGGTTGCGAAGCTGCCCGCGGCCTCCGCGCCGCTGGTTTGATCCCCGGCTGCTCCCCGGCCACCGGAGGAGGGTCCCACATGGCGCGCAGACCTCTCCTGCCGCCCGCTGCTCCCCTCAGCAGTGTATTTCGGTCCTTCTGCCTGCTCTGCTCCCCGCTCTGGCTCTGGTGAATTCTCTCACCCTCCCGCGCTTCGGACTGTACCCAGTGCATGTATAAATAAAACAAACAAATAAATAAATAAATAAACATGCCTCTATTAGAAAAAAAAAAAAATTAAAAAAAAATATAATTTATCTTGTCTGCTGAGTCTTTTGATTCTTCCTGATATTGTGGATATAAAACAGGGGCTTCATTTATTTCACCTTTGACCCAGCCCTGCTTCCTACCTCTATTCTTGTCTCCTGCTTTCCATTCAGAAAGGTCAATTAAAATATATAAATTAGTAATCAGGCCACATTGCAGTTTAAAATTAATCAGTGGGGGCCTCCCCTGTGGCACAGCAGGTTGAGCGCAGAGCTGTGAAGCTGTCCACAGCCTCTGCAGTGCGGGTTTGATTCCCGGCCGACAAGGGCGATTCCCACATGGTGTGGCAGACCTCTCCTGCCTCGCCCGCTGCTCCCCTCAGCAGTGCTTTCGGTCCGTCTGCCTGTTCTATTCGCCACTCTGTCTCTGGTGAATTCTCTCACCCTCCCTCCTGCACCTCTGGCCTGTACCTCAGTTCTTGTATAAATAAAAAATAAATCTTTAAAAAAAATAAAATAAATCAGTGGATCCCCGTCAGGTTAATTCAACAAGAGCTTAAAAAGATCAATTTTTGGGAGGTCCCTGCTTCCTATTTTAGCCTCTTTCCTGGATTTTCTCCTTGGCTACTCATTGTCACCCTGGCTTTCATGTACTAGCACAAAATGAACATGTAATTCTTAGTTTTACATGTATTAACTTGTCCTTTATGATGAAGTAGGGTAAATATTATTAATTCATTTAAGTATTATTTTATAGCCAAGACAACAATCTATAGTCTTTTCCACATCATGTTTTTACTGCCTGAAACTATTTTTTTAAAGATTTATTTTTATTTATTTACTTATGCATATAAGAACTGGGGTGTAGGCCAGAAGTAGAGGGATGAGAGGATTCACCAGAGACAGATTGGGGAGCAGAATAGGTGGATCTACTGGAATACACTGTGAGGGGAACAGTGGGCAACACAAGAGAGGTCTGCTGTACCATGTACATTAGCTCCCTGGCTGGGATTGAACTCATGCAGCAGTGGCAGGTGATAGCTTAATAGCACTGACTTTAACCCCTGCACCACCAGGGAGGCCCAAGCTTAAGAATTTTGAGATATAGGACATTAACCATGATTATCTGGACAGACCTCTAAACTGAAAATTCCTTTGAGGGGATCAGGTTGTTCCTTTGTATACCTCAAAGCCCAACTGACTGAATGAATGAAGTCACTTTTCAGTCAAGGAGGGCTGAGATTGTTTGTTCATACTAAAATCACATGTAGTGACTATTAAGTTGAAATGCAACCAAATTTGTCTTCCTTGCAAGAACAAATAAAAATAAAAAAGGGAGGGAATGGGGCTTTTCCTAAAGGTCCCATGAATACAGATAGAGGGAGCGGTCACCTTGACAACCATGAGAAAGCTGCTTCAAGGAAAGAAATGAATTAAGAAAGTAATGAAGAGTGAAATCATTAAGAAATCTTGATGTTGAACAGGGGCTTGTCAGTTTGTACGCAGAAGAACATATACTTAGAAATGACATCTGTGCCAGCTACCAGCAGTTTTACTCCTGGGAACAGTATATTGAATGTGGCAGGGTGGGGTGGGCTACTCTTGCATGTGACTCCCACATGAGTCAGGGCCACGTGACACTATTTTATTCCTATTTCCCTTTGGTTGTAAATCTTTGTTATGCCCTGATTTCACAATGCAACTTTAATTTGCTGATTCTCAAAGGGAGAGGCCATAACAGAGTACCCTGAGTCTCTCTCCCCCACCCTGGACAGCACTCTCTGTGCACAAGTCTGGCTGGCGTGGCTGCGTTTCCTAATTACGGTATCAAGAGGCAGCAACCAGAGCGTCAGTTGGACTGTTTCTAGCCCGAAGGTCTGGGAGAGAATTCAAGTGCAAGCTCAGTGGCATAGCTGGCAGAATTCAGGTCCGTGTGTTCTAGGCCTGAGGTTCCATTTACCGGGATGTCAGACCAGAGCTGCTCTCAGCCGGAGCTTCCCCATGGCTACTTTTGTCACCACACCACAGGGGTGTTTGCTTTCCTCCAGGTCAATTCCTGAAATTTCCCTCTGCAACGAGCTGGAGAAAACTCTAGTATTTGTTTATTTAAGTTATTGCTATTATCTTTATTGAGGTTGCATGGGTTTTAGGAGTACAAGTTCATTCCTTTTCAAATGAATTTCACCGCATTGCATCCACCAACGAAGCATGGACAATGCAACTTTAATTTGCTGTGCTCCCCACCACCTCTTCAAACTCTCTACTTTTAAAAAGTTCATGTGATTAAGTGAAGGAAACCCAGATAACCTCCTCATCTGAAGGTCACTTCTGCTATATAATAACATGATCACAAGAAGAAAAATCATCATACTCACAGTCCCACAATCCCAGTGATTTCAAGGCATGCACAACATGTGGGTGGGAAATCTGGGAGTCATGTTAGAATGCTGCCCGCCATACCACTGCCATGAAATTTTACCAAAATGGGGGAAAAGGGTCTATTTTATTACTATTATTATTATTAAAGTTCACACCCCCTCAGATGTATATCACCCTACTACACCCACCATTAAAGCCCCCTATCCCTTTACCATAGACCACTGGACCCCCTCCCCACTTTGTTGTCTATGTCAAAAACAATCCAGCAAACAAACAAACAAAAGACACCTAAGGTTTTTCTTGGTACTTCCCCCCATATTTCCAGAGAGATCCTCTCTTGTAATGGAACTAAAGGAACACTCACAATTATATAATTTGCTTTATTCAGTGTGATTAATATGACTAATCCAATTTTTTAACATGACTCTTAACTTCAATTGGTTATACAAGGACGGGGGCAGCTAATTAGCCTCTAAAGGCTACCCCTGCTGACAGATGAATTCATATGAGATAGCTAATCCATAAAATGACAATGAAATTTTTTTTTGAGAGTTAGCAGTATCAGATGATGGTTGTATTATTGTACTAGCATTTGTAAGATGCTACTAATGAAGGATACTGGGTAAAGAGTATATTTGATTCCTCTGTATTTGTATTCTTACAAATGTGTGTGAATTTACAAATTCCATTTCAAAATTAAAAGTTTAGTTTAAAATTCCATTTTTGTGGAATCGAATAGAAAATCCAGAAATAAACCCACAGATTTATGGTCAACTAATCTTTGACAAAGGAGCAAAGACTATGCATTGGAGCAAAGAAAGTTTGTTCAATAAATGGTGCTGGGAAAACTGGGTCGCTACATGCAAAAGAATGAAGCTTGACCACTACCTCACACCATACACAAAAATCAACTCAAAATGGATTAAAGAACTAGACATAAGACCTGAAACCATAAAATATATAGAAGGAAATATAGCCGAAACACTACGTGATTTGCACATCAAAGACATCTTTACAGACACATCACCCAAAGCAGTGATAGTGAAGGCAAAGATAAACAGCTGGGACTACATCAAATTAAAGAGCTTCTGCACAGCAAAAGAGACAATAACAAAAACAAAGAGAAACCCCACCAACTGGGAGAACATTTTTGTACCCAACACTAATGATAAGGACTGATCACAAAAATCTGCAAAGAGCTGATGAGACTCAACAACAACAAAGAAAAGAATCCAGTCAAAAAATGGGCAGAAGAGCTAAAAAGAAACTTCTCTGAAGAGGAAATGCAAATGGCCAACAGGCATATGAAAAAATGTTCAACATCACTTGTCATCAGGGAAATGCAAATCAAAACTACCATGAGATACCATCTTACACCAGTGAGAATGGCACATATTAAAAAAACTAGCAACAACAAATGTTGGCGAGGGTGTGGAGAAAAAGGAACTCTTCTGCACTGTTGGTGGGAGTGCAAACTGGTCCAACCACTGTGGAGAGCTGTGTGGAGATTTCTGGACCTACTAAACATAGAGCTTCCATATGATCCAGCAATTCCACTCCTAGGTATTTACCCCAAGGACACAGAAACATCCATTCCAAAGAACACCTGCACCCCTATGTTTATAGCAGCACTGTTTACAATAGCTAAGCTTTGGAAACAACCCAAATGCCCAAAAATAGATGACTGGATCAAGAAGATGTGGTACATCTATACCATGGAATATTACTCAGCATTCAAAAAAGATAAACACATGCAATTTGCAGCAACATGGATGGCGCTGGAAGGGATCATGCCCAGCGAAATAAGCCAAAAAGAAAAAGAAAAATACCGGATGGTCTCACTCATAGCAGGAATCTAGAAAACTTAAATAAGGGACCAGGAAAATGAATAACTATAAGAAAGTGAAAATCAAAATCAACAAAAAACTATGAACCAGAGACACTTTTAGGGGGGCGGGGGCGGGAGGGGGAGGGATTGGGGTCAGAATGGGGGGGCTGCAATTGTATGGGGAATATAAAAATAAAATTTATTATTTAAAAAAAAATAAAAATTCCATTTTTGGTGGTACATAAGATCTGGGTATCACATGTAAGATATCTAGGATGTAGGTATTAGTTTTGCTCTGTCTAGAAAAAAAGGAAAATTGAATGGAGGTGGAATCAGAAGTAAGAAGGAAGTTTGGAATTCCCTACGTAAGGAATCTAATAAGAGCTGAATGAAAGATAATAAGCAAAAGCTTTATCAGACTCCTCAACACTGACTTGGCAGTTTCTAGATTTTACAGAATGGGTAAATTGGCTACTCCTATTTTGGAGTTTTAGCACTATTTAGAATATTAGAAATCCAAAGCCTTTCTAATTTCATTTATTTATTTATTTTTAAAGATTTATTTATTTTTTAATACATTTATTTCATCCTAGAAGAACTGAGGTGTAGGCCAGAGGTACAGGGGGTGGGGAGGGTGGTGAGAGGATGCACCAAAGAAAGTGGGGAACAGAATAGGCAGATTTATTGAAATGCACTGCTAAGGGGAGCAGTGGACAAGACAGGAGAGTTTTGCTGGCCATATATGGGATCCAACTCAGGCTGCAGTGGCAACAGCATGATAGTGCTGAGACTTAACCCCTACGCCACCAGGGAGGCCCCTTTTCTAATTTTAAGCAAAAACAATGTGAATTTTGTAACCACTTACTAAGGAGTGATTATTTTTAAAAAGACCCTGAGGGGTGACATACTTATTTTTTCTCAGAGACTGTTTCTGTGATTCCAGTCACCATTCCCATGTGATGAGGGAGGCCCACCAGTGTGTTCCTGTCTATGTATAGCTAGCACTGTGAGCAAGGTGAGAAGAAAACTGAGATGAGTCTTTGACTCAATTATTGTTTCTACTGTAAAAGATACCTTAAAATAACTCACATTTTACATAAGGAAACATTGAAATAAAAGTACTATATTCTATGGGTGAATTCAATTTCTAATTTATTTATTTATTCTATTTGACCCCAAGAAAAAAAAATTCCAGGCAGGTTCCAGATGTCATATATCATCCATCATTTCCTTGCCTTTTAGGTCTTAAGTAAGCCCACATGCATTTTAGTTCAAGCTGGAAATAAACTGAGTTTATTGATTAGTGTCCTCACTCTACAAATCCCTGCTACTCTTTCTTTTACAGAATTGCTACTCTTCAGCTAACCATCTCAAACTGGCATTTCCATTTCAGAAAAATAAAGAGTAGATAAAGTTGTGGATTAACAAGGACTCCTATACATTAGACTTCACTCTGGGCCATGTGACAATGGCTTCATCACCTGGAAAAGGATAAATCTGATATCCTGTCATTACGGGGTTAAGGTGCCGCTGCCGCAAAGGTAGGACAATTTAATTCTCAGTATATACAACTTCTCTAAAACGAAGACAAGGTGTAGTGGGGGAAGTATGAAGGATGTTTTTGTGTCTTTGATGGGATGACAATTTTTACCTACATGCAAAACTTCCATTAGGAATGAAAGAAAGTCCACCTTTCAAGGTCCCAACTGTGAAAAATAAAGACATTAATTTCATGTCATTTTAGGCAGCAAGAGAGAGGGATGCCTCTTTCAAAGGAAAGATGGGACTAGGTCATGATAATGAATCTTGGCCACAGATGTACTTTCAAAACTTTGAAAACCATAAGGTGAACTTTCAAGAGCATGGCCTCCCTGGTGGCCTAGCAGTTAAGTCGCATGCAGTGCTACCACCATGATGGCCCTCCCACAGCAAAGCGGCCTGAATTACAATCCCTGACCAGGGAGCTGCCCCATGTGGTGCAGCAGACTTCTCCTGTTTCACCTGCTGCTCCCCTTAACAGTGTATTTCAGTGGATTTGCCTGTTTGGTTTTTTTTTTTTTTTTTAAAGAATTTATTTATTTATACAAGAACCAGGGTACAGGCCAGATGCATGGGAGGGTGAGAGGATTCACCAGACAGAGGGGGGAACAGAATAGGCAGACTGACTGAAACACACTGTTGAGGAGAGCAGCGGGCGAGACAGGAGAGGTCTGCTGCACCATGTGGGACCTTCGCCTGCCAGCCGGGATCGAACTGGTGCTGCAGAGGCTGCGGACAGCTTCACCGTGTGGTGCTCAACCACCTGTGCCACTGGGGAGGCCCAAGGATCTGCTTGTTCTGCTCCCTACTCTGTCTCCAGTGAATCCTCCCCTCACCCACCATGCCTCTGGGTACACCCTAGTTCTTCTACACAAAAATAAAAAAAAAAATCTCACAATAAAGGGATAATTCTTTTTTTTTTTTAAAAAAGATTTATTTATGCATACAAGAACTAGGGTGTAAGTCATGTGTGTGGGAGTGGGGTGGGAGGATTCACCAGAGAGAGTGGGGAGCAGAACAGGCCAATGTACTTAAATGCACTGCTGAGAGGAGCAGCGGGCGAGGCAGGAGAGGTCTGCTGCACCATGTGGGCCAGCTCCCTGGGCGGTCTAGGATCAAACTAGTGCTCTAGTGGCTGGCAGTGGCTTGATAGCACTGTCTTTAACTCCTGTGCCACCAGGGAGGCCCTATAGGAATAATTCTTTAAAAAAAAATTTTTGTTTTTCCAGCAGCAGGTAACTGCTGCCACCAGGTTGGAATGTTGCCCACAATCCTCATATTAGAGCCAATCTATCTTTCCACACAACACAAGAGCATGGGCCCTGTCTAGGAGACCTACACCCCAGCTGATTGTGCTTGTGCCAAGCTGCCAGACTGATAAACCACATTCTAGCCTAGACAACCCACAGGCAGCTCCGGAAGTGGGCTCTCAAAATCTGAGGAACCACCCCACCCACCTGCATATGAGCATAATCAATTTTAGCTAAGTGCCAAGATTTGGGCTGTTCAACAGACATGAGAATAGTTGAGGAAAACTTCATGGAACTCACTACACATGAAACTACATGCATTTTTTTTTTTCTGACTTGCAGTTTTACTTTTTCTAGTGACAGTGACTCCTTTCCTCTTCATTCTGTTTTGAAACAGGCAATTTCCCCCGTGTTTTCTTTATTTCCCTGTTGATGTATAATGTCTAAGTCTCCATTCTTTCTCAATGATTTCCTTCAACTCTCCCTTCTATTTAAGACTATTGCCACATTTATGTTGATATAATAACTAAACATAGACTTTGCTTTTGATCTTTAGAAGTTCATTTTATCTTGAATTCTCATGTGAATGTCCTTGTAGTAAAATATTGCTCTAATTATGCTTCTTTCCCCTAGGGGAAATAAAAATTCTTAAATGGCTTCCTTTGCCTACACAATAATGTTTTTGCTTTTTATCTTAGCCACTGAGTCACCTCCTTCCCAATTCTGGTTACTGTGGCTATTTCCAGGCATTTTTTAAAAAGTCACCCCTTTTCTCCAAACAATCCAACTCCAGCCAAATTACCATGGTCATTCTTTCTATATTATGCTATAACCATTGCTTCTTTAATACTTTTGCTTTTTTTTTTTTTTTTAGATTTATTTATTTATGCACAGAAGAACTGGGGTGTAGGCCAGAGGTGTGTGTGTGTGGGGGGGGCGGTTTGAGGATTCACCAGAGACAGAGTGGGGAGCAGAACAGGCAGATCTACTGAAATACACTGCTGAGGGGAGCAGTGGGTGAGACAAGAGAGGTCTGCTGCGCCAAGTGGGTCAGCTCCCTGGATTGAACTCATGCTGCAGTGGCTGGCAATAGCATGCTAGTGCTGACTTTAACCCCTACGCCACTAGGGAAGCCCATTTTTGCTCTTGATATGTTCTCTCAAATGAATTTCCACTATCTGGATCTTGCTCATCTTAAAATGTCAACTCACATCCTACCTTCTATATGAGGTTTCCTTTCTCATTCCCATATGTTATGGTCCAAATCATTCACTGAACAACCACTATCTAGTCACTTACTGTTTTTACTTCACATATATTTGATCTACACACCTAAACTGAACCTTCTGGAGGCCAAGGTTCCTATCTTACATCTTTGGGTAAGGATAAAGTGTTGTCAGTACTAACTAATGTTGAAGGTGCAAAATAGAGTTGGGTAGGATGTGAGAGGAGGAACTCTAGAGGAACAAGGACCAAAAGGGAGAAAAATGCATGGTTTGTTCCAGAGATGAGAAAAACAATATCAAAAAAGGGCCAATTTAATTCCCTCACAATAAGAACAAGAGTGGGCACTCAGCTATCTTTCCTAATCTTGCTTACTGTTCTCCAAGTTACAGAGTTGCTCATTTTTGCCTCAGGACTTTTACACTTGTTGTGGAAAATATGAACACCAAAATAGAATTTAAAAATTACTTTGTTGTTTGCAAGAAATGCGTACAGGAAGGAAAGTGGGGGTGTGTTCACTAAGCAGCCATAAGCAAACTACCACCATACCCCCAGTTCCTTAACATATGAAATTACAGAATCTATTTCATACTTAAGCCCCCCTCCAGTTCCCTGAGTTGCCTTGTGGTTAGCAGTGGAGGAAGTGCCACTTAACACCAAAAGGTTGGGGGAAGGGAGAGCCCTGTAGATTAGAGTAGGAACAACTCTTTGAAAGGGGTTGGCATATATACTTTAAGGGTCGCAAAGTTGCTCCAGCAAAGCACTGAGGAACTACCATTTACCTGGGACCTTAGTTTTCTTTGACAACAGACACATAGTCCTGTTTTCATTCAACACATTTATTTTTTCAACAAATATTCTGAGTGCCCAGACAGGCACTGTTTTAGGGGAAACATGCCTTACAACAAACAAAAATTATATACACAAAAGCTGAAGAACAGTAGGAAAAAAAATACCATGAGAATACTGATCCAAAGAAAGCTGTTCTAGCAATGTTACTATACATGAAATAACTTCCAGGCAAAAAATATTACCAGCAGGTCACTTCATAGGGTTGACAAGTTCAGTTCATCAGGAAGATACCACAATTTTATTTCTGTATGAATCACAGCCTCGATATATATATAAAGCAGAGAAACCAAATTATAATAAATAAATCCACGATATAGCAATTATTATGGAAAAGCTCTTTCCTTCACCGTACCTTTGCATTGCTTAACATCTTAATCCCTTTTTTCAGATATAATATCCTGTTATTTTCAAGTTACTCTATTTAAAATATCACCTATTATTCTTTATAGTGTATATATGTGTGTGTATATACATGCGCATGTGTGTATATATATGCCCTGAATTATAATACTCTCTCTCTATATATATATGTATATATATATATGCTCTGAGTTATATATGCCCTGAGTTATAGTACTCAATTATTTGCTTATTAATTTCTCTTCTACTAAAAAGTATTATTCCCTGAGGACAAGAGTATTATTTGTCTCATTCACCATGAAATCTCTGCTTTCCTGAACAGTTTTCTGTCACATAAAAATGTTTGCAGAATAAACAAACAACAGTTAATAATCACTGGATATTTTTGTGTACTAGAAAATTTAAAGTGTTATCTAAATTCTTCCAACAACCCTTTACTTCACAGGAAGGGCTAAGGAATTTAATCTCACACTGTTAGCAAATGCAAGTTGAGACTGGAATCAAGGGGTATGTCCTGATAAGTCCTTGGCATTCCAGTGGACTTGGGGACCTGCCATAATATCTATTTACACAGGGTAATACCACTTCATTCTCTCAATAAAATGCACTGAAGCCCTATTGTGTGCAGTGTGCCAGAGATGCAATGGCCAAAGAGAAATGAACAGCCTTGGCTTCATGGGGCTTGCATACTGATAGGGAAGATGGGAAACAACTTACCTGCATAATTAATCATTTTATTACAATTGCATTAGGATCAGAAGTGATAACTTAAAGCATAATGACACTATGTAACAGGAGAATCTTATTTGCTTTGGGGATTCTAGGAGATTTGGGGATTTATTTGGAAAAAGACATTTGGGTTGAAATTGATTCCTACTCATCTTTCAGTTTTCAACCCAAATGGAATGAACACCCTAGACACAGTGGGAGTAAAATGTCTCATGGTAGAACTCCCAAGGAAGTTTTATTGTTGCATGTATATTTAAAAGGCAGAGTTAAAATGTCTATACTATTGTCATTATACCTAAGTAACTTAATAATAAACATTATCAAATATCAGTCAAAATTAAAAATTTCCTGATTATTTCAGAAATGTTCTTAGAGTTGGTTTCTTAACTTAAGGTCTAAATGCATGTTATATCTTTTAAGTGACATATTTTATCACCTCTTTTTTTTGTTCCTGCCAAATGTTTGTGAAGAAACTGGGTAATTTATTCTATAGAATTCACCTTACTTTGGATTTCCTTTTTTTCCCAAAGATTTATTTATTTATGCATACAAGAACAACTGGGGTATAGGCTAGAGGTATGGGGGCGGGTGAGAGGATTCACTAGAAACAGAGTGGGGAACAGAACAGGCAGATTGACTGAAATACACTGCTGAGGGGAGCAGTGGGTGAGTCTGGAGAGGTCTGCTGCACCATGTGGGGTGCAGCTTCCTGGCTGCACACACACCATGTGTGCTGCAGTGGCTGTGGATAGCTTCATAGGTTGCCTCTTATACCTTTATGCCACCAGAGAGGCCCTATTTTGGATTTTCTTGATGGCAGGCCCATGACATTATCTACAGATTCCTATGTCTCTTGTATTTTCTGTAAAACTCGTAATTAGGTCCAGAAATCAGATTCAGGTTTACTGCTTTTTTGGCAGAACACTTCACACTTGCTAGGCACAGCCTATTTCATTATAACAAGAAAGAGAGAAGCCCAATGTTTCTTATTTTGTGATGTCAGCAGACATGGATCATCATTGGCTGCATCTAGAATTTCATTAGGGATTACAGGTGAGTGTTATTTTATTTTTGTTAGTGTTTCTTTGGGATACATTCCTGGAAGTGAAGCTACTGGGTCAAACACAAATCCATATGCAACTGCAAAAATCTCCTCCATAATGGTTATATAAATTTGCATTTCCATCCTTAATATAAGATGGTATCTATTTCCCCACAGTATTGCCAACAGGATGTTGTCAAATTTTTGGATTTCCCCCTAGCTGACAAGGAGAAATGACAACTCATTATGGGACTAATTTACATCTTTCTCATGAGCATCTTTTCATATAGTGAAGGGCCATTTGACTTTTTCTATAAAACACTTGTTTCTATTTCTTGCCCATTTTCCAAAAGGATCTTCTTTTAGAAGATCTTTATATATCAGAGATAGTGATCATTTGTGATGTAAGTTCTAAGAATCATGATGGAAGGAATACATATACTTTTTTCTTTTTCCAAATAACTACTCAGTAACCCAACATTAGTTATTAAGAAATGGCACATGGTGATTTTTTTTTTTTTTTGCCTTTAAAGGGAACAATGTAGTTGGTATAAGTGCATGGGGTAGTCATGAAAAATAGTTATTCAAGTGGGTAGGGGTCCAATCATGAAAGCCTTATTGTCTAGATTAGAAATTCTGGTTTTTATCTTGATAGCAGTAAACAGACTTTGGGAGCTGAATCTTGTTCATGACAAGTTTAGTAAATAGACATATGAAGAGTCAGGGGATGTTCAGCAAAACTCCTTTAGCTGGGGGTGAGAGTGGTAAGGAGTGTTTCTTTGTTCATTGGGAGGCAAGAACTGGGTTAGCTATCTGGACCCAAATGACAGGGTTGGGTAGGGTAGTAGTGGTTAAAGTTCCAGGATATATGGTGAAATTTATACTTGGAGTATGTAGTCAAGCCCCAACATCTTTACTATAAGAAGATAGGCAATGACTTTTCTTGCTCTGGTGTGGTTTCACTAAGGATTGCTAAAATTTCAACTCCATCTCCTCTGAACTGCAGTAGTTGCCTACATGTCAGGTTCAATGTGTGAAACTACTCCCTCCTGTGGGAAGCAACACAACCTCTAGCCGGTTTAGAAATCCCTTCAGCTTTTTGCAACAGTCTGAGTAGGCATCATATCACACTAGGCTATACAAACTGCAGACAGTTCACCTTCGTTCTCCCCATCAACTGTAGTAATTAGTAACCCACTTGATACCACTCCGCCTCTGAAGAATGCTGTCCACAGTGAGTTCAGCCTGGGAGGTGAATCCTTTTCGTGACAATTTTAGTAAATCTATCTATCTAGTTTTGCTTTCCAAGGTACGCTGGAAACATTATTGGAATGTTCCCATTAACAACAGGAAGGAATTGGAAGTTAACAAAGGATCTGGGAAATTATGACTCAACGTAATTAATCTGATTATTGTTATAATTGGTGTCTCTGTAAAGATAATGGTGTAGAGGATCATAAAAACTATTAGTGCCACTTAATTGGCAAAGGAAAAATGGTGTGCATAGGAAGAAGTGCATTGTTAAGATTTTTAAGGATCAGGAATCTGTCTTGGATCTGATGCACTGAAGTGAACTGGAACCTACTGTAGTTTGTAGAGACAAATGAAGCAATTTATTTGAATGACAATTTCAGTTGAAATGGAACAACCTAGAACAGGTAATAGGTCAACACACAGTGGAGAAACCATTGTTTGACTTTGAAAAACCCAACAATGCCAAAACAAATGAAATTTAAAACGCTGGCTAATGTTTCTCTCTTGAAGTTCTGGATATTTTTACTTTCTTTTTTTAAATTAATTAATTTATTTATACAAGCACTGGGTACAGTCAGAAGCGCAGGAGGGTGAGATAATTCACCAGAGACAGAGTGGGGAGCAGAACAGGCAAAAGGTCCGAGGTACACTGCGGAGGGGAGCAGGGAGCGCGGCAGGAGAGGTCTGAGTACCTGTGGGACCCTCGCTGGAGGCCGGGGATGGAACTGGCACTGCAGAGGCTGCGGGCAGCTTTGCAGCCCAGCGCTCTAACGCTGTGTCACCGGGGAGGCCCTATTTTCACTTTCTTATAAAGAGAAGGGTCACACAAGAATAAAGGAGTAACAGCTAATTTTTGCCCCAAAATTTCCCTAAAAGACATTAATATATTTGCAATTTAAAAAGAAGGTTTAGGCTGCTTTATGCTGAGTGGGCTAGATGAAAATAAGAGTGGAAGTGGGAGTACCAGTCCTCCAGGCAATAAATAATGGAGGAAAGTAGATGAATTTGAGAGAGCTTTATAAACAATAGGATTTGGCAATAAACTGTGTGTCAAAGGTAAAGAAAGGGGAGTCAAAAATCATTGTGAATTGTGTTTTAGAGTTTCCACAAAGGCCTGAATTACATGTAAGTGGAAAACCTTCAGGCTTCAATTTGGAGCTCGTACAGGTACCATACAGTAAGAAAATCAAGTCGATGACCTGCCCAGTCCCTGGGTTACAAGTCTCACTGAGTGCAAGGATGGGTATCCACTTTAACCATCTTCCAATCTAGATTATTTTATTCACTGTAGCTGTCAAACTTGATGTGCATTAGGCATGCCTTTACAAGGTACACTGGAACCGATGGGGAAATGAGTCTACCTAGCTACCTACCTATAAGTAAATTCAAGCAGAAGTAACTGAACTGAGCTCAAGTTGTCAACTGGAGCCACTCTCAAACTTTAAATACCTGTGAGTTTTTGGCTTGAGCTTTTGACTAGGTATGGTTTGGGGGAAGAAAGAGAAGGAGGACCAGGCTTTTCATTTTGTCATCATGATTCCAGTAGTTGGATATAGTTCCAGCTTAGGTATGATTGAAATTATAGTCACCTTGACATTTCAAATG
This sequence comes from Talpa occidentalis, assembly GCF_014898055.3. NCBI lineage: Eukaryota > Metazoa > Chordata > Mammalia > Eulipotyphla > Talpidae > Talpa > Talpa occidentalis. The sequence continues at coordinate 54,331,578 of NW_023601653.1, forward strand.
GCAACAGAACTAGATGGTTGCATATATGGGTTCAGATCCCAGAAGAAAAATGTGGGCTACAAATAAAAATGTGAGAATCTTTAGCCAAACAGACAGAAACTGAAAGTATGGGCATGAATTCAATCACCTAGGGAGAGAGAACAGTTAGAGAAGAGGGTCAAGAACAAAAAACTGAGGGGCCTCCCTGGTGACCTAGGGGTTAAGTCTCAGTGCTATCACCACCACAGTCTGAGCTTGATTCTGGGCCAGGGAGCTAACCCACATATGGTACAGCGGACCTCTCCTGTCTCCACCACTGCTCCCCTCAGCAGTGTATTTCAGTAAACCCACCTGTTCTGCTCCCCTCTCTGCCTCTGGTGAATCCTCTCACTTCCCCGAACCCCAGGCCTATACCCCAGTTCTTCTATGTATAAATAAACAAATAAATCTTAAAAAAAAAAAAAGCACTGAGAAAAACACCTCTTCCTGGAGGACAGTGAGGAAGCTGAGAAGACAGAAGCATATAACAGAACAGGTAAGCAAAACATAGTTCTGAATACCCAGAGGAATGGTGTTTCAAGGAGAGGGAGATCAACAGTGTCAAATGCTACATAGAGTAAGGTAAAATGAAAATTATTCACAGATTTCAGCAATCAAAGACCAGCTTTCAGAAGGTTAACCTTGCAGGCATGGCGAGAGATAAAGGAAATATTCTAGGAAGCCAGAAAGAAGACAGAGCAAAGTAATAATAGCATATATTTCAACTATGACTCAAATTTAAATCCACAAGCATTTGTTGACCACGTGAAGAGCACAAGGCAAGGAACAGAGAACTGAGAAATATTTAGGAAACAGTCCTTCCCTTCAAGGTGCTCAAAGTTTAATTAGGGGGGAGAGAGGTAATGAATAATTATACATTTAGATAGTACAATAATCAATGTATTAGATTTAGTGGTCACATACAGGTGGGAGTGGAGTGTTTCTTTGGAAGAAAATCAGGGAAGACAGTAAAAATGATATTTGAACTGAATTATGAATTCTTAAGTATTTGCTAGGATGATTATGAGAAAGGCATCTCAGAAAGAGAAAAAAGCCTAGTGTTTTTGGAAAGTGGTAATTTTCCTTTAAACAGCTTGCTTTCTAGGGCCTCCCTGGTGGCTCAGGTGGTTGAGCACAGCGCTGTGAAGCTGTCCGGAGCCTCTGCAGTGCAGGTTCGATCCCAGTAGGCAGGGGAGATGCCCACGTGGTGCAGCAGACCTCTCCTGTCTCGCCTGCTGCTCCCCTCAGCAGTGAATTTCAGTGTGCTGTTCTGTTCCCGGCTCTATCTCTGGTGAATCCTCTCACCCTCCCGCACATCTGGCCTGTACCCCGGTTCTTGTATAAATAAATAAATCTTAAAAAAAAAAAAAAAAAAGGTTGGTTTCTAGGAATCACATGTCCTGCCTCCAACATCCAAAGTCCTGTGACTTAGGGTAATCATTATGCCTTCTCAAAGCCTTGAATTCTTCATCTGCACAATGAAGGGTGCTAATTCCAATCTCCAAGGATTTTAAGGAGGCTTAAAAGCTGTGAAGCACTGACTTCGGCAGCTATTACACAGCAAATCTCAATAGTGGCCAACTCTTGTTATTACTGCAGGATGTAAAATGCAAAAAGGGTGTTACAGAGGTCTGAAGCTCAAGAAAGTAATCAGCAACCAGATCAGGACAGATTTGTCAGAAAAGTCAGTCTTGTTCCCAGCATTAATTAAAACAAACCAGTACAATTATTAGAAAACAAACTTAAGTCAAGCTTAATGTTACTAAAAAGAAAGTCTTCAGGAAGCATCTTAATTATAATCTCCTGCCCTGCTGATGAAGCCTGAGGCAACACCTATGTACAAGAGTCTCACAGGCTACTAATTAGGAGGCTGACATTGTTAAACTTTAATTGTGCAATTTGCAAATAGTTTTATATTGCAATGTCTTGTAATACAATTTCCACTAAGATTGTTGCTAAACTTTGGTTTTCCAGTAATTTTTCTTTATGTAATTTGGTATGCTTTTAATGAACAGGTAGTATAATAAAGCTGATTTCAGGAGGAAAGCTATTCTACCTTTACCACTGGAAACAAAACACAACAGAATGAACAGATCACTTAGTGTAGATGACCTTGAAAAGGTATTTTAAAGACAGAATTAGAAGTCACAAAAGAAACAGATCTAAGGAAATTTGCATGGGAACTGGGACCTCCATCCTTTCATCAGTTTGCCTGGAGAATGGTTTTAGTCCAGAAAAGTCAATTATTTTTCTTTTAGACTTTTATCTTGAGAAAGCCTTTTCCCATTCTCTTTAGAAGAGTTGAACTCATTTAAGTGAACAACAATTCCTCTGTGAAAGTAATATTTTTGCCTTGAAAAAATTATTCTGGGTCACTATTGCCTGGAGCACTTAATTTAACCTGAGTGTTTTTCAAGTTAAAAACATCCTGATATCTTCATTTGGGGATTTTCCATTCTTAATGAATCCAGGGGTATAATCTTTCAAGCAGAATTGTTAATGCATTTTGTGCATTTGATACGGTCAGGTCAGTACTGTTAACACAGTTTTTGACATTTGGTATGGAGTGATTTGTGTTACGTTCCGGGCGTGTGCCTCAGTTTCCCTAATCATTCTTTGATGGACTGAGTCTATAGATTATACCTCATTTATATATTACATATGTATTATTTCCTTGGGTGGATTCATCAAATGTTTAATATTAAGTTCATCAGGTGCATTTCTTGCAGTTGACTAATTTCTCAGAGAAGGCGCTCCTGAACCCCTGCCAGCACTGTAGGTCTCATCTTTAGGCCTGCAGAAGCGTAATAAGCACATAGAGCCGACCTAAGAGTTTGGGGCACACTCTTTCACTCAGTAGCTTTGGATTTCTGGGCTCCCCGCCGGAGGGGGGAAAAAAAATCTACACTGTAACCCAAAGAACACTCGTGTACATGACTGAATTAAAAAAAAAATTACAACAGAATACTTTGACTGAGGACTCCCTGAAACTACTGACTCCTTCATAGCAAAGAACGGCACCACTGCCGGCTTGAAAACCAATTAATGGGATTTTACGAAGCACTAGTGGGCCCTTAAAAAGGCAGATTGAACTCACTCCTCTCAACAGCCTCGGCTGCTGCTCCTTCCGTCACAGCCCTTCGGAAAGGCAGCCCTGGCAGCTGGGAAGGCGTCGGCCGGCGGAGAAAACCCAGGGCCGCCCAAGCGCTTAGCCTCGGGAGGACAGAGCGAGATGGCTCGGGGCAAGAGCCGGGGTCAAACCCTCTGAACGCGCTCGGTGAAAGATGCAGGGCTCGACCCACTGCCCTGTCCTGCGGCATCCCAGAAGCCCGCCCCGCCCTCTTCACCTTTTCCCGGTGAATTTAATCTCTCCCCGACCAGTGGGCCGAGCGCCGAATGATCGATGCTTCCTCCACGCCCCGAGAGCCGCCATCTTGGGGGGGCGGAGACAGCCCTGTAGGGGCCGCCGAAACTCTACGAGATGTTGGCTGGCTTGGGCTTTTCTGGCCAGCGCTGTGGGACCGAGGCCGAAGAACCCACCGGGGTAGCTCCTCCGGCTGCCTCTCCGGAATGAGGCCTCAGCGCCCGCGCGGGACGGCACCCCTTCTCCTCAGAGCGTGAGTGGCGAAGTCGGCGCGGCCGCAGCTCCCGCGCGCGCTCGGCTGTCAGTTAGCCCGCGCGTGCCCGACGGCGCGCCCCTCCCGCGCGCGCCCTCCCCCGCCCCGCTCGGCGCAGGGCGCTGGGCGCAGACGCGCTTGTTTGTTTCTGCAGAAGCCGGAGGAGAGACCGGAGCCGAGACCATGCCGGGGAAGCTGAAGGTGAAAATCGTGGCCGGGCGCCATTTGCCGGTGATGGACCGAGCTAGTGACCTGACTGATGCCTTCGTGGAGGTTGGTGTCAGGTGCTGCCCCCCTGCACCCACGCGGGGCGCGCAGCCGGGTGAAGGATCCTCCCCACCTGGCCCCCGCCCCTCCGCGCGTTGCCGGCTCGGCCGCCCCCGGTGCGCGGCGCTCCCTGGAGGGTGCCTGCCTGACGCCGGCCGAGGGATGGGCGCCCCGCTCGCGGGCGGCCCCGCGTGCCCGCCGCGGTGACCCTGCTGTCAGGGCTGCGAGGGGCCACCTGCCAGCGAGGACATCCCCAGGCGTGGCACACGCGCGCGCGCTCCCTCCCTGGGGGCCGCGCAGCTCCTCATCCCAGAGCGCTGGAGAGGATGTTTAAGGCTGTGGACACCCGCAGTCCGTTATGGACACCGGGAGACCTACCCGGCCGGGACCGCCACTCTGTAGCATCACGTTTTCTGAATCATCAGTGCAAGTTCCAAAACACAGCGGTAACACTTTCTGTGCCTGTGTAGACTGGTGAGCCGGTCGAGTTGTTGCACGGTAATTGAGCGCCTTGAGGTAGGAAGCCAATTAAATGCCTTGGATTTAAATGGCGAAATTGCTTCTTGGATCTAATGATTAGTTTATAACTCATGCAAATTAGCACAGGCCTAGGGCCCGGAAAGTAATAACCTGGAGTCTGAAAGAAGCCAAGTGAAAACTGTAATGAAAATTGACATGATGAGGAGCCTGAGTATTAAAACTATAATACGGGCGTTTCATGCTTAGGGGTGAGAGATACGTGAGAATATACAGCCTGATGTTCGCTCAATATAAAATATTCTTGATACTCCCTAAAGGTTGTCTAACCTAATAACTTCAGCGCCCCCCCCCCCCAATATTGGCTTGGTAATTCTGAATCCAACTTCATTTTCATTTGAAAAAGTTACTAAGTCTTTTTTGGGGGTAGATATTAGGAAATGGGAATATAGAGAGTACCAAAGCAAATGGTCTTTGCTTTCAAGTAGTCAGAGAATGATCCACATAGTTTAGGTTAATAGCACATAGCTAACGTGTATTGAGTCCCATTATTATAGTTCTCTGCTAAGTACTTCTCAATTCTTAAGCCTCAGGATAGTCTTGCTATTCTTTTTTTTTTTTTTAATTCCATATTACAGGTGAGGTAATTGAGGACTCAGGACTGTAAATAATTTGTTTACAGTTACTTAACCTTGTAAATCTCCATTAACTGGTGGTCTCTTTCCTATTACTAACTTTCCTGACAAGATAATCAGTGTTGTTTTAGAAATTAATTTTAGAAATTATTTCTGACTTCTGAAGGTTTAGGAAGTCTTCCTAAGAAAGTGGCAGTTGAGGTAGATCTTGAAGGATACCCAGGATTTTCTTAGAGGGAACATCAAAGGCAAAGAAGGGGGACAGAGTATGATCAGGGAGTCATCTGAGTTTGGGTTGTGCTGGGAGTATAAGAAGATAGGTATGTAGAGGAGGTTGTGGGGGTAGAGACTAGAGAGTAGGTTGAACCCAGACCCTATTTTCTATATTAAAGTTTCCCTTTATCCTGTGAGCAGGGACTAGCCAGGGGAGCTTTTCAAGCAGAAATGAAATAAGATCATGTTTGTATTAGATTGTTTTTTATAGCATGGCATCAATGGTGAAGGACTGGACAGTGAGAGAATAGGCAGGCAGAGCAATTAGGAAGGTGGTTAATTTGTGCACTTGGAACAGTAGCGCTTGGGACGGATTAGAGGAGGAAGGTTTGAGGAATGTTTCTTAGCTAAAATTGTCAGGTTCTGGTGACCAGTGGTTTTTGCTGGTGAGTCACATTCAGGGTGACTCATTTACTGAGTGTTCACTGTTTGCCATGCCACTGGTCTAGCCGATGACTATGATGGTGAACAAAATAAGCTTGGTTTTTGCTTTTATAGAGCCTACATTTTTTTTTAAAAAGGTTTATTTATGCATACAAGAGCTGTGGGGCAGGCCTGGAGATGCGGGGTGTGAGAGGATTCACCGGAGACAGAGTGGAGAGCAAAACAGGCAGATCCACTGAAATACACTGCTGAAGGGAGCGACGGGCGAGACAGGAGAGGTCTGCAGCACCATGTATGTGGGTCACTTCCCTGGCCAGGAATCAAACCTGCTGCAGTGGCTACAGACAGCTTCATAGTTGCGTCTTAACCTCTTGCGCCACAGGGAGCCCCCTAGAGCTTACATTTTGATGAGAGAGATAAACATTAAAAATAATTACTGTATGTATGATCACAACTTGTGATGTGAACAACAGAACAACAGAAAGAGACTAAAAGGGAACTGCTGGGTGGAGCAGTCAGGAGGATTCTGAGGAAGTATCAATTAAGTGAAGACTTACTGGATGAGAAGGAGCCTGTTCTGGGATATATGAGTGTGTGCAGGAGGGACAGAAAAGAGGCTAGGAAGGAAGATGGCTTAACTGGCATGTAGTGAGTGAAGACCAGAATGGTATAAGATGAAGATGAGAGATGGTCAAGGAGCTCTCTTTAACTTCATGCCAAACGCATTGAAGGCCCATCTGAGAGGCCAAACCAGACAGTCTTCCTCTGTATGAGGTGAAGTCATGCCTACATGACTTCATGGGGTAGTACCTGAGGGGCATGATCTGGAGTGGTTGTATTTTACATCAGTGGTAAACAGTTGTTAAGATGAACACTTTTGGTCTGTCTGGAGAATGGACTGAAGGGGAAAGAGATGAAGCAGGCAGCTAGGTAGGATATTCTGTTAAAGTTCAAAAAAAGAGATAGTAAGGGCCAAGGTGATAGTTTCGGTAGTGAAGAGAAGTGGGTGATTCCAGATATACTTAGAAGATAGACTCTAGAAGATTTCTTGGTAGATTGGAGGAGGCGACCAGAAAATGGGAGACTAAAAGATGACTCCTAGCTCTCTGGATTCATTGAGGTAATTTTCTGAAATTCCCATGCTGTTGATAGAGATTCATTGATTGATAGATGGAAAATCATATTTGGGCATGTTAGGTTGAAAATGTCCTTAGAACCTTTAAGTGGTGTTGTCAAGGAAGAAGTTGGATTCGTGAGTTTGGTATTCAGAAGAGAGGCTGAGTTATAAATAAACTCACATAGCTCAGTGTTTCTCAGCTCTGAGACCCAATATCCCTGTCATATAACAGTTATTGCTTTCCTGGCATGATATTCATAGATAATATAACCTGTTTAGCCTCACAATTACAAAAAACCTCAGTGTAATTCTCTAAGTGTAGTACAACAGAGAAGAATAAAATTGTTCTTAAATATTTATTTCAATGGAAGTACTTGTTCATGATCCTAGTAGAAGATATGAAGTAATCAGATTGAGTTCATGCCTATTTATTGAGCCTCTGTTTACATCAAACCCTAGTATAGTATGTTGGGGACACAGAAATGAATAAAACAAAAATTGCTTTAATCATGAAACTTACGTTTTGTGGAAGGAGGAAGTTCATAAAGAAGGTAAGGATGAAGTATGCTAGTACCACATGTGGAGAAAATAAAGAAGGATGCAGGATTGGTAGCGCCTCCTTTGTGTGTAAAATCCCATAAACATGACTTCACCTCATATAGAGGGAGACTGGGTGATTTTGGCATCTCAGATGGGCCTTCATGGCTCTTGGCTGTGTGATTTTTCCAAAATGGTCAACTCACGCCTCCCTGATGGCACAAGGGGTTAAGATGCAACCTATGAAGCAATCCACAGCCACTGCAGCACGAGTTTGATCCCTGGCCAGGGAGCTACCCACATAGTGCAGCAGACCTCTCCTGTCTCTCCCACTGCTCTCCTCAGCAGTGTATATTCAGTCAGTCTGCCTGTTCTGTTCCTCACTCTGTCTCTAGTGAATCCTCTCACCCCCCATGCCTCTGGCCTGTACCCTAGTTCTTGTATGCATAAATAAATAAATCTTTAAAAAAAAGGGTCAACTCTTGGGGAAAAACTGTTGTTTCTTAATTTATATTTTGCTTGTATTTCTTATATTTCTTGAAATCCCATCACTTTTACCTGTAAACTGAATTAAGTTCTAGGTAGGCTTTTTTTATCCATGTAATTATCTAGTGGGACATTGGAAAGTCATGGCGTAAAATATGTGTTCTTTGTTGGGGGTTGTCTCTTGTATTGCAGGACACCTAGCATCTTTGGCCCTTCTAAACTAAATACTACTACTATTCTCTGCTCTGTCCCCCACCCCCCAAAAAGCACCCCTAGAAATTTCTGAAAGCTTTTATGAGTTGGTTCTGTCTCATTTGCAAACCTCTGACTAGGGGGAGAGAAATGATGGATCCTTGAAAAACTCAACACTAAGGGTTCTATTCGAGGAGGAGAAGTAGGGGAAGGAAACTGAGATTGTCAGCCAGTGAATGGGGAGAAAAATCAGGAAAGTTATACCTCAGAAAGCACGAGAAGTTTCTAGAAAGAGGAGTCCCTCATCTGTCAAATGGCACTGAGAGGTCGAACAAGAGGATAGAGAAATGACTGGATTGGACAACTTGGAGGTTGTTACTGATCCTAACAAGAGATGTGACAAGGAGGGAAGCCCATTCTGTAGTGAATTGAAGTGGTTAAAATGCATGGAAGGTGAAGGAGAAATGGCATGAATAGGGACAATTTTAAAGAAATATGGCTATAAAGGGTAGAGGAGAAATAGTGTATTTGGGGAGAATGTAGCTCTTACTACTTAGAAAAGGAACTTAGAAGATACCAGAACCTATTTGTGTGCTAATAGGAATAATCCAGCAGAAAGGGAAAGATTAATGCAGGAAAAGGGGGATAATAAAGGATTAGAGTCTAATAAAGGGCCCAGTTGTGTGATGAGGCTGTTAGTACTGCGTAAGCTCTAAGAGAGAGAGATAATGAAGGCTGGGCTGGCTGTGAAAAATTTTTGTGCTGAGCTTGAAGGTTAGTAAAATTTCCATAGACAGAGAGGGAAAAGGAGCATTTTTCAGCTGAAACAGGACAAACTTGGTAAAAAGCAGAAAGAGAAATAGAGCTCTACATTCCTCCTGTGACTGCTGCTTGAGTCTCCTACATCGTTTGTTCTGCATCCAGCCTGTGTGCCTGCTTCTTTCATCAGTTGACTGATATACTGTACCAGGAGGCGCTTGTGCTAATTCTCAAATCTGTTGATGCCAAATCTATTTTTTAATTGTAATTGATTTAAATCCTATAAATTGTTGAAATAGTTTGAAATGATGTTGATAATAATATTTAAAGAATTATAGATATAGTCATAAAGATTTACTCTTAATTAGATGAAGAAAAGATTGTGTGAATCTAGGATGCTATGTTCATATTTTTTGCAAGCAATTTTACGTCTACACCCAGTAAACCCAAAATGGAAATCATAGAATGATACATTTAGACCGTGCAGATGTCTAAATGATGGACCCTTATTCAAAGGAGAGACTTTAGTCTTACATTCACAAGTAGAGGAATGAGCATGTATGTTTTATCTTAAACTGTTTACCATTTACATCATTTTTAATGATTCTCTGATTTAACTAAATTACTTAGTTAACTGATCAAAATCTGGTCCTGACTGCACTGAATGAAGAAATTCCTGATATATATGATCTGAGGAACTTAGGAAGCTGGTGAATACCAAGAAGTATTTAAAGATTATTCCTCCTTTTTTTTTTAATTGCGGTAATGTTGGTGATTCACACCTATTCAGATATGTATTACTATACCACGCCCACCATCAAAGCACCCATAATCCTCTACGAATAGATAATTCTGGTAGGAATCTCCAGTAGGAATAAGTTCTGTATAAGGGACATGTTCATGGAAATATATCCTACTATTAATTTGCATGTTATACACTGTTTGGTAAACTACATTATCATTTCTTTGAGGGAGCAGGGAGAGGAAAATAAATATTTAATGAGTATTTTCTATATAGTAGATATTTTGCTAGGTCTCTACATGCATTATCTCACGTAATGAGGAGGAAGCAGCCTTTAAATAACAGGTTAAATAACTTTCTCAAGGTAATTTAACTAATGAGTGGGGAAGCGAATGCTTTTACTTTATAGGGAATCTCATTAAAATCCCTGATGTTCTTAACAAAGTTGTAAGGCATTCATTTAATTGCTGAGCAGTACAATCTCCTTGGAATTAAATAAGAGCAGATGAACTGTGATTCTTTAGTAGAAGGGAATCATCACAGTGTTGGCAAAATATATACTCTACTCTTTTTCTAAGATCTTGTTTTTTGTTTATGTCTTTGTTTATTGTACTTCAGCTGATCTTTACTATATGTGGAATGGACAGCTGACCAAAAAAAGAATGAAAGGCGTAGGAAAGCACTGTAGTATCGTGGGACACAGCTTAAGAGGATTCTGAACTCCTGACTGGAAAACAATATGCTATTTTTGGCAGTTGAACCAAAACCCTTAAGTCCATTTGACCTTTGAGTGGTTTTGTAAATGCTAACAACATTTTACTTCATATTATTCAATTTTTAGGAAAATTAAACAATAAGTATTTCCTTGACTATTGAAAGATAATGAAAATTAAATTATTAACTGAAGAGTAACCTCTTTTCTTTCCAGGTTTGTTTTTCTTATTAAGTTTCATTTTTTAAACAGTTATTTAAAATAAAAAAAAAAGACTCAAGTGTAATGCATGAACAGCTATTACAAAGGATTTATATGACTCAGAAGTAACACTCGAAAGCCTCTTTTCTCACTATTCTGAACTGTATTCCCTACACCCCATCTGTCCCTATTCAGAGATAATTGCTGCATTCTTTGGCTTATTTTCATCTATTCCCCAGTATCCTCCTTAAAAAAAAAAAAACACAAAACTTTTATATTTCATCTTTTAAAAACAAATATGATATGTATGTATAATACACCTGATTTTATAATATTCCACTACTTGGTTTCGTTTTCAGTTATTATATCATTGACATTTTCCGTGACAGTCCCACTGTCATCCACTCCATTTTTTGGTAGCGATGCCTGTGATTTACTAAGCAACTATCCTGTTGAACAGCTGTTTACACTTTTATGTAGTTTTGGGGGAGGGGCCTTAATGTGCAAGGACTTCTTTACAAGAAATGTTTGTAAGTGGATCCAGAATTCTGTAAGTTGAGTCAAAATAGCTATTGCCGTTTGAATTTAATTTTAGTATTTGATGTTTTTGGATTTAAAATAATGCATTTAAAAATAAGTAATATCTGTACATGGTTCAAAAATCAAAAGGTTTCATGAAATGAATCAGCCTCACTTTCATTTTTTGTATATCCTTCTAGAAATGATCTGTGCATCTAAAGGCATATATTGTATGACTCATAACATTTTGCCATTTTCTTCCCCTCCAAAGAATGCCATACTCACTATTGTGCAGTAGAAAAATACATCTTCTTTGACATTGTTTTGTACCACTGCTGCATTCATTTATTTAGCCGCAACATATGACATTACTATGCGTAACTTAACCAGTTCCAAATTGGTGGGTCTCTAGGATCTTTCCAGTTTTGGGCTACTGTAATGTTGCTTATTAATACCATTGCATACCTCTGTATGAACTTCCAAGGCCTTGGCCTCTCCACTCCCATGGAGATCATTCTGCTCCATACTCCTGGCAACAAAGTGGGAAGATGCTTCACCAACACTGTTTTCAGACTTTTTCATCTTTGCCAACCTGATAATAAAAATGTTTATTTTGCATTTCTCTTACTAGAATGAAATCAGTCATCTTTTCTAGATTTAAAAGACATCTATATTTCCATTTATTCACGTTGTCAATTTGTGTCCTTTGACCATAGGGTCTTGTTCTTTTAATATTGCTTTGTAGGAACTCATTCAATATTAAAGAAAATAACTCTTAGTGACATATTTGGCAAATACTTTTTCTTTGTTTATTTTTGAGTTTATCATTCTTTGCCATGAAAGAAGTTATTATTTTAATGTAATTTTTTAAACCATTTTATCCTCTAACCAAACTTCCTAGGAATGGTGGTACCATGTCTGATAATGCAAACTAAATTGGTCAAATAACTAGCAAAATATACAGAAGATTTAAAATAGTTTTAGTTTGGGATATTTTTACTTTTAGAAAAGTTCCTGCACTTGTAATACCAAAAGGAGGGCTGTAGATCAAAAAGGGAAGAGGATTTAATATTTAACTGATTATATCTACAGTGTACAGAGCTCTGTGCTGGGATCAGCAGAAGGGGCTAACTTTTAGTGATTTTTTTAGATTAGGAAAGAAATTTATTAGTGATAACTGATAGAATTGGGAAGAGCTTGAAGAGATCAAAATGAGGAAAGGTGAGACAACCTAGGAAGTACCTGCCTGTTTTTCTCTTCTCGAGTCCAGTCTGAGGTTTCATAATTTCCATTCTTTATTGAAAGCAAGTCCCAGAGATTTAGCTTGTTTGTGCCTCCTTCATTTTATTCTCCTTATTTTTGGATCCTTGTGATTTATTGTCTGTCCAGATTGGCTATGAAATAAGATAGTCTCCCATTCAAGCCTTTTCATGATCCCTGAAGGTAGAAGCTTAAAGTCTTTAATTGGGGCCTCCCCAGTGGCGCAGCGGTTGAGCGCTGGGTTGCGAAGCTGCCCGCAGTAGCCTCTGTGACGCCGGTTCGATCCCCGGCTGCTCCCCGGCCACCTGAGGAGGGTCCCGCATGGCGCGCAGACCTCTCCTGCTGCCCGCTGCTCCCCTCAGCAGTGTACCTCGGTCCTTCTGCCTGTTCTGCTCCCTGCTCTGGCTCTGGTGAATTCTCTCACCCTCCCGCGCTTCTGACTGTACCCAGTGCTTGTATGAATAAATAAATAAATCTTAAAAAAAAAATAAAGTCTTTAATTGTAATAGTTTATTACTGGTCATTGTATGTGTGCAGATAAGGGATTAAAAAATAACCAATAGGGAGAAGTTAAAAATATAAGGCTCTTGGGCCTCTGCGGTGGCACAGTGGTTGAGCGCTGGGCTGCGAAGGCCTCCCCCCCCAACCCCCACAGCCTCTGCAGCATGAGTTCTATCCCCAGATTCCCACATGGCGCAGCAGACATCTCCTATCTTGCCCGCTGCTCCCCTCAGCAGTGTACTTCATCAGTCTGCCTGTTCTGTTCCCTGCTCTGTCTCTGGTGAATTCTCTCACCCTCTCACACTTCTGACTGTACCCAGTGCTTATATAAATAAATAAATCTTAAAAAATAATATAAGGCTCTTACTACTAAATTCTTATAATAATGGACTGTACTTCTGGACTCTTGCTGAGATGGTGGAAGGAGAATCAAATCAATTGGCCTTTTTACCTTCTGATTTTGTTTCTGCTGGCTTCCTCTCTCAAGACTTTGTTTGGGATAATGTTAGGAGTCCTTCCTCTATACCGACATAATGATCTGTATTTCTAACTTCCTTAGAGAGCTGATCAAGCAGAGCAGGGCAATCACTTGTTCCATGTTTGGTCTTTAACTGATCTGGATCCATTCATACTTTTTCTCTTTTGTCTCAGGGGATAGTTTTCTTTTTCCCCCCTCCATAGTTTATCCTCCTATTGCTTGGTTGTTATTAAAATTTACTTTATTTTTTTTTTTTTACATTTGTATTCAAATCATTTCTTATTTGTTTCTAGGTAAAATTTGGTAATACCACCTTTAAAACAGATGTATATCTCAAGTCCCTCAACCCTCAGTGGAACTCAGAATGGTTTAAATTTGAGGTAAGTTTTTTTTAAATGTTAGCGTTTTTGAGTTTTATGGGGTTTTTTTTGAGGTACCCTTTCCCCCCAGAGATAATTGAAGTACCTTTTATTTCAGGTGTAGTAGTTCCTTTATACCATAAAAATACTTCCTTTTCTGCTGAAGTGGGAATATTAAGAAAAGTGGGTTACAATTAAGAAAATAGAGTATATGAATTTGAGAACACATAAAGAGATAAAATCCTTCAAAGGATTCCTTATTGTAATTTCCTCTGGATTTTGGCATACATAAAAAATCATATTTATTTGATGTATAATATTGTAAGAATAATGTAAAGACTAAAAAACTTTAATTGCGGTAAAAAGTATATCACAAATATTGCTGTATTTTAACCATTTTTAGGTATATAGTTCAGAAGCATTCATTATGTTCACGAGGTTGGGTAACCATCACCACTACTTCCAAAACTTTTTCATCACTGAACAAAAACTATACTCATTCAACTCCTTAATCTCTCTGTCCAGCTGCTGGTAACCTCTGATCTATTATTTGTCTCTTTGAATTTACCTGTGCTAGATACTTCTTGTAGGTGGAATCATACAATATTTGTCTTCTATCTGGCTTCTTCCACTGAGCATCATGTTTTCAAGGTTCATCCATGTTGTAGCCTTTATCAGAATTTCATGCCTTTCATACCTGAATACTAATCCACTGTTGTCTATGTGACACATTTTGTCATCCATTTATTTGCTGATGAACTCTTGGGTTGTTTTCCGCCTTTTGGCTATTGTGAATAATGCAGCAGTGAACATTTATTTACACATATCTGTTCGAATCCCTGTTTTCAGTTTTTTTATTTTTCCAAAAATGGAATCACTGGGTCATGTGTTAAGTTCTGTATTAGTTTTTTGAAGAATCATCATACCGCTTTCCATCGTCGCTGTCCCTCTTTACACACTCCTACCAGCATGAATAAGGGTTTCAGTTTTTCTGCATTTTTGTTGACACTTAAAAAAAAACGATCATAGGGCCTCCCCGGTGGCGCAGCGGTTGAGCGCTGGGTTGCGAAGCTGCCCGCAGCCTCTGTGGCGCCGGTTCGATCCCCGGCTGCTCCCCGGCCACCTGAGGAGGGTCCCACATGGTGCGCAGACCTCTCCTGCCGCCCGCTGCTCCCCTCAGCAGTGTACTTCGGTCCTTCTGCCTGCTCTGCTCCCCGCTCTGGCTCTGGTGAATTCTCTCACCCTCCCGCGCTTCTGACTATACCCAGTGAATGTATAAACAAAACAAACAAACAAACAAATAAATAAATAAGTAAAACATGCCTCTATTAAAAAAAAAAAAAAGATCATAGCCATCCTACTAGGTCTGAAGTGATGTTTATAGTATAATTTGAATATGCATTTTTATTGTGATTGAAGTTACATACGGTTTCTTATGACTGAGGACCATTCCTTTTACTTTAAACTATCTCCTTATAATTTAACCTCCAAAGAAAATACTTAGAGACAGTATTATAGAGGTAGACATCAGAGGACTTGGTGATAAGCTTAACATGAAGAATGTAGATGCACAGTTGTATCTTACTGGTTTTGATTTGTGTTTCTCTAATGAGTAATAGTGTTGAGAATCTTTTCATGTGCTTATTGGACATATGTATGTCTTTTTTGGAAAACTGTCTTTTCAAGACCTTTGCCCGTTTTTAAGTTTGGTTGTTTATCTTTTTGTTATTGAGTTGTAAACGTTCTTTTTATATTCTGAATAATAAACCTTTATTGGGTATATGTTTAGCAAATACTTTCTTTTAACTCTTTTGATAGTTCCTTTGATGTATAAAATTTTAAAATTGTATGTGGTGTTGGTGGTATAGTGGTGAACATAGCTGCCTTCTAAAATTTTAAAATTGTGCTAAAGTTCAATTTATCTGTCTTTCTTGTTACTAATGGTGGTGGTGTCAATCAGAGAATCCATTGCCAAATCTGACATCATGACAGTTTATACCTATGTTTTCTTCTTAGCTCTTATATGTAGGATTATTGATTCATTTTGAATTAATTTTCATAGTAGATAAAGTTAAGTTTTCAACTTTATTCTTTTGCATGTGGATATCCATTTGTTTCAGTACCATTTATTGAAGAGACTGTTCTTTCCCTATTGAATGGTCTTGGTATTTCTTGTCAAAAGTGAGTAGGATAGGGCCTCCGTGGTGGCACAAGGGGTTAAGCACTGCACTATGAAGCAATCCGCAGACTCTGCAGCGCGAGTTCGATTCCCGGCCAGCCAGGGAACAACCCACATGGCGCAGCAGACCTCTCCTGTCTTGCCCACTGCTCCCCTCAGCAGTGTATTTCAGTTACTCTGCCTGTTCTGTTCCCCTCTCTGTCTCTGGTGAATCCTCTCACCCCCGCATCTCTGGCCTATACCCCAGGTCTTGTATGCATAAATAAATAAATCTTTAAAAAAAAAAAATCAGTAGGATAGATGAATGGTTTGGTTTCTGGATTCTTAAGTTCTGTTCCATTAGTCTGTATTTGTGGAATTTATGCCATTACCATGCTTTTTATCATTATAACTTTATAGTAAGTTTTGAAATCAGGAATTGAGAATTCTCCAACGTTGTTCTTTTGTCTTGATTTTTTTTTGTCTTGTAGCATTTTGATTCCCTTCTTCTTTTCTTTTGTGTAAATGTATGGCTGTTCGTTTAGTTGTTTCCAAAATAACATTGTATATTTTGGAAGACCCACTATCGTGCATGCATTAAATCCATATTATTTAAAATACATCATTAAGGTAAAAATATGGAATATATGAGTCAGTAAAAGTAGAATAATTTGTTTAAATTATTTCAGGTGGAATTAGAATTATAAATTGCAACTTCATTATCCTAGCAAAATATTTAAATACTTGTATAATTTTATTTTGATGGATTTTCCCTTTTTCTGCAACCTAAAAATGGTTAAAAACAAGCAGTCTTGGTCACCATTGTTATTGGAAGGTAGGAAGGAGGTGAACTTTATATGTTAGAAATTTTCATATTAGGACATTAATATTTAAGAACATGCACAAAATAGATTAATATGTTGAACTACCTGGCCATCACCTATCTTTACCTCTGCCTGCCAAAGTTGTCTACATTCTGCTGTCCTTGTTTTTTCAGGAGCCTGAACTGAGAGGACATGCAGCGAAAGATTCCTTCATGAAAGACACATTCATGACTTTGACAGGTAGTCCGTAGGTACCATGCCATTCTCCAATTTGCTGGTAGTCCTCATCAAATACAGTGGTTCTACTGAACACAATGTTATAGAGAGTAGTAAGACTAGAACAGAATACACAACAGAAAATTTTATTTCCTGTAGTCAAAACAGAAAATATTTTAAGAGATATTTGAAGGCAAATTCTGGATACTGTGTAATTTCATCCATAAATTTTTAATTATATCACTGTTATAGAGAAGAGCCCCTTCTTAAAAACAAATCTTTTTTTTATGTTAATCACTGATATCAATAGTAACTCTTTCATGTATTTTGACTTTTTAAATAATCTTCAGCAACTGGACTATTAGCCTAAGATCAACAAGAAATTAAACAGGTGATGGAGAAAGGTAGGATGTTTCATAATTAAGTTTTAAAAATTTAACCCCATGGTGCAGCAGGTTGAGCACAGTGCTGTGAAGCTATCCGCAGCCTCTGTGGTGCGATCAATTCCTGGCCAGCCAGGGAGATTCCCACATGGCGCAGCAGACCTCTCCTGTCATGCCCACTGCTCCCCTGAGCAGTGCTTTCGGTCTGTCTGCCTGTTCTGCTCCCTACTCTGTCTCTGGTGAATCCTCTCACCCTCCCTCGCGTCTGGCCTGTACCCCAGCTATTGTATAATAAAAAAAAATTAACCCCACATAGTGTTGTAAACCATTGTTACTTCAATAAGTTAAAATAAAATACTTAATAGTGATAAAAGGGTCACTGGGATTTAAAAAAAAATTTAACCCAAGCATAATAATTACAGAGATATTATTGATCAAAACATATATAAAGAAGATGAGGAGATTTTAGTTGAGCATAATTAACAGTCTTAATAGCATAGTTTACTCTAATTGGCAAATATTCATAGGCTGCATTTAAAAAGTGCACAGGGGACTATGGTGATGGCGCACGGATGAATTGGTGAAGGAAATTCTATGGGGACTACACTTGGGGGGTGGGGAAGCAAACATTGTTTAAAAATGAAGAATGATGTAAAATATATATAAATAAAAAATTAAAAAATAAGAAGTGTGCTATTTTAACTATAGGAAATAAAATTTTCTTTTTTGTATTCTGTTCTAGTCTTAATACTATCTGTAACATTTTGTTCCATTGAATTTGGTGAGGACTACTGGCAAATTGGAGGATGGCATATCTAGAGAATGGCTGTCAAAGCAGTGAATGTATCTTTCATGAGGGAATAATCTTTCTTAGCATGTCTTCTCAATCAGGCCCCTGTAAGAGAGCACTACATATCAAATGACTTAAACAATGGCACTTTATTCCCTACAGTTAGAAGGCTGGGAAATCTGAGATGGGAATACTTCCATGGTTGGGTTCTGGGAAGGACCCTCTTTCTGGTCGGTAATGACTATCTTTCTGTTTCCTTTAATGATAGGGAGAAAGATCATTTCTCCATCTCTGTTCTTATAAGGATACAAATCTACTAATGAGGACGATGTTCTCATGATGTAATTATAATACCCTCACCACCAAATATCATCATAGTGGGGATTAGGACTTCAACATGGGAACTTGGGGCAGACACTGACAGTCAGTCCATTTCATTCTCCAGGGAGTCCCGCTCTTTGGCATGGTGCTAGGTATATAAGTAATTGATAATGAGTAAATGAAAGATGGAGAGAAGCTAGACATTTTATTTTGTGAACTTAGTTCATGAATGAACATAAATTCTTTTTTTCTTACAAATAATGTTAGTCTTGCTTACTTTTATTCTCTGCAGTTGTTCTTAGATATTATGGTGTCAGTGTACCCTTAGCATCTTACTGTTTGTAGACAATAGGTGACTCTATTGTGACATTCCTTAAGCATTTTTTGTTGGATACCATAGGAAGAATTAAAAAAACACAAGCCAATCTGTAGAAAAGGAATTAAAACCTTTTGGTGTTGATCATTCTACCTTTGTGCTTGGAGGTAAGCTATATGTCTTCAGAAGTTTGGCATCTTGTTTCAAAAAAGGAGTTAAAACATTGTGTATGTTAATCCTCTACCATTGTGCTTAAAATTATAAGACTTAATTTTAAGGTATACTTTTAGGTGGATGATGAAGACTTACAGGATGAACCTCTGCAGATCACAGTTCTTGACCATGATACATACAGTGCAAACGATGCCATTGGCAAAGTATACATCGACATTGACCCTTTACTCTACAGTGAAGCTGCAACAGTCATCTCAGGGTGGTTCCCAATTTATGACACCATACATGGTAAGGAGAATGTTCTAAGAAAATAAATCACAGTGTCTTTTAACTTTAAGGAATTAAAGATTTTTATGCTAAAACTTGAGATTTTAAAATTTATGTCTTTTTTAAAAAATATGTCTTCTTTTTTTATGGACATAAGATAGTAAAGTATTATTGGTCTGAGTGTTACTTTTCTGAGTTTGAAATAATGCTAGCTAAATTTATAAACCATGTTAATTTAAGTAAGTGCATTATTTAAAAATCATCTGATAGAGGTACTTTGTTCATAGAGCATATTTTGAAGTGGACAATACTGATATTTTTCTGCTTAAAAATTCTTCAAGGACTTTTTGTTGCCTAAAGCAGAGTTCTAAGAGTGTGGTATGGGGACACCTAAGGTTTCCCTGAGATACTTTATAGGTTTTGTTAAGTGAGATGAGAACTATTAACAGCATAATACCTGTACATCATTCACCATTTTTTTCTCAGTTTCTTAAGCATTGTACATTGACACCAGTGTACAGTGGAGTTTTGTTGAGGTTTTATGATATATGATGTTACATTGAATTTAGAGCAGAGATGAGAATCTAACTCTGTTCCTTTAAGTTCAACATGTGAGCTGGATAGCTTCCATTATGTTTAACTGGATTGTGATTACTTTCAATGAAATAATAAGTAAATATCTTTGTTAATTCTCATTTTATTTTATAATATGGTATTATAAAATAATATATTATAAAATAATATTATATTATTATTTAATATTATAAATATTATAAAATAGAAAATATTTATAAAATATTAAAAATTATAAAATAATATGATAAATATATGACCCACATAAGTAAAAACTCTGAAATCTTTCATAATGCTTAAGATTGGAAATAGGTCCTGTACTCAATAACTTTAAGAAGTTGTTCTGAATATATGCTGTCTCTTTAGAGGGCAAATGAACCCCTAAAGAACTGGCCAGTTCTTGCCATCTTTCTACTTATTTTACATATTTGACCTGGCAATTCCACTATAGTAGTTGACTATAAGAAAATAAAGCATTTTCTTACATGTATATAAATTTATTGTGATAATGTTTACATTTTATATTTATTTACTAATGTTTAAAATAGCAAATAAATTGGAAAATTGGATTTACTTAAATGAATTAGAATTTATATTGATCATGAATTACACAGCAAAATAAAATTCATGTTTACAGAATTGAGTTGTGTAAGGGAATGTGCATGATATAAATGCAAAATTCAGATTGTAAGACATAATAGAGTGATCCCACATTTGTTTAGAAACAGTAGAATTACATATATGTGATACCATTGAATAAATTGGCACAATACATGGTAAAATGCTTTTCTTTGGATAGTTTCATTTCTGGTTTGTAATCTTTTTCCTCCTTCTCATAGTTTCTACAATGTGTGTCTTTGTAATCAGGTAATAAAATTGAGTCAGTTGTTACTTACCAATAAAAAAATGCCCTTGGGGAATTAATCTGGAGGATTAAAAGCTATAACTGGGGCCTCCCCGGTGGCGCAGCGGTTGAACGCTGGGTTGCGAAGCTGCCCGCGGCCTCTGCGGTGCCGGTTCAATCCCCGGCTGCTCCCCGGCCACCGGAGGAGGGTCCCACATGGCGCGCAGACCTCTCCTGCCGCCTGCTGCTCCCCTCAGCGGTGTACTTCCGTCCTTCTGCCTGCTCTGCTCCCCGCTCTGGCTCTGGTGAATTCTCTCACCCTCTCGCGCTTCTGACTGTACCCAGTGTTTTTATAAATAAATAAATAAATCTTAAAAAAAAATAAAAGCTATAACTGTATGCATCAATTTTCCATACATATTATATTAAATATTGTTTATAATTGGCTTAATATGTTTATGGACTTTTGTTAGAAACTTAATCTTCTCTTACTTCAATGGGTAAATAAATGAGTAAGTCATTCTTTTTGGAAGGCTTTTCTCCATAAGTATGAATTGGACTTGAAGTCAGGACAGTCAAATATTTTTTGGTGTTTGGAGATAAGGACTAGGTAAATTTTATTTAAAATTTAAAAAGCCTTTTTTAACTTAATTTAATTTTTTAACTTAATTTTTTAACTTAACTTACATTGACTGAAAAAGATAAATCTTCTTTTGTGTTAAATCATATTCTTAGTGAAGAGCATGTACTTTGGGATCTGAGGATCTGACTTTTAATCCTGGTTCTGTCACTTATTATTTGTGACACTATGTAAATTAACAAATTTAAATTTCTTTCTTCTGCAAAATGAGGAGGATAGCTCTACAGCAATAACCTTAATGAGTTGGTATAAACACTATGAGGTGCTTCAGGTAAAACATTTAGAAAATTTTCAGTGCTTAGCACGTCATTGTCATCCTCATCATCACTTCAAATAGGACTCTTATCTAATCAGTCTTGATTAGAGACTTGTGGTAAAAATTAAAAATATTGGGCCTCCCTGGTGGCTCAGTGGTTGAGCGCTGGGTTGTGAAGCTGCCTGCAGCCTTTGCAGCACTGGTTTGATCCCCGGCTGCTCCCCGGCCACTGGAGGGGGGTCCCACATGGCGGGCAGACATCTCCTGCCGCCTGCTGCTCCCCTCATGAGTGTACTTCGGTCCTTCTGCCTGCTCTGCTCCCTGCTCTGGCTCTGGTGAATTCTCTCACCCTCCCCGCGCTTCTGACTGTACCCAGTGCTTGTATAAATAAATAAATAAATCTTTAAAAAAAAAATTTCTTTCTCTAATGCATACATGTTCTTGAAAAAATGAAATAAAGAGACTTATTAGTATGAACATAATTAGGAAACAACAGTAGCATTGATTGCTGTTATAATGATGCATTATTTAATGATCATTAATTGGCATTTACTTGCTAGATTATTTAATTATATTTTATTTTCTTAATGTAGAAGTTTGACTTTCTTTTTGAAATTATAGGTATCCGTGGCGAAATCAATGTAGTAGTCAAAGTAGACCTCTTCAATGATTTAAATCGATTTAGGCAGTCATCATGTGGAGTCAAATTCTTTTGCAGTAAGTAAATATAAATTATTATACATTTAGCAGGGAATTTAATAATTGTTAAATATGGGAAATCAAATTAATATTTCAGAAGGCTAATGGAAAATCTATTATACTTTGGTTTTGATTAGAGAAAATTATTAAATATTCAGAAATAGTTACTGTTATTCTGGGGACTGTTTAAATGATCTAAAAGTATTAACATATGAACTAATTTTTAGGCTTTTTTTTTTGAAAAAATCTAGTGGAGGACAGGCTTACTTTTTGTCATCTCATTGATGCTGCTTGGACCCCTGGGATGAGAAGAGAGTATGTGACCTTAGGAGGAAGTTGCCCCTATTTTAGCCTTTACTCCAATCTGTGGAAGGAATTACATTAAACATTGCTGGTAACAGTTACTAAATGCCAGTAGAAGAAGTAACAAGTGAACATTGTGGAATTCTTTCCAGAATTTTGAGGAAGAATCCATATTTAATAAACTGACTTAACTTCATTTATTTAAATGTTTTGCTTAGTGATATTGCATTTGAAAGTGGAGAATTGATTGCTAAAGCACTGCATAAGAATACAACTCTGAAATTCCTGAGAATGACTAGAAAAAAAGATTGAAAGTAAAGATTGAACATTTTTTGCTGCAGTGCTACAAATCAAGTTACCCTTGGAGAAATTAGTTCTGGATGACTGTGGTGTAGGAATGCAAAGTGTGATGGCACTTGCTTAAGTCCAAACTCAAAACCAAACAATTAAGGGAATAAACCTAAACCTACTTCATTGTATGATGAATAGGGATAGACCACAATTCATCTAGGTCACATGGTGCAAGGAAATCAGTGCTTATCATGTGTAAGCATGATAGAAAACACTGTGGTAAAGAAGGATCACTCATAGTTTCACAACAGTAGCCTATGCTACCTTTTTTTTTTTTTTTTTTTTAATTTTTTTTCTTTTTGCATAGAAGGACTGGGGTATAGTCCAGAGATACAGGGGATGAGAGGATTCACCAGAGATAGAGTGGGGAGCAGAACATCAGATTTACTGAAATACACTGCTGAGGGGAGCAGTGGGCAAGACAGGAGAGGTCTGTTGCATTGTATGTGGGTTAGCTCCCCGGCCAGCATTTGTACTCAGACCATAGTGGTGATAGCTAGGCCACCAGGGAAGCCTATGCTTCCTTGATGTCAGTTTGTTATCCATACTTAGCAGCAGCACAGTGGCTGCAGATAGCTTCATATTGCTGCATCGTAACCCCTTGTGCCACCAGGGAGACCCCCATGTATTTTTCATAGTACTTCCATACATTGATATTTTGTTGCCTATTAAATTTTTCTTTCACAAGTTTGGGCAAGTTATATTAAAGTTTGTAGAACTGTCAAAAAAAATACACTGGTTTCTTACTCTAGTATAGGACACTACAAGGTTGGAACAATCACTATAGCCAAGCACTATGGCCCTATCCAAAATTACATAAACATTTATAGATATTCAGCATTTTGAGTGGCAGGAAATATACATTAGAGTTGGGCAGATCTGGACTTTTCACAATTAGTTTGGATTAAGAGCTTTGAAAACTCATACATAGTTGAGTTAGCTTTAACACATGAATGTCTATTTTAGGAGGTTAGTTTGGTATAGACGTTCTCAGATTCCCCACCTTTTGAATCCTACTAGATCTTTTTAAATCCAGTGACAGTTCTACATATTCAATATGTTTGTTAAGTAGCACAGTGACTACTGAAGCAGTTGGCCAGATAAACATGGGTCATTAGAGACTGCAGGGCTTTAGTAGTGACTGCAGATTGTTCTGGAAAGCTAATGGTTTGATTTTGGGGGCTGTAGTATATGGTGTACAGAAGAACTTCTTAAAGGTCTTTGAATAAAGTTTTTTGTATTCATTATCTGCTTTCTGCCTATTTATTTAATAATCAGCTAGATGATTTTAATTTTGATTTTTTAAAACTTTGTATTGAATGCTATTTAAAGTAAAACAGCAATTTGTTGTGGAGCCTCCCCGATGGCACAGGGGTTAAAGTCTCAGCACTATCAAGCTATGCAGCCAGCCCCTACAGCATGAGTTTGATCCCCGGCCAGGGAGCTGACCCACATGGCACAGCAGACCTCTCCTGTCTCGCCCACTGCTCCCCTCAGCAGTGTATTTCAGTAGATTTGCCTATTCTGCTCCCCCCTCTGTCTCTAGTGAATGCTCTCACCCCCTGCACCTCTGGCCTATACCCCAGTTCTTGTATGCATAAATAAATAAAAATAAATCTTTTTTAAAAGTGCAATTTGTATCTACTATGCTTACATGACAAAGGTGAGAGGCATCATAAATGGAAATGTGTATTTTTAAGAATAAATAATAGCAGAAATTAGAAGACTGATTAGAGTTATCATTGCTGTAATCACTTTGGATTACCACAGTAAAAGTTGTTTTTGTATTATATATCAAGAGATAAGAACTTAGTTGTACATTTTTTAAAAATTGAATTTGACCTTGTGATAAATAGAAACATAATACACATGCATTTTTTTTTTTTAACAGCAACATCTATTCCAAAGTGCTATAGAGCTGTAATAATTCATGGATTTGTAGAAGAACTTGTGGTCAATGAAGACCCAGAATATCAATGGATTGATCGAATTCGCACACCAAGAGCATCAAATGAGGCCAGACAGAGACTCATTTCTTTAATGTCAGGTATTTTTTGAAAAATATTTTCATTGCTGATTGATGTAATACCCTTAAAATTTTCACTTCTTTTGACATACTACCTGATAATTTACAGGGAAGGCTATGAATTTTAAGTAACTCTAGCCACATCTCCTGCTGAACACAATGCATTTGCATCTTACAATAAGAAAGAATTCAGAAGAAATCTGAATCAGATGCTTATAATTCCTTCATAGCTAGGTAGTAAAAGAAAATTGTGCTCATTAAATGGCATAGTGGAAAGACCCCTTAGCAAAGAGGTAGAAAACTGAGTTCTAATTTTTCTCCCTCTGGTATATATTTGTAGTCAGAGTTTAGGTAATCTCTCTAATGCTTTTTATTCAGTTGTTGCATTCACAGCTACAGCTTTTTAAAGCTCTGTACCTCCTTGCTACTCTTACCCTATTACTTTTCTTTCTCTTCGAAGAACTTGTTAACATCTAAAATTTATATATACGCTTACACATAATGTGTTAGATAGTAAGTATAAATATATCTTTGTATAATAAAATACATTTCACATGGGACTGATATGAAGGAACTACAAAGAGGTCATATAACTCACAAAAAGAAAACAAATAACCTAATCAAAAAATGGGCTGAGGAATTAAATAGACACTTCCACAGAGAAGGCATCTACATGGCAACAGTCACATGATAAAATGCTTATCATCACTTACTGTCATGGAAATGCAAATCAAAATCACGATTAGATACCATCTTAGACCTATGAGCATGGCCTATATCTAAAAGACCAGAAACAGTAAGTGTTGGTAAGGATGTGGAGAAAAAGCAGTCCTCTTACATTTTGGTGGGAGTATAGACTACTCTAGGCCCTGTAAAAATAGTATGGAGGCTGCTCAAAATATTAAGATGAATCTGCCATATGACCCAGAGATTTCACTCCTAAGAATCTACCCAAAGGACACAAAGACATTAATTTGAAAGGAAACTTGCACTCTATGTTTATTGTAGCAATATTTACAATAGCTAAGATATGGAAACAACCTAAGTGCCCCAAATAGATGAGTGGGTCAGAAACATATGGTATGTGTGTGTGTGTATTCCACACACTGGAATACTACTGAATTATAAAAAAGATGTGCATACTCTCTTCATTTGTGACAGTAGCATGGATAGAACTGGAGGAGGTTGTGCAAAGCAAAATAAGTTAAAAGGAGAATGACAAGTACCAACTGTTATCACTTTTATGTGGAATATAGAGAAACAAAACAAAGTGTCAGATAAACCAAGACCAAACCCTAAAAATCTTGACTGTAGAACTGATGCTACCAGAGGGAGAGTGGAAAGAGAGAAAAAAGTGGGGAAGAAGCACATGGAAAATGGTGGTGGTCTACTGGTGGTGGGTGTGATGTGGTAGCAACACCTGAAGGAGGAGACCCTATACCTCTAAATCACAAACAGCATAGTAAACCAATGTTACTGCAATAAAAAAAAACTTATATATTTGTTTTTTGTTATCTTTCTCCCATCTTTACATAGACAGCATCAAGTTTGGGACTTTATCTTTCTTTTTCACCTGTGTATATCTGGCACTTAGAAGAAAGAAAGAATGTTAGACATATGATATAACCACAAATTATCTGGTAAATGAATGACAGATACATGAACCTTACTTGCCACATCTGTAGAATGCAGCTAATATCTCACCTCTCTGAAAATAGGAGGCTATACCCAATATTCTGTTAGATTCCCTTCAAGTTGTAAAAGTTGGGATTTTTTGGGGGGGTTGTTTTCTGTAGTAATGTAGCCATATCCTTATTTAATGTGGAGATAAGAAAGGGGAGGGGATGGGCTCAAGACAGGGAAGAGCACAAGGGACTATGGTGATGATACACCAGTGAATTGGTGGTAGGAATTTTACAGGGACTACTCCTGAGATGAGAAAGCAAATATATACAAAAATAAGCAATATTGTAAAATATATATAAATAAATAAATTTAAAAATAGAAAATAAAAAGTAGAATGAGTTTTCTCCCCTTTTTTCTAGGTGAACTGCAGAGGAAGATTGGGTTGAAAGTACTTGAAATGAGAGGAAATGCTGTTGTTGGGTATTTACAGTGCTTTGATCTGGAAGGCGAATCTGGGTTAGTAGTACGAGCCATAGGAACAGCGTGTACTCTGGATAAATTAAGTAGCCCAGCAGCATTCCTTCCTGCATGTAATTCCCCATCCAAAGAAATGAAGGAGTAAGTATGAATCATTGAATTGTTCTTCTATCTATACATCTTCATTCAATATGAAACATTTTAGTAGTTATTCTATATGCACTTTTTTCTACGGTAGTTTTTCTTACCAGAAATGACTATCAAACTTTGAAGCTTAAAACTCTTCAGTCATTCCTGATATTTAATTTATACTGTATTAATATGAAATTCAAATTAAGTAAGGTAAAATTAAGCTTATCTCGATATTTAGACACTGTTTACAGCTTTAAATGGACATTTATGCGTTGTGTGAAATTTTACTCAACAGCTGGAGTACCCTTAAATCCCTATACTGATAATCCATTTAGGTTTATTATTAGCAATGTAGTATAGACAGCAGAAAACAGTGACTTGTATTGGGGAGGGAGGTCCCAAACTAAGATGTCTGTTGAGGTCAGACAGTAAAATAATTGGTTATAACAGGAAATACTGGTGTCTGTGTAAAGCAGGTGTTGGAGAACTTTTCTGTAAATGGCTTCATAGTAAATATTTTAGGTACCTGCCAAAGAGTTTCTACTTTTGTTTACCAAAAAAATGCAGTCTGTCAATCCTGAGGTAAAGGAATTTAGACTCATACATCTTTAAAAATCTATGTGTAAGTCAAAATACTCCTGTTGGGTAGATTTGGCTGTATCGTCATTGTATCTAAAGCAGAGATCTCAACATAGTGGTGATGCTGTCATGAAATATTACAGAT
This sequence comes from Talpa occidentalis, assembly GCF_014898055.3. NCBI lineage: Eukaryota > Metazoa > Chordata > Mammalia > Eulipotyphla > Talpidae > Talpa > Talpa occidentalis. The sequence goes on from NW_023601653.1 coordinate 54,359,212, forward strand.
GAAAATTTTATGTCTTAACGATTGGGGTGAGGGCGGAGGGTACAACTCTTGTACAGTGAGGTTTTGTACCATTCCAAAAGCCAGTGGTATTTTTATTGAGAACCCCTGATCTAGAGAGTCTTCTAGTTTAAAGGTCAACAGTTTTTTTTCTGCAAATGATCTGAAGATACCAATAAATAAAGTTCTTTTTGCTAATGGCAACTATTCAGCTCTGCCATTGTAGCATGAAAGTTGCCATTGACATTATGCAAGCGAATAAGTGTGACTTGCTATATTCCAATGAAACTTATTTACAAAACAGTGACAGGATAGATTTATTTAGCTTGTAGTATACAGTTTGCTGACCCCTATCCTACATTACTAGGAGTTAGAATTCTGTTTTCAGAAAGCTTGAAGTATTCTCCATTCAGAAACAGTCAAGAGAGATTTGACTAGAAAACAATTACATTTTTTAAAATGAGTTTTTCTTTATCTTAACTTTATCCTTTTTGTCTAATTACTTCCTTCCTGGAGGCCATTAGTTATTTGGATTTAATCCTTTGGAAAAGGGAGCACACTATTATATATATTGCCTTAATCTTAGTTGGCAATACATTGTCAGCCAGTAAATATGAGTGAATTGTTTTATATTCTATTAATTTAAGATGTCTTAAAAATATATGAACTGCTTGCTGTTACAGGTAAAATTAGAATGCAAGTATAACTTTTTGAGGGATTCAGATTTTTCTGTATCTCTCCATAAACAAACAAGCATAGATCTGGGTCTCTCCTCCTGTCTCCTCCAGCTCTATCTGTACTGTCTGAAGGGGCCTGGACTTTGCAGCTGTGATGTATGAACTTTTTCTCTTTTCACTAACCTATTTTTTAGAAAGAGAAAGCTCTATTACCTGTTGGTGTCTTGGAATGATGTATGGATAGATAGGAGGGGAATACATTTCGCCTGCATTTAGGAGTTCCACTAATGTAAATCATACAGATTTTCTCATTTTCTAATTTTGTTGAGCCATTTGCCTTAAATTGTCAAATCGTCACATCATGAAGAATTTAAGTTGCTTCATTAAGATTTTCTGAAAGGCATTTTATTACCTAAGTCCCCAACAACTCCTCAGTACTTAAATTCTTTCACTTCAGCCAGCTTCTTTGTACATTTATAATGAATCATTTTGGTTGCTAGTTTAACTTGTCTTATGATTTTGCTGATTGTAACTGTTCTGGCATTTAATGATAACATCTTTGATTCTAGACAGAAATTTGATAAAAGATAGTTTGTATTATGTTTCTGTCTGAATGGATTAATATTAGAAATACCACTAGGGTTTTACTGTAATACCACCTTTTTATGCAAGGAGACTCTTAAGAATTAAAAAAAAAAAAAAAAAAAAAGCAAAATACCAAACAGTGTTTATCTGTATGCAGATAAATTTCTTGTCATTTGTGCTTAAGTATATGTAACATAAATATTGAAAACAAAAAAAGAGAAGCAAAAAAGAGAACAAAAAAGAAAAAAATTTGAAAAAGACTTTTTCTTAGTTGTTTTCTGAAAAAAAAAAAAAAAAAAAAAAAGAATTAGAACTCTAAGAATACATTATGGTTATACTCTAGTGGATTTGGATTTTAATTTGATGTTATAAATTGAACATTTTACAGTGTTCATTTTATTTGTTTTACCTTTATTAATGTATTCTACTCCATCTGTTTGATTTTTCCTTTTAGATGTTTAGTGTTATGTACAATATAAATCTCTGGTGTTTTCTAGCTAAACTGTCTTGATTGTAGAAAATGCATTAAAATATGACACATTGCTTTCTATTAAAAAAAGTAATTTTCTAGGAGACTTTACCTGTAACTTCTCTGTATGTCACTATTCTTAGACTTTTTAAGTCTATTAGTCACTTCAACAGAGAAAAAAGAAATAAAAACTCAGTCAATTGTAAAAGGACGCTAGTGAGTTGTTTGATTTTCATCAGTTGTATTAAATACCTTTTTAATTTAAGCTAGCAACCAAAGCAGAAACATTTGTAATACTGTAAAATCTGATGTTTTTAGAAAATAGTCTATAGACTTTATGAAAGAACATTACTGCCAATTATTGACAGCTCATATTTAAACCTTGTCAGGCTATGATTTTTGGAAAGGATATAATCGTGTTTCAGAGCATATTCAAATGGTTTTCCCCCTTATGTATAAGCAAAGGCATTGCAAGGTGAAATAATTGCTGATACGAAGTTTCTGATATTATTTATACAATATGCTTTTCCCCCATCCGGTTGAATTATTTCCTTTTGGTTGAATTTCTCCATGAACATTTTTAATGTTGTATATGAATAATTATCTGTGTATCTGATTTAAATATATCCATGCACACATAGATGTCATCTCTTGCAGGTTGTAAGTTGCCATCATAGAAAACTTCAATTCAGAATCTACTTTAAATAATAAATTCTGTTTAAGTAATCTATATAAGAGTTAGACAGATTCACATTGCTTTATTACTGTGTTTTAAAAGCAGTGTCCCTTGTTTTGTTTCCAGGCTGTACTATTGATGCACTGAAATACTAGCATGTGCCTATTTGCTTATATACATTTGGTTGACTCATTTCTATTTATACTGTCGCTTTTCATATTCTTTAAGTATGCCTACTTTGAAATTCTAGACAAATAGTTTGGTTAGTTAATCTTTCTTTATAGAAAAATATAACTACTTATATCAACAGTTATTCATATCTCAATTTCAAAGGTAATATATAGGTAAACATAAAAACTTGGACTTTTCACTTCTGTGGGTATTTTCTCCCTAAAATACTGTATAGCAAGTTCTATGGTAGTTAAAATAACACATTTTAAAGTAACTAAAAATCCAAATCTTGGGCTTTTTATTATTTAAATCCACTGACAACTTTGCTTGCTTTTTCCCTTATTTACAGTCCTAATTTATTAATCTGATCCTTTAAAACTATAATTGTATCCTAACAAATAAAGATTTAGGTATCATTTTTATTTCAACTTACTTTTTGCATGCTAGGGATTCAAAAACAATTTCCTCTCCCCTAACTGAAGTTCCTTAAATTATTTTAACATAACTTTGCTATCTATTGTATGTATTGTTTTCTTTTCTTCCACTTTGACCACAAATTCCCTCAGGTCACCGCTGGTCCATCCTCCAAGCCATGGATGCCGCTCGACTCACAACAGCCCAATTCACACTGCTACTGGCTCACGACTTACTCAGAACTTCTCTGTGTCTGTTCCCACTCTCATCTACACTGGTACGAGACTGCTCAGACTCCAGAGCTGGGGAAAGCAGGCCATGGCAGAGTGGCTGCAGAGGGCAGGCAGGCAGGTAGCATAGGCAGGCCCACAAGCTTTGCTTCCTCCTTTTCGTTTGAAGTCCAGCTGCAGTGAAGAAATCCTGTATTTAGCTGCCACCGAGGCTCTAACTACATGAAAGTCCCACTTCCAATGTCTCTTCCATAGATCCTCCAAGAACCCTGTCATGTTTGTGGGAGTTTTTGGAAAATACTCTCCAGTTTGTATTTTGTCTTTTTTGCCATTGGTTAGAAATAAAATCGATGATTGGATTCTGAATGAAATAGCTGCCAAAGCTTCTGACTTGCTTTATTTTTATAATGTATAAAACCTGTAGGGTCTGTTATATTCTGTGGAAGAGAGTTATTGGAAAACAGGTAAGCAACTGTACTCGATAAAATGCAGTGTTTCTATGGAGCTATATTTATTTTCCTCCTTGCTGTGTTTTTAGCTGTGGCACTTGATGCTATAGGATAAGGAAACACATTTCTCTTTCAAAGATATCTGTGTGTGCAAATATAAAAACAATTGTGAATATTTACACACACCTTTTGCGGTCATCATTTTGCTTTCATAATTTAAGAAAGCATTGTTTATTTGGAATATTTTTCAGTCACGTATTTTTGTTTATTTCTCCTTTTAATATTTTTTATCCCTTTTGTCTGTCATTTCATGCTTTTTTGCTTTTTACTTGGCTTATTGACTGTTTCAATGCAGATAATTATTTATCTGGAGAATGATGAATGGTTAAACTGCAATTGGTGGTCTTTGGCCTTATACCCAGCTGCAGACTTAAGACATGACTGCTGGCCCTACCCCAATACTTCCTGGTGTTTGGATCATGCTGCCATCTGTCGTGTCCTTTGGCACATGATCACTTAATATTTCTCCACCTTCTTCTGGCAGGATTCCCTTCAATGAAGATCCCAACCCCAATACTCATTCATCAGGACCCTCAACCCCTCTGAAAAACCAAACTTATTCCTTTTCACCTTCCAAGTCCTACAGTCGACAGTCCTCTTCTTCTGACACAGATTTGAGTTTGACACCCAAAACTGGTAAGGCGCTTCCACCCACCTTTTCTTTTTTCCTTTGTTTTCAAATTTGTTTTGTTCTTATTAGCTTTCCATCCAAGCCTTTCTTCCTGATTTTGGCATTTAAGTTAAAAGAGTATGTGAATATTGATCATTTTCAGTTATTGCAATTAAAGTATGCAAATTTGTACAGTTCAGAAATTATCTTGTTCAACAGGAGACCTACATTTTGTTGATTTAATCACAGTGTAGATGTAAAGTCCAGGATTTATTTTTGTATGTAGACATTTTCCATTTCATGCTCAAATTAAGTGGAATAATATTTTAAAGAGCTTGAATAGAAAGTAACACTAGTAGTTTGTAATGCAGTTCCTCATGCATTAGTCATTTTTTAAATTCATTGTTTCTATTTCTGAATTTCTAAGATTTTTATTATGAAAAAATCTTAATTGAAATGGTTAGATTATAGATAGTTATTTAGTTATTAGTTTCTTGTTATTTAGTGTTTGGTTTTGTTAGCTTTACTCTCTAGGTTAAAAATAGAATTTTTATTTTACTTATTCTTGCATATTTCTCAGTGCATTTATGTTTTTCTCCTATTTGTATTTTGATAATCTCTTTTGAGATTTTATGAATATGTTTTATGATAAAAAGTTGATAAAAATAAAGTTAGTTTCATAATCCTTAAAATAGAATTAAATCATTATTCTTAAATAAAAATTAAAAAAGTTTAAAATAATAGTTTGCAATTTTTGTAAATAGTATTTTTTGTCTAGCAATTTCCTGGCTAGGTTGATAAAAACATTTGCATAGGTGTAGTTTGCATTATTTTAAATTTTTGAGTTTTTTTAAAATGATTTATTTATGCATATAAGAACTGGGGTGTAGGCCAGAGGTGTGGGGGTGGTGGTGAAAGGATTCACCAGAGACAGAGTGGGGAGCAGAACAGGCGGATACACTGAAATACACTGCTGATGGGGGCAGCGAGCAGGTGAGACAGGAGAGGTCTGCTGTGCCATGCCTGGCTGGGGATGGAACTGATGCCGCAGTAATTGGTGATAGCTTGATAGTGCTGAGACTTAACCCCAGGGACGCACTTAAATTTATGAGTTTTTAGGGGGCTCCCTGGTGGCCTAGGGGTTAAGTCTCAGCATTGTCACCACTGTGGCCTGAGTCTGTTCCCAATCAGGGAGCCAACCCACAAATGGCACAGCAGACCTCTCCTGTCTCCCACTTTGCTTCCCTTAGCAGTGTATTTCAGTAGATCTGCCTATTCTGCTCCCTACCCTGTCTGGTGAACCCTCCCACCCTCCGCCTCTCTGGCTTTTACTCCAGTTTTTCTATGCAAAAAAAAAAAAAAAAAAAATTTAAAAAAATTATGAGTTTTTAGTAACCTTATTTTTGTGTAAGACAAATTTGTTAAATAATTCCAGATTTTATGAAATCAGTGAAACAATGAAAAAAAAAATCTAATTCCCAAACTAGTGAGTGCTACTTCTAAAGAAAGGACTTTTTTTTTGTAAAGCCTCTAGACTTCATATCTGTTTTTATAAATATAGTCACAATTTAAAGATAATTTATGAATTATTAATGACTGTCTAAATCTTTGAAATGAACAGGTTTTTTTTTTACATATATATAATTATGGATAATATCTAAGAATAATGCCATAATAATGTATGCTTTGGAATGTGGCATCTTAACCATATTTGTGCCCACAAAAACTCAGTCATTTCAGTTATAGTGAAGTTATTATTTTTCCTTTTTATTTTTTTAATAAATAAAGAATGAGATTCTGGCCTTGAAATCTGACAATCAAATTAAGAAAGATGATTGTATTTGAAGAATAAGTTTTTTTAAAGATATTTTTGAGGCTTTACCCAGAAGGCTTTGCCCTGTTTACCTGTGTATTCCAGGCCACTTTTCAATATTATTATCTTTATTTTTCTTTGCCATACCTCAGATATATTTTTGAAATTATTTCCTTGGTCTTTCAGTTTCTTTTTCTTTTAATTCACTAAAAGGCCAACTCTAAAGCAGATTATCAAGTAATACATGAACTGAACCCAGCTTCTTTTTCCTCTGCTCTCTAGTGGGCAATCAATTGTATTATCAAAGAAAAATTATTTGTATTTTAATTTCTGCCTCTAAATTTTTACTTTTTTAAAATTCATTTATAACAGATATCATTTTCATGTATATCTATCTGTATTTATAAAGCTGCCTCTAAATAAATTATTTTCTTTGATTTAATAATTCACTACCTTAATAGCTTATTATAAGGTATGAGCAATATTTGGTATTTTTAGTCCTTTGTCCTATCATACGTTCCTAAATGTATAAATATATAAGTTTATATATAAACTGAGGAGTCAAAAATAAAACAATGTAACTAGAGTGAGAAAACTTTTTTCTTTTGTGATCACCTGTTTTTCAGATATGCCTTATTTTTAAGAAAAATTAGTAATGATTTCTTTCTGTAGGTTCTAATTTTTCACATTTTATAGGACTTTATTTTCATGGTTTCCCCAGTGCTTAACTAGTAGGAGGGGAATTTTATTTTATTTTTTTAAAGATTTATTTATTTATGCATACAAGAGCTGGGGTATAGGCCAGAGGTGTGGGGGGTGAGCAGATTCACCAGAGACAGAGTGGGGAACAGAACAGATCTGCATCCACCGAAGTATGCTGCTGAGGGGAGCAGTAGGCGAGGCAGGAGAGGTCTGCTGTGCCATGTGGGTTGCTCCCTGGCCAGCTGGGGATCGATCTCGTGCTACAGAGGCAGCGGACTGCCTCATAGGTTGCATCTCAACTCCTTGAGCCACCAGGGAGGCCCCTAGGAGGGGAATTTTAGAATGCTAGGTAGTACATTGATTTGACCCTGACGCCATTTAACTTTCCCTTTTTAAAATCAGGCTCTTCCCCTGTTTAGTTTTCATTATCTATAAGGTATTTGACTGTCAGGCACTGAAATCTTTGTAAAATCAAAAGTACTGGGATCAGATTTGAGTATTTAAAAACTACAAAGAAAAAAATAAGTATTAACATACCTCTTGAAGCTGGACAGAAAGAAGTTAATGTTTTATTTATGAAAAATTAATAATAGCAACTGCTGTCTACCTAATGTGGTACTGAGTGCTTTTTTTTTAAATTGGTATTCAATTAAAATAGTCACAGATAATATGTTTTAGATAGTAATATTTGAAGCACTGTACATTATTACTTTAAATATTTATTTATAAAAGATTTTTATTTGAAGCAGCACTTTCTGGTTTTAAAAAATTGTAAATTGTAGTACCTTATAACCTTACAAACTCTTAAGCAAAAACGGACAGGTAATTTGAATATTTTTATGAAGTCAGCTAAAAGTGATTGGAATGTTATATCATTCTATGTTAACATTTAAAAAATTTTTAATGAATACAAACTTTGCAAAGGATTTGCTTTGTTTTAGACTATGCCTTTTATTTATATTGTGTTGAATAGATGGTTTTGCTGGTGACTTCATATGCTTAGTGTAATTTGTGTATACATTTTAAAATTCATTTTTACTGTTATGTTTTGCTTCACCATTGCTTTCCTTATCCTGCATTTTCTGATCATCTTCTGAATCTGCATCTTTTCTCTGCTACTTTCCTCCACAGCACCTTACCCACAGGGGCCTAGGATTTACCTGTGTCCCAGCTCCCCCTCTCTCTCTTGTGGTTCCCTTCATCTTAAAAAGTCCTGTCTCCTCCTCTCGGAATCTAGCCTTACCCCTCATCATTCTAGCCTTGTCAGCCCAGTTCTGAGGAAAAGTGTTTCTTTCAGTGAAGAGCTGTTCCTGGCTGCTTCTGGTAGGATCACATTATGTCAGCTTTTTAATCCCTTTATTTTAAATCATCTATGAAAAAGTAATTATTTCATACTATCAATAATTATTGGGTATTTTACACAGGATGTACTTCTTATTTTTCTTACTGGCAGAGTTAAATGTTTATAGTTATAATGAGGACAAAATTAAGGATTACTTTATATTGCTAAAGTTATTTCATATATTAAACATTTTTTATGTCTGACATAGACCTGCATACTCTCAATAATTATTAGGTTCTCATTACTAGAATTTCCGTTACAGATGCTTTGCTTTCTTTCCCTTCATACCAGCTGCATTTACATCGAACCTGTACTATCAGGTTGCTACACCATGTGATTACATTAGTCATTTATTCTGTTTGAATCAGTTTAAGTTTCATTTTGGTGATAGTACTTTCATTATCCATTTTTTTCTGTCCTTTGCATTAATGACCAATTATTTGGCTATATTTTCTGCCATTTCATTTATCTCTACAAAATTATATTTTATTTTGTGGCTTTCTGTATGCTCCATATAAAGATCTTAGTTTCATTTCTATACTTAGTATTGTATAGTCTCTATAAACCATGTATAGGTTATTATAAGATAAATTTTCTATTTTTAAAGAACAGAATGGGACTATACACATGCTAACCTTTGTTTCCTTATCCAAGAACAGCTAAAAATGTAAAAGTAAATTAGTTCCTTTTTATAAGTCATTCTAGTAAATCTGTGTTTATCTTTAGTTTTACACGGGTGGGATTGAACTATTAGCTCTAGTCTGCAGAGCACTTGCTTCTCACCTGTCCCCTGCTTGCTGTAATTCTTTGACCATAGTTGGTCTAGTAGTATTATCAGAGAATAAAATAAGATAGGGAAAGAAATATAAAATTAAGCCTTTAAAAATATATCTTAGAGCTTGGGAAATATTTGTTCATCCATAACTATGTACATTTGTGATGTGTCTATTACATGTATGTGATTTTTAGTTCTTAAAAAAATTTTATGTTGATTTTTACAAGTGAGTGTTGAAAAGTATGAATATTAATACTGTTGTCATGAATGTTATGCTTAGGAATGTTAATTTGTCAGAAAATAGTTTTGACTGTATTTCAAAATTGCCTAAAAATCATGTTTTTTAGAGGATTTTGGAATACTTTAAGTAAGCACAATTAATGCTCTTCTGTATTTGCTTTTAAATAAACATTCAGTATCTCATTTCTTTCAATATTAAATTGTCAGCATAGTAACTAAATGGTGTTTTCTTGATTATTTTCTAATGGAAGATTGAACTTTTAAAAGGAATTGAATGAGACACAAAAATTCCTTGCCTTAACGTAATTAAAAATATATATTTTAAAACAAATTAAATGTTAAACTGATTGTGATCAGTAGGACTTGGACATCTTGCTTCTAAAGAAATCTTTCTTTGTGAGTAAATATGTGCTTAGTTGCCATCCTAAATAGTTGTTGGATTATTTTCACAATTTGACTCATGATATGTGCGAATGCAATTAAACCTTCTGTATCTACAGTTGTTTTTTGGTTGTTCTTTATGTACTGATGTTCTGTAGGAATGGGAAGTGGTAGTGCTGGAAAAGAAGGGGGGCCATTCAAAGCTCTCTTAAGACAGCAGACTCAATCGGCACTGGAACAGAGGGTAAGACTCATCATTCTTTATTCTTACACTGTTTATGATTTTATTGTCATGCTTCGTGTACTTACAGTTTATTTCCATAAATTGTTTTTGTTCATGTATTACTAACATTGTAGTTTTGAAGTTCAAAATGTATTTAAAGTATCAAAATAATTTGCCTGTGAATAATTAATTTCAATTGGGGATTATGTTATTAACTATTTTTGTTTTGTCCTCCAAGGTTTTATTACAAACTCTTTATTTGCAAATACGCATTGAATGATAAAATCATTTTTAATTTCAGTTAAAGTTTTAAGGTATGAAAAGGAAATAGAAATTTTTACAAAAACATTCTAGTTATAATACATTAGAAGTAACTTTAGCATATGAATATATTTATTTGCTGAGATTATTTTATCATTGGCTTATCTTTGGGGTAAGAATGCACAGATTTTTCTTCTACAGATTGACATAAACCGTGTATTCATTCAGTATGTTAAGGCATCTATTTTAACTATTACAACTTTGATATTTAGTTCAGTATGTTAAGTGGGAAAATAGTTAAAGTTTTTGGATGACTTCTCTTTTTATGTTTTTGTGTAAACTTCATTGCTAAGGGAGGATCGCCTCATAGGTTCTGTAGAAGGCGGGTATGTTACTGGACATGTGTGAGAACCTATTTCTTGTATTAGTAGCTTTTTTAGTTTTCATCTTGATCATTTTAAGTTTTATTTAAGCTTTTAACAAATGTTACCAGCTTTTTTTCTTTTCATAATGCAACATTTTTTTGTTTTAGTAGCACTGTGAGGCTCATGTTTGTTTTTTTCTACTTAACTAAAACAGTGCATGCTCTTATATGTCATGTCACTTATTTTAAGGCACAGTTCCATAGCTTTCATTATGTCTGATTTTAAAGTTAAAAGCATTTACAGAATTTTCTTTTACATGTTCCATTTTATACTATTCTTTAAAAAAGTGAAACAGCAATACCTATAAACGGATGCTTTTTATGAAAACAAAGCTATTTTCTAAAGGTTGGCTTTTGGGAATAGTTACAAGCAAAGGCAATGAACTTCTTAGACTATCTTTTTTTAATGCTAGAAGTATCTTTATTCACTGCCTTTTTGACAGTGCTAGAAAAAGCAGCAGAATTAGGCAGTTTTGAGATTTTAGTTGTACCCAGTTCTTGGCATTATTCCCTATCAAATAATGATTACCTTTCAGCTATTCTCAGACATCACAGGCATACAGCTACTTCCATCAAAAAACCCACTTAGATATTCAAATCATCCATTGAATCCAAATACAAGGAAAGGCTGAAAATAAGAAGAGGGCAGAGTGATAGTGTTATGTGTCTACTTCTTTATTTCTTTGTTTATGTTTTAGCCAGTATGCTCTTATTTCCTCTCTTCTCCCGGCTTTGTATTCTCTACTGAGTCCCTCATATTGGGAATATATTCAGTAATCTATTTACCATTTCTAGAATTAACATGAGCCATAACACTTGGGTAACCTTGAGATGTGATCTACTGAGATAATTGCCAGTATGTTGTGCCTGTGACTTTGCTATCTGATTAAGAACTTTTAAGGGCCTCCCTGGTGGCACAAGGGGTTAAGCACTGCACTATGACGCTATCTGCAGCCTCTGCAGCACTAGTTCGATTCCCAGCCTGCCAGGGAGCAACCCACATGACACAGCAGACCTCTCCTGACTGGCTCGCTGTTCCCCTCAGCAGTGTACTTCGGTGGATGTGCCTGTTCTGTTGCCCACTCTGTCTCTGGTGAATCCTCTTACCACCCGCATCTCTGACCTGTACCCCAGCTCTTGTATGCATAAATAAATAAATCTTTAAAAAAAAATATAGAACTTATAAAAAACTCTGACATTAAAGGGAAAGATTACCAGTTGCCTTGAATTTAGTTTGCATAAACTTTATGTTTTCAAATATTCTTTTAAACATTCTTAAAGTTTTGGATACATTAATATCCTAGGCATACATTATTAGGGAATCTTCATGAAATTCATAATAGAAGTGTGGAGAGCTGTAATTTTTTTTTTTTTTACAGCTTTGTAAAAAACAAATAAATCTCTATTACTACACTGCACAGGCAGTTACTTGAGTTCATCAGACCATTTCTTTATCCTGCATACATAATCAATAGCAAAAACATTGTTTTTGACTTCATTCACTTTTAGCTGCCATTCGTATGGCTTCGTTTTGGGAAAAAATTGCACAGAAGTCTGAACAGTTCCCTCTTTTGTTTCAGATAAGCCTTAACTTTGTCAAGTTAAAACACTTTATATTCATTTTTGAAATACTAATTTCTACCTCTTGCCACCCTTTATAAATTATGTAGCCTTTTACTTCTTTTGAGGAAAAGAGAAACTTTATTTAATCCATTAAATAAAAGATGTTATTCAAGTAACAGTTCTTTAAAATTTTGTTTGCATAAAATTTGTTTTTGAGTATTCCTTTAAATGTCTTAAAGTTTTGGATACATTAACACATTGGGCATAAAATATTAGAGAACCTGCATGGAATTCATAGTAAAGGTATGGAGAACTGTAATTCTTTTACAGTTTTGTAAAAACTAAATATCTCTATTGTGAGTGTATTTTATTTCCCTCTCACAAAGAATATTAAAAAATAACTTGAAGATCTTGGCATGGTGGGTCAGATTATTGAGTCATTAGAAATAGAGATAGTTTTATTTGGCTATAGGTTTCATCTCAAACTACTTGAAATAAAGGGAATGGATTTTTGCAATGTCTCTTCTTATAAGAATAATGTAACTATTACATTATTTTATTGCATTATCTAATTTTTAGATTCTAGAATGTGTATTTCTCTTCAAGAAACATAGATGCCTTAGTTTAATCTTGTATTTCCCAAAATATATTACCATGGAACTTCTCATTTAAAATACCTACTAGTGAGGAACATGTTTTGGGATATACTGATTATAAAGCAAACTCTTGATAACTTACTATGTTTTTAGAAGTGGGGTTAAATTTGTACAATAAGTCATAGTAAGAATCTAGCATGGAGTTTTATATCTAGAAATTTTACTTTGGTCGCTGGGATAAGAATGTTTGTTTTAAAAAATAAACTATAAATCTTTAAAAAGTAAACTATATCTTCTAAGGAAAATTCTATTTAAATATACCATTGTGTTCTCATTTTTCAACTAGCCTATCTTTGAGTACATAATATTTATGAAATAAATTTATGCTCCATGCACTTGTGTCAAAGCATCAACATATAAAATCTTATCTAAATATCATATAAAGATACTTTAAATACAAGCGCTTTTCATAGAAATGTCTTTCACAGTCCCTGAAATTCCCATCTAGGCATTGAAAGCAGGATGTAGTTGTCCTGATATTAAGTAAACTGTCCTTTTCAATGAATGAGAACCTGTAAATTTATTAGGTGTAATAATAGAGTAGAAATTGTAATCGGCTTAACTTGGTGTTTAAATCAGAAATGACAAGAAGCTGAATGCTCAGAAAGAGCCTAAGTATAAAAGGCCCTCTTTACCTCAGTTTTTCACCTAATTCATGAATGTAATAATACCTCCCTCTTAGGGTATGGGGTAGATTATAAAGCATAGTTTTAAGGTACTTTACATAGGCTGGCACATTATAAGTTCCTCCATCGTTGCTGGTGATGGTATGGAGATGACAGGTTTTCAGTAGTCAGTGAGAGAGCAGGAATTCCTAATAAGAGAGTTGCCTGAAGGTATAATTTTGGTGAATACAGAATGATTTTTATTTACTCTGATTTAAATTTGGATGTGTAAGTGAGTGGATGTGCTGCTTGGATAACGTGGGACATGTAGGATAGTTGAAGTTGGCGGAGTGGTCCTCTGCCTCTTGGGACATCTGGCTGTTTCCCAGGATGCATCTGGCTGTTTCCCAGGATGATGCTTTTCCTAACCCAGCTTCTAAAATTGGGGGAGAAGAGTAAAGAATCCCCAAAAGAGAAATCATTTAGGTCCAGTTTTTTATACTCATCTTATATGTAGATGTTTTTCAATATGTGAACTTGCCTAATACATTTCTCAGTTTTAGTGAGAAATACCATTTTCTATTTAGCTTACTAAGAATTTAATATTCAGTGTCTCTTATGCAGATATTTAAAATAGTTAAGTATAAAGGTTAAATGTAAAGTGCTTTTTAATTCTTTGGGACTATGAAATGCCTCAGATATATTAAGGCTTCAGTGTTCTTGAAAAAGAAAAAAAATTGAAGACTTATCTTATTAGGTAAGCTACTATCCTCATTTCTATAACACGAGCCTCCCCATACATTTCTCATTTAAAACTTATGCTAAAAAAATTGAGGTGGAAATAAGGAAGCATTTTGACTAAACATTTTATAATACATTTAAGTGACCTATCCCTACCCCTGCCTGACAGCTAGGCCAACCTATCCAGGTTCATACACTGGCATTTTACTCTTTTTCTATATAGCCCAGGCTTTTCTTGCCCTTGCTCATTTAAAAATTACTTCTAAATTCAAAATGATTTTTTTCTTAACATGTGTGTATATACATACACACATATATGTTATACTGTATCTCACGAGTTACTGAGGTGTGTGGGACTGTTTGCCTTTTTGCTAAATGACTCCAAGTTGCTATGCTTTGTAAATTATGCTTTGGTGAATTCCTATTCTCCGTGCTTTAAGCAGCCAGTGAGTAAACTTGCTGCTTTTAATGTGCTGCTCCTAGTAGTATTCTGTATGTCTTTCTCTCCTAGCTTTTATTTGTTGCATTTAATCTGCTGTGGTTCAGGGAAAAAAAGATACTGATAGATTTTTGAATATGTTCCTAAAATTGTAGATTTCTAATTACTACATATAATAGTATGAATGTGATCTCTGGGGATCTCTTATGAATAAAGTACATAAACTATTGTACTTGGAAATAGAACAGTTCTTTTGACTGCTGAGAGACCCTTTGTTTGCTTATCCTTCAGTTCTTAGTTGTGTTCTGAATAACCGAGGCTACTGGTAAGTGACTCCTGGTTAAGTGAGCTACATCAGTCATGCAGTCAGGACAGTCAGTCATTGTGTTTCCCTCACTTGCATGTAATTGTGTACTGGGAGAGACCTCTATCTTTAGGCAGCCATGAAACTCCTGCTTCTTCCTGGGTGCCATTTCAGTGAAATTCCTTTCTCACCTTTACCATTTCTTTTGTCTTCTTGTCTCGAAATTGATTTTATGTCTATGATAGAATAAGAGAATAAAGCTTGGAAGAACTTGTGGAATTATCTTGCCTTCCTAGTTTCCTCTACATAGCTCTCCCCTTAATATACATGTATGTATTTGCATTTTCTCTTGCTACCCTGGAGCTGATAGTAAGTAATCCTACACATCATTCTCTACCTTCCTCTCTACCTTGCCCCCGTCTTTTCCTTATTGTGTATCTCTTAAACCATACTGCTCTCCCCTTACCACACCTCCTTCCATTGCATATTTGCTTCGATTTCTTTCTCAGGTCTTTGGAGTCTTTACCAGTAGCCTGGAATTGGGTGTATTTGTGAGAACTGTACAGATTGGGGGAGAGAGAAGAGCATCCCTTCATCTCATTGGGAAGTTGCTCTCAGAGTAGAAGATTGAGAAGCAGAAAAAGTGTGTTTAAATATATTGAATTGGACCTCTGAAAATATGTTTCCTCTTTGAGAATCAATAAAGATAGTATTTTAATTCTATATAACATGATCTGTATGGAAAAGTGAATTTGGAAAGCCAAGCATCCAAAGAAACTTTTCATAGCAAAGCATGTGTAATATATAATTGGGAGCCTTTTGTTAAGGGATAGCATTTGTTTCCTTATGGAAGGCTTTTAATAAGTAAATTTTTTATATCTTGCACATAGTTATATTTTCCCCCATTCTTTCCATTAGGAATTTCCATTTTTTACCTTGACGGCATTTCCTCCTGGATTTCTTGTGCACGTCGGGGGTGTTGTTAGTGCACGCTCTGTGAAGCTTTTGGATCGTATTCACAATCCTGGTATGTTCCTAAAAAATATGTTTTCAGTCTTTCATCTACTTAAATTGTGTTTATTAAAATTTATTTTTACAATTTTCTTAAGCCAAATCTATATCAAAAAAGATAAAACTGGCACATATTGCTTTAAAATATAGTAATTTTATTAAAAATAAATGGAAATATACTTTAGTTACTTTTTAATACAAATCTTGGCTCATTTTTTTTTGGCCACAGTATCGCTTTGAGGGAATCCTTAAGGAACTTTTTAGTCAACTATTTTCTTTGATCCAAGCAGGTAACAGATTTTACAATTTGATCATTATGGCCATTGACTTAAACACATTTAACTGAAAATATGTTAATTTTCTTCACAAGCAGTATCTTTTTATAGATTGCTTGAGTCAATTGCATTCCAAAAGAATAATTCTTACTCTACAAAAGTGTCGAGTAAGAATTATTTTTGTAATTAATTACAAAATTATTTTTGTAATTAATTACAAAAGTAATTAATTACTTTCGTAGAGTAAGAATTATTCTTTTGGAATGCAATTGTAAGCATTGTGTAGAGTAAAAATTGAAAAAGAAATCTCATGTCTCTAGTTCCTCGGTTGCTGTTGTGTAGTGATTTATTCTATATAAATGAACAAGTATGAATCATAACTCACTTCTTTAATACATAGGACCAAAAGATTTTAGGCATCAAAGTGCTAGTAATTTTAGGGCCTTACATTACTAATGCTTTGGTGATTTTATAGATCTAAAATAAAAATGAGTAGTGGTGAGAATGTGTGGAATGTGTTCCTGCACCCTCTGCCCCCCAGAGAATAGAGCCTAATCATTTGCTTGAGTCACTTATTATTTTGACAACATACTCTTAAGTTGAAATGATATGGTATTGTTATTGGCATATATTACATGTATTTTTGAAAATTTTAAATGTCACTTTCAGTAACCTCTTTCTGAGGCTTATACTGACAGGTATAAAGTAAAATCTTTTAAATTATTGTACATAAAACATTATAGATAATGATTTTGAGGATGTAGGGCATTAGCTCTTTTTTAAATGAAAAAGAATTTTGTCCTTGCCCTGAGATTTGATGTCATTGAGTTAATAATTACAGAGAAACAGAATGGAATTTTTCTAGCCCTTGAACGAAATTTCATGAAAACAGAACTAGTTAGGATTATTTTAACTCTAAAGTTGAACAATACAGCTTCCAAGCATTAGTCTTCTCTTTTTCTTCTTTGGTTTGTTTTTTCCCCCTGTTCCTAACTTTGATCCTAAGATCAATTTAAAATCTTTTCTTCATTGTAGTATTTGTGTATTCTGCAGCAATTAATTGCCAATTTAGAATGATGCCTATTTTATTTGTTGAGACCTTGGAGGTTATGGTTATGCCACATTCCACCTCTTGTGTTTAGGAACTTGAAATGTTGGAAAGTGCACAGTTGTACTGAGTTGAGATGCCTGATGTTGACTGTGACCCAAGGCTAGTTACTGTGCTGCTCTGGACCACTGACTCAGATATTTTGATAGACCGTGTATGAGAACTCCAAGAATGGTTTCAGGAATATATTCAGTTGTTGGTGATGTCTTCTGTTTATGGAAAACATTTTACTTTATTTCTTTGCTTCCATGTACTCTGAGAAGCTGTTGAGTCTAGGAGAACAAGTGAAGGTTATTTACATCAGTTTAAGTAGTAAACTGTTTTAAAATTGCATTAATTTTTACCAAAAAACTGCTGTTTGGGGAGTTTATTTTTCTTGCCAGTTATTTATAACTGTGTAAGAAATGTGAGAAACCAGGCCTAGGGATCCTTATTTTAATTACCAGCTCATCCATTCTCTTCTTCCCCTTTCATAGGCATAATTTTCACCTCACATGTAGAAATCTTCAGTTATTAATGGACTATTTATGAAAAGTTACAAAAGGTTATCAACATATACATAGAAATGTTTTCAGCTACCTATGAGTTATATTTTGCTTTATTTTCAATTAAGTAAAATTGATGATTTATTCTAATTACATTATTTTGACATAAATATCACATTCCTTGGATTGTTTTGTATTTGTATTATGCATTTAAAAGCAACGTTTTCTCAAGAACATCATATTAACCTCCAGGTCCCTCAAGTATTTATGAAAAAATTTTGAATTTGTTGAAAGAAGCAGTGTTAACACAAAACTCTACAT
This sequence comes from Talpa occidentalis, assembly GCF_014898055.3. Taxonomy (NCBI): domain Eukaryota; kingdom Metazoa; phylum Chordata; class Mammalia; order Eulipotyphla; family Talpidae; genus Talpa; species Talpa occidentalis. The sequence continues at coordinate 54,377,219 of NW_023601653.1, forward strand.
TAACATCTTCTGTGGTGAAGATGTGTTAACTTTTTGGCACTGAGTTACTGTGCTGACAGAAACTTACAATGAAGTGAAAGGAGTGTGCTAATATTCAAAGTGCTGTATTTATTTGCATTTCCAAATGAATCGTGCAGCTATTTTTTTTGACGGGTGAATATGGGAAATTTTCATTTCACACAAACATAGGAGGAAAAATTTTTATTTAAAACCATTACCACATGCTAACTATGGATTATTATTTTGGAGTTATTTATTTTAGAATTTCCTCCTTTGTTAAATATAAGCAAACAGGATCGTTATAGGGGAAAGTGGGTTGGTTTTAAAAGTCCAGGTAATTAATTTAATTAAACCTTAGTTAATGTTAGATTATGATAGCATGCTCCTTCTTCCCTTTCTATTTCTACATCTTATTAACTCTGCTGTCTATGTCTTTCCAGTTCCTGTCGAGTGGTGTTGTCAATTGTGTTCTTGTTGTAGTGTTTTTTGTTTTATTTCTACTATTCTGCATCTAAAACTGATCTACTAATTTGCTGTTTTGAACTCAGCCTTTGTCGGAATTATGGGTAACACAAGATCTTACAAACTGCTAGACTGGAATAGTTTCAATTCAGGTATTTTAATGGTCCTTCAGTACTACATATGCTGACAGAAATTATGGCAGCTCAGTGAAGTTTTTAGAAATGTTCCAGATTAAATAGGTTTACTATCAATTCAATCATACAGATATATTCTGCAATACACGTTATAACTCTTGTAATTTCCATTGAGATGCAAAATATAAAGATGAGCTATCTAAAGTGAATTAATCAAAACCACAGCAATACTATAAATTACAAATGGCTTTGTTAGGTTTGTACCTTTCAGAATGATGGCTTTAAATTACAGTTTTGTATCAGGTAAATGATACAGACATTAGCTTTGTAATTAATGAAATATTAATTGTTGTATATAAGTATAAATGACTAGTTTGATAATCTTAAAGTATACTTAAACTTTAATTTTGAATTGGATATATTTAATGTTCTATAAATACTTTAAAAGTCTAACTATTAACATTTTAATTTATAATCCCAGAAGTGTTCCAATTTTGGTAAGTAAGAACATTTTGTAGGATTAACCACTTCATTAGCTTTTTTCCTTTCCCTTTCATGCAAAAATATAATTTTTTAAAGTAATTTTACATATGAATATAGTTTGTACCTTAAACTAAATTAACTTTACAGCTGATGATGTGGTCTAGAGTCAAAGCCAATTATCTTTTTGATAAAGACATTTTCTCTTAATAATATAACTACCTAAATTTTTGTTAAGAAATAAATAATAGAACCATTTTGACTAAGTATCAGAAGTAAGTACTTTGCCTAAAGAATTTTTTCAGGGTCTTTTTTTTTTGTATCAGAAATTATATCTATTTACAGAATAACAGGTACATTAAGAGACTCAACATTTTAGATAATATCCCAAAATCTTTTCAATATTGTAAACTTTTTTTTGTTCTTAGGAGTCCAAGGTATAAGTTCTGATGTAAGTAATGCATGTTTGACTATGAAGTAAATCATGTTCATCTTGCAGATTTACCTAAATTCAGTCTAGTAAACAATCTGAACAGGTCCAACCTTTGCAGATTTAGACTGACATTAACTGGTAAATCTCTAGGGAAATTACCTACTCTCTATTCCTATCCAAGTTTTTGCCAGCATGTTATCTCATTGTTTCAAATTAAAATAATCATGTTTAATGTAATATTAATACTTCATAATTGATTTTCAGTAAGAAGTTAAAAATACCCTGCTGGGTCTATTTAATAAGAATATATCCTTAAAACACAGGCAGATTAGTGTAATGGGAGGAGACAAAGACTAGTAATGTAAGAAAAGGACGTTAAGACAGATAAGTTATTAATAATTTAAGTGATGCCCAAGATGTTTAGTTTGAGATGTATGTTAGATGATAGAACAGTCTTGGAAAGTGGAAAAGACAAAAATTAAATCTTGTACATAATAAAGATTTTGTTCCATGTAAGCAGAGCTACAGAATTTAGCAAGGAGAAACATAGTTGAGGAAGCAGTATATCTTGCCATCATTTAAAAGAACATCAGGTATAAGGGCATGAAAAAAAAAGATGGAAATAAGTTAGAGAATATTGAAAGAGCCTAAGAGATGTTCTTAAAGTAATATGCTCAGGGTTGAGGTACTAGAGTTTTTCTGGTAACAGTTGGTACATTTTTAGATATCAGATTGCTTTTGATATTATTAAGGAAAAACAATTTGGTGATTTTTTAAAAAAATGATATATTTGTT